>NC_140580.1:213173880-213822213 GCF_964204655.1 Triturus cristatus | reverse complement strand
AAGATCTAAGCTGACAAGGACTGGAGCATGATCGGAAATCAGAATGGAGCCAAACTCAGCATGTAGTAGATTGGGAAGAAGATGAGGACTCAAGAAAATATAGTCGACTCTGGATGTAGAATTATGGGTCGGAGAATAAAAAGTAAATTCTAGACAGTCGGGGTTGAGTATTCTCCAAGCGTCGACCGTGCCTCTCAAGAGTATAGTACGAGCAAAGGTTTTTGCATTAGATTAGGAGTGTATCTAGAAGAAGATTTCCTATCTTTAAAAGGTTCCATTACCTGATTGCAGTCACCCTCCACTATGAGGTTAGAGTCAGAGCATAAGTGAAGAGTATGTGACATGGATAGACAGAATTGGGGGTCTATACCTGTGGGACCGTAAATGTTAAGGAGAAAAATACGGGATCCGTTAATGAGAGTATGGAGAAGAAGCCAACATCCTTCGGCATCTTTCTCTTCTCTTTCTACAGTGAGGGAAAGGGATTTATGAAATAGTATAACCACTCAATTTTTCCTGTCTTTAGATGGGGAGCAGTAAACATTGCCAACCCATTGTTTTTTAAGGGAGTTAACATCCTTGTCATTAAGGTGCGTTTCCTGTAACAGTGCAATTTTACATTGTAATTTGGAAAGATGCGTAAGTACCCATTGCTTCTTAACAGGGTTATGTAAACCTTTTACATTCCATGAAATAATTTGAATATTATCAGTCATTAAAAGGTGAAGAGGACGTCAATCAATACCATGAGCGTTACAAAATTAAAAAAGGTTAAAAGTCAATATGACAGCAATCAAATTCAAGAAGATAGTCGTATGGAAGCAAAAACAGATAAGAATGAAAAAGGATAAGAAAGAAATAATGAGAAAGAGTTACAAAAAGGGGGGGGAAAAATAGGAGATAAAGAAAGTACAAACAGAGAAATAGGTGCAGGGCCCAAGGGCAAAGAAAAGAAAGAAGAGAAAAGGAAATATACAAAGAGAAAAAGGAAGTAAAAATAAAAAGTAGAAAGGGAAATAAGTGGTATGCAGAGAACGGCTGACAAGAAGCCAAGGGGCTTCAGTCAAGAAGAAAGGGATAGAAATCCAGATTAGAAAAAGTAGCATGGGGATGCGGGGAGCCGCAAAAGGAAGACAGACGACAAAGCCAGCAAGGACATCCGGGGAACAAACAGGACCAAAAGTAGGAAAAATGTATTTGAAAGCTAGGAGCTTAATATAAAATAACACAGCAGGGGAGAACAACAACAAATTAACTACATAATTAACATAAAACAATAACCATGAAACAAGCAGGCAGCGGAAACAAGGATATGATATAAAATGTTAACACTTACCAAATGTGAGGGTTAACTATGAACAATAAGGTGAAGGGGCGCTAGAGGGCGCCAGACCAACATGGCCGCACATCCGTGAGGCTCTCGCCAGCCGGGCGCTTCGTTGCTTCATCAGCCCATCCTGCATCCTGGAACCGCACATTTAACCAGCATTGATTGTTGGTCTGGGGCCAGAGCACACCTGTGGCGAATCTTGGGCCATTCTGTCCGGTGGTTTGGAAGAAATAGTCGCCGATACCTCCTGCGAACGTGGCTGGAGCCCGCTTGGAGCGAGGAGGCCGGCGTGTGGGTGCACGCAACAACGCGGCTTAGACGTGCGCGGCAGGCCGCGAGACGCAGCTGATGTCGGACGGGACGGACGGCGACCAGCGCACACAGAGAGTCCTCCTTTGGCCACCGCGGACCATCCGGAGTGCCGGTAAGGCGGATGCGGGCTGGGGCGGCGCTGGAGGCTTTGTGCTGCGGGACTGCTGCCGTATGGCCGACTTCGACCTCTGAGGCCGGGGAAGAGGGCACGTTTCCTGCTCTGAGCGGTTTCTGGGCGAAGCGGGAGGGGCAGATTCTTGGCTGCTTGCGCCCCCCCCGGTTCCCAGCTGGGAGATACCCACCGCTTGTGCCGCACCACATCAGTCCCGACAGGGAGCCGCCGGGAGAGGCGATTCCGCGGAGGAGGGGCACCACCGACATCGGCTGGCCTCCTGGGGGTTGCTGGGGGCCCAGGGAGAGCAACGCTGCTGGCCCCCACACGCTTCCATCACCAAACCTGCGCACCTGGAGGATTAGGATACACGGGGCTGACCGGGGTGGATCCTCCCACTGAGCTGGACTGACCATCGTAGCTGGGCTCCTGTTGGCCTCGTGGGGTGAGCGTTGGTGGGGCTGCTGCCGCGGGTCGAGATCTTTCCTTAGAAAAAGACATTGTTTGTGGCGCTTTGCTGGAGGCGGCTCCCCCCTCCCCGATTGTCTAAGGGCCCTCCACTTTGCTGACACCGAGTGGGACTCCCGTGGAGGTGGATCAGAGCTGCAGACCCGGTTCCCCATTGTAACACACGTCAAGGCCCAGGCTGCTCCGGTGGGACTACTCCAGACTGGTGTCCCTACGTGGTGGTCCGCTTTTTAGACGCCATAATGGGGAAAACAGACACTAAGCAATCCCGGCTCCCCTTTGAGACCCAAAAGAAAAAAACCCGTGCCCCGCCGCCGGGAGACGGCGATTCTGATGGAGGGGACACCGAAGAGGTGGACTGGAGGGCGCTCCTACTTAATATGCAAACTAGCCTCACCTCAATTGACTCAAAGATAGACGGCATGTCGCGACGTCTAGACTCTGTAGTGCACAGACTGGATCAACAAGAAGAGCGAGTTAAAGTATCGGAACAGCGGATTTCTGGGCTGGAGGATGGGGCGTCGGCCACTACATCCAAAGTTTCGCAGATGGAGAGATTACTGAAGGTGATCGCTGACAAGAACGAAGACTTAGAAGCGCGATCGCGTCGCAATAACGTACGCCTTATTGGTCTGGCAGAGACTACTTCTGTGGGCAAAATGGAACTCTTCATTGAAAAGCTCCTGTCTGACCTTTTTGGCGCGGATGCCTTCTCTCCACAGCTGGTGGTGGAACGAGCCCATCGCACCCTGGGCCCTCGCCCCGTACCCGGAGCACCCCCGAGACCTGTCGTCATCCGCTTTCTGAATTATAGAGATCGCGATACCCTACTTCGCCTCGCCCGGGAGAAACAACCTGTCCATTTTGAAAACACCACGCTCTCCTTCTTTCCAGATTTCACGCAGTCGGTGCAAGATGCGCCGTAAATTTGGGCCGGTCAAGAAACGACTGATTCAAAATGAGATTCAATACTCCATGCTGTACCCGGCTCGCCTGCGGGTGGTCCACCATGGCAAGCCTCACATATTTCAGGACCCATCTCAGGTGGAACTGTTTCTGAAGGACCATAAGAGATCTCCCGAGGCTGCCCGTTGCCCGTTGGAGAGGGCGGGCTCTCGCTCGCCCACTTCTGCTATTGACTGATTAGGGACCTCACAGATGCTATTCCTGTTCCTCTTGACACTCTTATGGTATAGCCTTGCTTTGCTCCTGCCTTATGTTGGGCTCTAGTGCTCGTTAAGTATTCTGATCTGTGGCTTGGCCCTATATTGATGAGCCACCAATAGTTGGGCTCTGCTGCTCTCAGGGTTTCCTTGATGTTGTTTAAATCTGACTTCGCCCTGGCACCTACCTCCCCCTCCCGCGCCTTCCGCTGGCTAATGACTCCAGCGGACAGTGGGTGTAATATCGGGGGAGTTGGATGGCGGGTCTGGACCCCTTGTGTCCCCCAATTGGGTGTTCCCCAGCAGGGTAATGACAGGGCATTGTGGGTTTGTATGGGGTGGGGGAGATGCCCGGCAGGTTTGGGATGTCGGAGTGGGTGGGTGGGGTGGTTCTCTAGGGGTTGTTTTTGTTTTGTTTGAATTCAGTATGAAAACTGTCAAAATACATAGCGTTGTTACACCGTCTGACACCTTTGATATACAGCGGCACCTGTGGAGATATTGCTCAGTGCGCTCCTTGACCTATGATTCCCCTATCTGCAGACATGAGTCACGCCGCAAACCTTGATCTTGGTGGGGGGGGACTGCTCTCCGCTATTACCTGGAATGTTAGAGGACTGGGGGATCCGAGGAAGCGGAGACAAATCTTAGGTGCACTGGACAGATTAAATGTCCAAGTTGTATTCTTGCAGGAGACCCACATGGATCCCCATCGCAGAGGCGCCTTTGCCGCCAGATGGGCAGCGCACTCGATTCTTGCGCCATACTCGTCCTATGCGAGAGGCACTGCTATTCTGATAAAAAGAAATGTTCCCTATACTCCCCTGGGTGACGCAGCAGACCGAGAGGGCCGGTATTGTATAGCTTGGGGTAGGATAGGTGTCGAAACCATCACCCTGGCCTGCTCATATGGCCCTAATTGCGATGACCCGAGCAGCTTCATTGCTCTTTGGAACAAGATCAGGGACGTAGGATCGACACATCTTATTTGGGGAGGAGACTTCAACGCTGTGCTTGACCCCGCCTTGGACAGGTCCAACCCTTCTGCACAACACTACACTAACACACACAGATACCTGAGGGACATTTGCGACACTCAGGATGTCGTAGATGCCTGGCATCACTTACACCCGACTCAGACGGGGGGCACACACTGGAATACGGCTCATGCCACGTGGGCCAGACTGGACTACATTTTGGTGTCTAGGGGATTAGCTCCCTCCCTGGTTGCGGTACAACATGTGGGCCGCACATTCTCTGACCACTCCCCGGTGATGGCCAAGTTCCGCTTACCGGACATAATGGGGAGGCCACCAGCATGGCGACTCCAACCCAACATTTTACTCGACGAACTTTTCCGTGCCGAACTGGGTCAAGAAATTGAAGACTTCCTTTCCCATAAAAAGGGTTCGGTGGAGCAGGTTGCCACCCTGTGGGAGGCGCTAAAGGTCACAGTGCGAGGAATTTGTATCTCTAAAAGCTCCGGCGTGTTGAGAGCCTTACGCACCACACTACATACATTGGAGAGCACATTGCACACACTAGAAACTCGACCAGACTATGCCACCAACTCAGATGCACAGGCGCAGTACCGCGAGGCGCTGTCTGCGTATACTTCCACCGCTGAAAGAGAGGTTAACTTCCGGGGTAAATACTTCAGGGCTCGGGCATACGGGGAGGGGAAACGACCCGGTAGGTTTCTGGCGGGAGTGGTTCGTCCCCCACGAGGCTCAAATTTCGTATTGGAGCTGGAAGGGGACGGAGGGGTACCTCTGCGAGACACAAACTCGCTCTTGGCTGCCTTCACTACACACTATTCTGCACTCTACTCTACTACTAGAGTAGGTGAACTGGACATGGACGAATACCTGAGGGAGCTCACCTTGGGATGGCTCTCAGACCATCAGAGGGAGTTTTTGGCGGAGTCCATAGGCCTGGATGAAATTAGAGACGCAGTCCGTCAGATGGCACCCGGGAAGGCCCCTGGCCTGGACGGTCTGCCCATGGACTTTTACAAGGCTTATGTGGATATCCTGGCACCAGTGCTTCGGGAGGTTTATATGGAGGCACATGAGTCTGGCACACTCCCCCATCCATGCAGGAGGCTCTAATTACCTCCCTACTAAAACCCGGGAAACCACCTCAATATTGCGACTCTTACCGTCCTCTCTCATTAATCAACTGTGATGCTAAAATTCTGACCAAGGTGTTAGCTAATCGATTGCAGTTGCTACTAGGGGGCTTGGTGCTGTCGGATCAGGCGGGATTCGTCCCCGGCAGGGCTACCTCCCATAATCTTCGGACTCTCTTCTCCATATTGCACAATGTAGACCCTGACTTGCCGTTGGTGGCGGTCTTTCTGGACGCCACCAAGGCCTTTGACTCCTTAGAATGGGACTATCTTCAATGTATCTTGCGAAACATGGGGATGCCAATAGGATTCACGCAGTGGATCGATCTTCTTTATCGTCAACCGGTCGCTCGGGTGGGGGTGAACGGTCGGTTATCTGAGGCCTTTGCTGTATCGAGGGGAACTCGTCAGGGGTGCCCCCCTATCTCCATTGCTGTTCACCATAGCGATGGAACCGCTGGCTGCCCGGCTCCGACAGCACCACCGGGACAAGGCTCTGCGCTGTCTTCAGCGGGAAGTGCTCATATCCCTGTACGCGGATGACATCACGCTATACATCCGCGACCCCGCTGCTAACCTCAACCCTATCCTTAGGGAGTTCATTCGCTTTGCGGGCATGTCTGGTATTCATATTAATTGGGGAAAATCCACTATCTTTCCGCTCACCACGGCTGCTCAGCCGTTCCACCTTGACTACCCTCTACGGTGGTGCGAGGATGAGGTCCGATACCTGGGCATACTTCTCTCTCGAGATCGGGAAGAGTTGATGCGGATGAATTATGGCCGCACATTTGACCATATTCAAACCTGCGTGACCAGATGGATCACGCTGCCCCTTTCTTTTGCGGGCCGCGCATCTCTCATTAAGATGGTGGTTCTTCCTAAGCTTCTTTACCTCTTCCTAAATATCCCATATTATCCAGGCAAGTCTTTTTTTCAACTCTTACGTTCTGAGCTTATTTGACTGGTCTGGGGAGGGAAGCGGGCACGTCTGAGTTGGGAAATATTGACCCGTCCATTCGCGCAGGGTGGCTTTGACTTACCGGTTTTGAACTGTACTATTACAGCGCTCAGGCTCACTACGTTCATCATTGGTTCCACCCCACTCCCTTTCTGCTGCAGATAGCGATGGAACATTGGTTAGCAGATCCTATCCCACTGGAAGGGGCACTATTTAGTGCGCCGGAGACACGGGCTGCGTACCATACCACGGTTTCCAGCTCCGTTCTAGCATGGCGGCATATCGCAAAAAAAACCCGCACGACATTGATGTATTCTCCATTGCTTCCCCTGGCATACCACCCCCTACTACCCCTTCTGCAGGAACAATTGTTTAAGAAATTCATGGCCAAACTCAACATTAAGACATGGGGAGATCTATATCAAGGCGGACGCTTTCGTTCACAGGCACACATGTTAGCCGACCTTACACCTACTCCCATGGACACATTTCTTTACATTCGACTTCGCAGTGGTGTTCGGGCATTGACGGAGGGGTTTCCTGACGAACCACCCACTTTAGACCCTCTACATCAGTTGCTCAAGGCTGCTACCCCGGCACACGCGGTCTCTAACCTATATCATTCACTACGCACTACACCGGACCCAGAACCTTGCAGAGCGCGCGCCAAATGGGAGGTGGAATTAGGTGTGCCCCTTGACGATGAGCTCTGGAGCTTTTGCTGTTTACAGACCGAACCGATCTCCTTCAGTAGTAGATTCAGGGTCATTCATTTTAAGTTCATACATAGGCTCTACTGTACTCCAGCTCACATGTGTAGGGTGGGCCTCCGAGAGGATGATCTCTGTTGGCGCTGTCGCACACCAGCGGCGGACTTTCTACACATGGCCTGGGGATGCTGGGAAATAGCCGACTATTGGCGACAAGTGTATTCTGGCATTTCGGAGATGATAGACGTCCCCTTGTCGCCCTCTCCAACGCAGGCACTTTTGGGCTACACAAAAACCATCAAGAGACCAGTTCGCAGGTTTGCCACGGTTGCTTTTCTCATAGCGAAGAGACTAATAGCATGCAGGTGGGGGAGGGGCAGGGCTCCTAAATTCAAGGACTGGATCAGAGACATAGTGCAGTGTCAAGACACTCTGCTCAGATATGCGGAGCTCCTGCCTACCGCATCCAGACCGGTGGATATCTGGGGTCCTCTTACGACGTATCTGTTGTCGCATCTGCAGTCGTAGCAAGCCTTTCCTATCAATATTTACTCAGATTCTATAACACTATTTCCATTGGGGCGACCTGATTGAGAGGGCGGGCATGGTGATCAGACTAGATGTGGGTTGTTCGTATGTCTCACTCCCGTCAGGTATAAAAATATATATGCCTGTTGGCTATTGGTCAACCATCACTATCCTCTCAATCTTCAAACACACTCATGTTGCACACTTTACTCTCACCCTCACTGTTGGGTAGGTAGGAAGCACTTCTAATGAAACGAAATAGATAAAAAAATCTGTATTTTAATAATCAATATAAATTCACCACTGTTGTGTTATATAAAACATAATAAATCATACACATAAAGATCGTGTACAGTTAAAATAATAAAAGCACCACACACTTTATCACAGTTGTTTCAAAACATATTCCATGCCATGAAAAGGAGAACAATAATTGACAAGCAATGTGTCATACATCTGTCAATTTGGATTTTTTGGAGGCAGTGTCAGACATAAAATACTGATCCCTGTCTTTCCCTATCTGTACCAAATTTAACACTTAAAAAACAACAGGCGTCGACGCGTTTCGGTGGTGAGAACTTCACATAGAACCACCTTCCTCAGGACTCAAGCTATTTTCTCCTTGTAAATATAAGTGTTCAGTTATGATGTAGAGTTCACCGGTACAATTGTACTGCGGCAAAAGAGTCTCCAAAAGTGGAGTACTTGTAGATGTCTGGACGGACGTTGGAAACTTGCAGAGATTGCTCAATTTTTCTCAAGGGACGAAAAAGACGGGGTAGGTTTCAATTCAAATTCAATTGGTTTGCCAGGAATGGTCTCGGTCACTTTCTTTTCTGGAGCTTTATTTATTCCAGATGGATATCGATCCCTCTTTTGTGTTTACTTGTTATTCAGGCAGGGGTGAGCATGTAGTTTATCATCTCCCTTGATGTTCGTGTGTCGGGGTCGTGTATGTATCCCTCCGTCTTTCGTCTATTCTTCCGCTTTCTCACTCCCGTCAGGCAAGCATGCGCTTCCGTTGATGCCGGACAGAACCTCTAGGAGCTGGCGTGCTCCACTCTGCTGTTATCGCCGGGTGGTGGGATTGGGGTCTTCCCTCACTTTTTCCTCCGACATCTGTGGGTTCAACAATGTGACTCTGATGTACTATACAACTGGGACATGGGATGGGATGCCACTGCACATGACGGTTTCAACCTATGCACAACCTATACATGTTGGTACGGAACAATTGTTAAATACAGGTTACAAAACACAAAAATGCTGCCGCCCCTTGGAATATCATAATACATATCGATGATTATTGTGCCGCGGCCGGCCCCCTGGTGGGTTGTAGGCGGGCAGCTGTGTAAAACACTAACTCCAATTTTCATACCACGCTGCCGGCCACTCGTTGGTTGTAGGCTTGGGGCTGTGTATTGTCTGTCCATGCTGAATAAAGGTTTTTGAAAAAGAAAAAAAAAAAAAACTATGAACAATAAGGTTGAGATGAAAAGGCAGGGGAAAGGGAAACATCTGGGGAATGGGTCGGTACGGAAGAAAAGAACATCTGTGGAGAACGACACAAGAAACAGTATTATGAAATGGATTCCAAAAAGCAAACAAACCATAGTGGTCTAGAAAAAACAACAATAACAGACCATAACCAAACAACCGTAAAGAGACAAAACTCTTCAGAACATTAAATTGGAAAAGAGGAACACAGAGAATAATAGACAAGGCAAAGACAAATATGATGCTCAGGACCCTCCAAAGTCCATCTCGTCTCCTTTATGGCGAGAAATAAATTGTCTTAGATCTTCAGGGCGATCAAAAGAGTAGGACCTCTCTTTATAAGTGACTTTGAAAAAGCAGGGATGTACTAGCCGTATCTAGCATTCATGGATTGGAGAGCTGGATGAAGAGAAAGAAATTCCTTGCGACAGGCTGCAGTAGCACGGGCCACATCCTGAGAAAAGAAAACTTTTTGACCAGACCATAGCATCTGCTTTCTCAGCTTAGCCGCTGAAAGGACCATTAATAACTCAGTGTACTCCAAAAATAGAACAATGATTCCTCTGGGGCGATTAACAGATGAAGAAGAAGGTGAACCACCAGTTTTAGGACCAATACGATGCGCATGCTGCAAGTTAAGATTAGTGGCATCCTTTAGACCAACAATTTTGGGAATGTGAATTTTCAAGAAGGCGAGCATGTCGGATCCTTCTTCTCCCTCAGGAATACCGTAAATACGAAGGGTATTGCATCTATTGCAATTTTCTAAGTCCTCCATTTGCATCTTGAGGAGAGCAATCTCTTTAGACATGGCAGCAACTTGAGAGATCACATCTTGAGTGTCGCTAAACGTCTGTTCCACCACCGACACTCTTAAGTCTAAATTAGACCATTTCTCGTCCTACTTCTGAAGAGTAGCGTTGGTTTCAATGACAAAAGGTTTTAGCAACTTTATCTCTTCCATGAGATCTTCCATTGTTATGGGTAGTGGAGACTTGGTAGGCGAGTTAGGCTACTTCTTGTGACGTTTAGAGGGGGCAGCAGGATTGGAGTCCCAACGAAGAGAAGTCATGTTTGCTGAAGTAGTTTTCTGACTAAGTGAAGAGGAGAGCTCCATATAGGTAAAAGTATTGGTATGGTGAAATATTAAGAAATAGGCGGCGTATGTGCGTAGGATATGACACACTTAAGATCTCTTCTTTTTCAACATTGTAAAAAAATAAAAATAAAATGTCCTCTGATCTTATATCACCACACCTGAATTGAGACGTCCAACTCTACTGGCACCTGGAACCAATGCAGTTTCACCAACTAACCCGGTCGCACCCGCCCTGCGACAAAAGGTAACAGCCGGCACTCCGACCAATATCTCCCAACTTAGCAAATGGTGTGGAGGAGCCTTGAATTGTAATGTAGTAACCTCAGGAGAAATTTGAGGTGAACATATTTTCCGTGAAGTCAGGTTTCAAGAGTTCCACAGCGTATATATTAAACTAGTATCTTGCAGCCAGACCATGACGGAAATATACTTCAAATTTTCCAAGCCAACAGGGAACAGAACTCCAAAATTGAAAAACAGCAGCTGCGTCATAAAAAACATGCCGCAGGCGGCAGCAAAAGCCAGTGAAGAAAAGTAGCGTTGCGCTGAGGCAAAAAGGCGAGCGTCACCAGGCTAGTGTGAAGGGAGCGCAAATTAGGGGTGGGCGGAATTTGCGTAATTGCGTTACGCAAATCTCCGCGAAATGGCAAAAAATCTCCGCGAACACGCAGAAATTCCGCGAACACGCGGAATTGCGTGTTCGCGATGCTTTTTTCCTGTTCACAATTGCTGTTTGCGTGCTCGGGGAGAAATATCTCGCGAACACGCATTTTGAGAACGCGAACAAGCAAAAATTTCGCGAAATCGCGGAAAGCAGACTTTTGAGCAATTTCGCGTTCTCCGCGGAACGCGAAATTCCGCAAATTCCGCGAGCGGAACGGAATTTACCGCCCAGGCCTAGCGCAAATCGGGGGAAAACAAGTAAAAAAACAGGCTGCATAACCGCTTGGCTCAGTCCATCTCAATTAATTTACCAAGAAGTTAACCAATTTGAGGAGCTTATATATTCGTTAGACAACATTGTATAGGCTGCTGCAACAAAAAGGACCACACAGAGTGGAGGAGAAACAGTCTCATATACCCCTCCAAGGTATAAGAACCTTTTCTGAAGCTAATTGATTTGAAAAGTGTATCTTCATGGAGGAGTCACATTTTGAAAGAAACCATTAAAATATCGTAATATTTGGAGTCATTTATGTAGTGAGGAAGACATTAGTCCGCTGCCAGCTGCACAAGTGTAATGACAAAAACAATTTTCCAGCAAACCAAAGATCTCCCAATGGCATAGCTACCGCCGCAACTTAGGAACTGCGCCGCGAGCAGCACAGGGGAGCCCGTGAAAAAAAGGAGAGCGCCCCACCAACGAAGCTTGAGGAAAAGGCGACGCGGGTGAAACAGGCGGAAAACAAGCGGAAAAGTTGGAAAATAGATCAGCTACCTGTGCCCCCGCGTCCGCTTCACCAATGTCTCAGTCCATGCCTTCCAAGACACGAAGAAATCGACTCCGGCGATGAAATGGGTCCCGCTCGATAAACGGAGCCTCAGCCAGGCGTGTCCATCCCGAAGCGACGCAAGTCACGCCCCCTTCCTCCCCTTTTTGATGGAGTTTTTACTTGATGAGAGTAATTATAGCGACCATAATCCCTTATGTGCTCCAGTTAGTTGGTTCCAGTCAGGGAAACCCAGGATGAAAAGAGCAATGGTGTACCTCAAGGCTACAGACCAGGGCAGAAGGCTAAGCGGGGCCCAGATCACTCTGGAATATTTCAATGAGTCCCTCGCAGCTAGGTGTAAAGGGGAACTCGATATTTACGCCAAATGGCAGGAAGTGGCAGGGATTATGCTTGATGCATTTGCATTTATTTCTTGTGCTATTGAGGTTTTCCTAAAGGAGCCATCTAGGGACCCCAATCAGCGCACCCCGAGATGGTTTCACCGTAATTGTTCCAGAGAAGCAAGGAAACTGAGGGGAGTGTTAGGCACTAAACCCAGGGACCCAGCTATAGTGAAAGCCTGTCGAGGTCAATACAAGGTAGAACTAGCAAGGCGTAAGGCCAAACTGAGATATGAGGCTTGGACCAAGCTCGCCGAGGCTAATACCCTAAACAATTGTGAAATGTTCTGGAACATAGTTAACAGCCCATTTCTGGCAGGAGATGCTGGACAGGCACTTGATGCACATATAACAGAATAGGAATGGGTTGGTCATTTCCAGGAAATGTTTTCTAGTCAAACAGAAACTAGGTCAGTGGAATGCCGGGGGCAGGAAAGTCGGCCCATGTCATCCATGCCGGCGAGGTTAAAAAAGGTATTGAGGGACTGTCCAGAAACAAGGCCCCTGGACCAAATGACATACCCGACCTCTTTTTATCTACCCCTCAGTAGTGGGTGCCAGTCCACACTTCTACTATCAATGCAGCTATTAGAGAAGCTCCACCCAGCTCCTGGGCCATATCCACCATTGTACCAATTTTTAAGAAAATCAACAGGGATAGTACTTTTTGTTATAGGCCCATATCACTGTTGGATTCAACAGTAAAGGTGGTGGGATGCATTTTATTGGATAGGTTCACCACATGGGGAGATGAAAACAACATACTAGCAGATATTCAATATGACTTTTACTCTGTGATATCAACAGCGGACCAATGCCTTAATCTGTATATGATTTTAAACAAATACACAGTTGTGGGTACACGCATGATTTACTTGGCCTTCATGGACCTGTCATCAACTTTTGACCGGTGAATAGAAGCAAACTATGGGAGACCCTTCTGTGTATGGGAGTAGACAATAATATTGTCCTTTTCTTGCAGGAGCTCCGCAGGGACACCAAAGTGGTGGTTAGCTATACTAACGATGGCAAAGTGACCGTCAGTTCCCAATCCAGAGGGGGTACAACAGGGATGTATATTAGCCCCCTTTTTATTTAATTTATATATTTAATAATTTAGAGAAGGATTTGTCAGCCACACATGCGGATGTTCCCCAGGTGGGCCGGCGTGGCCTGCCGGTATTACTGCATGCGGATGACACAGTCCTCATGGCCAGGATCGCGAGGGGGTCGCAAACACTACTTAACTCCTTTGTCACCTTTATAGAAGAACGGGTCTTGCTAGTAAATATCTCCAAGTCATACATAATGCAGATAGGTCACAGGTCAACCAAATCCTTCAAGTTTAAGGTAAGGGCCATCCCTGTCCCCAAGACCAGTGTCTTCTCCTATTTAGGAGTCATGTTGAATGCTAAGTTATACTGGAGCCCTGTGGAAAAAAGAAAACAGTGGGGTCTCCTACGCGCTAACGCAGCCATTTTTTACTTTGCTTCCCATCTGAGCGCAAAACCTATAGGCGCTCTTTTGCAGATTTATAGATCTAGGTGTGTATCTCAGGTAGGTGGTGGTAGCAAGATCTGGGGTTATACCACCCATGAGGAGCTTCAAATAATTGAAAACCGGTTCTTGAGACGACTGTTATGTGCCCCACAGGGTACTGCTACCTATATTATTCACAACTAATTGGGTGTGCTCTATTTGACAGACTTGTTGTCTTTCCACCCTTTATTTTATTGGCTTAAAGTCTGGTTAAGCAATGGGACTACCCTCAACAAAGAGATACTAAGGGACTGTCTTGGCCTAGATGGTGCTCACCACATACCCTGGTTCAACTATATACGGGAAGGATTTAGGAAACTAGGTAGGCATGACCTCTTTTGCATCCCTGATATCATTTGCAGGAAAGACCCGCCTTGGGCAAAGGAGTCCATTTTTAGATTACAGGCGGTGTAGATACATCCTTCTGAAAATGGCTCCTTCCATGGAACCTTATCTTTTAGGGCTCCCCAGTTCACATGACCGTTTTTTGTTGGCCAGATTTTGCCTTGATTTATTCCATCTTCTTCTTGCTCACCCTAGAGGGAGCAAGAAAGGCGAGATCTTGCTGCCCTGTGGCTGCGACAGGACGTCTCCACAAGACATGCTTCATTTTTTAATGTTCTGTAGTAATTATGAGGTGCCTAGGAAGACCTTTTTAATCCCTATTTTAAAACAAGCCAATTTTAAACAAGTGAGACCTGCTTTTACTTTTTTTACTAATGCTTTCAAAGAGAACTGTTTGGCATGTTCTTAGCTTTTTAAAGGCTGTAGTGAGGCTCAGAGCGACTTGTGATTAATCATTAGGGGTGGGGGAAAACCAGACATGGAGCCATTCCGTACTATTTCCCAATCTATTTTATTGTAGATTTTATGTGTATTTATGATGTATTTTGACTTCAATGGTTTTTCGTTACAAAAGTTGAATAAAGTTTTTATTTATTGATTGATGGATTGATTGACTTTAAAGACACCTCCACGAGCTCACCAAACCCCAAGTGAACCATTGTAAAAGACTACACCCAAAGGATACCAACCCAAGTAACAGGGAACATGCTATTTGTACTTAAAATTAAATACACCAGGTCCAGACATATTAACAAAAGTGACACATCACCAAAAGTGACACAAACTGGCACAAACTGTTGGTGTGCTATTAACTTTCGAGCATAAAACCTGTTATGCGCTTGAAAGAACCCCTAAAATAAGGCAAAGAAGTACTATGCTCTGCTTTGAGCAAATTTACATTAATGGGGCTTCCTATGGAGGATACATGTGAATTCACATGCAGGCCCCCATGTATTTGATGTTAAACCCTATATACTATTTTTAGTAAACAGGGTTTTGTGCCAAAAATCTATGCCTGCACAAGGCAGGCATACATCTAGTGAAATGTTATTTCCCCAAAAATTTCAAACTTTGCATATGTGCTGTACTGTACAGCAAACATACACAGTAAAAACATTTTAGACGATGCCTAAGCTTAGTTTTTTGTACAGGAGCAGTAACCTTCCAGTTCAAAACTATACTGGTTACCATGCAGAAGACCATAGGAAGGAACCACCCAACACTATATTGGTTTATGGACAATCTAATAAAATAACACAGTTATTCAAAATTAAGAATAAATTAAGCACTCAAACATATCTTTAAACCATATATGTCTAAGCAGGCAGCATGTACATAAAATGCAAAGTCCAACTTTTTCAAGACCTAGTTTACATGGAATCCAATGCCTGCAACCTAATTGAATATAATATACCAATACAGACAAGTAACAAAAACAATGGGGTACATGCATCAAGCCCGCATTTTGCGATTCCCAAATAGCAAATTTTACCGATTCGCTATTTGGGAATCGCAAGAAAAATTGCGATTCCTACACATTCCTTATTTGCAACTCGCACATTGCAAATCGCAAATAAGGAATGGCTTCCCATTCATTCTTATGGGCCGAGGCCCATAGGAATCAATGGGAATTGCATGAGCAATTTGCGAGTACCAAATAGGTACTCGCAAATTGCACATGCAATTTCAAGGGTACAAGGGTGCCAAAAGGACACCCTGATGCACCCCTGAAAGTGCAATTACAAAACATGTTGCACACACACATGCCCCAAGGGCATGTTTGTGTGCAACATAGAACTTTGCAAAAATGCACAATTCAAAGTCTTCGCAGATTACCATCAACTTTAAGTTGATGGTAATTTGCGTTTCTTAAAATCGAGATCGCTATTTTTTGTTTTTGTTGCTTTGCATTAGGGAATCACAATTTGCGATTCCCTAAATGCAATTTAAGTAATGGCAAATTTTGCAATTACTTAAATAGCGATTTTTGCATTTGGGATGATGCATCCCAAATGCAAAAATTGCGGTCACAAAGAGGCAGATTTGCAGCGACTACAAAAAACAATGATGCATGTGCCCCAATATCACAAAAACAATGACATAACTACAACCTAGCCTAAAATCATGCAGCAATTTAACACAAAATGTCCAAATCTTTTTTCTAAGAAATCCTCTTCAAATGGAAGTAACTGACAAAAGTTTCACCAACGTAGCCCAGCAAGTGAAGTTGCTGTGCGATGTTGCATGAAAAGGAGAGAAAACTGTGCCATATTTTCAAAGGAATGGCACAGTTCTGCTATCTTCATGCGCTGGTGCACCTGTGGTTGCTATGCACCGATTCATGTATCCTTGCTACATAGTGCATGATTCTCTGTGTTAAGGTCAGGATACTTTTTGTGCAGGAAGGCTTAACTTCCCACACAAAAAAATATCCTTTGAGGCTATTTCCTCTTTTCTCTATGCAAAGAGGAAATAAGGAGAAATAAATATATTTCTCCTTGTTACACCAGCCTAAGGCAAGTGCACCATTTTGTAGCGAACCCATGTTACAAGTCTTTGTAGACATGGGTTTGAATCAAAATCTATGGGTGGATGCACTGGAACGCTTATGCACCACCCATGGAATGTCTCTCTTATGCGTAAAGCAAGGCAGCGCACAGGGTCAAATTACTTTTTTTTTCAAAGCAATGCAAATCAACATTTGCATAGTTTTGTAAATACCAAAATGGAAGGTCTGCATCAAAAAAGTGACTCAGTTCAGTAGATCTTTATTTCGATGATTAAAAACCATCATAAAAATACATTGTACAAAATACATTAATTACATTTCTGAACCATACATCATTAAAAGGAGGGTTAAAACATTTAAAACATATGGCATTATATACATCGTTGCTCAGTCTCTTGTATTTCTTAGTCTTACTACTATTTTCAGAACATTCATAATAGAGCACAGGATACGCATATCACTGGCCTTTTGCAAAAAGAGTAGGGCAGTCTTGGCTTGACGGAGTTTTACTTCTTTTAAAATATCAACAAGAAATCTGCGGCGGGGAATTCGATAAAAAGAACACAAAAGTACAAAATGAAGGGTGTCCTGCGGAGACCTATTGTCGCAGCCGCAGACTCCCTTCTGCTCAATTGTTAAAGTAAAACCTGATGGATATGCTAAAATATTATGTAACAAATTGAGCCTAAAACGACACATTAAAAATCTATCCTGCTGGTTGTACATAAAAAATAAATAGGGCTCCATGCCTTCTCCATTACTCACTAGACGGTGTGCCACAACCGATTTTTTTGCCGAGTCGGAGCTTAATCTTCGCAATTCAAGTTTTTCTAGTAGCTGTTTTTTAATTTGATGTCTGCAAGCGGTGGTAATGGAAGTCGGATCAGTGAATAGCAACGACTGATCGATGATTCCTAATGTATCCTTGATATACTTCAGCCAAGGAATTTGGAGGCAATTGTCTTTTTGTAAGCAATCGCCAACTATTACCCTACTTAGCTCAGCTTCTGGGTTCACCCAAATTCTGAGCCATGTCATAATAGGCCTCACCTTCACCTGGTCTGTGATAAATGGAATCCCAAGCTCAGTGTGTACAATTCCTGCTGGGGTACTCTGTGGTAGCTTCAGGATCCTACGTAGGAATTTAACTTCCTCCAATTGTAAAAGTTTTGCATACATGAAGCCCCAGACCTCTGCACCATATAAAGCCTTTGCAGTACTTACAGCTACGTATAGATTCATTACTTGCTCTGGTGACCAGTGACCCAGCCTTCGGGCAAAGTTGAGTATCGCACCGTTTGCGGAGACCAGCTTTCTACACCTTTCCTCAATTAAAAAGTCGAACTTTATCTCCCCATCAAACAAAAGGCCCAAGTAGGAGAAGGAATTTACAGTTTCTAGTATGTGGGACCCTATTTTAAATACAAATTTCCTGCATGGGTTCTTGCCCGCCACCATCACGTAGGATTTGTTCAGATTCACGGACAGGTCTAATTTGTCCATGAATTCCACAAACCCATCAACGAGATGTTGTGAACTCAGAGCTGTTCGAGCAAGCAGGACCGCGTCATCCGCGTACAGCAGTACCGGGATATGACGCGTTCCTGCTTTGGGACAATCCACATTTAAGTCAACCAGTGTTCTCTCCAACTCATTTATATAAAGGGAAAATAAAAAGGGGGCAAGGATACATCCCTGCCTCACTCCGCTGGTGCACGGGAAGGGATCGGTACTCCCCCCCCCCCCCCCCGTGCTAAAGCGGACCTTGGCCGTGGTGTTCCAATGTAATTCTTTGAGAATGTTAATAAATCCGGGATTAATTCCCAGATTGCTCATCATGGCCCAAAGTTTACTCCTATTTACATTATCAAAAGCCGCAGCCAGATCCATAAAACCCATGTAGAGTGTACCTTTACTAGCCTTTATGTATTTTGCTGCTAATAAGTAAAGGTTGAGGCATTGATCGCTTGTTGATTTACCCGATCTAAAGCCATATTGGGTGTCTGCTATGACGTGGTGCTCTTCTGTCCAGGCCATGAGGCGATTTAAAACCGCCCTGCCCAGCAATTTGGCTGACACGTCTATCAACGAGATTGGTCTATAGCATTGAGGATTGTCCCTACTCCCTTTTTTGAAGATAGGGACAATCAATGCTGTAGACCAAGATCGCGGAAGACCAGATTTTATAGATGCGTTTAGCACCCTTGTCATAATAGGGGCCCAAAGATCGATGTTGCTTAGATAGAGGTCTGGTGGCGTACCATCAGGCCCCGGAGCTTTGTTACGTGTCAGGCCTTGGATTGCTTGGGTGATTTCTTGAAGTGAAAATTCTGATTCACCGAGCCGAACCACGTCCCAACCCCCTACAGACACAGTATCACTGCTATGATTGTAAAGGCCCTTGAAATGAGCCACCCACTGTTCGGGGAGTATATTATTGCTAAGCACCGAAGCATTACTGTCTTGAAAGCAGGGTCTATTGATGATTTTCCAGAATTCATTAAAATCTCTATTCTCCCCAGCCTCCCATAGGTCAGCCCAGACTTCCGCTTGAAGCGTGGTCTTCCTCTGTTTTACCTTTGTTTTGTATATGTTTCTACAGAGAGCTACTTTCTGCTTGTCCCTAGGTTGGGTTTTAAAGCATGATTTTAAGTCTCTCAGTGCTCGCGAGCATTCGGAATCAAACCAGCGTGGTTGGGTTCCGTTCTTTTTGGTCCCTTTTACTTTCAGTAGTTCGCCCATCAAGTTAGTTAATGACTCGAACACTGAGACCAGCACACCTCCCTCTACTAAGGGATCAAGACAATCATAAATCTGTTTTTTACCTTTTTCTGCTAGAGTTCCATAGAACTCCTGGGCATTAATTTTTGCCCATCTAAGTCGCCTCCCCTGGTCCACTGGTCGCAACTCGATGGCTGCCGGTTTACTTCTAGTAGAGCGACCACTATATATTAATTCCATCGTCAATGGGTTATGGTCACTGAAGGGACTCCAATCTATTTTCACCTCCTTGACCCGGTCCTTTGCAAAGGTAGATATCATGATATAGTCTATAATGGAGTGGCATCCCCTACCTTTGAATGTTGGAGTGAGAGTACTATCCCTACCCGGGGCCACCAAGTCTATTGTATGTGTTAGAGCATAAGTGTCTAATAGCTTCATAAAGGTTGTACCCTCCTTGTTGTGCTCAAAGTGTGGCCCACTCTCTGCCGGGCATGATGACCAGTCAGCACTTACGGGGAACAATTTTGGGCAAAGATGGCAATTTAAATCACCCATAATCAAGACTATAGGTTCTCCTACCCCTTTCCTCTGACTAATCTCATAATTAAGTCTGTTATCTAGTTCCTGGATTACTGAGTAATTCCCATCCACTGGCCCTGAATTATAAATATTGAATATCAGTAATCTCAGCCCTTGACCTTGAAATACAACTGCCTGGAGGGTGTGCGATGTCCAGGAAGGTTGTGACCATGAGCCTTCTACATCTAGATCGACATACAAAGCCAGCCCTCCCTTAGCTCTGCCTGATCTGCCTTCTATAGCTGGTACAAAGAAACACTTGTAACCCTCTATTTGATAAGGGGAGGATTCTACCGCCCATGTCTGCTGGAAAGCTAATATATGATAGCCGCGGACGTTTTTCTTCCAATCACAATTTTCAAATTTCCCTGCCAATCCTGCAATATTCCAGGACAGTAACATCAGACCTTCTCTCAGTGCATTTCCAACCTCTCCTCCCTGGTTGTGTGTCCTTAAATCATCCTTCCAAAACAATGTCACTCCCTGATCACCCTCACCTACAGATGTTCGATGTACATCCGCCCTCTTTGCTTGATAGCTTTCTGGGACCCTCTGTGCACTTTTCATGACATTTCCCAGTTTGGGAAAGTCAGTCGTTTTTGTCAAGGGACTGTAGCGGGCTAAACCTGTTTATATTTGCCCACTGAGTATAACCCTGTCCTATCTGCTCTTCCATTCTGGCCCAATGTCTTGTTGGTGTGTTTCCTGTTCTAGCATAAGCATAGACGTTTGTAGCGCGTCTTCTCGGATAGAAGTATCCTAATGGTAAGGAACATATGGTGCTCGTATGGTTTTTATTATAGCTGCCTAAAATGTATTTTACTAGATCAGCGTTCCTAAAGTTTACTACGATGCAATCCCCTGTGATATCTTTCCTCCTGCTGCCTATCCAGTTTACCCTTCTCACATGGACAATCTCTCCGCACTCTCCTCCCCACAGGGGCCTGTGTATGTTTAACCACTTTATTATTTTGCTTTTCAGTTCCGTGTGTGACTCTTTCTCCCCTTCCCTGAGTTCGGGAACCCCTGTAAAAGCAACAACAAAAGGGCATGCTTCAGGGGGCAGATTAATATGTGGTGGTGCGTGATAAACAAATCTGTCATTCGGCTCATGGCTTGTCAGATTTGTGTTAGTGTGGACATGGGTTATTGGATTTTCTATTTGAGCTAGCAGGGCATTTGTTCGCTGTTGGGCCTTATCCGTGTCCTTTGTCCCCCCCCTTCTGAGTATTTCCCCTCTCTACCTGGGCTGTAGGTTTGGGTATTTCGTGGACTTGTACAATTGTGCATTGCTTGTTACTCACACAGTTATTATTACCGACTATCTGACCAGCTGGCGTGGGGCCTGCTAGGGAACGGTTTGCTGTTAAATTACAATCTATAGGGCTCTTAGATCTTCCCTGCTTTGTCAAATCATTAATCACTTTAGATAACCTGCTAATTATTGGTTTCAGCTGATTCATAATGAAAGTTTCCATGTGTTTTTGGAGGTCTCCTATTACTTCGTCCATCCATCCAGGTGAAGTTTGATGACGTGTCACTGGCGCTTCGGTGACTGCTGCCTCCCTATCTTTCGAACCGTGTGTAACCCTGCTTTGTTTGTTTTTCTGAGGTTGGCCCTTCCTGCTTCCCCCTTGTTTTGATTTCCTATTTGTGTCTATGACTACTTCTTTTGCCACCTGCGCACAAGGAATACCTTCAGTGGAATTTTTTAGAGAGTCGGTATGGGAAATTGCTGATATGTTTAGAACAGTGGGTTGTGTAGGTGTATGTGGAATAGACAGACTTCTCTCTGTGCGCTCAATCTCCCTATTGACTTTTTACAACATCAGGTCAATCGCAGTAGGTTGTAACGCAACATTTGGTTCAGACCCCAAAGGATTCAAGGTCCGAGACGAATTTACTTTGCTTGTGACAGAGCGCGTTTTAGTTCTGTTGGACATAACTGAAATAGGAAAGGAGGAGGGTGTAGGAACTTACACTGCCGCAACCCGCCACTACACTACTTCCTTGCCTGGTTAGCTGGTGATTGAATCCTCCCTGCTTTACAACAAGATATATAAAAATTAAACCCTCCCGCGAGTGCACAATGATCTATAATCCACTGTTTATAATGTCTTTTTGTTTGCAATCAGTTCAAGAATGGGTAGATGTCTGAGTAGCGTGCTACTAGGGTGGAGTTAGTAATATAGTACCTCTGAGACAGTCACAAGGGGGGTGGCCCAGCCCGGCCTCCTCTGGCCTCTGATGGTCGCAGATGGTCCTGCCCTTGTCCCGGGCTTCTCCTGGCGTCACCCGCGCGCGTCCGGCGACGCGGGGGTTAGGCTGCCGGTTTCTAGCGCCTCCAGGCGCGTGATTGGCTGGTGACGGCTGTGGGAGGAGCTGCTAGGGAGTCTGGGTGGTGTGGTCCCTGCCTCCTCAATGTGGCCGTATGGTGGATGAACGGCGGCGGGAGGGCAAACCAAACACAGTGGCAGGAAACAGGTGAGGAGCACAGTTGCCCCCAGGAGTTTGTAAGAGTCCCCCGCTCCACTGGGGTTAGGCTGCCGGTTTCTAGCGCCTCCAGGCGCGTGATTGGCTGGTGGCGGCTGTGGGAGGAGTCGCTAGGGAGTCTGGGTGGTGTGGTCCCTGCCTCCTCACTGCGGCCGTATGGTGGATGAACGGCGGCGGGAGGGCGAACCAAAGACAGCGGCAGGAAACAGGTGAGGAGCACAGTTGCCCCCAGGAGTTTGTAAGAGTCCCCCGCTCCACCGGGGTTAGGCTGCCGGTTTCTAGCGCCTCCAGGCGCGTGATTGGCTGGTGGCGGCTGTGGGAGGAGCCGCTAGGGAGTCTGGGTGGTGTGGTCCCTGCCTCCTCACTGCGGCCGTATGGTGGATGAACGGCGGTGGGAGGGCGAACCAAACACAGCGGCAGGAAACAGGTGAGGAGCACAGTTGCCCCCAGGAGTTTGTAAGAGTCCACGCTCCACCGGGGTTAGGCTGCCGGTTTCTAGCGCCTCCAGGCGCATGATTGGCTGGTGGCGGCTGTGGGAGGAGCCGCTAGGGAGTCTGGGTGGTGTGGTCCCTGCCTTCTCACTGCGGCCGTATGGTGGATGAACGGCGGCGGGAGCGCGAACCAAACACAGCGGCAGGAAACAGGTGAGGAGCACAGTTGCCCCCAGGAGTTTGTAAGAGTCCCCCCAAAAGTGACTCAAACCTGACAAAATCTTTGTAAATCTGGGCCCAAATGTCTGAAAACAAAAAAAATCCCACTTTAGTAAAACGCCATACTATATCCAATGTTTCCTATAAAACCCAAAATAAATATATAGAAAAAATCGAAACTGCATACTCAATTTTTTTTAAAACAGTTGGAATACATAAGTTGACTACAAATCACTTAAAAGTAAAAATCCCCCAAATAACATTGTCACGCATGTTTCAAAAATAACTCCCTCGGATGACTTTGTCCCCTCTCCTGTACAAAATACATTAAACTTTCCCACCACCATTTATTCCACCCCTAAAAACATAATTTTAATAAACACAAATACACATTACTATTCACTGCAAGCAAACAACATTACAACCTAACCTAAATTTAACCTAAATCACATCCACCTCTATATAAACAGAACTATAATTATCTTTTAATTGACTTGTAAACATAAATTAGAAGTAGACTTAACTTAGCTGAAGAACCAGAATCTTACTTCTGTTGTCTTGGTTAGCCAGGGATCCATGCAGAAATTGAAAAACAGTGTACAAAAGTATGTTATAAACAGCATTGTAGTCACATTGAAATAAAATAAAAAATACATTGTTCTAAAACTTTTTTTAATGAAAAGAAAGCAAAGTGCAATATTCATAGAAGAAGCGGTGCAGCAAGTCACCTTGCTGCACTTTGTCTCTGGGAAAGGGCAGGAATGTACTGTATTTAAGGCAATATTGTGCATTAGTTTCTTTTCCTCTGCGTTGGCGCACAATGAGCTGCCTAGCGTCAACGTATGCTCCCCTGCACCATGGTGCAAGGGTGTTTGAGTTGCATGACGATTGTTTTTGAGCAGGCAGGGGCACCTTCCTGCACAAATACAATCCTGAGAGGCTTTTTCCTCTTTTTATGTGTGATGCAAAATGCAGCACACATAGAAAGAGGAAATGAGAAGAAGTAAAAATATTAATCATCGTTACGACTCTTCTGGGGCGGTGTATCTTATTGGCGCATTCCCAGGTATACCTGTTCTTGTAAATGTGGGAATGCGTCAAAATCCATGGATATTGCATGGGAACACCCATGCAACACCCATGGAAATGTCTACCTGGTGCAGAGTAATGCAGCGCAGCATTTTGAGCTGAATAACACTACTCGAGAATTCTGAAGCCACCCAGGGCCATGCAAGGTAACTTTCTGTGGGCGTCAGCATGCAATGAGAAACACTGCAACTCTCGCAGGAAACTATTGATGTTATGAGGAACCTGCAAATAGAAGAAACACGAATATAAATCAAGGTTTCAATTACCTATACAACAGTGGAGAACTTTAAAAGCAACCAAACAATATTAAGGGCACGATTATGACTTTGGCAGTCCAACTGCCGGACTACCATTGTGGAGGTTGGGAGTATGCCACGGACCGCAAAATTATGAGTTAACCGCTGGGCTGGCGGTGTTGTGGCGGCAGTGCTACGGCAGGGGCATGCTTTGCCTCATAGAGAGGCTGCAGAACATGCTGCCACCGTGGCACTGCCTCTTGCACATATGTGTACTTTGTACCATGCATCATGTTGTGCACAACAGTGCAAGGAGTAGGGTGCACAAAATGTTCCCCCATGCACACCCTCCATGGGCTACAACATCATGGGGCCCTGTTTGGGTCCCCTCCCCTTTCCATTCCACCCACCTTTTCATGGCAGGTTCCTGGCAGGTTGTAATCTGCACAGTGGTGCCGACATCTGCACCGCCGCAAGAGACTGCCACTTTTCCCACTGCCGCCTCATTAAGATCCAGGATCACGGCAGTGTTGGCAGTCTTGCATCAGGTTTGTGGCGGTCAGATCTCCAACCTTGGAATCAGGCAGTCGGACCAACATGGGTACGGTATTTTTGGGACAGCTGTACTCATATTCAGGCCATAAGTGTATCAAATTATCTTTATATCATTGTAAAGGTCCATTTACTATACACAGGACATATGCCTGGAATGAGTGGGAGGGATGTTGTACACAACTCATAGGGGCATATGTATGAAGCCTATTCCCCTTTCGCAAACGGGCCGATTCTCAGAATCGGTCTGTTTGCGAACGGGAAAAAGCCTTTTGGGATGTATCATCACAAAAGGCCCTCGCAAAATAGGGAATTGCAAAATTTGAAAGAGCCCAAGTTGTGCGATTTCTCCTTAAGAAATTGCAAATTACCACCAACTTCAAGTTGGTGGTAATTTGCGATTTCTTTGAAAAATGCACTTTTTGGCATTTTTCAAAGTGCCATGAGGCGCACATACATGTCCTTAGGGCATGTATGTGCGCCACATGTGCACACATGCTCATTTCAGGGGTGCAACAGGGTGTCCTTATGACACCCTTGCACCCTTGGAATTGCATTTGCAATTTGCGAGTACCTCATGGGTACTCGCAAATGCGAATTTCTTACTATTTATTCCTATGGACCTCTAGGACCATAGGAATGAATGGGAAACCATTCCTTAATTGCGACTCGCAATTTGCGAGTCGCAATTAAGGAATGCCAAGGAAATTTTTTATTCCATCTCGTTTTGAGATTCTCAAATAGCAATTTTCTAAAAATCGCTATTTGAGAATTGCAATAACAGTATTTGATACATATGCCCCATTGCCTTTAATAAAATCTTAGATTTACTCTACACTAACTAGGAAAATGTCCATCTTATCACAAGACAATGAGGCAGTACATCTTGCAATTTCAAATCCTGGGGAGGGCTTGGTCCACATTTGTTCAGTTGGCTTAAGTTAGAAGGCTCGGGCCTTGAGAGGTAACATCAAAGGCCAGACAAACAGTCCTCCTGGAGACAGTGGCGTGAATCGGGGACAGCGCCAGGCTGTTCTCAGGTAACTACCAGACCTTGTCTCTTTTCCCCTGAACTGTCTCACGCTCCTTGCCTTGTTCACTAATATACCTACCCACTACTGAATCTGCAGCATTGAGTCCTTCTACCTTTCAGCAGATTTGTGAAGCCTAGGAGTTTTGTGCAGCCATACCGCCTTCACCTCATGGACATTTATCACACAGTGGGAGCTTCCATTTACATTAGCATTCTCTTCTCATGCTTAATGTGGGGATAGGCTGAATGTTGTTGAGGGTCTCCGGTCCTGGCTGGGTCCACACAATGCCTCACCCGGCACCCAATTCCTGCTATTTATATCTGGAACCTGGGCATTGTTTCCACCCCTGGCCTCTGTACCCATTCTGCACTGCCTCATTCATTATGGATAAGCGCAATACAAAGTAGGGGAAACTCCTGTGTGACACCAAGACATTGCCTCGCTGCACCTAATTGCCATCTGGTGACAGGGATAGCTCACTGTGTGCCAATAGTGAGGTATCTTTGGGCTTCACAGTGACAATACTGCAAGAACTTAAAATAAGTCTAGAGTCTATTGATGACAAAATTGACGCGATGGCAACACGCCTTGACCATCTGATGGAGAGAATGGACAGGCAGGAGGCCTGAATAGATAGAGCAGAACACAGGATTTTTGAATTTTCAGGATAAGACAAATAACACTAGAGCTAAAGTTGTCAAGTTAATAAAGCAAGTCCTGGCTGTCAAGATGAAGAATAAAGGCTTGGCACTGCCCTCCAGGTGCAGTAATATGCACATTATAGGCAGAGCGGAGTCCACCAGCACTGGACAGATGTATGTTTAAATTGAGTCTTTTCTTATGCTTCTGTTAACCCATGATATCTTTTTTGATGTGTTCTTTGTGGAGCGTGCCTAAAGATCACTTTTCCCGCATCACCTCTGGGTCCGTCTCCCATGCCAATCTTAGCCAGGCTTATCTACTTACGCAATCGGGATATTGTACTATGACTGGGTCCCGCTTCGTACCTGGGGGCATCTGGACGCCTGAAATAGCTGCCTGCATTGGAGGAGTTTGGAGGCTGAGGGGGCGCTTTGGTGTTGTCGCTGCGTGAGGAGGTCGCAGCACGGGACTCCAGAGCCCAGGAGTCCGTGTGAGGTATCAGCTGCGCTCCCGCCCGCCCACCCGCCCATTACCTTGATATAACAGCTGGCGGAACCCGCTGGCGCGGGTCCCGCTTCGTACCTGGGGGCATCTGGACGCCTGAAGTAGCTGCCTGCATTGGAGGAGTTTGGAGGCTGAGGGGGCGCTTTGGTGTTGTCGCTGCATGAGGAGGTCGCAGCACGGGACTCCAGAGCCCAGGAGTCCGTACGAGGTATCAGCTGCGCTCCCGCCCACCCACCCACCTATTGGTTTCCGCCCTTATTTCATCTCGTGTCTGCCGCTGCGCGGGACGCGCTGGACGAAGCCCGGACAAAGGGCAGGCTGTCTGTGGCCGTCAGGGGTCAACAGGGGTCGGGTCGGCCTACCCTCTGACATCGTGATCACGGAACTATAAGGTACTGTGCTTATTGCCGAGTAATTCCTTGAGATATGGGCAAGAGGAAAAACCTGGAGGGCGAGTCTGAGCTCACTAGCATATTACCTGCCAAGAGCAAGATGAGGAAGATCAAAGCTAAGAAAAATCGCCCGCATGTGGGGGAAAACTGTGTAATGGATCGCATTGATAACATTATCGAAGAGTGTGGGGAGCTGCTCAATCCCGCCCCCACGTCTGTTGTAGGTGGGAGGAGGGAGGTCACTAGAGGTTCTGTTGTTGTTCCGGACATGTTTCTTACAAAAAAAAGTGGAGAGGAACAGAACAATGGGGTGTCTGGTAAAGAGCCCGTCTGCAGCTCTCCTGATGTTTTGTCGGACAAGGGGCATGTTTTTCTTCTTGAGATTCCACCTGTCTCTAACCAATCGCTAAATATTGTTTGCAATAATAGGTTTTCTATTCTGGGTGAAATTGACACTGATACTTGTAGTTCTGCCCTGCCTCCTTTTGTCCCCTCAGTTTCAAATTCGGATACATCTGCACCTGAGGGTAGTCGTACCACAAATGTTATTGAAGGCTTCTCTGCTACAGTACCAAGTAATACTGACATGAAATCTCTACTGGTGGTAGTGAAAAATCTTTGCTCCCTGATAGAGTCTATGCAAACCAAAATCGAAATCTTAACGGTTACTGTCAAGAAGCTTGAGGAATCTAACTCGGGCTCTGGTACTTGTCGTAAAACCGAACTATCTACGCCTAAAGGGGTTTTGACCAAGGCCCTTCCAATAGTGGCAGCTAGGCACAGTGTGCTCCCTAATACTAGTGGAAACAATTTATCTCAAGACCGACACTTATTGAGTAAACAGTCTAGATTCTCAAACTCATCAAGGGTTGACCAATCCTTTGATTGTACCCCGACAAATGATGGACGAGTTATTAGAGCACCCACTGGTAACTATCAGGCTAAGATGCATGGGGGAGGTCCTCCTTCTGAAAACGTGAGACCTGGTACTAACCCTAGGGGTAGCACTTATCAAGGAGTCCAAAAATATGCATCATATACTCACACGCCTTACTCACATAAAATATATATGGTGAATGTCCCTAGGCTGTCTCCTGGGTCTGACTATGAAAGCAGTGAATCCTTGATCAATAAGGTCATTCACTGGATTAGATATGTGAGGGGCTGCCGTTCAGTGATTAGAGCTGACATTGCTGGAGTTAGAAGGATTTCTCAGGATGGAAGTGAGGTGGATTATATAGAGGTTGGTTTTATTGATCCTACCATTGCAGGGAATTTAATTAATCTCGAGTTTAGAAGCTGTTCCCCGGATTGTTCTGCAATCCAAATGAGGTCCACTCCCCTTCGGTTATCACGCCCAGACGACTTTTGCTGCCAGCTTGTGGGAGAGTCATATTTAGAACAAAATGATTGACTGCGTAACAAAATCGCTGTAGATCTCCCCACAGTTTGTCCTTTGCTGTCTAGCAAAACCCAAAATATTGAATCTGAGCTGGGTATTGCTGACAGCACTGAAATCCATGGTCTTTCCGCAGAATTGGAGAGGATAACTCAAATGAGTAGTATTTCAGCGGTCCACCAGGAAGGTAACGTAATTCACTCAGAGTTTGGGACGCTTTTATCCTGGAACATCGCAGGTTTAAAATCTAAGATTAACCCCTTCGATGCTCATGACGGAACGGTTCCGTCATGAGCATCGGTTGAGCTGTGCTCATGACGGAACCGTTCCGTCATGGCCCCGCCCGCGCTCGAACCCTTCAGCACCGCGGGGGAATCCGCGCAGCGCTGAAGGGGTTAAGGACCCTAACTGGGCATTGTTTATTAATTCTTATGATGTTTGTTTATTCCAGGAGACCTGGCTCCTAGAGGCTCAGTATTTCTCAGGCTTTTTGAACTTTAATGTTCTGGCAGTTAAGGGTAAAAAAGGGCACCCTTCCGGCGGTCTTACTGTTTGGATTAAGCAGGTTCTTGGCACTAATGTCAAGGAGCTTCCTACTCTACATTCGGATATCCAGCTTCTTTTTTTTTTTTTTTTAAATATTTTTATTGCCTTTTTTTTCCCCATTTTTTACAGAGCATAATCAACATAAGAATCATATTACAGAGTACTACATAAATTCGTTTTTGAAGCCAAAACCAGTTATACAATGACCGCTATGACTGAACCTTTCCAAAAAATAAAAAAAATAAAAAATAAAAATAAAAAAAACCCTTTAAATTCAGACCTTACTGTGTCAGTAATTTCTAATTTTCCTTCCACTTAATAATGGGATTCCAGATTTGAAATCCTAACTTTCTTCCTCTTTTGCCCTTCCTTGCATATATCTCCTTCTCAAGGTTGTATACCGAATGCAATCTAGCCAGCCATTGATTAAACGTAGGTGGGATTCGTTCCAGCCAGGCGGAGGCAATGCACATTCGCAAAACAGCCATAGCCACAAACATAAAAAGGCATATTGGGTCCTCTGTGCCATCACTATCTATCCCCAGCAATATTATCGGTGGGGTGAGGGTGACCTCGCTTCCCAGTAATCTCCCTAAAAAAACTTCTATAGCCCTCTGGAGCAGAGATAGGTGTGGGCAGGTAGCGAAGACATGTATTAAATCTGCCTCAGAACTATCACACCTGGAGCAGGTGATACCAGCCAGCCCTCCCCACTGCGCGATCCTGGCTGGTGTGTAGTATAATGAGTAAATTGTTTTGTAATGCTGAGCCTGAAGTGCCGCTGAACAGAGAACTTTCTGCGCTAATTCTAATGAGAGTAGAAAACGCTCCTGGCCCACTCCAAGTTTCTCATCCCACTTGTTTTGATATTTCACCAAGTCATCTTCTCTGCCTGCTATAAGTTCAGCATAAAGTGTTTTAATCGTACAGCTCGCCCTGCCCCCGATGATTTCCATAATTGCGTTTTCCCCAAACCCAGCAGGCCCACCCTTCTTGGAGTTTAAAAAGCTCCTGACTTGTAAATATTTGAAAAAGCTTCTAGACTCCACCCGGTAAGTTGTTTGAATATCAGAGAACTGGCGTATTCCATCTATGCCCATTAAATCCCCTACCTTTGTTATACCTCGACCCCCCCAGTCTGCAAAAACCGAGTCTAAAAATATGTCCCACGGGAGAGTGTGGTTCTTATACAATTGAGTGTATGCATTGAATCTCCCTAATCCGAATCTTTTCTTGAAGGATGCCCATATCGTATGGGCAGCTATCAACGTCTTAAATTTTGTTCTCTTAAAATAACTTGGGTCAGTGTATTTCAGAAATGCATTCTCTGCTTCTTCTCCTAATAATAACGAGTAAATAGATATAGAGCCAAAAATATCCTCTGAGTCGGTGCTGCCACCACCTAAAAGACCAGACATACACTGTAAGGCTGCTGCCCAATAATACATTTTCAAATCAGGCACCGCCCATCCTCCCCTGTCTCTAGGGAGTGCCATGTAACGTAAAGCCCTTCTTGTCTTGCCTTGTGCCCATAAGAATCTATTTACCATCTGCTCTATTATAATAAACCATTTTACCTCAAATATAAGTGGGATTGATCTAAAAAGGTAGAGAAATTTTGGCAAAAATATCATTTTAATAATGTTCGTTCGTCCAACTATAGAGAGATGAAGATTATGCAATCTATCCATATCGTTTTTTGCTTTCTTTATTAGTGGGTCTATATTCCTTTCCACAACCTTATTCAAATCCGCCGAGATAGTAACCCCTAAATAAACTCCGAATCCCACTACCCGAGAGTCTAGGCAGTCTGTGTTGTCATTTTTAATTATCTGTGTCTTGGGCCCATTCACAGCATATCCAGATAACTGGCCAAAACTTAGGGCTTCCCTCTCAACCTCACTTATAGCCTCAGTAGGTGCCGGAGTAAGAATTGCCACGTCGTCGGCGTATGCAAGGATTTTACACTCTATGCCATGACTTTTTATAGGGGGAATCCTATTGTTCGCCTCCAATTTACGTAAAAAAGGATCTATATATAACGCAAACAGAAGTGGCGAACATGGACAACCCTGTCTCGTACCCCGTTTAATCTGTAGGGGCCTTGTGTGGCCAGCATTCAGGCGAATTTGAGCTGTAGGAGCTAAATATAGGGCCTGAATAGCTTTTATAAATCCCTCTCCACATCCAGACCATCTCAATGTTGACCAGAGGTACTCCCAGGAGACCCGATCGAATGTTTTTTCGGCATCAAGTAGCATAGCTGCCATCGGGCCTCCTGCAGCCTCTGTAGCATCAAATAGAGTAATAACTCTGCGGATATGCTGAGTTGTGCCCCTTCCTGGAATGAATCCATGCTGGGAGGTACTAACCAGGGTGTCTATAACCTTTGATAGCCTGGTGGCCAGAATTTTAGAAAATATTTTAGCATCCGCGTTCATCAGCGTAATCGGCCTATAAGACCCCGGTTCTGTGGTCAGCTTTCCCTTCTTTAAAATTACTACAATGTCTGCTCCTGCCCAAGTGCTAGGAACAGATACCCCTACCTGGGCCTGTTGTAAAGTAGTGCATAAGTCCATAAAGATTTCATCCCGAAAAGTTTTGTAAAATTCCATCGGGCCCAGCTGCCTTACCTGACACTAAACTTGTTAAAGCAGTGGATATCTCCTCTGTCCCCAGGGGAGCCTCCAAGGCTTCTACACTTTCTTGTGATAAAAATGGGGCAGGAATATCAGTGAGGTAAGAGTGAATTTCTAGAGGGTCCTTTGGATGTTCCTCATCATATAATGAAACATAAAACTCTCTGAAAACCTCGCGAATTCCCTCTGGGTCCGTGCGTAATTGCCCAGAGCCATCAGAAACCCCTTTAACTTCACCTAAAGCTGTTTTTTGCCTAGCACGCACTGCTAAAATGTGTCCCACCCGTTCACCGAACTCATAAGATTGTTCCCTTTTTACTAAATATGTGGCGGCCACCTTCCTAGATATACTTTCTTCTGCCCTCGCTTTTGCTCTGGTGACTTCAATAAGTGCCTGATCCAAAGGAACACCAGTTACAGACAGTGAGGCCAGCTTATCTTCGGCTTCCACCAAAGCCTTACTTAATTCTGAAGCTCTTAACTGCTCTTGTCTCTGTCTAAACAAACTGAAACTTAACGTTTCGCCTCTAATGCCTGCCTTAAAAGCATCCCAGGAGATTTCCGAAGATATACTACCTCTATTAACTTCCCAGTATTGTTTAATCCAGTCTTTCATATGACATACATAATCTTCATCCTTTAATAACCCCCACTCAAAAGTCCAAATCCGTTCATTCTTCAATTGTTTTGTAGTGTCTAAAGAGAATACCAAGGGGTTATGGTCAGAGAGAACGCGAGGTAATTTTTCGATCTGGGCGTTTATCAACAGCCGACTAGAAACTAAGAAGTAGTCCAGCCTAACGCTGACCTTATGAGGAGCGGAAAAAAAAGTAAACCCAGAGTCAGTGGGGTTCAGCCTTGCCCAAGCATCTACTAACGCGTTGTTCCTTGCTAAGCTTGAGATTGCAGAGCACACCCGCTTCTTACGACCCTGATATCTCCCAAGATGATCCAGACCCAGGCCTCCTACTCCATTAATATTAAAATCCCCACAGAGAATAACATGTGGAGCCCATGTAGCCAATTCCAGATCTAAAAAGGTGAAAATCTCTGGGTCATCTTCAGTAGAACCATATATTGATCCTATAGTAATCCAGTCTCCGGCTATAAAACATTCTATTAAAGCCCATCTGCCCCACTGATCCTCCAATTTTTTCCTTACTATCACATCCTTCAATCTAGTTAGTATAGCCACCCCTCTAGTCTAACCCCCTGTTTTGAATAGGCAAGCAGATAAAACCCCAATTGTTCCAGTAGGCAACCTTTCGCCCCTTCAATATGAGTCTCCTGCAGACAAATAAAATCTGCCCTAGTTGCTCTCAGTAGTGTCGCTACTCGCTGCCTTTTGAGGTGGTCATTTAAACCGCACACATTGAGTGTAATTATTCGTGTATACATTAAAACACATCTAATGCCAATCCTCTCCAGTTATCCAGCATTGCAAGTACCAAAATAGTACTTTTCTTTTCTTGTCCTTCAAAGTCCATCTTGTCCATTTTTATATTTTGTACAGACCAATATGTAGCCTCTCTGTAATCCATAAGGAACCTAACTGTAGTGTGCCCTGTGCCTGTACCCCTAACCAGCCCCCCCCGGCCCCCCTCCCCCAAGAACCCCTCACCCCCCTTACAGGCAAATAGGTCAGGCATGACCTATGTGTGACAGCTGTGTGACCGCGGGAGTCGCTCCCCCTCCCCCCCAGTTGCAACCCCATCTTTTTTTTATTTATTTTTTATTATAAATGCTTTTAATGCTAGCAATACAGTACCCTGTGCCCCTAATCGTAACCACCCAGAAAGTCCAAAAGTGCTTTAACTTAAACAGCTATCCTGAGTCTTCACGCTAAGTTCCATTACCTTATATTATCCTAATACACCCCTAGGATCTCTATAATCCTCTATACTCCTATGCTCCCTTTTTCTCCCTTAGCTCTGTCAAATACATTTGAGCTTTTATTTCAGAAAAGAACATCTTGACTTGTCCATTGTCTAATACTTTAAGGCGAGATGGAAATAGTAAAAAAGCCTCGCAGCCCAGCTTCTGAAAAGCGGAAATCAGCTGTCTCAGCCGCCATCTTCTCTCCACCATGACGTGGCAGAAGTCAGGGCGCGCAAAAAATGTTGTACCCTCAAACGTGCGCCTGGCTTCGGGTTTTGCTTTGGCCATACTTTCTTGTCTGAGAAGGTAATTCCCGACATATACCAATATGGCTCTTGGTCTGTCGCCCTGGGAGGGGAAATTCCCTTTCTTTTGGACTAGGGGGAATCGATGCACCCGCTGTACTTCAATTTCCCATTTCCATTCTGTCATTTCCGGGAAGGCCCCCCTAAGCAGGTTAATAACGAAAGCCCGAACATCCTGCCCTTCTGAGCCTTCTGCCACACCCAACAGTCTGATGTTGTTCCGCCTTTGGCGATTTTCTAAATCTTCGATCTTCCATTGCACATCCTGTGTTGCTTTCTCTTGCGCTTCCTTAAATGCCTCCCATTTACTAAGGTCGTCTTCAAGCTTCCCCGTCCTCTCCTCCACCTGTGAAACTCTACCCGCAATATCGACGTAAAGCTTGTTCATTTTCCTTAAAGACCCCTGGATTTTTTTAGTCGCCTGTTTAGCCCTCCGACTCTCTGATCTAGCCTCCCCCTGCATCTGCTTTAGGGTAGTGTACAGTAAATCCAGTGTGGGGATCTGCCCTGGAGTATCAGTGTCAGGCTGTACTTCCTGTTGCGCATCCGAACCTCGGTTTTCTAAGTACAACTGAGATGTGGCAGAGTAATCCCAATCCAGCTTCTTAGCCACAAATAGAGAGCTTCGCCCAGCTTTGATTTAGCATGAGATCTGTCTTTCTGACTCTGCGGTTTGGTCTTTTGAATTGCTGACCCCCTCTGCATTATGGTGCCTTCTATCGCCGAATATACCGAGTCCGAGCTTCCCGTGAAACTTTCCCCGCTTGAAAAGGATGAGCCAAAGTCGTCATTGAGGGAAAAAAAGCAGTCATCATTGGGGGAACCAGGTGCAGGGGCGAGTAAACCCATCTTCTTAGGGCGTGTAACAATGGGGGCAGTGTCACCGACATTAGTTGCTATTGTCGATGAGGATGGGTGCGACCCAGTAAAGAGAGTATCTTGACTAGCATTAATAATATGCCCAGCACGTGAGCAGCCCCGCTCACTTGTGCTATTGCCAGAGTTAAAGGTCATATGGTATAACGCCAGTCCTTGATCAGCAGATGCCAAAGTCTGCCCCCCTTGATTGCTTGTGGGGGGTCTGAGATCCCCCCCTACTCCTATTTTTGAGGTAGCCTCAGTCTCGACGTATGCAATGTCAGCGATGCCAGTAGGTGACTCAAGCCCCTGTACATCTACGATGATCTCATGTACCTGGTGCTGTTGCTCTTCCTGAACAACTATCTTATCGCCCTGTTCTTCCGACGACCCAGAGGCGCATCGAGCCTCAACTGCTAGAGTGCATCCACCATCATCATCCCTGCGCCGGCTCCCTGTAGGCCGTAGTCCCACATCGATGCACTCACCGCTCATCTCGTCTTGTCTTTCCGGTCTCTCCGGTCCCGCCGCTGTTATCGCAGGGGGTCTCCGTGTACGCACATCATCCAGAGCAACAGCGTTACCATCACGGCCGACCTCCGGGCTACAAAGTTCCATCAGCGAAGTCACGGGGAAGGACTCGAACAAGGTAGGTTGCCTGAGTACATTATCTTTGCCTTTAACGCCGTCGTCTTGCCGGTTTCTCACTGCCCTGCGAGTAGCTGCGGATTCTCTCACCCCCGAGGCTGTGTGATCAGTTCCAGTTCCAGACCCGCTATTCTCCGTGTTCTTGACAGCCAGTCTTCGCGCTTGTGCCGGTCCTCTCTGACTCAGGGGCAGAGGCAGAGTCAGAGACGGGGTGGGTGCTGTCGTTTTCCCCCCTTGAGTATCTTTAGTTAACGCGGATTCCTTCCGCTCCTTCAAGGGCTTTGGGCCTCTCGGTGCCATTCCGATTCCGGTTCTAATTTCACTTTCCAGCCTGCTTAGATTTTGCTCTAGGAAGGCCTTCGCTGCCTTTGCCTTTGCCTTCCCGAGACCGAAGATAGATTGCAGGGGGGAATTACCCTCTCGAAGTTCTTGGGCCTCTGTGCTGTATAAAAAGTCCAGTACACGCACAAACCAACTGAGAGCAATCAGCATACCGTAACATCACAGCATTACAGCTTCACAGCATCTTAAAAGTCTTTAGGGGAGAGGAGAAGAAGAGCGTCCATCCCCTACGGTCGGTCAGCGGCCATCTTGCCGGATATCCAGCTTCTTAACGTTAAGTTTAAAAATGGAAAATCGCTGGATATCTATAATGTTTATGCTAGAAGCATTGGTGGTAGGAAGTCTGATACAATAGCTCGCCTGGACGAACTTATGGTTCTCTACTCTCAGCACTCCTATGTAATTATAGGAGGAGATTTTAATATCTTTGAACCCTTACTTGGTGCTGACTGGAGTTTCTCGGAGGAAGAGGACAGTTTATGGGGTGTTCCAAAACTAGATCTTGAACCTGTTACCCGTTGGTCTGATCTGGCAATCCAGATCAACGCCCTTTGTCTGAACAAAGGGCTTCGTGCAACTAATGGCAGGTCTGAGCATGACAAATTAGGGTCCAATACTTTTAAGAGTGGCTCACGTGCTAGTAGAATTGATTATATTTTGCTATCGCTTGATCTATGGGATGTTTTGAGAGGTATGGTGGTTATCGATAGATTGGAGAGTGACCACAATCCTCTTTCTTTGTCAATCTTGTTTTGGGTGAACCCTACTGTCCCCCTTGATTTTTCTCCCCAGACTCATCAAGATGTAGTCATCGCAAATGATATGCGCCACGTTAGATGGGCCAAGGTAGCTCAAAGTCAAGAAAGTCTGACTCGTATTTTTAGTAGTTTAAAGCTTGCTACTCGGGATCGCGCCTTGGAATCATCTTGCATGTCTGGAATACCGATCCACGAATCTTTCTTTTTAGAACTCAGAGATATTTTTGTGAGGCCATGCAAACTATCTAAGATTAAGCATGATCCTTCCCCACGATGGTACACTGCAGAGTGTAGAGATGCTCGTGCGAACCTGGGTATCGCCCTGAAAACTGGTGACAGTCTCAAAGTTCGCTCTGCAAGATATGCCTACAAGCAAGCAATTTTAAAATCTAAGCGAGCTTGGGATTATCAAAGATGGCAGGATTTTAGGGAAGCAGGTGCCCAAAAGGACACAAGACGTTTTTGGTCCGTCCTTAAGTGGGGGAGTAGGGGTAATCCTGACAAACCCCAAAACTGGGTTTCGCAAGAAGCATGGGTTGAGCATTTTGAGTCCCTCTATGCTAAAGGAGAGGATTTGTGCGTTACCCCTGAGTTTTAATTTACCTTTTATAAGGAAGAAGCCTTCACCTTGGGTGATGTTGTTAATGCCCTAAAACTTGTGGTTCCAGGAAGGGCGCCCGGGATGGATTGAGTCCCTGCTGATATTTTCTTGTGTAATAGCGAATCCTGGGGAAACTATATTCTAATTTTAGCTAACTTGATTGCTAGAGGTGCACCGATTCCCACCTCCTGGAAAGGCGCCGAAATTATTCCGGTGTTCAAGAAAGGGGACAAGTCCCTCCCCGCTAACTATCGACCAATCAGCCTGATTGATACCATACAAAAAATTCTAGGCAGGCTGATCTTGAACAAAGTGTTGGATTGGGCTTCTGAAAATTCAATCCTCTCCCATTTACAAGCAGGATTTAGAGCCCGAATAAGCACCATTGATCAGGTGTTGCACTTCGCAATGCTCCATTGGAAGGTCGTATTCTTAGGGGGGGGCAGTCTATATGCTGCCTTTATTGATCTTAGGGCAGCATTTGATCTTGTCCCTCGGGCATCTCTATGGGATGTCTTAGATAAAATGGGTATGCTACCTGCTCTACTTTCCCTAATTGCTAGACTTCATGTGGATAACTTTGCACAGATTAGGTGGGGTGGTGTAGGACAAGTGACTAGTCAGTTCCCTATTCAGAAGGGGGTTAGACAAGGCTGTGTTCTTGCGCCAACCTTATTATCTATGTATATTAACGATGTGGCCAAACTATTCATTGATGCAAACGTAGATGCACCCACATTGGCAGGTGCTAAAATTCCTATTTTAATGTTTGCCGACGATTGTCTTATTATAGCCAAAACCCCGAGTGGTTTACAGAAATCCTTAGGTATTTTCGAGGACTTCTGTTCAGCTCGTGGGCTTGAAATAAATGTTTTAAAATCAAAATTCATGACTTTTAACCAGTCCAAATCTTTCAAGGGCAAAATATATATGAATAATCTGCCATTGGACCAGGTTCAAGATTTTATTTATCTAGGTATCTGTATCCAACATGATTTGGGATGGAAAAAGGAAGTAGATTTGGCAACCCTCAAACATTCTCAACTCTCTGGTGCGCTGAGTAAAGAACATATCCAATCCCTGACTAAACCAATTGACCATTCACTTCGTGTGTATGATGGAAAAGTGGTTGGTGCTGCGCTCTATGGAGTTGAGTTATGGGGATTTGAAAACTTACACAAAATGTCTACTTCTGAAAATAGATTTTTACGCAATCTTACCAAACTACCTCAGAGTACTCCTTTGTGCCCTTTGTTTTATGATTTAGGAATGAGACCAATAGCACTAATTGCCACGTTTCGTCCAATATTGTATTGGCGGCGCTTATGGGTCACTCCAGAACTTAGGCTCTTTGCTCTTGGTCTTATGGACATTATTAAGTTGGATACCTTCCACAAAGTAAAGTGGCTCCACAGGATATATGAGTCGCTTAAGGACTTGGGCCTAAAAGACTTGTGGGAGGATCCACTAAATGCTAGGTTCCCGCCTAAGAAAGTATTGAAGGCCTTGTATTGGGAAATGGTGGCTATTCGTGTCTACAGAAGTACAGCCCCGCTCTCATTAACAGGTGTATTTTTCGACTTTAAGGACACGACCTCCCTGGCAACTTTTTGGGATGACATTACAAATCCTCTGGATAGGAAGCTTTACTTCCAATTCAGAGTTGGCAGTCTTCCAGTTAGAGAGTTTTCATCTAGATGGGCCATGAATAATATGCTCAATTGCCCGGGTTGTACCGCACCTATTGAATCTGTTAACCATTTCTTGTTTCAATGCCCATCTTATGTAATTCCGCGGCGGGCCTGGTTAAAACCAATGTGTCGACAGTTGGGCACTAGGAATGCCAAGGTGGCAGTGAGAATCCTGCGTTCTACTGAAATTGCATTCATTTACATATCTGTTGCTAAATTTCTTGGAAGGGCTTGGGTGATTAGGAGCAAATTGTTGGTTGGGTAAATCATTCTAAACCCTGAAATATCAATCTTTTGGCAAATACCTCTTATTTATTGTTTTAAACAATTTTAACATGTTTTTCTATTCTGTACTTATATAAATTTCTGTACGCTTTTATGACAATTGTCGAATAAAGCTAACTTGACTTGACTTGACTATGACTGGCTCATGAGATGGGATCTCACCAGTATCAAGGTTCAGCTATATCTATTTTTCCTGATTTCACTGCAGTGGTTCATAAAGCTTGGTGCAAATTTATGGAGGTGAGGCATACAATGTGGGGACCTAATGCATATTTCTTTCATAATGCTACGGATGCTGCCAAATTCTGGAAGGCACTTTCTTCGCTCCGGAGATCTGTTAGATCAACAGATGGATCCCCAGGAGGTGATAGTCCTGGTAAACGGAGACAATCCTCCACAGGAGAAGAATGACATATAATGTTGGTCCTGAATATCTCATTTTTTCACCATTTCTACAGCTCTCAAATTTGCTTTTTTCAGGATGGGTTTGTTGTGGGTGCCATTCTCCCACCCTACATTTGTTTTAGACTATGTTGGTCACTGAAAGTCCCATATGCTGACTTGGACTGCTCTAAAGGCCATATATTTTTAGATTTGCCATTGGCCAATGTCACATCTCATGGTGTGTATCATGTTATGTTGGTTTTAATTTTGCTTTTACCAACTCTGCTTTCTTTGATGTTTATGTCCTTGGGTCTTTGTTTCAGGGGCACTGCCACTGAAAGTTGGGGTCCTCCGTGTGGGAGTGGGCAGGGAAAGAATGGCAATATTTTATATGGTACAATAGTAATGCACATTTTGGAGCTTTCAAAGCAGGGTCCTATCCAATACTGTGTATCACAAAGAATTATGGTTAATCCTCCTATTTTGACCTATTACGTTCCGTAAAAAATCCATAAAATGGTTCATCTGGGACATTAGAGGCCTCAATGACAATTGTAAAGCAAGCAGGGTAATGACATATCCAGACTACTATGCAGTTGATATATCTTTTGTGCAGGAGATGCTCTTGGCACCAGTGCTCCCAAGCTCTTTTGTCCCAAAATGTTCACCTCATTGATGCTTCTCCTTGTACAGTTCCTATTCCTACCCTCAGATAGACTTTAAACTACATCAAAAGTATGAGAAAGAGACTTTTGAAAATGTCAGACCTGCATTGACTGTACACTGCTGACCCACATTTTTACTAAATTGCGCTATTCTCATACAGATAGCATGATATGGCTAGGAGATCTGAATTTAGTGTTTTTGTCAACAATGGGCTGGTCTAAAATACAATGCTCACACAACACACAGGCAGTGAAAGTAGTGCATGATATCATTGATCTTTAAGGAGGGATGTGTGGCATTCTGCACACCCAGCGGTAAGAGACTACCCTTCCTATTCAGCACCAAGGGAAACATCCCCTGATTTGATTACTGGTTGGCCTCTCCAGAAATCATTACATATGTGTCAGAAGTGCTCCATTTGCCCCGCATGCTTTCTGATCACTTCCCAGTCACATACAGGTTGGTTCTCCCGAACTGCAGATTTTATGCCCCCATTGGAAATTCCCGGTTATTTTACTCCTTTGTTTAAAGGTGTGCTTGAGTCAGCAATTATAGGATACTTCCAGATCCATATAGGTACTGTCCCAAAATACGCCACTGCGTGGGAGGCCTTCAAGACCTATATAGGGGGGGCCATAGCGAATCATGCAGTGGTTTTCAGGGACATTTACAGATAGCAGCCTCTTATTGTCATTCTCACACCACTGATCCAGGAAAGCATTCCCTTAGGGACATATTCTGGTATCTAAGATGAAACATTTTCCCATAACAGAGGGCACAACACAAGCTACCCTGGAATAACCTATTAGATGGGTTACAGCGTGTGTTAAATATTTGGGTGTACTTGCACATAGATAGCTGGAGCAGGTAATTCAGCTTAATTTTGGCCCGGTTATTGACAGGCTGTCATGACTTGTGGTACATGGCTCAAACTTCTGCTGTTTTTGATGGGAAGAGTTGTCCTAATAAAGATAATTGTGTTCCCCAAATTATTATACCTAGTCACAAATATTTCCATACTAATTTTTTACTACACTTCAGACTCTCTTGATTAAAGTGGTCTGGGCGAATAGACCAACACAGATTGCCTGAGACTTACTAGTCCTCCCATATGCGGGAGGAGGGTTCGAAGTACCAGACCCGGAAGTATGCTGTCTAGTGGTTCAATGACACTTAGCCAAATTTTGAAATAACCCAAATGCCCGCATCCCCCACCTTATTCTTGAATGGGATCAAACTAATTAAATTCCCTTGGCCTCGCTGTTACCACAGGGCCTCGCTGTTAGCAGAAGACCTTCCCAAGCCACAAAGGGAGATTAAATCAGTCACAACTATAAACTGGATCTCAAAACCGGGAAAATGTGCCTTCAGTCACCAGCCCTTAAGTTGGTATCCAACCGCCTGCTACAATTAATGGTTGAACGCACTAGGCAAAATACCATGCTAAAGATGGCTATGACAGAAATGAGACATCTCTATTTCAATGGTTTATTTACGGCACTGGAGCAAATCTGCTCCAGATTAGATGCCACCACGCTTGATATTTTTATTTACACCAGGGAATGTAATGCAATTAATGACAAATTACTAGGTTTTCTGGCTGAACCTGCTTACTTTCCCCCACTGACACAAGTCATAATCTCTTCTGATGTCACTGGATGGGTCTCTAGGCTCTACGCTCATGTATCACAATAAAAAAGGAGTTGTTCTGACTCTGCTAGAATGGCTTGGTAAAGCACAGATAGGTGAATCCCTGACAAGGTTCACGGGACGTATTGTTGCACAAAAACTGGTAAATTTTCTATGAATTACAGACACAAGCTATTGCATTATAAATATCTCCACTGAGCATATAGTGCACCATTGAAACAGCACAGGATAGATCTGTCTCATACCCATAGATGTCTCTAGTGGAGGGATGATAACACTGTTTTTTTTCCATCTGGCATGGAAATGTTATCCTATTCATAAATATTTGCAGGGTGTCTGGGTATTAGGAGGAACGGTGCTATACTCTGTGAAATTGGATCCACATGTGACATTAATGGGTTTTGTGATGGGGATCCCACAGGATGTGCATAGTTTCACTGCGATATCTCTCCTGTTAGCCAAGTGTAGAGCGACTATGAATTGTCGAAGGACTAAAGTACCCACTTGCAATGATTGGATGTGAAACAGGGCAACTTGCAATGATCATATGGAAACGTACTCCTTGATGCAGCCTCCCACTTCCAGACCTAGGGACATTTGGGGAACTTATGGGATTATGGGTCTTATCTTCTTCATAGTGAAGTGGATAGTCCTGAGGACTCTGACGAGGAAGCAACTGAATAAATATTCCACTCATGTATTGTCACTCATTTGTCCTAATTTATGCCCTGTTTTCTTTTCTTTTATCACTTTGACTCTCTCCTTATTACCTGTTCAAATTCTTTTCACTTTTCTTTTAATGTCTATGATAAGTACGCACTGCATGCTAACCTGCTGGAATTTGGTGCTATATTCTTGAACCTTCATGTACTTAAGTTACTTAAGGTGCTTTGAAGACAGTGAAATCAGGGTCTCCTCTAGACATTGTCCAGGCCAAGATCTTAGCAATTCTGGCTCATCAACTCGCCCCGGTCATCTGCTCTTTACTAAACCTCTCAAATAGCTCGGAAAGGATTCCACTAGACTGGAAAGCAGCCCAGGTCCTTCCTATCCATAAGGAGGTGATTCTCCCAGCTTCAGACCTGTCTAAATATCATCTTATCTTGCTTCTCCCATTGATGAGTAAACTATCTGAAGGACACATTAATAGACAACTAATGGAGTTCTTTTAATTCAACAGTGTCCTGGACTCCTCTCAATCTGGATTTATACCCATGCATAACACTGAATCTGCTCTCATAATGGTCACAGACTATATCCGATGCTCTCAGGATGAATACAAGTCTTCATTGTTAGTGCTGCTTGATTTGTCGGTAGCTTTCGACACAGGGTCTCACCTCAGATTGCTCCAGAGGCTAGAGGACACAGGTATTCATGGCTTAGCTCTGCAATGGTTCATGAGTTTCCCATCACATCGAAACCAGGCCTTCAATCTAGGTCCATTTAGATCACGCACCATAAAGCTCAACAAGGGATGCCTCAAGGCTCATGTCTTAGCCCCACGCTATTTAACATCTATATAGCCTCCCTGCTAAAACCATCAGAGCTTATGGTTTCACACCTCTGTCGTATGTAGAAGACCCCAACTCCTTACCTTTTTCGATAAAGACTTCCAAACTATGAAAGCACGTTTTGCAGATCGGATGAAAGCCATCTCAGCTTGGATGACAGAGAACTTTCTGCAGTTAAATGATAGCAAAACAGAGATCATGCTCTTCAGCAAAGCCCAACTGCTCTGATACCCTGATTGGTGGCAAACAAATGTAGGTGCAGCACCTACCCCCAAATCTACAGTTAAAAATCTGAGCTTCGCTTGGACCAGACTAGTGGCTACCACTGGCCCTGCTTTTATATGATGAGTCTGTAGTGCAGAGTGTTTCCTCTACTCCCACTCTGAGTGCACAAAACCTTAGTTCAGTCACTGGTGATCAGTCGCCTGAACTACTGCAATGCCCTCCTAGCTGCCACAAATGAGTTACTACTTGCCAAACTTCAAGTGGTCCAAAATGCAGCGGCCTGACTCATCCAAAATATGCCAGCCAGATCAGCCTCTATTCTCCTTTTACGCTCACTCGCTAGGCTTCCTGTGCACAAAAGTATCACTTTCAAGATCTGTTGCATAGTGCATAAATCATTGAATGGCAAAGGACCCAGATAAATGACAGAGAAATGTATTCCTTACCAGCTGGGCAGACCGTTAAGATCTACCGTCAAATCTTTTCTGACTATGACCCGAATTAGGAAAACATGCTCCGGGGGCAGAACCCTCTCTTACTTCGCCCCCTACTACTGGAATCAACTACCCACTCACATACAGAAGTGCACGGACCACCTTCTTTTCAGAAAGCTCCTTAAGACCGAGCTATTCTAATATTAGTGCTGCCTTGCTCGTGGTTCACTGCGGCACTGAGCTACCCCTCCCGGGGTGATTTATGTGCATTATAAGTTAAATTAACATAACATAACATATGATGTACCATGCTTACCATTCTTTGTTGGAATATATTTGTGCAACGTTCCTGCTGCATGATCGCTAGTACTGTTTGTATGTGATGGTACTTGCTATTTTGAACTTGAATAAAATATAATAAAAGAAAAAAAGAGAAAGGAATGACAGGCTCTCTTGGCACAAGCTAAGATAAGATTTAAAACATTTCCCTGTGAGGACAGAAGTGCAGAATGGAGAGAGGGAGGGGCACATAATGTCAAGCACTCTTCTGAATAGGATAAGGTGCAACAAAGAGGCAAGTTTGAAGGACAGATTCTTTCAGTTGAGTGGGGAGTTTAGAAATTTGGACGTCAATAAGGTGAGAACAATGAAGACATTACAGGTGGAAGATTAAAGAGGCAGAGGTGTCTTGCAGCAGGATGTTCTTTATGATGTGACAGACATGAAGGCCTCAGTCTTACGGAGATAAGAGTTTAAAAGGGAGCTGAGCATTGATAGCTGAGCCACAGTTTTAAGTAGCACAGTGAGAGAGTCCTTTAGTGAGGAGGGTCTATATTAGGAAAGTCATCATTCAATTCTCCCTGGCAGCATGGTAACAATAGCGTACACATGAGTGAATAGAATAGAATAAGACACTCTCCATACCTGTATGGTGGCGGATATAGTGCTTAATATGTGAACGAAAGAATGCTGGTGCCTGAAGCTCTGCTTAGACACGAGAAGCTTAAGGAATTATATGTTGGATACCAAGGCTGGTAATTTAATCCACTACCAGACACTCCCTATCCCTTTTTGTAGATTCATCCTTTCTCCCGTTTGTGGTGATTTTGCCATCTTTCTTTGTTAGTCTTTCCGATCTGTGGGTCCGATTCACAATGGCAATCTGAGACAAAAGTCTAACTTGATGACAGAGGTAATTTACAAGTCATATCTTTATGTCCACAATGAGGCCAGAATCTCTGGCTTCTGCCGTACTCTCCGCACCCGGGCCATACTCTCCGGCTTGAGCCCTACTCTGTGGCTCGGGCCAAATTAAGTGTAATCAATGGGCCAGAATGCAATTTTTACAAAAAAGGAACATTAGGAACATGTGATAAATGGTAGAGGAGGTCATGAAAATCAGTTTGGGCAGAGGTAAGGGTGTGCCCAGACACAACATCAAATCCCAGAAAGTTTTGCTGCTTTGCATCATGGTACATGCAGTCCACAAATTGTGAACCCCTCGGTGTTGACTGTAGTGTCAGTACTACAGTTAATACTAAAGGGAGTGTTGACTGCAGTGTTGGCACTACAGGCAACACAGAGTCGAGCGCCAATTGTGGACTGCATGTACCATGATGCAAAGGATCAAACTCCTCTGGGATATGATGTAGTGTCCGGCCACACCATTTTCCGTGCCCAAACTGATTTTCATGACCTCCTCTACCTTTTATTACACATTCCTAATGTTCCTTTTTTGTAAAAATTGCATTCCAGCCCATTGATTACACTGCATCTGGCCCGAGCCGGAGGGTACGGCCTGGGTGCGGAAAGTATTGCCAAAGCGCGCGATTCCAGCACGACTGTGGACGTAAAGATACGATTCGTAAATGATCTCTGTGAATACCAAAAGTCATAAAGTTAGACTTTTGTCTCAGATTGCCTTTGTAAAACAGGCCCTGTGTGTTGTTCCCTGTTTTGCACTCAGTAAATTTCTGATGCAGGTAAGTATGTGCAGGTCTCCAAAAATAAGTGCTGGTGCCCCCCACTAGCAACAATTGGCGCAAATAAATTAATCACTAGGTAGATGTACTAATGTCATATTTACAGAACAGAGAATTTGGCAGCCACATTGAAAAACAAAATCCCCTGATTATGACCATTTGAATTCCACCTGGAGCCTTAACTCAGGGTGGAATTCCACCACCTGCCATTAGGAGTGAAGTGTCTCTGTGTCCAGACTTACTGGGTCTGTAAATTCTGGATCTGATCATCTTGGGTCTGCAAACTCCACACCTGATATTTCTAAACCACGAGACAATAATTTTGTGGATATGTAACAGGTGAAACCGCTGAAGGGGCACGGGGCAGGAACTCAGCCCAGCTATTGCTCAAAATCCGCAGCCTAAAGAAGGAGCATCCTCACTCCACAAAGGAAGACAAAGGACCTACCTTCCTCCCAAAGCAGCAGGTCCAGATGAACGTCATCACCTGGCCACATTGTAAAGCTCAGGGCCAGAGGTTGTGGCCCAGTGCAGAGAGGACTCCTGCCAGACCCAACACCACACACTGGTAAAAACCTACACTCCCCTTAAACTGACCCAGTTGTTTTCAAACCCCTCACTCCCTCACCTCCCAAGAAAGGACAGCTCCATATCAATAGCAGAGTCCGGGGCTCTGCTATCTATATGGACACACTGCATCCCCTTCCCCTCAGACAACAGCTGACAACTGGGTCTGTGTGATTATTCCCCATTGCAGAAAAAACATTTGTATTTGTTGATATTTGAAGTGAAGATACTGACAGGAATGTGGAGATTATATCCCCCTCTTGCCAAGACTCCCCACCAAAAACCAGCAACCTTCGAATCAGAGCGAAAGTTTAGAAATTTGAAAAAATATACACAGTTTTTGTAAATATACTCAACAAAGATGAAATACTAAAACTTGAGGATGGCCTCCTTTTCCTGACCCTTGAGTGAATATGAACGTAATCTGATTAAAGCCCACTATGATCCTGTCATTATTTAGAATGATGTGATTAGGCATTAGGCAAGTCAACTTGCGTCGACCATTTCTACCCCTTGCATGAAACATTCTGTATAGTTATTTTGCACACAGAAATGGTTCTGTTGTACACTGACTTATGTTTTGTTTGTTGTGCTATACTAAAAAAGCTACGGATAAAGTTGTAAAAAAAGAACTGTATAGTGTTTGCCCCATAGCTTGCATTTGTTAAAGGCAAATTGTGTAAATGTTAATTTATATCTTGGTATGGTTCTTTGAAAATAATTCCATTTGACAAGAAACGTGTTATAGTCATATGCTAGCTGTTCCTTGCGCTTCAAAAACTCAGTCAGGCTCACAATTTTTGTCTGATATGCTGAAATGTGAATTATATGATTTGATTTAAGTATTGCTTGATGGAATTACCTAGTATTATTACTAACTATGATGGCAAAAGCAGAGAGCAGGCGGGGTAACCGTCCAGGCGTTACTGCCCACCCTCTAAAGAGAGGCTTTTCAGCTCACTGAACTTCATGTCTCCGTAGCCGGTGAAATACAGTTTCAAATTTATCGTCTTTTCTTTCCAATAGGCAGCAGCCAAATGGGTCCAGAGCTGAAGGGCCTGTTTGAAATATAGGACAGGGGCTGAGAAGCCTTTTTCTATGCTTGTGACAATTCACCAGCCATGAAAGCAATATGAGTAAACTTACTATAAACCCATGAGCGGGAATGTTCATTTGAGAGCCTGACATTCATTGCAGGAGGGCGCATATACGGAAGTGGAGATAGTCCCTCTGTCAGATATATTAAGTTAGTCTGTTGTTGCCTTTTATCTAAGAGCCTATTCCTTGTCTACACTGTGATGTAGGTACTGAATCTTGGGTACATCATAGGGAATGCACAGAGGGGAATGCTGGTGACAGTTGATGGAGAAGAGCTGGCGTTAGGAGCTGTGGTATTACATTTGGATGTGATGGAGCGGGGATTCGCAAAAAGAAACCCGCTTGTATCAAGTCCCCCCGTAATACGTACTAATTTTAAGTAGGAAGTACTTTAACGTGCAAACACATATCACACAAGGGAAATTTTCCTTTGCAATATGCATACAATTAATCTTAACACTACGTAAATAACCAAAAATGTAATAATATGGTGTGTAGAATGTGTTATGAATGTATTGCATGGCACATTGCATGTATATGTAGTAAAAAGCATGATGTGTGTTGCTTTGTCATAATTATTAATGCTGCTTTCTGCTTATGCTATGCTAGGATAACTTTTAACTTGGACTAGAGTTAAGGTGGGTGGTTACCAGTGAAGATTTCATTACCACATTATTAATAAATGTCTGCTTTCGTTTTTTTTTGTAAATGGAGGAGTCTCCATTTTGAGTTAAGTTAGCCAAACTGTGATGAGTGAAACTTGCAGTGCGCATAAACCATGTGACTGAGAGGCTGAGATGCTGAACAAGCTGAAAGAGCATAGCACGGTGAGGGACATGACGTTTGACGTGCAGCCAACTCCAGTGACTCCGTGAGAATATTCACAAAATGTTGAATGTATTAAAATTTGTCCTTAATTTGATACTTTCAACTCATGAGAGAATAGGGATATATACTGAATATGTGGGAACGAAAAGTCAAACAATGGGGTTAGTCAAAGACGTATGACCTAATGAAAGGGTGATCATCCGCCCCACGTTTTAACCAATCCGGTAGCTAGAAAGGGTGATTTTAGCAACTTTAGTGGGATGGAAAATGAATGGTAAGGGTATAAAGAATAGGGGATTTGGGGGCGTGTTTTTTTTTTTTTGTTGTTGCATATTTATATAGCGCGAACTCGACCCGAAGGTATTGGAGCCCTTTACATAGCACCGTATTTACATTACACATTCAGGCACGGGGAGATTAAGTGATTTGCCCAGAATCACAGGATGTGGACGCGACCTCGAGGCTCGAACTCTGGTTTCCAGCACCAAAGTCGACAGCGTAGCCGACAGACCACATCCTCTCCCCAGAAGCGAGAGCGGCAGATGCGGCTGCTTCCTTAGGAGTGAGGTGAGAAAGGGTGTGCTGCTGATTGTTGGGTTGCAGAGAGGCCTAGCCTAGTAGAGTCTTTGATCCCTGACTCTTTGTCTGGGGGTCCTCTGCCGCTAATTAGGTATGGGTGGTGGTTTTCCTTGTTCTTATTCTTTGGGTTGGTATATTTCATATCTCGAAGTTATAATCCATTTGTCTCTTTATCTATCTTTCCGAATTGAGAATTGATTTATGCACATGTCTGATGTCGCTTCATCTATCCCCTTCATGCAACCTATGTTTCTTGAGATTGATTATTTGCTGACGGCTTATAGTGTATTTTCTCTCATGAGGTAATTTTTTTAAGACTAAAGCATTTTGAGTTAGATAAATTTAACAAATTGCAAACAATGAGTCTGTGATTATTTTTGTCCGTTTATTATTTGAGTGTTACCTTCAATGTTTCAACTAATTGGTCCATCGACCAAGAACGAGAAGGTTTATTCTGTAGATTATGAACTGTCTAAATTTCAACAGTTAAATATGAAATGGTAAGAAATTCGCAAACTTGACATCAGCACCACAGGTACTTGGGTGTATGTGTATGGGCCAAAGTTAATGAAAAAATGTAATGTTCGTCCCTGTCCAAATTATTGGGTCCGCGCTGGATCAGATGCAATAAAGAGACCTGAAACTTTCTACCACGTATGTGTTCTCGTAACACTGGTGACGAGTTGAAGCATCCACCAAAGAACCCAGCATGTGAAGCTGCATCTATTTGGATTTTAAAAGCAATTTAACCCTTATACTAGCGGTGAGTTCACATTGTGACTCTTTTTGAATAGTAACTGTGGATATTTGGCAGCCAACTGTGACCCTAGTGCTGTGATGTGCATTATAAAGTTTTAAATATTTCTTTTTATTTGAAAACATTTGCTATTAGTCGATTTCACAAGGAGACCGGGGATTTGAAAGTCAACTGTGCGCGGACTCCTGATGCTGCTAAGGCACACTTACCTTGGCTGTGCTGTAGGCATTGTTGGTCCTGCATGTGTGCAGAGCATGCTGGGGCTGACGTGTCCTCCCTGCATTAGCAGCTGCAAGAAGCCATCTTCAATGCTGAGCTGATGTATGTCTTTGGTGGGTGCAGCTGCATGAAGCTTGTATCGGCGAGTCTCCGAGATTCCTAGAAGCAGGCTCATTGGTCATTAGAGGTACAAGATCAGGAAGTAGTTCACTGGCACGTAAATAGTTGTAAAACACTGGTGTGCTAATCATTGTTGTTATTTATGGTGGACAGTTTGCGCGATGGGATTTATTTTCTTCTTTTTCCTTTTGCTAACGGAGAGAAGTAGACAAAATGTATTTTATCACTCATGTGTACTCAGATTAGCGATACACCTATAGCAACAACTACAAAAGTAAGGTTTTAGTGTTTTGTTTTATTGTTTCTTCCCCTTGTTCTCTGGCAATGTACAGCAACATGTGGAGACTGGTTCTTTTTCACTCTCTATCTGAGCACTGTCAATTACAGTTGTTATTTTAGCTTATTTGTTAACTCATTGTGATAATGTATTATTTCAGTTGGTTATTTTAGATTGTTGTGTTAATTAATTTGGGGATCTAAGTTGATTTTTCTCATGCAAGCAATGGTAGCAGGAAGCATGGCTCCGCATCCGCAATTTCTCTCAGATGCAGGTGATCCAATTCTACCATGGAAGAATTGGGAAAACTTTTTGACTCCTATTTAATTGCGATTGGAAGAGAAATCTTCTCAGCAGCAAGAAAAAAAGGAGTTTTATTGCATAATCTAGGTATTGAGGGCTGTAACATTTCTAAGAGTCTAGATGAGATCACCATAGGAAATGCAGAAGGGGACCATGGAGAAATTTCTGTGATGTATATGATGATTTTGGAGAAAGACTTTGGTCCTAGGATCAACAAAGTTATGGAGAGACATACATTTTTACGAGGGTTCAGGACAAAACAGAGAAAGTGGGCAATTATATAGCCTCACTCAAGAAAATAGCACGCAAATGTGAGTTTAGCAATTTAACAGAACCGTTGATTAGAGATCAGTTGGTTTGCTGTACTAATAATAACCCAAGGGTACAGGAGAAGTTGCTCATGAAAAACCCCACTTTGAGAGATGCAATGGATATAGTGGAAAGTATGTAAATCATGACGGGTGCGTTAAGGAGATGCAGGATAGGCCTAGAACATCTGGTGAGAGATAAGCACACCTCAAGTTGGGCACTAAAGAAGATGATGAGTATCATGCTATGGTGCACAAAGTGTGAATTACCAGTATCAAGGGTAATAGTTTTGGTGCCAAATGTAAGGGTAACGCCGTTAAAGACACAAAGGATGTTATGAAAACAAGTGAGTTGAAAACAATGAAATGTTTTAGGTGTGATAATCTCAAACACTTATCCAACAGTCCCAATGACCAGCCAGAGGTACATAATCAGGCTATACTTTGTGTTTCACAGGATCAAACTAGTGGTGTACATCAGATGAGTGAAGGAGTGAATATTGGCTGTGTTGCTATGCCACAGTTTCAGATACGTGTGGAGGGCAAGGAGAACCCGGCGCTAGTGGACTTTGATTCCCCTTTCACTCTCATTGGTGACAAAAACTGCAAGTGCATTTTTGGTGATGAGAATATACGATTGTGTGCTCTAGACATCTCTCCAGGTGGATATGGTGGTGTGAAAATTGATCTCATTGGTTGCACCATAATGAAGATAAATTTCAAGGGTCGTGAAACTGTAGGGAAAGTGTATGTGACCAAACATGGAGACAACATTTTAGGGTGGTGACACCAAAAGAATTTAGGGATCATGCTAAATCCTAATGCTAGAGACCAAGTCATGCTTATAGCCAATGTCAGTGAGGATGAAGATCTGGTTGAAGACTTTCCTGAAGTTTTGAGGCAAGGTTTAGGTTCTCTGAGGGGATTTGTACGCAATATAATTCTCAAGACTGGCACTAAACATGTGGTTCATAAGGTTTGGAAGGTTCCTAACCTTATGTTGGACCCTCTGAAAGAAGACTTGAACAGATTTAAAAAACTGGATGTTGTGGAAGAGGTTGAATCTTCTGAATGGTTGGCCCCTGTGCTTCTCGCACCTAAGGACAATGGGTCCAAATTGAGAATGTGTGTTGACCTCAGTGTATTTGGATGGACCATCAGCCCTTTCTTATATCACAGAAATGTTGTCTATGTTAAATGGAGCCCAGGTTTTCAGTGTGATGGATCTTTCTGCTGCATGCCACCAGGTGGTGTTGCGTACTCACGCATCTCACATCTTACTTGACACCTGTTGGAACATTCAGGTTTAAAAGAATGCCTTTTGGTGTGGCTTTGGCGGCTGCATGCTTTCAAAGGTTAATGAAGGGAGTCCTAGAGGGAGTCAGCAATGTTTTATTCTTCCAGCATGACATTCTGGTCTATGGCAAGGACAGAGCAAGCCATGATGCTACTTTGAAACAATCAAACAACTCACTTGCAGTGAGGGCTAGAAAATGTGCGTACTGGTGTGTAATAGAGGTAAGTTATCACTGAGCTCCAACCACGCTCTAATTTATGCAGTCCCACCACCACTGGGCCACTTACAATCAAGCTACAACCTATACAAAAAGGAGTGCACAAATCATTAATTCTTCACAAGCAAGGTGGTACTTTCTAGTAGTCCATTTGACATTTCTATTTAAAGAGCAATACAAAACAAACATAATTAAGTCCTTCCCTTGGCAAATCAAATCGACTCCCTACCTATATCCAATCTATTCCTCATCCATTATCACACAATGAAATAAAAGGGTTAGCGAAAACAACAATCTCTCTGAGATTTGCCATGGGAAGGACTTAATTATCTTTGTTCTGTATTGAAATGAAGAGCTGTAGAAGGATGTTCACTGATTTACAGCCCTGATGATGTCCACATTGGACGAAACGCGTTTGCTGGATTGTTTTTTGTGATGTTTTCTGGATGAAAAATTGGATTCATAAAATAAACAAAGAATTGGATATACATAAAGACTTCCTATGGACTTTCTTTGAATGGGAATGTCAAATGGACTACTACAAAGCACTTTGCTTGTGAAGAATTAATGATTTGTGCGCTCCTTTTTGTATAGGTTGCTACTTTGAAACAAGTTTTAGAGAAGTTAAGGGACAGTGGACTCACATTAAAGCCTGAGAAGTGCAAATTTATAGAGTGAGTACTGAATCTTACCTTGGACACACCATCTCAGGGGGAGGCATCAGGCCCAGGGTATATTTAACAGAGTCCATCACTAGATCTCATGCTCCTGTAGATAAAGATGGTGTTCTGTTATTCTTGGGAATGGACGAATATTACTAAAAATTTGTTCAGGTATGTGTTGCAATTGTGTTGGTATTGAGAGCCATGCTGAAGAAAGGCACCAAGTATGAATGGTCGGCTGAGTGTGAAAAGGTTTTTTCAAAAGTTATATAAATAATTGGGGATAAGCCCAGTCTAGGACATTTTTACGTAACTAAGAAAATCATTTTAACAACTGATGTCAGCCTTGGAGGGTTAGGAGTGGCCTTTGGCCAAATTGCAGATGGTGAAAAGAAGGTTATAGCATTTGCCTCACGCTCTCTCAAGGGAGCTGAGGAGTGATATTCTGCCATTGAGCGCGAGTCCCTTGCATGTGTTTGGGCTATAAATCATTAAAAAAAACTCTCTGGGGTCTGCCTTTCACCTTCAGGTCAGAATACAAACCATTAGTTCAAGTTTTTACATGGAAAGGTTCGGAAAGAGAAACCCCCAGGATCAAGAGATGGGTTGAGGGTGTACTTGATTTTAATTTCAAGGTGGAGTGTTTACCTGATCTTTGCAATGCTGCTGCGGAATGTCTCTGCTGACTTCTATTGGAGGATGAAGCATTTGTAGAGACTGAAATTTCGGTGATATGGGTGATGGAGTCAGCATTAAGTGAAACGGAATGGAGTGAAGAGTGTGAGCAAGATACATCCTGAGTGGTGGTGAAAAAACATGTTGTTGAAGAATAACCTGATCACAGGTTTTTGTCAGAGGAAGTAAAACAGTTCTGGGGACTGAAGGATCCCGAATGGTAAGCTGTTCAGGGGTGGCTGCCTGATTCCACCTGAGGGTTTGAGAAGTAAGATCATGAACCTAGCACATGAGAGGCATCTGGGCCGCAATCTCACCAAGGCAGGAATAAGAGAGGGTTATTCGTGGCCAGGCCTTTACAGACAGACGGAAAGCCTTGTGAGAGACTGTTGGCTGTGTGCTAGAAGTGACAAATTCAAGCTGGTGAGAACTGCACCTTTGTCCCCCATAGAGGTACCAGATGAGACTTGGTACAAATTGGGTATGGATATTGTTGTGCCTTTCAATTTGCTGGCTCCTGGGGAAAGGTTTGTTTTTGTGCTGGTGGATTATATGTCCAAGTGGGTAACTGCTTGTTGTACAAACTCTACCACCATCCCAAGCATAATGGAATTTCTAAAGGATGTGTTTACCTGTGAAGGGATAGCAAAAATCATAGTTATTGATAATGGGGTCCAATTTGTGACGACGGAGATGAAGGGTTTTCTTCAAGATTTGTCTATTGAGTGTCAACGCAGTGCACTGCATTCTCCTCAGGTCAATGGTTTGGTGGAAAAAATGAATGGCTTGGTGAGGGATTGTGCCTAGGTTGCCTCAGCAAACAGAGTATCTCTCAGGAAACTGTTGAGAGAGAAACTATGGATACACCACACCACCGCCAACAAGAATCTTTCCTTTAAATTGTTTGAAGGGACGCATGGCAAGTTCTAAACTCAACCCTAAATGGTTGATTTGGGAGAGGGTAACTGTGTATCCCAACAGGGATAGAGTGGTGAAGTATCAAAGAGAGTCCAAAAAGCGCTTTGATACCAAGCAAGGGAAACCCTTGCTAGATCTAAGGCAGAAAGCAGTGTCTCCTCCTATACCCTGTCTCCTGAGGAGTGGAAGAATAGACGGGCTGAGAGGGAACTGAGGCTGCAGCTGGCCCAAATGGCTGCAGAGGAGAGAAAAGCTGAGGCTGAAAGAGCCATGGTGGAGGAAAGGAGGGCTGAGGCTGCAAAGGCCTTAGTCAAGGAATAACTTGCAGGGGAGACAGAAAAAGGGAAGGCTGTTGCTGAGAGAACCTTGGAAGAGAGAACTATCTTGTTGTTCATGAACTGAGTCTTAAAGAGCTTGCAAAGTAGGTAGACCTGTGAGTAAATCCCAGAGTTGCATCGGAGAGTGATCCAAAGAAGGGTGGCTCAGGTTTATCCCATCAGAGTGAGAGGGAGGTATGCGGTGACCCAGACAGGTCCCAATATAGTGTGGTGGAAAGGTTTCCATGCCTAGGCATAGGAGGGGAGGTTTCAGTGGACGGAGGCTCAGGGTACCCTATTTCCAATCCCAGGGCTTGAATTGCTCACAGTTTCGGCACTGGCTTGGGCCTGGTATGCACCAAGAGACTATCCACTGGTTGGAGCTCCACAGTGTCAGAGGAGCTGGATGGGGAAGCCACTCAAGGCGCCCTAAAAAAGTTCTGATTAATAGGGGTACTACTCCGCAGCCCAGGGCACAGAGTCCCAGATGAATGGGCAGGAGGAGGAAGGAGTTCACAGTGGAGGACTAGTGGTTCAGGGGTTGCCAGCTCTGAGGACAGAGCACCCCAATACTGACCCAGGTGAGACCATGTCTGACACTTGGGGCTCCATAGGCTGTCACTGGGTCAGAGGGCTGGGGACGTTCGCCAAGCAAACTTTTGACACAGATAGAGTGTGTCACCCCCACAACTCAACACGGACAAAACTGAGGTGCCCATCATAGGCCCACACACTGATGCCTGCAACAACACATGGTGGCAAACCATCCTCGGGAACCCTCCCTCCCCCACAGACCACGCACACAACCTCAGAATCATCCTGTACTCTGAACTCAAAATGGACCACCACATCAATGCCGTCACCTCTTCCTGCTACCACACCCTCTGCCTGCTACAAAAGACCTTCAACTGCTTTCCCCTCGAAAAAAGGAAAACCGTCACCCACTCCCTCATCAGCAGCAGAGTGGACGATGGCAATGCACTCTACGCTGGGAACAACAAGAACCTCAGCTGCAAACTCCAGAACATCCAGAATGCCGCTGCCAGACTAGTCCTCAACCTACTGCGCCCGTGCCACTTCAGCCAACACCTACAGACAGTACACTGGCTCCACGTCGAGAAGAGAATCACCTTCAAGCTTCCCACCCATGCCCACAAGGCCCTTCCCAACACTGGACCCACCTACATGAACCGCCGCCTGGCATACCATGCACCCCAAAGATCCCTCCGCTCGGCCCATCTTTCCCTTGTGATGGTACTACGCATCAAGAAGACCCGTTCAGGAGGACGCTCCTTCTCCCTTCTCGCTGCCAAGGCATGGAACTCCCTCTCTTTCCACCTCCAACAGACACCATCACTCCCCAAGTTCTTGAAGGCCCTCAAGACCTGGCTCTTCTACGGAGCTCCATGAACATCCAGGAGCTGGGAGCCCGCCCCCCACCGCAGCACCTTGAGACTCTCCAGGAGAATAGCACGCTTTACAAACCCCTGATTGATTAAGGGTGTTAGTAGTTTCCCCCTTGAAAGTCCTGGCTTGCCAGGCACATGTTCAGACCCTGGACTGAGTAGCTAGTCTCAGGCTACCACCTCTGAACTGATTGGAGGTGAATGTAAGCAGGGTGCAAAATACCCAGGGCTACTGCCCCCATTCTGGAAAACCTCTGCTGTCATAGAAGCCTAGATGGCTTGGGGCATGGCTCTTGACACTTACAGCTGTCAGTTTCCTCTGTTGGTTACTGTCCTTATGGGCAGAGTTTTCCTTGGGTTGGGGACAGAAGTCTCATCCAAGTGGTTGAGTGTGCCATATCAATTTGATGGCCAAGGTGATACTGTCTGCTTACTGGGATGCATCTTTGAGCAAGTTAAGGTCAGGTGCTGCACAGATTGGATCCACAGATGAGGAGAATGGTTCGTCATGGGTCAGTTCAATGACTCAGGAGAGTATAGAAAGAGGGGGTAAAGTAAATTCAGAAGGGCGTAGATCTGACAAGTGCCCCTGCAGTTAAAGGGCCATTGTCCACGTTCTGTCCCCTAAGCAGGGAAGTCCATCAAGGTATTGAATAGTCTCCCCTGCTTTAGGCTGGAAGAGGATTGTGTTGGACCTGAACCTTTCTGCAAGGTCATCCCCACCCCTTTTGCCTTCTTCCTATTTTTTGCTGAATTTATTTTTGGTGGCCTTAGGACTCTTCACCATTGCTAACCAGGGCTAAAGTGGTTCTGCTCTCCCCTTAAAACAAAACCCAATTGGCATATTTTATTTATTTATAAGTCCCTAGTAGAGTGGCACTACATGTGCCCAGAGCCTGTAAATTAAATGCTACTAATGTGCCTGCAGCACTGATTATGCCACCCACTCAAGTAGCCCTTTAAACATGTCTCAGGCCTGCCATTGCAGAGCCTGTACATGCAATGTGTAACTGCCATTGTTGACCTGGCAAAATAGACCTTTCGCCAGGCCACACCTTCCTTTTTAATAAATTTAAGTCACCCCTAGGGTGGACCTCGGACAACCCAGAGGGCAGAGTGCAATGTATTTAAAACGTATGCCATATACTTGTAAGCTTTACATGTCCTGATAGTGAAAAACTCTTACATTTGTTTTTCACTACTGCAAGGCCAATCTCTCCACTAGGATAACATTGGAGTTGCCTTATTAAAATGTATGACTGTAATTTACAAATGGGAAGAGATAACTAGTTCAAGTTTAATGTTTCTGGAATCCTAATTTATGGTGATGTCAGAGTTTAAATTACATTTCCGAAAATGCCACTTTTGGAAGGTTGGTATTTTCTTCCCTTTGTCATTTGGTGCCTGCCGCCTGTCTCTGGTCCAATGACTGGGTGTATTTGGTAATTGGGCTTTGTGTAGTCCTCCTAGACAGCCACACCCAATGGGAACTTAGATGTGACAGGTTGGGCCAGGAAGGCAGGGCATCTGTGCACTTCAAAGGCATGCCTCTCAACGTTTCTCCCCACTTCAAAGGCACAACTGTGTATAAAAGAAGGACTTCAGACACCTGCACCTCAGTGCACTTCTGGACCTGTTGATACTCTGCAAGCAAGAAGGAATACTGTGCTGCTACAAGGACTGTCACTCTGCTGGACTGCTGCTCCACAAAGAGTTGCTGCCCTGTTGTGCTGACATGCTGCCCACTGCCTTCTTGCCTGGGGAAATATAATTGGACTTGCAACTCCATCTTGAACCTAGGACCCCAGAGTGACTAGAAAGGCTAGTCTGCTGGCCACCTGATCTGAGCCTCAGGGACATAAAAGGCTTCCCAACAACTGCTGTACCCGTCTTCAGTGAGTTGCTGACCCCCAAGTGGGGTCTCTTAGGTCCTGGACCCTTGGTGTGGCTCTCAAGATGTTGAATCAAAGTTTTTGGGCTTTTCCCAACTGCGAACTGGCCCGTTTGCACTAGAACCACGCTGTTTGCATTGAAGGTCAGCAAGAGCCACCACAACCAATCTCTTCACATAGAAACCTCAACAGCCCACGGAGGAGAGCCAACATGAAGCTTCCGCCCATCCAGCTCCAGCCTCACACCCCAGACAACCAGCAAACCAATTTCTAACTTGGTTTTAAATAAATCCATCTTTTTTGTTTAAAGTGCAATACAAGGATGCAATGTATGCTTCCGTTCTTACTGTAAACCAGGCAGCTTTATTTAAAACCTGGAAATTAGAACTGTTTATGTGACATGTGACTACTGGTTCCTGGAACTGTCAAACAAAGATATAGCTCTGGCAACCTGAGAAGACTCCTCTATTACCAAATGCTGAAATAAACAACATAACTAACTACTTATAAAGTCATAAAATATCTTATTTTGAGACAGACAAAAAATGTGTTGCCATCCAATCACAAGAGCTCTTGAAGACAACTCCTGACAGTCCTGATAGATCAAGGATTTAATATGATGTGGTGGGGAAATTGGACTATTTCATGGTGCTTACCAGGAAGACTTCCACAAGAAGACCATGGCCTAGTACTTGTCTAGAAATCCAGAATGGGAAATACCACAGTTGAAGTCTGGGAAAAATATCTCTTTTTGATGAGTGCAAAACTGTTGAAAGCAAGCAACATGTTCAACGATAATTACAGAGGGGAGGCCTATCTATAGCCAACAAGCCAAAAGTTTGAAATTGTAAAATTCACAAGTGTGACAGAAAAAGCTAGAAATTCAGAATTCATCCCACATTTCACAGGGTAAAAATAGTGGTTTTACACGTTAATGTGAAAGTAATAGGCACACTCATCCAACTCATGGTGTATTCTCACTGCTGATGATGCTGCAAGAGTGGAGAGTCTTCTCAGTCTTTGAATGTAATTATTAAATAACCCCACAATTGGTAATATGGACCAAGTTGAATTGAGAAGGAGCAATTATTTACATCAAACGCCATGAACAGTCAAGTCCATTTGGGGCCTCACAAGAATTACCAGAGAGAGATGGTGTGAGTTAAAGGGTGTTATTGACAAATTAATTCATATTGATTTATTTATTCAGTAGTATTAATATTTAAATAATATTTCAAATAATATTTCAAATAATCCATTAGTGGGTATTTCAAAATAAGATTAAAATATCAAACTAGTAAGGATTACAAATAGAATAGAGAAAATGCAGGTGTGTTTTATAAAAATATTCCCTAATGTAAATGAATAGAGGTTTCATGCATTTAAAATCAGTTTCTGCAGTAAGCAAGATAAGATGTCACTACAGAAACCCAAATGAAGAGTTCTGATGAGAGAAACAGAAATACATAGGGCCTAATTACGACTTTGGTGGTGCAGGAGCAGGGTGGCACGCCACAGGCCCGCTCCCGCACAGCCGAAATTGACCGACCTCCGCCCTCCAGATTACAAGTTATAATCCAGGCAGGTGGTCCTGTGGCGGCTTGCCCATTGCCCTGCCTTTCCAAAGGCTCATAGGAGAGTCTTAGAAAGGCATTGCCATAGGTCAGTCACAGCACTTTCCAGCACAGCATGGACTGTAAAGTCCATGCCGTACTGGAACAGGCAGCACAACCATACAGGGGGGGGGCACACCATGTGCCCCCCTGCATACATCCCAAAGGCCCTGTGGCTACAGGGGCCCTGTTGGGACCCTTTTGTTGACTCTCTGCCACCCTTTTCATGATAGTCTCACCCCCCTGAAAAGGGTGGCTGACAGCCTACTCGTAATATGGTTGGCAGTGTCACAGAGGTAACACCAATCGTATTGCAGCCTCAGACCGCTGTGCCAGCGCCAGGGATCACAGATCGATGGTGGTTGCCGCGGTTTGACCGCAGCAATTGTAATATGATGGTCAGACCACTGGTGCTGCAGTCCCTGACCGCCCCCGCACCTCTACTGCGAGTTTGGCACTGTTATGGACTGCCGACCTTGTGATTAGGCCCATAAACCTGAAACCTTAGTAATTAACGGATTTTAGAAAGAGCTAAAAGAGTATTCTAAGCTATAACTCATCAGACATACCTATCCCCTAAGTGAGAGATAGGTAAAGCTCAGATTGGGTCTCTCCTGAAAGAAATCCCAAATCCCCACCCTGCTCTAGGCACACACACTAATATAAATCTACTAAAACATAAATGCAACAATTTATTCAGTCCCCATACCCAATGTCCAATCGATTCTCAGCAAACTCTGGGAGCAGGCAAACTCCCTAGTTTCTCATGTCTTCAGAATAGACTAGAGAATCACATTCATCAAACAAAACATCATTCACATCTTGCGGTTCAGAAAGTTCTGTCCACAAGTTGTGTTTCCTTCCATCTCCTCTTCTCCCAGTGAGAACCTCACAATCAGTTGTCTAATACATAAAAAATGCCTATTCACTAGCAAATAGATAACTTCTGGAAAGGTACAGCATCTGCAGTAGAAGAGAAAAGTATCTTGTGCAAGACAACAGTTTATTGTGAAAACAGACCATTTTACACTAATTGTGTAAATTCATGTTTAGAGTATCAATAGTGAATAATAAAACAGAAGTGATGCACTCTATCTCCTAATAGTTAACCCAATGTACCACCGAATCAAGGTTTGTCAAAATTGGTGTGCGCCCTCTGAGATGCTTCCACCCAACCACCTATTCGACATTGAAGAAACAGTTCTAGGACTTAAGTCTTAGACAGAGAGCACACTACCTCATATACTCAAAAGTGAGTGTACCAACACAATGTTAATCAATAGCTTCTGACATCAAGCAAACACAAAATTAACAATGTTATCTTATGTACAAAAATTTTAGATTATCTTGTGGTGGGCCAGCAAAATATATCCATTCTTTTAGTGCTGTACAGGTCATTGCGTGAGCAATCGCTACAAAGCCCTGAAAATATATCATACTCATTGTTTAAGACTGATAGAGACTGATAAAGAATTCAGAGTATAAAACCAGCTCTGTTTATATAGTAACTGTTCGGCACAATGGTTAAGAGGCAAGCGACAATTTCTTAGGCTAAAACACAGCCTAAGTCGGGGGTGCCTTTGCTTGACTTTGTTGAATTACTTAACGGGGGCTATGGGGGCCATTGGACAGCAGATTATTTCTGTTGAAGAGGCCATGAACCCTGAAAAAACAGGTCTCGCCCAAGGATTAAACACAGGGGAGGCTGCTCAGGGTACATGTGCCCCCCCACTAGAAGTGCATAGTAGACAGTTGAACTCAAACAGTTGCATATTGAATATATCTGAGCACATCTCAGTGAGCGACCAGGAGAGCGATTCCCAACTGCCCACGAAGCGCCCAAGAAATCCAGACACCCTTCCAAATCCAATTGAGGAACTAACACCAAAGCCAAGGGTAATAGCCCGTAAACCACGCAAAAAGCCACCTAAAAAGGGTAAACTAGAAGAGTCGGTGTCTTGGAAGAAACCCTAACTAGATGCATGGACAACTGCCAGTCAACTGTCAATATATCGGCTACAATAAACAATGATGGCCCGGTTCATGCAGATAGCAGTAGTCAGATACATACCCGATCCACATGTATAGCAACCTCTAATCAGATAAATTACATGGGGGTTTCCCATAACCGGGATAAATATGTGTCAATTGTAAAACCTTCTACTCCATATCCCTCACTATCCTTAGCACCCGGTAGACCTTTAAGCGCTGACTCTCCACCTGATAACATCACAGTGCCATCGACTGAGGGTAAAATTCAGGGAGCTTATACTTCGGCCGATTTACGTGCCATGAGCTCGAAATCACCCATGCTTCCGAACAGAAACAAGCCCGAATTGACTTATTTGGACCTACCTCCAGCTACTACCCCATATACAGTAGTGCTAGCCAATGTTCCTAGTCTACCCCCTGGGGCGACGGAGTCATGAGACACTTTAAGAAATGAGTCTTTATTTTGGCTGGGATCAAAAACGGGTTTAATAGAGATGCTTTTTGCCGAGTTCAAAATGGCCAGAAGAATGAGTTAGATAGGCAGAGGACGCAAGCACCTTCTCGGAGATTGCATGATGTTGACTTTTAGAACCCCACTGCTATCTCAAACAATTCTAAGTAGAGCAGGAAATTATTCTATCTCAGGGCAATAACTTAGTCCCTTTGGGATATTTTTACCAGCCTATAAACAATAATTACATCAGGACAGCTAGCGGGCCTTATGAAGCTAACTCCCGTCCCTTATATAACGTTCCAGTCCATAACTGTTTTTACTTGCTCCCAACCTTAGAGGAAGTTGATTGACTACCACCAGTACGTATTAGGTCAGTTGAGTAAAGGGAGAAAACCCATATCTTTACACAAGTGATACACCCAGGTATCCAGACTTCAGTAATATCCAGTACTTTATCCAACAAACTACTTATTTTACCCAACTTTCTATCATCTACCTGTAGGGTCCCTGAGATTCTATCACTGCCTGACGGCACCAAGGTAAATAAAGATAACCCTTTACCACCAGTCACTCTAGATACTTATAGCGTACCTTCTGTTGACGCCAAGACTGAGAAGTTCAAAGGACGAAATAGGAAAGACCACTGTCATTTAATGTTTCGGAATGTTGCAGGCTTAAAATCAAAGATAAATAATCAGTCATTGTTGGACTTTGTTGGGAGGTTTGATATAGTTAGTCTGTAGGAAACTTGGGTGGAGGAGCCTATTCACATCCATGGCTACAAAACCTATCATACGGCGGTAGTTGCATCGACCCTCGGGAGATGAAAGGGGGGGGTCTTTGCACTTTTGTATCAAACTGTGTGAATACAAGCAAAATTGTATTGGAAGTCACAGATGGATATTTCCAACTCATTACTATTGATGTTTATAAATCACTTTGTATTGCCTTATTGAATAATGTATCACATGATCTGATTGAGGGGGTATTAAGGAAAATAAGTAACCATCTAAACAGTTTACAGGTCGTTAAAACAAAATATGTACTTATCATTTGGGGAGGGGATTTTACTTCCGCACTGTGTCAATAGGCTGAAGGGGATGTCTGTGGAATCTCGACTGATGAAGCTAAAAACTTTTCACATTTCCCGCATACAATTTATGGGGACGTCTTAAATGAAATCATTTTTAATGTTGATTTAGGATTTGTAAATAATCTATGTTCTCCACCTATCTCAGCCCCACTTTTAATGGTCGTGGCATGTCCTCAACTATAGATTACATTTTAATGTCAAGTATACATTCCTCTAGAGCTCAGGCTTTTTGTACCCACACGAATCCCCTGAGCGACCACTTTCCATTAAGTGTAGTTCTATCAGTGCAGAGCAATACGATAAACATCAGGGATAGCTCAACCCATATTGTCGATAATATATCCCTGAGTAGGCTAAATGAATATTCGCTTCCCTGGACCAACGTGGACTCTTAAGAGTTTTAAAAAAGGCTTTGGTTAATTGCGACACTGTCTTTCTTGCTTGTCTCGATGAGACAACCCCTCATAAAGATATTATAGAAAATGTTTCCATTATATCGGGCCATATTAAAAAAGCCCTTTATGTGAAGAATAAAAAAACGATTACTAAAGAAAAAGGGTGGTTTGACTTTAAATGCACCAAGGCCTATTCTAAACTGAAACATGTCCTACATAAAAATTTTGAAAACAGAGAAGAAATTAAAGAGGTCAGAAGTGAATATATGGGGGGGATTAAAAGAATGAAAACATGTATTAAAAGAAGAAGATTGGTCCTCCCTACATGTATCATCAATAACCAGGGATAACTTCACCTTTTGGAAGGCTGTAAATGCCCCTTTTCTGGTTAACATTGATATACCGACAGTTGAGCTAGCTATCAGTGAGGCTGAATGGGTCGATCATTATTCCAAATTGTAAAACAAACCACTTTGTGATGCACTGGGAGAAGCTGACACACCTGAAATGCTAGAATTACCACCCAGGAGCCATCAAATTGATATACATTTTTACCTTGCTGATGTTAACTAGGCTATCATGACAAGTTTGGGAGGGAAAGCGCCCGGTCCCGACAGCATTCCCGTAGATCTTTTTAAATCTAATATCTTAATCTGGGGACCACTTTTAACACAAGTAATTTAGTTGCTCTACTCATTTCTTACCGACTTGGTCAGAAATGATACTGGTTCCCATTTTCAAAAAAGGTGATAGGGAGAACCCTGCATGTTATAGACCTATTTCACTCTTAGACTCGATGGTCAAAGTCGTGGGTCGAGTCATTTTAACTAGACTACAGGATTGGGCTGATGAGAACTCGATTGTTTCTGATATTCAATTTGGCTTCCGTAAGGGTCTGGGCACTGTGGAACAGGGTCTCAACTTAAACATTCTCTTGGGCAAGTATACTAAGGCAAAAAGGGGCAGGTTATATTTGGCATTCATCGATCTAACCGCAGCCTTTGCCTGAGTTATCCACGACAAGTTTTGGAAGATTTTAGAGGGAATGGGGTGGATAAGTCACTCATACACTTGATGAGGCAACTCTATTTGGGGGCGAAGGCAAGAGTTCGATATGGGGTAGGAGAGGAATGCACATCGCCATTTAGCATAATGAGAGGAGAGAGACAAGGCTGCGCCCTGGCACCTTTCCTCTTTACCCTTTACATAAACGATCTGGGATGGGCATTGGCAAAGGAGTGCCAGGTCCTACCGATAATAGACAAACACCCTATACCGGCCCTTTTGTACCAGATGACGTGGTCCTTATGGCACATACTCCGCTGGATCTTCAAAGGCTAGTGTCAAGCTTTGCTTTGTTCATGTCTAATCTGGGTCTCACTGTTAACTTCTCAGAAATATTCATTATGAAAGTTGGAGCAGGCAGCAATAAGAGCAGAGACATTTATATTGACGATAAAAGGATTGAATGCTCTAAAACTTTCTCTTGTTTAGGGATTCTGTTTGAGCGACTAGGGACTTGGACCCAAGCAGTTAAAGCCAGGAGATAACTGTTTATGAAGGCAATGGCAGCCTTATCTAATTTTAGCTGAAAATTGGGCAGACGCCCACCGGTAGAATTGTTGCAAATTTATAAGGCAAAATGTGTGTCAATCGCCATCTATGGTGCTGGCATTTCAATCAATCAATCATTTGTAAAGCGCACTACATACCCGCAAGGGTCTCAAGGCGTTGGGGGGGGGGGGAGGCGGCTACTGATCCAACAGCCAGGTCTTGAGTATCCTCCTGAAGGTCAGCAGGTCTTTGGGGTCATGTAGACATTAACTCTCTACAGATTGTAGAGAATATCTTTTTTAGATTTTTGCTGGCCGTTCCAGATAGCACTTCTACTCATATCTGCCACGCAGAACTAGGCATGCCATATATAACGACCATCATAAAAATTCAGCCAGTCCTACTGCGGCATAGGATTTGGACTACGGAGAAAACACTATTTAATCGCCAAATCTTGAATGATAGTCGCAGATTACAAGGGGCCATGCACATTAGGTGGCTAAATTACATAATTTGTTTTACAAATAATCTTGGTCACCCAGAATATTACATTGATCCTAACACCTTGAGTGCAGTAGCCAGGAAAGACTTAAAAGTAGATGCCTGTCTTTACTGGAAACAAATAGAACTGCCGCCGAAATTGCAAAATCAACTGTACAAACACATCAACTTATGCTGACCACACACAGTATTGAGCCATACTTAAGGAACATCGAGGGTGGCTATGACAGATTCCTGTTAACTTGTTTTAGATTAGGCATCATACATAGAACCATTAGTTTTCCTGATTTGAACGATTGGTCAAGACCGATACGTAAATGTCCATGTGATGACCTATCCCAACATTGGACATTGCACGTATTCTTTTTCTGTAAAAAAAATTTCTGTGCAGAGAAGGAGGTGGATCCTCCTGATTTTAAGAACACTCAGCCTTTTAAAAAATGAACTTTTTATTACCTCTATAACAGTGTTTTAAAAAATATTTTTAAATGTAGGAAAACTTTTTTGTTGTGAATCCGCTAAGAGCATGATATGGAGAATGGACTGCTGACTATGTAAATAATTGATTTCTGAAAATTTGTATTTTTTGTTATTTTAAAATATTTGGGTTTGATAATCATGTTGTAGTTGTTTTAACCTGCTTTTATGATTCTCTTATTTAAGAAATCGAATAAAGCTTTATTAAATTGAATTGAGAAGAGTAGTTTCAAAGACACTCATACCACTCTATTTGTCCCAAATGTACATGAAATCCCTGCTCAAAACATTTTGAAAATTAAAATGCAACTAGACAAAAATCATTGGATATAATATACCTTAACAATTTATTTAATAATATATATGAAATAACGGCCTATGTAAGGACCCTAAGGTTAAGAACATTCATCTGCAGTAGAGCAGCAACCAGCTACCAAAAAACGTCCTAGCTCACTTGGCAAGTAATGTTAGAAATAAAGTATCTTCATACCAATTGACTTACTCTTTTGTGGGTGGGTGTTTGTATTTGTATGTCCCTCGCTAAGCCCTATTTACCCTTCCCTAAAACCCTCCCTACTCTTCCTTAATGCCCTCCTATTTAGTAGAATGTATTCCCCATTTTTCTGTGACTTCTCCAGGTCCCACCCAGAATTTACTTCTAAAACTTACACCTACATGCTTGGTGACTTTTGCAACAGGGGTCGAGATGTCCGCATAGAAAAACAAGTGAGGCAGAGGGCTCCGCATGGGGGTTTATGAATAGCATTTGGTAGTACGTGAGTAATCCTACTGAAGTACTACTAACGGAATACAAAATACAGTTAGCGAATATGCTCCTATATGTGAGTGTACATTCAGAGAGATGAGTCATTACAGCAAGTGCTCCAACAGTTGAGCATACTGCAATCAATGTTTGGTGGAAGTATGGGAAGCTGGCAATGTATCTTTTGCTGGAAGAATAATGATGCAGGAGAACATGATTGTCTCTTCATTTGTGCTTGAATTTTAAGAGTGTGATTGTATTTTCCAGCTATTAGAGAGATAGGAACTGGTCTCAGAAAAGAAAGGAGCAGAGTTTGTGTGTGCTGCCCATAGTAAACACTGATTGTTTCTTCTTTGTCAGTCTTAGACTGGGTGGGAGGGAGCTAACACAATCCATGGAAGGAGGGACCCTGTGGTGTCAGAAGTTGGAGAAGAGATACCTGACTTTTGATTTCTTGTGTAAGTGGTAAGTGGGCGACACACAGCAAGTTACAACTAAGGGCTGCCAACCTCATGGGTAGGTTTCTAAGCACAGAAATGATTCTTAGATGTTTACAAGGAGCTTCGTCCAATAGACATTAGGCCACTGCTGTAGGCCCATGTCAGTATTTTTCAGAAAGGAACTTAAGGCATAGGCCAATGTCTGGAAGGACTTTAGATGGATATGTTGGAATGACCCACATGGGGTAGCATGAATATTTGTTGCCTCACCACTTACTTGAGCTACCACTCAAAGTAGGTGTACAACACTTTGGAAGCTATACTGTTGAACAGACATAAGAACTTGTCACATCTGGACAGAGTGTAAATGAAGTGCAGATGACTAAAGAGAGAGATTTGGTGGCATAGAGCTTAGATCAACCCCTGGTGAAATGGAACCAGTCAACCCAGGGTAGTCATGTGAAAGGAAGGACCAGATTGAATACAACCCAAGAGCTGATAGTCAATCACCAGGTATGGCTGATATACCATTGAACATATTCTCCAAGACTCTGCATTTCCATCATCCTGCCCTTGCAAAGCATTCAAAAGACAGAGAGGAGTTCTTGTACCAGTACCCACAATTCCATGAGTAGGCAGTAAGTGGCAGTATTTTGATGATGAGAAGTGAGCCACAATGAATGGATACCCAGCCTGTGGCCATTTTACTGTGTTTTAGAGACAGCCTTTGATTTATATATTTTGTCCGCAACAATATTGACTACCTCAACAGAGATGGAGTACCCTCTTCGCCAAACTGAAGATCTCCCTGCCTGATATACAGACAAGCAAACCTTAAGTCAGAGACAGTTGAGACTACTTCTCTGCCGCCTACATTCAACTCTGACTTCCGACAAAAAAAGAGGCATGGGAGGTTTGGTCATGTGTTCACCCACCTGATTTAGAGTTGCCTGACCCATGGCCATTTTTTACTTTTACAAGCCACCACCGAAATGGGGTGGTAAATAAAATCAAAAACTTGTCAATGAACCCTCCTTGGGCCAGCGGACATCTCTAAATTTGGCAGGGGAGTACCTTTGCCAATGGCAAATTAAAGTACTCTACCATGGTAATGGTTCTAACACTGTCTGCCAAACTCTAAATTGACCCCTAGATGTGTAATTAAGAACAATAAATCTATACTTTACTTGATATTTAATGGTAGTTAATGCTGTAGATACAATCTTTTTCAATATTTCAACCACAATATTGTGAAGTACACCGCTCGCCCAAATCCAAGACTTCAGGAAAGGGCAATCTATTGAAGTGAGGCTGTAAGTGTAGGTGGAAGCAGACAGTTACCTGACTTGGCAAATCCTTTCTACCCCTAACACAGATCAGAAAAATAGGGACTAACAAAGGGCCTGGGACTGATGCACAACCCCCAGTCCAAATTGCTCAGCTAAAAGAAGCCTACATCCTGTATGTCACAGTTAGCACACCATTGGAATGCCAGGCATTCAGGAAATAATTCATTGTGGCTAGGCCCACCTTGATAAACAAAAAATACAGAAACCAAGGGCGAGATGTACAAAGCATTTTTGGAGTCAGAAATGGCGCTATTAGCAGAATCGGCCGGTTTGCAACTGCACAAATGCTTTTTCGAATGCACAAAATGTGATTCGGTAGCTTGTTACTGCATTGCAATTCACATTTGCGATTCGGTATTTGAAAGGGGAATATTTAGGGCATCCCTTCCAAATACTGAATTGGTATGGTATGTATTACTGAAATAGTAATAATAGTAATAAAGTATCACTAGTTTAAAAGTGGTGGTAACTCATTCACAATTGGGAAGGGGTGCTGTTGGAGCCCCTTCCCCTTTGATAATAATAATAATAATATTATTTTGTAAAATGCCTGGTTACTTCTGAGGAAGTGTCCCAGCGCTAAGATTTCACTCCCAGATGCAGGGCCAAACAACATGCTAAAAGGAGCAAGCCAATCAGACAAATCTAAAGAACCAAGTTTTAAATTTTTTTCGAAAGGATAATTATATTTTTTCCTAACTGAGTGCAATGCGACAACCTTTCATTTTGTTTTTTTAAACACATCCCTTTTTCTAATTGTGATTCAGATATATTCACAGTGGGGAAATCGGTATTCCTAATGTTTGTAGAAATGGCTACAATTTATTTTCTGAATATGAACAAACAAGGTTTACAGAAAGGGTCGTTCTGCAACACATCTCAAACAATACAAAAATGTAGAACAAATAAATGATGAAACATTTAAGTTGTCTAAATCCAGACCAGTAGCTGTGTATTTCCTCAGGGCACAGAACAATTTCAAAATGTGTTCTGCTACATTTACGTACGAGGACTGTGACCAGGACTGGGCAAAGATATAACTTATGTTTTTCAATTTGTATAGCATACAAATCTTTGACTTGTCGGCAGTAGGGTTAGAAAGCAATTAAGAAGAACAAAACATGCACTCTGATAAAATACTGTACTTCGAATTTATTTTTTGCTTTTTTCCATTTCACACTTTCTTTTCACTCTAGTCCGAACTTCAGAATTCTTGCCCGAACAGCAAACTACCTCTAGTGTTTTATGCTTAAATATTCCTGACCTCTAACAGATTCTTAACTAGAGATTTTATCAAGGGCCTACCCCTGGATCAAAGCCTCTGAGAAAGCAATGAGAATGCTGATTTTATTAAGAAATCCCAAATAGTTCCTAATATTATACAAACAAACAACATCACAATGTAACAATCTATGAGAAGTCTCGTCTACAATATGTTTTTCAACAGCACAGAAGCATTTCATTTTGTTTTAGGATTCTTAGTGTGAAGTACTTGAAATGGCTAATCAAGGGGTGGCTAACACCAGGCAAAATTCACAGATTTTATAGAAAGTGCCTAAACAAATGAGTGCCAGTACCCGAAGCTCTGCTTGGAAACCAGCAGCTGCCTCTATTCCGTGTCAGAGCACCACATTCCGAGGCTGCGTACTCTGGATCCCACCACATGGCTCTTTAATCAACTATCAGACACGTTCTGCCCCTAAACCTCAGTCCTGCAGGTTCCTGCCTTCTCCCTTTGTGACAGTTTTCTGTCTTTCTCTTGTTTCTTCTTTTCCTTTGTTTTTCCCTCTCTTGCTCTCAGGAAAATGCTGATGAGGAAAAATAAGTGCCTTTACCCACAAAAGAGTGCCAGTGGTCTCCACCAGCAACTACTGGCTCAAATTAAGTGCTGTTTATAGGTAAAGAAAACAGAAAAACATTATCTTCAACACCTTCGCTGCTAGGCCTCCTCCCCATGTGTTTTGGCATTTTGGGGTAGTTCTTGCTTAGGTCCCATAACATTTTGTTCACTTAAGGATCCACACTAAATTTAACGTCCTTTTTTCCCAACATCCTGGGATTTCTAAAGGTACCCAGGGTTTATGGGCTCCCTTTGAGGAGGCCAAGAAATTAGCCAAAATACAGCTACATTTTTGGTTTTTAAGGGAAAATGGGGAAAAGGTGCTGCAGAATAAATCATCTCATTTTTCTCTGCAAATGGCATCAACAAAGGGTTTGTGGTGCTGAAATCACCATCTTGCCAGCTTTCAGGAGCACGCAGACTTGAATCAGAGAACCACATTTTTAAACACAGTGTTGGCACTTTACTGGGACATAGCCCATTTTTCCTATTTTTGTGCTTCTAATCTCCTACCAGTTAGTAGTAGAAGTGAGTATGAAATCAATGGTGATCCTGGAAAGCTATACATTTCTGAAAATTAGACAGTATTCTGAATTGAGCAAGGGGTCTTATGTGTAAATCCTTCAAGGTTTTCCTATAGAGAGTAACAGTAGATATACACATTTTTTTTAATTGAGTTGAAAAAGCAGCCATTTGTGTCTACGTTTTCATCTGTAATTTCTCCTTACTATGAAAGATTTTCAAAAGCAATATACCGTTACGTCTGCTGGACCCTTCTGGTTCCAGGGACATATAGGGCTTGTACATTGAACAGCACCTTGAAACGGTTTTTCATTGTGTATACAGCAATTCAGTGGGTAAAAAAATTAAGAGTGAAAAATAGGTATCAAGAAAACCTATACATTTCTGAAATGGGCACAAGATATGGGGTTTAGAAGCAGCAGTTATTTGCACATCTGTGGGTACCCATACTAGCATGTGAATTACATGCATTTCTCAAACTGACTTCTTTCTTACACACTGTCTTACATTTAGAAGACGCAAATGCAGACATAGACAATTGGTAATAACACTTGTTCTACTATTCTGTATTCCCCTAAGTCTCCCAATAAAAATGGTACCTCACTTGTGTGGGTAGTACTAGAGTCTGCAACAGGAAATGACCCAAAATGCAATGTGGACGCATCACATTTTTCCACTGAAAACTGACACCTTTTTGGGGAAACGTATCTAGCTCTGGATTTTGGGTCCTAGCTCAGCTGGCACCTAAGGAAATCTAGCAAACCTGTACATTTAATAAAATTAGACACCTAGGGAAATCCAAGATGAGGTGACTTGCATGGCTCTCACCAGGTTCTGTTACACAGAATTCCTTGCAAACCTCAAACTTTGTCTAAAAAAAACAAATTTTCCTCACGTTTCTGTGAAGGAAAGTTCTGGAATCTGAGGGGAGCCACAACATTTCTTGTATCCAGCATTTCTACAAGTCATCTGCCAAAAAGGCAAAGTTATCGTGACAGGAAAAGGCCCAAAATGCAATGTGTACGCATCACATTAGTCCAATAAAACTGAGTTTTTTCATCCATTTTGGGTAGCTCTAGATTTTGGACTCTAGATCAGCCAGAACCTATGGAAAGCTAGCAAAACTGTAATTTTTTTTTAACTAGACACCTAAGGGTATCCAGGGTGGGGTATCTTCAGTGGCGCTTACCACGTTTTTCTACCCAGAATCCCTTGCAAACCTTAAACTTTGACAGAAAAAAACAAATTTTCCTCACATTTCTGTGATGGAAAGTTCTGTAATCTGTGGGGAGCCGCAAACTTCCATCTACCCGCCATTGCCCTAAGTCTCCCGAAAAAAATGGTATCTAATTGTGTGGGTAGGCCTAGTGCCTGTAACAGGAAACGGCCCAAAACACAACATTGATGCATCGCATTTTCCCACAGAACTGTGAGGAAAAGTCCTGGAATGGGCAATCAGCCACAAATTTGCCACCACCCAGCATTTCCCCAAGTCCCCAGAAAAAAATAGTGCCTCACTTGTGTGGGCAGGGCAATTGCCCATGACACGAAAGGGCATCAAATGCACCTTAGGTGCATCGCATTATTCCATTGAAAAACAATGTGGTTTTTGCAATGTGGGTAGCTGTTAATTTTGGTCCCCAGCTCAGCCAGTAAGTAAGGAACCTACCAAACCAGTACATGTTTTAAAATTAGACACCCAGGGGAGTTCAGGTTGGGGTGACTTGCATGGCTCTCACCACGTTTTTTTACCCAGAATCCCCTGCAAATCTCAAACTTTGCTAAAACACATTTTCCTCACATTTCTGTGAGGAAATGTCCTGGAATCTGCAGTCAGCCACATATTTTCTACCACCCACTGTTAAACCATGTCTCCTGATAACATTTCTACCTCACTTGTCTGGGTGGGCCAAGTGCCTACGATAGGTAAAGGCCCAAAATGTATTGTTGACACATCAAAATGATCTATCACAAAACAACCTGGTTTTGCAAGAGGGCAACTGCATTTTTGGTCCCGGGCTCAGCATCCATCTAGCAAAACCTACCAAACCCAGACATTTCTGAAAACTAGACACCCAGGGGAGCCCAGGGAGGTGTAGCTTGTGTGGATGCCACAACGTTTTCTCACCTAGAATCCCCTGCAAACCTCACATTTAGCTAAACAAATCACAGTTTCCTCACATTTCTGTGTAGGAAAGTTGTGGGATCAATATGGCTGCACACATTTCCTACCACCCAGAATTCCCCTAGGTCTCCTGATAAAAATGCTACTTACTTGGGTGGGTGGGCCAAGTACCCATGACAGGGAAGGGCCCAAAACATATTGTGGAGTTGGTTAAATCTGTCCAGATGGGCACTGGGGCTGAAGTGCCTTAGGTGAATAAAATTTTGGACGCTTTCCAGGCCTATTACGCTGAGCTGTATTCCTGCGAATCTGCCAGCCTTTCAGACCCCGATACATATTTAGAGACTGCAGCGATTTCCCCCATTCCTCCAACGGAATCTGAAAGACTAGCCAGGTCCATCCGCATTGAAGAGGTAATTTCAGCGATTGCTCGCCTAAAGCCTTTGAAGTCGCCTGGCCCGTATGGGTTCAGCGTGGCATTCTACAAGACTTTTTGCTCGGAACTCGCCCTAATACTCACTCGCCTTGTTAATTATTTTGTGGAAACTGGCGCTCTTACAGAGTTGATGCTTGAAGCCACGATTTTAGTTATTCCTAAGCACGTGAAAGACCCGAAGCTGTGTAGTTCATATCATCTTATTTCGCTTCTGATCATTGATGGGAAACTGTTTGCTAGTGTATTGGCCACCACCTTAATCCCCTGATGCCTGGCCTCATAGACCCTGACCAGACAGGGTTTGTCAGTGTGGGGACAATACTAAATGCATTTGCCATCTGATAGACAAGGAGCACCGATCTCAGGAGGAACCCTTTTTACTGGTGGTGGATGCTGAGAAAGCGTTTAATAGGGTGCACTGGCCCTATTTATTAGCACCTCTCAAGCACTTCGGCATGGGCTTGCGCTTTAGGAAGTGGATTAAGAGCATCTATTACTCCCCGAGTGCAGCAGTCCGGGTGAATGGTGTGAGTTCCAGTGGCTTTACTATAGAGCGGGGAACAAGGCAAGGCTGTCCTCTATTGCTGCTTCCCTTTGCTCTTTATATGGAGCCTTTGGCGCAGAGACTAAGAGACAATCCTAAAGGTGGGGGCATCCTGTTTGGGGCGGATCAGCCTCTATTCTGACAATGTCATCTTTTCAATCACTCAACCTTTGACCTCTCTCCCAACTATTGTTGCAGAACTTCAGGAGTTCAGAGCGACCACGGGTCTCCGCACAAACATGCAGAAATCACAAATTTTAGATCTCATCACTACCCCAAACACTGAGCTTGCCCTGCGATCCCTGTTTGACTTCCAATGGGTTAGAGAGAGCCTCCCATATCTAGGACTGGTTCTAAGCAGTAATCTCCTTAAAACTGCAGATGCCCCCTATTCAAGGCTTCTCGACCTAATCCATAAGGACCTGACCCAGTAGCAACGACTTCCACTCTTGTGGCTAGGCAAAATAGCAGCAGCAAAAATGAATACTCTCCCCCAAGCCCTGTACATTTTTCAGACCCTTCACCTGACTCCACTAGCCAGCTCGATTAGCATTCTTCAAAGGGAGATTGAACATTTTATTTGGGGGACAACAAAACCTTGGCTACAGAAACAGCTTCTACAGCGGTTGAAACAGGAAGGGGGACTCTCGTACCCAATCTGTCTCGCTACTACCAAGCCGCGCAGCTGCACTATTTAGTGGAATACAATCGCCCACTAACAGAGAAGCACTGGGCCTTCTTGGACCAAACTATAGCAGAATCAGCCATATGGTGGGAGGTCTGGCTGCCTCAGCCACATAGAACCTGGGGGCTCTATTACTCCTCTGTAACTTGTCTGACACTTCAAATCTGGGACAAAGTAGCGACTGCGGCGGCACTCACCACATTCCCTTCGCTTATGATACCTCTGTTTGCAAATCCGGACTTCCCTCCAAACATGATCCTGAGCGCAGCCAAATGCTGGATTGCAGGCGGATGCAAGAGCATGGGAAGCCTCTTTGACCACAATGGCCTCATCCCATTCGATCAACTCAAAACAGTCTATGCCTTGCTGGAAACAGATCGAATCACTCACATGCAATTGAAACACTACATGCTTAGTTCGGACACATGCCCTAAGGCAGGTAGACCAATGACTACATTTGAGAAGTGGCTGTTCCTCAAGGCAGACAATAGGAAGTTAATCTCAGAAATCTGATGAAGAGGGCACAAAAATGTAGAACTCCAGGACAGAACCGTTGGGTAGCAGAGCTAAGCGGATCACTATTAGATAAAGGAAGACATTTTCTATAGGACGCACCCTACAGCACACACTACATGGCACACTGAAAGGCCTACAAGATCACTTCTTACTGGTACTACATCTCCTCTTGTGTACAGAAATGGAATGACCAATGTGATGGCCAGTGCTGGCGGGGCTGCGGTATTCCAGGGAATCTGCTTTATCTCCTATGGCACTGTCCGAAGCTGACTAGAATCTGGGATCAGATCCTGGATGACATTGATTGTGCTTTCAATGCCACAATGCACAGATTTCCTGCATACACGCTACAGGGGCTCCCCAATGCACTTACGTTCCCACTTCGCTCCATTAAAGGAAGGCAGATGGCCTTGGCATTCAACGCTACACACAGAGTATTGCTGACCAGCTGAGGCAGAGATAGAATTCCAGACCATCTGCAATGGCTTCATCAGCTTTGGTCACTGCTGGGTATAGAGCGACTGTCGATGGTGACCTATGCAGATAACTCAGCATACACTAAAATCTGGGTCCCTTTTATCACTATCAGATTTCAGGGAGCTGACGTGTCCTAAATACGTACGTATTTTGAGGTTACTTCAATCCAGACACCCTTGAGGAGGAAAAGGCTCTTGGCCAGATACTGGCTTGACCCAAAACCTATAACATATCCCCAGAGCACACATTTCTCAACAATTGGCTTGCTTCGGAGGGGGCTGGGAAGGGGGAGGGGGGATGGGTTTTGTGTTTTTCTCACTTTGTATCTCTGGTTATGTCCCTTGGTTCTTTTGGTTTGAATACTTTAATTTGGCTGGATTTGCTTGTTTTTTGTGTATGGTAGCACTGCACTGAAGAGAATGTGAGTAGGAGCCTGACGGCGGACATTAAGACACATGTACATTGTATCTACTCAGTTCCAAGCACCCCACCCTGAGACGCAGCTGGCTCATTGCGGGTTGTAGGCGACATACTGTGTAACCACCATCCCAAAGTTTGTTGACACAAAGTAGTCATTGTCAATGCTTGCCTCATTATTGTAGATTATTCCTTAATGAGACCATCTCACTCAACATTTACTGGAATAAGGTAGATGTAAAAGATCGATATAGTACTACTTGTATATGACACACCTCGACAGACTTCGCGGACGGCCCGATTTGGGTTGTAGGCGGCATGCTGTATAACTGTTCTTCTGATTTAATTGCCAATTAAATAAAATCATTTGACTCTAAAACATATTGTGGAGACACCAAAATTATCTATTACAAAACAACCTGGCTTTGCAAGGGGGGGCACCTGCGTTTTCGGTCCCGGGCTCAGGGGCCATCTGGAAAACCCTACCAAAGCCAGACATTTCTGAAAATTAGACACCCAGTGGAGTCCAGGGAGATGTGGCTTGTATGAATCCCCAAGTGTTTTCTTATCCAGAATCCCCTGCAAACCTCATATTTAGCTAAAAAATCTAATTTTCCACACATTTCCGTGTCGCACAAATTTGCTTCCGCCCAGCATTCCCCTTGGCTGCCAGATAGAAGTGATACCTCACTTTTGTGGGTGGGCCAAGTGCCTGCGACAGGGAAGGGTCAAAACGTGTAGAAATTGAGGGGGAACCAAGGCGGGCCCAAAAGGGCTGTTTTGTTTTTATAAATGTTTAGGCTGACTCTGTTTTGGGCACACACATAAGTGAGGTGTCATTTTTATTAAGCGCCAGTGTACACAGACCACCAGCCAAGTGCCAGTCCACACACTGCCAACCACACACAAGATGAACCAAGCACCAGTCCATGCACACTGCCAGCTAAACACCAGACAACCACCAGTCTACACACACCACAAAGTAAGCACCAGTCCATACACAGCCATCAAGACGCTAGTACAAGTCAGACGAACTCCAGTTCACACACATACTGAAACTTTCCCTGGTGTCTTGTAGGCCTATAGATATGGCCTACCTGCCCTCGGAAGGGCAGAAAAGGGCCAAAATAGTGACCCCCATAATGGGGAGTGACCCTTGCCTAAGGGGCTGCTCCCCAACATATAAATTTATAACTCCCTGGTGTCTCATGGCATTCTGCACTGGGGGGGCAAATTGGCCTAAAAATATGGCCGATCTGCCCGGGGGGGGGCATAAAATATTGCCCCAATAAATGGGAGTGACCCTCCCCTAGGGACCTCTTCACAACACATAAAAATAAACTTACATGGTATCAGTGGGCTCCCCCCTCCCAGATGGCAGATTGGCCTAAAAATTGCTGATCTGCCCTCTGGGGGGGAGGGGCAAAATTATCAGAAAAATATTTCCCCAATCATATCAAAATAATTATATCAAAATCCCTGGCTTTTAGCGGGTTTCGAACTCCCCCCAGGCTCAGATCGGCCAGAAAATGGCAGAACTCGCCCCCAAGGGGGGGCCAAAACACGGATGTAATATGCGCCCCCGGAGAGCAACCCTTGGGTAAGGGAAAACTCCCCAAAAATGCAGAAAATGAAAGCCTGGTGGTCTAGTGGGCGAATTCTTGCTCCGTAATTGCGGCCCCACTTGCGATCGTGAGCAGTAATCCACTCCAAACAGGCAAAAGGGAAAAGGAAAAACTCGTTCCTTTCCCCCTGCATCTGCAAACCTAACCTCCCTACGGAGAAGGATGTACATCTGATGCATCATCTCCCAGGATGTGCTGGAATAAAATGGCTTCCAGTACATCTCCTACTGCACCTGTTGATGTTGGCACGCTGGGAGTGCGCCAACATTATCAGTTCACCAACAGGGTGGCAGCGGAAGCACTTCCACTGCCATCCCTGGTGGAGGGTGAAAAGGGGCAGCCCACTGGGGTGTGTCAACTCTTCTCCCGTGGGTATGTGAGAAGACAGAAGGGTTCTGTCCTGAGCACACGCCCATCATGGGTGAGGACGGAACCGTTCTGTCCTCAGCACAGATCAGGTTAATGTGCAGCTAGTGAGAATGTTGGACTGATTCACAAAAAAAGTTATACATTTCCAAATGTACTGCGCATACCAAAGCATTGTAGAGATTACAAACAGCTTCTCTCATTAACCAGACTCGCAGCCCTTTGCATGAGTTATTGACGAGGTTCACAATATCTGCATAGAAGTGAAAAGAAGTGTATCATAGTCATATTATTCTAGCATACGCCTGAGCACACTTACCTTGTGTGCACAGAGTCTTTCTGCTGCAGAATTTCATATGTTCAGCGAGAAAAATGTATATATTCTAATTACAAACTTTTCTTCCTCTGGTCCGTTTCTAACAAGCCAAGGTGTCTAGCTTTAATGTGATAATCAGTAGCACAAGTTCTTAAAAGATTTCCCAGCTGAGTCACAAGTACATGGGCACAACTCTATAGACAAATGGTTCTTAACCCAAGGTCAGGGGACTGCTGGTAGTCCGTACTGCCTACTCAGGGGTTTGGAGACTGCTTCGAAAATTAAATACTTTAACAAATTGAATAATTGTATGTAAAGGAGCAACATTTAAATTTAAAACATTAAGGTGGAGACATTTGAAATTGGAGGCTGAAAATCAAGGGTCAGATGAACAAATACTTTTTGAGGTGTTGTAGGAAATGTGAAATATGAGCAAAGTGAAGAAACATAAAACATGAGAATATAGAGCAACAACGAACACGAGCAGAAAACACACAGCTGCTCATGGTTAAAAAAACAGTTTAGGCCCAAATCTTGCACAGACACGAGCAAGGTGGAACATTGGGATAAGGAACTTGAAAGGGTTTCAGTTAAAGGCCACCTCGTGTTTAGCAAGCATGAAAATACTTATGGGTTTAGCAAATGAAATTACCAACACCCACTCTGTGCTTCCAAACAGATTGGAACCTGATTAGACAATGTGTGCAGGAAAATTGAATTAGCTTAGAACACACATAGGTCATAGGTGCACAATGATAAAAGCACACACTCAGTTTAAGTTTCATTTACCACATATATACACATTCATTCACTAACAGAAAAATGCTTTGTTTGTTAAGCATTGTTGGAAGAGCAATATAGAATGCATGTGGAGGATTAGGTCAAATTTTAGGGTTAAGGAGTCAGAGGTCTTCCAGTCTTTTTGGTCTTCAATCTATAACTTGCAAGTCAATTATTATTTGCTCTTTGTAGTAAACCACTGTGCAAATTGTGTATGAAATGAGCTGCCTGCGAGCAGCAATTGGAGAGAGAGACAAGCAGTCTGCATCAGTGGAAGGAGGATCTATCTCCCTGTTGCGACACTAAGTAAAGAAGTGTCTTTGCTTTGACACGAGGAGCCCATGTCCTTTTTTCAGTGTGATGGTTTCAAGTCACCCTGCAGCAGAGGTCGCAAACGTCCCAATTCCCAGAATCAGACCGTTTGTGACCGCAAAAAAGCTCTTTTGATGTACAAAAGGCAAAATGCGATTCGGTTACTTGTTACCAAATCACAGTTTGCATTCGCGATTCAGTATTTGGAAGGGTTGTGTTTAGGGCATCCCTTCCAAATACTGAATTGCAGTACTATGTATTAATGTTTTGCAACCGAATTCCGGCAGCAAAACCAATAATACTTTACCACCAATTCTAAAGTGGTGGTAACCCATTCACAAATTGGGACCCCTTCTCCTTTGATAATGTTAAAAAACATATTTTTTAAGAGCAGGTAATACCTATTCTTAATAAAAAAAACTTATGTGTCATTTTCTTTTTTTAAATGAATCCCATTTCCCTTTCAGGAAAACGTGCTGAGTTTAAAAAAAAATGCTTTATTAAAAAGCAATCACTGACATTGTGATCTGCAGGACCCAGCAGGCCATCCCTGTGATTGCAACGATTCCTAATGGGTTGCGAATTGTGACTTACCTCTTGAGTTAGGTCGATTTGTGACCTCCTAGGATTAGCTATTTAGAAAAGAATAAAATCATATATGAAGAATACTGATTGAATTGGTATTCCTGATGTTTGTACATCTGGTCCCAAGTTGGTATACTCAGATTGATATGTGGGAAGCAGTCGAAGTGCATCAGACAGAATATAGTACGAATGATGGGTGGCCTCAGTTGAATTTAAAACTACTCCAACCTTACCATATAAATTACAATTTAGAATGTTTTATACTTATGAATTAAATAAAATATTTATTTATTTGCACACTTGTTTGATGGAAGCCTGTTTCCATATTTTTGTGTATTGTTTTGTGGTTCAAAGCATTCAAATTGTTTAGGTCCTGGTCCCCGGCTCTCAGTAATGACCAATTGGGGGTACCTAGATTCCAATAATGATTCAGTAGGGGTCCCTGGGTTCCAGTAATGATTAATTGAGAGTTCACTGAAATCAAAAAGTTAAGCGCTGCCATAGACTGGTACTCCATGCCGCTGTTGAGTCAGCAGCACAAGCATCTAATCCTATAGGCTAGTACTAGATGTCCCTGTTGCATCAGCAGACTAATGGTACAGCAGTATGAGCCGTTACTAGACGTCCATGTTGCATCTAAGGGTGGAATCCTACCAGCCGCTACTTTATGTCCCAGTTGAATTATGGAGTTCCTTCCATAGGCTAGACTGTTCACCTTAGCATCGTAACTAACACCCAAACGTCGACCGTGCAAGTGTCTGATGGAGAACTCTCGGAAAGTACATCAGAACCATGTGTATAGAAATACTATTACACTTTGTAAAAGAAATCGATAAAAATCATGTACAGGAATATTATATATATTAATTCGGTTATTCACAATGTATTACAAATGTTCCACAGTAACTGTGAAGCGCTCTGATACCCAAGGGTCAAGTCCGCGCTATATAAAACTCTATAAATAAATAAAAAAACTAATTTTCTAAAACAGAAAACATTTGGAAAAATAACAAATATTACTATTAAAAACTTTATTTGTGGTTTATGAAAATCTAAATAAACACATATCAGCGTGTTCTTATGAAATAATCTAAAGGGGAGAACGTGCAGGCAAGGTCTCGACTGAACGTACAAGACAGACCCACAAGTCCTCTACATAATATCTACCTAATCAAAATCATTTGCATAATCCCAAAAATGTATTCTTGTTCTTACAGGAAGAATACAATCCATGATTGTATTAGCTACTAGAAACGTGTTCAGCTATTGCAACTTGATTGCACGGGTGGAAGAGAATGGTGCATAAAGACTCCCCCAGGCATTAGTTTTTAACCCTTGCATTTATGAAAGGCAAACGTTCTGGTGTTTTGGAATTTCAATTTTTCAAAGAGTGGGTAAATGGCACAAGGCGTGCAAAAATAGTTTTAGTGGAGAAACATCACATTACCTACCAAGCTGGCTGAGGCGACTATGATGGTAGGTCTTTCAAACTACGATTCCGCTCATTAAATTAGGACTCGCTAGTTCTCGAAGAAAACAATTATTTTTTACATAGTTTTGTCTCTGACAGAAAACTATCTTGTTTCCTCACCTTTGTATAGCTCGTTTGTTTGTGGAACAGGAGGTAGTGGGTATTTTGACATTATAAATGAATAGCCTGGGTCAGAGAAATGACAACAAATCAGGATACTGGTGACAATTCAGGGAAATGTGTGGCTCATGGTTCATGCTGTGATAAGAGTAGGGGATTCAAAGATTATCGAAAAACTGCTCCATGAAGTTATACTTTGTTAAATAGTATTTGTTCTGCTTTCTTTGAGATATAACTGATCAAGTCTTGGATGATTTAACTGCAAACTTCATACAGATAATCTGTAGCTGATTGAAACTCAATCACAAATGTCTCCAAATAAAAGACAGGCTCATAGAAAGCTATGCTCGGCTCATAGCAAGCAGACCTGTGGTACGTTTCCCACTCCAAGGCAACGTCCTCCATGTGGTAAGTTTTGCGTAAAAGCCATGAAAAAGGAATGAGTCACACTGGTATTGTAATGTACACAGAAGTAGAAGCAAGTAAACAGTTTACAGCACGAGGATATTGCGAGGGCTACTTCAAAGAAGGTTGCTTTGCATCAGCAGAAAAATATGTCATCACTGCACAGCACAGAACTGATTTTATGATAACCATATGCGAGTGACTTTTGAACTGCTTGCTAGATAATTAAGCTAATGTGTATGTATTTGTTTATTTTGTGTTGCAGACATAGACCTGGCTTCAAGATCGGACAGTGGTTTGGACTGCTGGTTAAATGACATCAGACATAGAGCCATTAATGCCAAATGACGGGTCACATATGTAGTGATGAAATCTGTTAAGTACCTCTGGTAGCTCCGAGTGACAGTGCTCCCAGCGCTTTTAAGTTGAATACCCACGTGTCTTATAAGCATGACCCCAACCACTTACCACGATCTCCATTATTCCAAGTTCACATCTTCCCTTGTCACTGTAATGGAGCAATTTCTGTAGAATATCCTGGACAAAAACACGATTTACAGCAGAAGTGGAGAAAAGAGGTTCGTCAATAAAAATAAATATGTTTAAGAATTTTTTGTAGAAAGTGTAGAATTGAAATGGCGTGAAAATTAGATAAATGAGTAGCGCCAAGTCAGGTTCCACACGTTCACTTTTGCCAAGGGTGGAGAATGAATTGTGGGACAGCTTTAACCAGGACAATGTTCAAACCTATTGAAATAAAGAAAATATCCTTTCTGTGTGGAAGGCTAGATAAGTCATTGTCCAGGGACCTAAGAATAATGGGCCAGATGTATTATTTACTGGCCCATAAATGCTAGTTCTAATTGGTGACAAATATGTTTTCTATCGCTAAACAATTTTAAGGTCCGACATATGTACTGTTAGTTATGTTCTTAAAATTCAAAGTCATCGTGGGATGGGATCCGGCCTACCTCATGGATATTAATGAAGTAGATCACAAATACCGTCTCCCTACAATTGGAGGCCATTACAGGATGGTGACTCAGTGGGGTCACCAGACCACCATGTCTGTGATTGCCTGTCAATAAAGTAAAGTTTTTTTTTTATATGGCCTGTGTTTTATTAGTTTGCAATGGTCCTGTGGACTACTATCTTCTCCCAAACAAACTTTTTTAACATACACAAATTGGAAGGGATCTCCAGAGGACTCCTTCATTTTGCTGCTCGGTGCCACCTCAACTTGGTGCTTGGTAACCTTTCAAATGGTTATGACCTATAATCCAGTCCTGAACCATTGTTACATATGTATAGGAATCATAGCTTTTGCTATTGAAAGACTGCTTTGTACATCTGGTCCCAGGTGCAGAGCTCTTTTCTAGAAAAGACATGATATGACCTATCTCCCTGAGGAAACAGGCATCCCTGTTACTGTATCAGGAGAAGAGAAGGAATTGCAACAACAAGAAATAACTGGCCACCTGAGTAATTAGATTGAGAGGTTTCAGCCACCTATCCCTCCTCAAAGTAGATTAAAGCAATACTTCCAGTATACCAAAGCAATTTTGAAATGCTTTGTGGCAGTAACATACTTATTGTCTAAAATGAAAATGAGATTCCCTAAAATTAGTCTGTGTTCATGTGTTTGGTGAAGCACATGCCACAGAAGAACAAGCATTGGCATAGCCAATAGGTCTTGCTTTTGGGGCCTTATAAGTATTTAGTTATGCAGCACAATATCCTTGGTGCAACAACATCAACCGTTGCATGGCTAAACAATTATAAGGTCCCAAAACGAGACCTATTGGCTATGCAAATGCTCGTTCTTGAAGTTATCATAGTCAAACATATCCATTGATGAGAAGCAACATTAGCAGCAAGACGGTGCCTGGCCTTTGACAAAAATTAGAAAATAAAGTTTCGATAAGAGTCCCATGGTACTTACTACAGGAGGTGGTCACGCCTCTCCCCCAGGCACCACATGGATAAGCAAAACAAAACCTTCCCAGTCATGCTCCAGTGTCTTCACCTCCCTTACACAAACTCCACCTCCGTACAAGGAGCTGAGAAAATGGGCGGAGGTGGGAGAAAAGCTGTAAAAATGCAGAACAATAAACTATCAAAGATCTCTCTGGGAATGATCGATTTATGGAATTGTAAAGTTGATGTAGGATAGTCTCTGGGATAGTTTAGTGCAAAGCCTCTGCATTTCACGGCTGTAGTTCAGACCAACCTCTGGGTTTTAATAGTGATGTATGTATAGCTTTTTATCAGCAATTCGAAGTTTGATGGGGAATAATTTAAGCAAGTGAATGAATAAGATTAAATGCTGGCCGTCAGAATGAGAAACTCTGAATAGAGTGGAGAAATAAAGACCAGAGCGACGCTTGTTTGTAACTTCTGCCGGCTCCAAGTTGCGCATGCGGGATTTGGTTGGCGCTGATCAAGGAGTGAATCTAGTAACTCCCTGCTTTCAAGTGAGGAAAATAAAAGTTACCCATTGAAGCCGCCACACAAACATTTAATTGGCATCATATGCGTCTGAGTCGCGTTCCTACTGTGTGAACCGAATAAGTTCATTCATCAGCTGGACATGTTTCCAGATGTGCGATAAGAATTGCACAAATTTACAGTCCACTTCTCTTTAACATAGGGTTTCGGGCACATTGCATCACCAGAGTGCAACAGGTACAGAGTACGATTGACTGTACCCACGCAGTGCATTGTCCTTGTACTTGGAACCGAAGTGAAGGTGGGCAGTCACAGTCGCAAATGCATTACAGCAGCTAGTCGTGTTTGTCAGAGCTCAGGAGGCAACTTGATGGCAACCACACGACCGAGTTGATGGCGAAGCAGCGTTGTGAGGTCGGAGAAGACGCCGTTCCCGCTGCTCCCGCCTTTGTCCGCCTTTGTTCACCTTTGTTCCCGCCGCTGCCGCTGGCACCACTCCAGGGTTGTTTTAACCTCGGCCTCGGCCCCCTCTCATTAGCGGTTGGGGGGTCGGTTGGCAGGTGCGGCTGTGTGTGGCTGTGGCGGCTGTGGCGACTGCGGAGAGTTGAGAGGCGGAGCGGTTTGATTGGAGGGGAGCATGTGTCCGGCGCCTGACCTGGAGCATCGAGGTTTGCTGGGGGGCTCTTGAGATGCCGTGAGTGCCCCCCCCTGCAGCTGGAAGACGAAGAAGCAGCAGGAAGAGCAGTGGAAGCAGAGGCCTTTCCAGTGGTGGCAGGAGCCTTTCCCTGAAAGAGGCCGCCGGAACCGTGAGTGAGTGCCTTTCTGTAGAGGCAGGCCCCGTAAAAGATCCAGTTACAGCACTGGCAGGGGCCACCAAACCCATTCTAAAGTGACAGAAGCCACAAGAGCTTTTTCTATAGCGGCAGGTAACCGCTAAAAACCTTTTTGCAATAGCGGGAACCTTTTTTTTTTTTTTTTTAAATCATATTCAAATCGTAAGTAGGTCCTGGAAAACTGTAAGTGGTATTTCGCAGCGACAGGAACCCAAAAAAAAAAAAAAAAGAAAGAAAAAAGTTCAGCAACGGCGGGAGCCGTAAATCAGTCCCGGTAGCGGCAGGAGCAGCCAAGACTCTTATTTTATGCAGTAGAAGCCGGGAGTCAACTCTAGCAGCGGGAGAGCCCGTTAGAAGTTCCTCAGCGCCTGCAGGAGCGGGTCCATTCCCCTGCGAGTCTCCTCAAGTGCGTTAAGAATACTTTCACCACAGCAGAGTTTTGCTACAGGTACTACAAGGGTCGGGTAGGCCTACAAAATCACGGCTAGAGCCGCTGTTATTACTTTTATAATATAATTACAATATACAAACTTTTATTAAGGTATAATTAACCACAAATATAATAAACAAGGTAAAATTCTTGGAATGCGCTCAGGAAAGGAAAGATTACTGGGCCCTCCCAATAGACGAGCCCGTAAAATGCAAGCACTGAATGTGTTAACAAAAACTAAAGCACAGTTAAAGGGACCAAGTCAAACTCTAATATCACCAATAGCACGGATGTTTGAAAAATCTACAAAAATACCACAGAAATTTGATTTTATGAAAGATCCAACAGGAGCACTTATGTCAATGGAACCAAATTTAGAAATAAAACAATTACAGACACCAATTAAACCAATTAACATCTTGGAATTAAATGAATCACCAATTGGAATAGAATGTGATATAGAATGTGAGTATGATTATGTCAGCAGTACAAAAAAAGGAATTAGAAGATCAAACAAACAAACAAAAAATGGTCTTGGACAACCAAGTTTTGCTTTTCCAAACAGTAGAGAGGGACTCGGATATAGAAGGGATAAAAACGTGGATAAAAGATCTACCACAGCTTGATAAACCTATTAACCTCATGAGTTCTGGGGCCCCTTTGCCACTACAAATTAAAGTCGAAATAAGGAAAAAAAACGAACCAGATAATGCCAACACACAATATGATATCACACTAAAAGACGACGAAGTCAACCAAGTCACCCAAGTAAAGCAAACCCCCATTACGGAGAGTATAAATATGGCATTTGTGTCAAGTATGCCATTAGGAAAGAGTGCAGATCTAAACGGGGAATTGGCTTATGAAAAACAAGAGTACAACACTTTCAATCAATCAAAAAAAGCGACTAATAAAACCAGAGGAGGGAATGTGCAAATGGAAAAAGTTGAATACATTGATAAACATTGGGTTAAAGAAAAAACTCAAACAGAAAATCATGAAAATTCCCAGGATGATACAAACGCTCATATCAAAAAAAAGGATGTACTTAATAAAGCAGGTCTAAAAATCACAGGCAATCAAGATCTAGGATCGGTATGGGATATATTTTATCATACATCAATACTAACTCTGGAAGCTTTGACATATCAATCAAATAAAATGGATACCCAAATTGAAATACTAGGAGTTATGGCTAATGCAGTCACCGGAATTGATCATAAATTAGCTGAGTTAAATAACTTAATAAATAAAGCTCAAAAAGAAGCAACTTCAAATTACTTTGACTGCACATGTGCACCCATAATAAATAAACTGGCTACTATTCCGGATGTAATAAACAGCATATTAGAAGACGTTAAAGGCACTGTGGGAAAAAAACTAGAAAATCAAAAAGCTGAGATAGGTTGCATTGGAAAAAAAAATGTTTTACCATCTGCAATTGATGAAAAAGAAAAAATCGAACAAATTGGCGATATAAAAAATTCTAATATTGTGAACAAACCAACCATGGAAGCAATGCAGAAGAAACAAGACGGAATAAATAGCTTCAATAACACGGTTCAGTGGAATGACATAGGACAGGATAATTAAGATATTAAGGCCTTTGAATTAACAAAGAGACAAAGGAAAAATTGCGTAAAACAAGAGAAAAGGAAAAAAAGGAAAAAGCTCTAAAAACATATCTTATACCAGAAATGCCAGATGACTTGATAACACAAGAAGGAAAAAAAGAAACTGGAAAGAAAGACGGCGATTTTCTAAACAGTTAGTTTACAAAACAATTGGGAAGAAACGAAAAATATTACGACATATTCACAACGTCTGGGAAACATATTGCAGACTTAAAATCAATTCCTTCAAATACATATACAAGCTTACCTACGGAAAATACTGTTCAAAAAGAGGGGAGAAAAGTTCAGGGAAAAAAAAAGAACTAATTGGATTAAAAGAAAATGGATGTGTACTAACACAAGACCTTAAGTGGGAAATCGAAAATGATCCGACTGAAAAAACAGGGTCTTTATCTACCTTAATCAGTCATAACGAAGAACAAAGGCAGCCTATCCATAACCAAAATAATTCACCTAATACATCAAAAACACGTTGGAATTTGATACAAAAAAAAGAGAGAAAAAAACAACGGATGGAGGAAACAGAGAATAACTTTACGAAATCAAAAGAGTTGACTGAAGATAACACCCATAAATTTAGAAGGGACGACATAATAATTATAACAAACTGTCAAGGCAAACAAATTATATGTAAAGAAAATGAACCTTACGACAAAAATAAGAAAGGAACGTTGAACTTGAACAGACCTTCCCAAATTACTTTTACACCATTATTTGACTCACATGGCAAGCATGACACCCTGAATAGAGGAAATATCCTTCACCTTTTTAAATCTATACCATCATTAGAAAAATTGACAACAGAAGATATTGACTGTGTAAGCTTCTTACAAAATACCGAAGGCAAACAACCAATAACACTGCTAACTGTAAACACTGCCTTTATAGCAGATCAAATCATGCAAGAACACAAAGTTTTTCACAGCTGGGTGATATTAATTAGCCAACTAGCCCCAAAGGTATACCCAACTCCTTTTATCAAAGAAGAAAGTCCAATGAAAAGACCGAGCAAAATGAAAGTCGATCTAGTCTATTCTATATTAAAAAATCCCCTGGGAAAAACAAACTGCGATAGTGGAAAGTCCATATATCAAGGAAAATATGAAGAAAATACAAAAGAAAATAAAGGAGTAAATGAGAAATGGATCCTGACGGCTTTACATGGCAGTAACAAACAATGACAGAACAAAACACAAGATGTAACAGATGAAACAAACACAATAGTGGTTTGTTCATGGAATATAAATGGTTTATGTAAAAAGATAAAAAATGCTCACATAGAATCACTAACAAACTGTTATCAAATTATATTGTTGCAGGAAACTTGGGAATTGTACCCGTTTATGTTACAAGGATATAAAGGATATTTTGTTCCCGCAATAAGACATTATAAATTTGGACGGCCGTGTGGGGGCCTAGCAATATTTTTACTGATTGACCTAAAAATAGAACATAGGCAGCTAGATACGAATAATTCTAACTCCAAGCTGTGAAGTTGAATTACTTAATAAGAAAGGAAAATAAACCAAAAACTCTAATACTAATTAATATATATATTCCACCTAAACAGATATCAAAGAAGGAGACGTGTGCTGCTCTTAGTACCTTTTTGTTGGACCAAATAATGGAAGACCCGTCTATAGATTTCTTAGTTACAGGAGATTTCAATATAAATCTACTAGTACAATTCATACGGGATCATTTTATCCAGTTCCAAAATCATCAATGGTTAATCCCAGAGCAAGTACTTGATCACTCCAAAAATGTTAAACAAAAGACTATTGGTAAGAACTTCATGATGGACATGGAAGCTTTGGGTCTTAGAATGTTGAATGGTAGATTTAAGTCAGATACACCCCCAGCGTAGTCTTTTCAGTCTCACCAGTATAAATCTAGAATAGACTATACTATGGTTTCTGTAAATATCTTTGATAAAATTACTTCATATCACCTAAAAAAAGTATTTGAAAGTGACTATAGTCAACAAATAGTACAAGTGAAATTGCTAGGATCAAAACATCCAAATTACTTAACCATGCACGGTCAGATTTGTACTTCTAATTATAGAAAACTTACATGGGAAACAAATAATATGGACACCACGATGAAAAAGGCACGAGAACTAATTAAAACAATTTTTTAAAGATAGCACCGTATCGTCTGTAATTGATCAATGGGAAAATTTCACACAAAAAATAGTTGCACCATACGATACTTCTCCTCATGCTATAAAAAAACACAATGTCCACAGGAAAAAAAATGATGCCTTTATCAATTTCCCATATACAGTAAAAAAGGTCAGACGGACCCGTAATAGACTTAGGAAACAGCTAAATAAGTACCCAAATGATGAAGATATACAAATAAAATTAAAAAAGGCCAACAACGAATTGAGAAAATTAATTTGGAACGAAAAAAATAAAATGAATCAGGGATTGTGGGCAAAAATCTTCTATGCCAGTAATCAAGCGAACTCAAGGGAGTTCTGGAAAGTGATTAACGGATTAACCAGGCCAAATAAATCTGTAGTCACATCCTCCTTAACTGAAGAGGAATGGACCATATATCTCATAAAAATCCTAAATCCTAATATAGAAGTGAATATTGAGGAACACAAATCAGTTACGAAAGAAAACAAACACTTAAGGACAGATAAGATCCATGTAGAATGTGACGCAGAAATCCCTATTACAGAAACCCAACTCTTAAAACTAATAAAGAACCAAAAAAATGGAGCACCGGGACCCATTGGCATTCCGTTTTCTCTTTACAAAGAAGAACCAGATTACTGGGATATTTATTTGACAAAGGTATTTAATGAAGTCATACGAACAGGGATGGTCCCAAAATCATGGAGAGGTTCATTGATATCTCCAATTTTTAAAAAAGGAAATTGGCAACAACCGGAGAATTATCGCTTGATTACCCTTCAAGACACTGATGCAAAATTGTTCGCAGGGCTTTTATTATCCAGTTTGACTGACTGGGTAAAGGATAAAAGGATACTGCCACCGAACCAAACTGGATTTATCAAAGGTTTAGGAACCTCAACAAATATATTGATTCCATCTGTATTAATGGATAAGGCACTTTTAGTTAAACAACCTTTGTATTTTTGTTTCGTCGACTTCAAATCGGCCTTTGATTGTGTGAACAGGCACCATCTGTGGAAAAAACTTGAAGAGCAAGGAATTCCAAACTTATTATTGAGAATGATACAATTACTGTACACTGACACCTGGATTGGAGTAAGAATTGGTGACGGGCAAACATTAACCAACAAGATACTTACAACGGGAGGTCTAAAACAAGGGTGTGTCCTTGCACCTCTGCTATTTAATCTTTTTTTAGCGGATCTTTCAACTACATTGAATAAGGTAAATGCACATCCGCCTAGATTAGCAGATAAACAAATATCTAATCTCCTTTACGCGAACGATGTTGTACTTATAAGTCACACCAAAGTTGGGTTGCAAAGGCTAATTGATTGTCTATCAGTGTATGCAAAACAAAATGATATGGTGATAAATGAAACAAAGACCAAAGTAATGGTAGTTATGAAAAATATAAGGCTAAAAAATAAATATAATTGGAACCTGGAGGGAACAAAATTAGAACAAGTTGATTCCTACCGGTATTTTGGAGTTATATTCAACGATAATGGAAATTTTCTCCCGCAAAAAAGAGAAATTACATGAAAAGCTAATACTATGACTGCAGCCTTTAGGATAATTCAGAATTCAATATCTGATTTGTCTTTTCGTCCTTTACTAAAGATCATCTCAGCAAAGCTATTACCTACACTAACACATGGTTCTGAGGTATTAAATGGGAAAGATGCAGAGATTATTAATAATGCAATTTCAAAAACGTACAAAATCTTATTTGCCAAAAAATGCTTCGCAAGCTCAGGTAAGGCTCGAATTTGGGATAAATAACCAGCTTCTATCAAGAAAAGGACAAGCTCTTAAAGTTTGGAATCGAGTAAAAAATGACCAAGACAATCAGATGTCCCAGCTATTATGGCAAGAAGTCAAATATAATAAGACGCTGCAGGCTTGGTCCTACCTAAATAAAGCAAAAGAAGAATTTTGTGTAATATCGATCTGGGAGAATACGATTACCCAAGAAAGTTTTAAAAAAACAATTAACAAACTTACCAATCATTTTTCTCTGATAAAAGATAAGGATATATTTGCGAAAAGAAAACATGCATGGCCAATCATAAATGGATATATCAAAAAACATGTCCAAGAATATTTAGAAATACCATGGTCATTGAAAAACAAGAAAATCTTTATCAGAGCACGCTTTGGGTTACTGCCGGGTTTATGTCATGTACCCATATGGAAAAAAACCGCAATCAATACGGATTGTAGATTATGTAAATGTGGTAACGAGAATATTATACATTTACTATGTCTTTGCCCTGGGTTAGAAAAGGAAAGGAAAGCCATTTTAAAGAGACTATTTAATGAACGTGGACTAAGGTCATGCAGACAAGCAGCGATGGCATGTCTAAACTCTAAAGATATATTCATGATTTCTGCATTTGTAAAATTTTTGAGCACTGTGGATAAAAAATTAGGGGAATAATAATTTATTCTATTTTTTTTATATATTGTATATTGTATTAGAGGCATGATAGCAATTGTGATTATAGCGTTTTAATGTTTTTATATTTGAGGATATTTTAATAATTTTTTGTAAGATTTTAATTAATCACACAAATAAACTTGAACTTGAAACTGACATTTGGGTGGGGCAGAGTGTGAAGCACTGCACCTGACAGGCACTTGTACTAGAAGGACAGCACTTTGAACTGCATTCAGGGGCTCTTCCAGTGAGACCATCGTTTTTGTATTTCTGTGGCTAATCGACCTGTTTAGGCTAATTAAGGTCCTAACAAATGTGTAGCTTTTTTTTTTTAAGTAGGATGACACCATGATATGGTTTAATGTAGTTATGGACTATCGCGCGTTTAGAATGTAAACCTAGCCCAGAAGAGCATCCTGTGCATACTAACAGAATACAGAAACACCCTGTGAGGATACACAGACACAATGGCATGTTAAGGGTGCGAACTGAGGATAACACATTAAGTAGATACAGAGAGGACCAAAAACACAGCAACATATGTAGTGCAAAATGTAATTCATTATGGGGTCTACAACGTAGTCATGGACACAGAGGAAATTAACAGAAGGTGTGTTCTAGGTGGTCCCAGATGGAAGACAGTTCCTTTAGTAAAGGCATGTATTTGGATGGACATGATGAGACAGCGGTCAAAGTGTACTACTAGGCAGGCTCTTCACAGACTTGGTGAAGGCTAACAACGGCAAAAGTGAAAGCAGTGGAGCACGCGCGCGCGCCGTTAAAAAAAAAAGACCGCAAAAGGGAAAGCAGGGTGCGCACGCAGCACCGCCAAATGTAAAAGTAATCACGCTCCATATGGCGCCTCGGGCACTGAAAGCTGGCAGCTGTGCACGTTCACGCTCGCGTGAACGCAAGCTTTAGGCCAGGAAAAGCCGGTGGGCAGCACTTTGAAAACCCATTTACTAAATGTCTTGCCTGAGACAGCGCATGGGCTGGCTCAGGCAAGACCTAAAAATGAAGGAAAGGAAGAGGGAAGGGGTGGTACTTTATTGGGGGAATAATTTCAGTAGACCCCCCAGAAGTGGCTGCACATACATTGTTTGCAGTCATGTAGTTTGATGTGTTTCACAGTGGGGTATTTTATTTTTCTAGCTCCTCCCTTGAGTGTGGAGCACGCACCGGTGGGCACTGTGAAGACTTTATCCTCTGTCTCTCTCACTCGGGCACATTTCACAAGCACCAGATTCACTCCTGCTGTCTCTCTCACTCTGGTGCCTTACACAAGCACCAGATTCACTCCTGCTGTCTCTCTCACTCTGGAGCCTTACACAAGCACCAGATTCACTCCCGCTGTCTCTCTCACTCTGGTGCCTTACACAAGCACCAGATTCACTCCTGCTGTCTCTCTCACTCTGGTGCCTTACACAAGCACCAGATTCACTCCTGCTGTCTCTCTCACTCGGGCACATTTCACAAGCACCAGATTCACTCCTGCTATCTCTCTCACTCGGGCACATTTCACAAGCACCAGATTCACTCCTGCTGTCTCTCTCACTCCGGCACATTTCACAAGCACCAGATTCACTCCCGCTGTCTCTCTCACTCTGGTGCCTTACACAAGCACCAGATTCACTCCTGCTCTCTCTCCCACTCTGGCACAGTTCACAAGCACCAGATTCACTACTGCTGTCTCTCTCACTCGGGCACATTTCACAAGCACCATATTCACTCCCGCTGTCTCTCTCACTCTGGTGCCTTACACAAGCACCAGATTCACTCCTGCTGTCTCTCTCACTCTGGCACATTTCACAAGCACCAGATTCACTACTGCTGTCTCTCTCACTCGGGCACATTTCACAAGCACCAGATTCACTCCTGCTGTCTCTCTCACTCTGGTGCCTTACACAAGCACCAGATTCACTCCTGCTGTCTCTCTCACTCTGGAGCCTTACACAAGCACCAGATTCACTCCCGCTGTCTCTCTCACTCTGGTGCCTTACACAAGCACCAGATTCACTCCCGCTGTCTCTCTCACTCTGGTGCCTTACACAAGCACCAGATTCACTCCTGCTGTCTCTCTCACTCGGACACATTTCACAAGCACCAGATTCACTCCTGCTGTCTCTCTCACTCCGGCACATTTCACAAGCACCAGATTCACTCCTGCTGTGTCTCTTATTCTAGTGCCTTTCACAAGCACCAGATTTACTTCTGCTGTCTCTCACTCTCAGGCGCTTTTCACCAGCACAAGATTCACTCCTGATGTTCAGCGGCGGATCCTTTGTACAAGACAAGCGGGCAGAGCTGTAAGGCTTCAGTGTGATACAGTGAAACAACCCTTTCCTGCAGAGCAGCCTGCTGTAAGACAGATGTGTTACAACACTTCACCTCTGACCCCAGTGGCGATCCAGCCCCTCTCCTCTGATGTTAGCTGCTCATTTGCCTCCGTGGCTCCACTGATAGATGTGGGCCGCTCTGCCCTTCTGTGTGTTTTCTAATTTGACATTCACATGCGCTTTGCTCGTTCGTTTCTGTATGTCTTGGGAGAGTGATGGAAAAGTGCGGGCCATCATTCTTCAGAAAGGTCATTCATGCTCCAAGAATCCCAGAGAAAGCTGTACATTTGTCATTAAACATTGATCGGGTAAAATGGAATCATCGCGCTCACATCGAGGAGCACTCCTGCACGAGGCACAGAAATGTATGCACTTAGCACACTTGTGCAGTGCTTCATTTGTAAACAATGAAGCGCCAGGGCCCATAGCCATTCCGGAGAGTCCACTGCAGCTGGTGCTGCCCCAGCTCCTGCGGCCACTTGTGAGTGACAGTGGTAACTATCTGCTAGTTTTTGAAAAAGATATTAAATTGGCACTAAGGAATTGGGCTAAAAAAAATGAGGCACACAGCGCCACCATGTGGTAGATAAATATGTGGTGGTGTTTAGAAAAAGGTGCCAGTGGCGTGTACCGCCAAACACCGAAACAAATTAAGCACAGCATGGTGCTCCTGCACCAGGAAGAAGGGTGTTTCACATAGAGCTCAGATTATACATTACGCAAATAACACATTAAAAAAACACATTGCAACTCGGAAAGGATTGCTTGGGCTAGTCGGGGTGTGTGAGAGGATGCAGCAGATAGGGCTATCGGGGGACTGCAGGGACCTCACCTAGGAGTGGTGGGACGCAGAAGAGGAAAACAAATCTGGTTTATAGTCTAGAGTTGGGATGCACAGACTTAAGGACAGATTTACCAACATTTTGCGCTGTTTTTGCATCACACAGGTGACGCAAACCAGCACAAAATGTTTTTTTTTAATTTACTTTCCAGTGCAAAACTGGAAAGTGCCTAAAAGTAAAGCAAAGTAGCTCAAGGTGCTGCTTTGCATTACTTTGTGTCAAGGAGGCGTTACATGGGCGTTCACATGCAACCACTTATGCTTTTTGACACAAAACCTATCTACCAATAATTTGAGACAGGATTTTGCTTCAAAAATTTGCGTAATTTGAAAGCAGGCGTTAAAAGTAGAAATATTTTCATTTCTCCTTACTTTTCAGACTTTGCACGCGTGCTTCACTGTACAACACACTTACAAAGTAGGAAAAGTTTTCCAACTGGTCTAAGCATAGTATCTTGTACTGAAAGTGAACCCTTCCAATACAAAACCTATGCTAGACTCTTGCGCCCACCCTTGCACTATGGCACACGGGGTGTGCGTGGCGCAGGGCATCAAAATTCTGCACCGGCGCTAGGTAGAGGGGAGGAGAGTCCCATAGCTCTATAGCTATGGTGCTCTCCTGCTCCCTCCCTGTCACGCAACGCAGAGCTGCATTTTTGGCTTCTGCTTTGGGTGACACATTAGTAAACCTGCCATTAAGTTCACGAAGATAGAGAGTAGACAGGTCTAAATCTCTTCTGCATTGGCTTGGTCTGTGAAATGACTTCTTGCTTCCTGTCCAAGGCTCCGTTCGCTTCATAGTATTAATTCAATTATTTATAAGCAACAGCTGTAAAGCACTACTGCACAGTCACCAAGAAGTGATCTCTCTACACTCTGGATTAGTTTATTCTCTTTTCCTCTTATTTTGATTAACCTGTGCCTACATTTTCCTGGAGACATAAAGTGTTTCATGTAATTAATTATTTTAAAGCAGGGGTGTCCACTGTAGGTCTAGAAAGACCAGATAGAAGACAGTATGGCTGCACATTTGTATACAATTAACTCAATAAAACTCACTTAAATCGGGTGTTGTTATCCAGAACCTCTTGTGCTCCTCAGTTGGACTCCACAGTTCTAGAGCGGTATGAGGGCATCACAGTGACGTCCGCACTCATGCTTCTGTAACAAATGCCTGTTTCCCAACATTAACCCTTTGAAAACAGACTTCTCTTTGTAGGTGTGGCCTGGGGACAGCTTTAGATGACTTGTGAGTCTCGTGCATTAAAAAATCATACATAAAATACACATGCATGCATGCATACAAACATACATAGAGGGGGTTGGGTCAGCCCACTAGAGGCGGGATCTCTTCCATTTTTGCTCATCGCGTGTGCACCTCTACCTAAAAGAAGTGCACTTCAGTGCCTGAATGGTGGTACAATACTTTACTTTACCAAACCTTGTCATCCTTTTGTGCTTAAAATATATGTCTTCGAGCTACAGTAATTCAAAGCCCATTACTACAACAAGCATTGGCAAATTCAATAGGTCTCACCTATGCAAGAGCTATTGGCTTTGCAAATGTGTTTTAGCCATGCTGTACTCCAGGGTAGCTGCTCGTTAGCAGGGCTAAAAAATAGTGGGGTCAAGGAGAGTGGAGTGGAGTAGGGTGGGGTGGAGTGTTGTAAAGTGAAGTAGAGTGGATTGTTATTGGGTGGTGTAGAGAGTCGTGGAATGGCGTAGAGTGGTGTAGAGTAGTATTAAGTGGCGTAAAGTGGTGTGAAGTTGAGTGTCTTGGAGTGGCATAGAGTGGAGTGTCATGGATGGAGTAGACTGGAAGGGCGTAGAGTTGAGTAGAGTTGAGGGGCGTGGAGTGGGGTAGAGTGGAGAGGCATAAAGTGTAGTGGTGTAGAGTGTAGCAATGTAGAGTGCATCGGCGTAGAGTGCATTGGCATAGAGTAAAGTGGTACAGAGTAGAGTGCAGTGGTGCAGAGTAGAGTATAGAGGAGTAGAGTGAAGCGGTGTATTGTGGTGCAGAGTAGAGTGCAGTGGTGTAGAGTGGTGCAGAGTAGAGTATAGAGGAGTAGAGTGAAGTGGTGTAGAGTGCAGTGGTGCAGAGTAGATTAGAGGGGTATAGCATGTAGTGACATAGAGTGTAGTTACGTAGAGTGCATTGGCATAGAGTAAAGTGGTGCAGAGTAGAGTGCAGTGGTGTAGAGTGGTGCAGAGTAGAGTATAGAGGAGTAGAGTGAAGCGGTGTATTGTGGTGCAGAGTAGAGTGCAGTGGTGTAGAGTGGTGCAGAGTAGAGTATAGAGGAGTAGAGTGCAGTGGTGCAGAGTAGATTAAAGTGGTATAGCGTGTAGTGACATAGAGTGTAGTTACGTAGAGTGCATTGGCATAGAGTAAAGTGGTGCAGAGTAGAGTTTAGAGGCGTAGAGTATAGTGATGTAAAGTTCCGTGGTATAGAGTAAAGTGGTGTAGAGTGGTGCAAAGTAAATTGATGTAGAGTGCAGTGGTGTAGAGTAGAGTGTTGTAGAGTAGAGTATAGTGGCGCACAGTGGAGTGGCACAGAGTGCAACTGTAAAACGTGTCATTTGTATAAACCGTCAGGGGGTGGGAGGTGAGATATGCCGGGCAGGTGTCATGTGTAAGGTACATGTCAGAGTCCCTCTGACAGAAGCGTAAGGGACACAGCGGCCGACTTTGGAGCTTCGAGTCTCTGCATCCTCTCAACATCCTCTGATTCTGGGCAAATTACTTAATCTTCCCGTGCCTACGAAAAAGAACAAAAAATGAATGGGTCCTTGTGCACTGCAACTGGCGCTCATGCAAAGCGCTTTAATGCATTCGGATCGATTTCCCGCTATTTCAAACCTGAAAAACACAAGCATCAGACCTGTGCATAACTCACAGCATCAGTAAGCGCCTAGAATCCCTGCTGTGTCCACCACGGAGCTATCCCAGCAGTTGTGAGACGCGCACCCCCTCACATAAACAGTTATAAACAGAGGCGCTCTGCTCTGTCAGCACGTCAGACACATCTCATTGCCGCCTTAGGGCCTCCGCAGACATCACAGAGTGTCCCCAAAATAAATTAAGCTTGGCTGACTCTAATAAGTGACATTGCGCCTCGAATCAAGAGATGTCATCTGGGCGCAGACGTGCTGCGGAGAGTTACCGTGTGGTTAGGCGGTGGCCAATGGGTGTTTTCTTGGACTGGGGGGAGCCCCGGGTGATGGATCCTGTCAGAAATGAGGCCTGACACGCTGTGATATATGTATTTCATTCGCACCCAGAGCTCTTTACTATATTATGTTCATCGCTCGTTGAGTTGAGTAGAGTTGAGGGACGTGGAGTGGGGTAGAGTGGAGAGGCATAAAGTGTAGTGGTGCAGAGTGTAGCAATGTAGAGTGCATCGGCGTAGAGTGCATTGGCATAGAGTAAAGTGGTGCAGAGTAGAGTGCAGTGGTGTAGAGTGGTGCAGAGTAGAGTGAAGCGGTGTATTGTGGTGCAGAGTAGAGTGCAGTGGTGTAGAGTGGTATTATGTATTTCATTCGCAGCCAGAGCTCTTTACTATATTATGTTCATCGCTCGCGCATCATCCATGTGCCGCGAAGCTCAACGCCAGGTGCTAGATCTGGGGTTTGAATCCAGTGTGTGACGTTCCTTCTCATCTTGCCAGGCTCACGCTGTCGAGATGGGCTGCCGGCTGAACAAGCCCCCCAAGCAGGAGGCCCCCACCCGGGGAACATCTACTCCACCCTGAAGAGGCCTCAGGTGGAAACCAAGACCGACGCGGCCTACGAATACCGCTTTGTGGACTTCACGGCGCTAGACACCGGTGAGTGAGGGGCCAGGAGGAGGTGGTGGCAGTGTGTGCTGCAAGGTGCACTCTTGGCTTCAGAAGTACTGGGCGGTTGCCGACAGGAGTAATGCACAATTCAGAAGTAAGGAGATGATGCAAATAGGTTTCTTTCCGGGGGGGCTTTCTACACGGTATTCCCTTTGAAGCTTGAGTGTAAGGCAGAGATGGAGGCCGAGGGGTGTCTGCAGCAGGGAAGGTTGTGTGGATCTGGTTGTCCTGTCTTGATATGAATATAAACGTGCATCTTTATGTTAACAGACGGTGAGTAGATCTGTAAAACGCTGGAGCCTGCCAGCCAGACCCACTCTGTGCCATCAGCGGGCACGGAGTGAGGGGCTGGGCAGACTTGACCATCTCCGTTGGCCTGGACATCTCTAGGACACATTGTAACAAGCATTGGCCACGAAAGTGATCGCGATCACGATCGCTGTGAAAGCGAAAGTGATCGCGATGACACAGAAAGGCGTTCATGAGTGCTGCTGGCTGGCCTAGCGCATGGCGGCTGCGCGCGTGCACGCTCACGTGCACGCAAGCGCTAGGCCAGCCAGCAGCACTTAAAAAACTCACATACAAAATGTCTCTTCGAGCCAGTGCATGCGCTGGGCTCAGCGAGACCTAAAAAGGGACATTGATGGGGCTTCAACACTGCAAAGTTGCCATGCTTATTGCTCTCTCAGTGGTCTCCTATGACGGCGGCTGCCCTTGTCTCCCGCTGCCAAATAGGGACTTAGCACTGCATTCCCCTGCTCAGCCACACACCTTGTCCCTGGAGTCTGTAGTTCCAAGGTAGTAGACCAAAGCCTGCTAGTGATGTCACATCCAGAGTGTAGTGTAGTGGGGCAGTGGAAAGTTTTAAATACTGGCTACAACCTGGTCTCATCCTCTTACACAGTTGGGGACCCAGCCTTACAATCTGTTACATGTCTTTCGTTCAGATCAGATGGCTGTCAGGATAATTTAGGTCACAAAATGGACCCATGGTTAGCTGGCGTTAGGTTGGAGTATTTATACCTCAAAGCCTGTGCCCCCAGTTAGAAGGTTTTATGGTATGATCTGAGATCAGTAAACACCTTTTAGTTCTCTTTGTTGTGGACATTGATTGACAGGTCGCTAAAGTTAATTACAGTAACAAATATGTTTGACTTTCTTTGCAAACAAGTAGAGCTGCATCCCTGTAGTTAGTATTTGATGATGGCATGACGCGCTACTTAGGTATTTGTGATTGTGTAATAGAGTTTTGGTTTGACTGATTGATCTTGGCAGCTTCAGGCTGGCCCATTTGTGACCCTCATTCCTCCTCCTATTGTCACTCCCGGGATAAGTGACTTGGCACTGGACTGTTGGATATGAGCCAGCGATGTATGTCTACTCACTTTTATCTCCTAGGCTTTGTGCCATGGGTTGATGTCCTTGGTGGTTGAAATTTGCTTCTCCACTTTCCCCACTCTTTCTGATAAAACCCTGTAGGTCCTCTCGTTGATGGTGTGCTGTACTGATCCTTGCTCTCTTTTCTCGTCCATGTTCCCCAAAGGACAACATGAGTTTAAGGTCAGAGGCTGACCCTGGCTACCTAAACATTACACAGAGCAGAAGTTGTCCCCTGGAGAACTTTCATTCTTAGAAAATTCTTATAGAAGGACTAGGACTTCTGACTAGATTTTAAGCTTCAAGGAACAATGTGAGGGATAGAATGCCTGAATTAACCTCAGCCACTGGCTATCACTTGGGGCTAATCACAGTAAGTCGTGTTTTTTTACCCACTATGCCAACTCAAATTTGACCTGGCCATATGCAAACCAGCCTTGATCCTACTTCAATAGGAAGAAGTCCAGCACAAACTGCCTAACCAGGTCCTCTCTGATCCAGGAAACAAGCAACCCAATAGTGTTTTCGCCCTATAGGCTTCCGTCAGTCAGTGCTGATTCTTTCCGGTGGCACAGTGACTACAGGATACAGGTCAGGGAATACCCGCTCTACTTAGGGGATAAACAGCAATGAACAACAAGGTGATGGAACAAATGATTGAAATAATCTCAGCCACTGGCAATTGCTTGGACTGCATCCCAGGCCATCGTCTTTTGTCCAACTTGCCAACTCATATCAGACCCACTCATAAGCAGATCATCCTTGGTCCTGCTCCAATAGAAACAGTGCAGCCAGAACTGCCAAGCCAGGTCCCCTCTGAATGACCACACAAGCAACTCAAACCAGTTTTGGCCTATTTGGCCTTTTCAGTCAGGTGCAGCTTGTTTTCAGTGGCACAGTGAGCACAGGACCCATGTCTGGGCAAACTTGTCGCACTTAACATGTTAACTGCAATGAACAAGTTAAAGGATGGAATTCTTGAATTAATCTGCAACCATTGATGATCATTTGGGGCTGCATTCCAGTCCATAGGTTTTTTTGATTAATGGGTAGAACCATTGCTTTGTGCGCACTAGGGAGATCCTTCTTCTTGCCTGGTGGGCTTTGCTCAGGGCATATATAGAATTGAGGCCACTAAAAAGGAGATTTTGTGCCTTGTGGACAGAAAATCACTTACCTACACCAGTTTAAGCAGACAATGGGGTTGTGCCTGTGACTCTCTTGTCACAAAGAAAGGGTTACTCCACATACTCATTCATAATTGGGGCAGCAACTTTAGCATTCAAAGCTGGCCTCACTCCTCAGAAGATCAGAAAGTTGGGTCAGTGGGACTCCGATGTACAATGGGTTTTGGCTTTTTAGAAGTATCCATTCAGTATTGTTAATCCATTGGCTGACTTTGCAAAATGAGTTTCCTTTGAACTGAAACTATGAATGTGGAATGGGTCTCCTTTTAAACTGTGGCTATTGAATGTGCAATGACTATCTTTGGTAAGAAAGCTATCTTTTAAACTGTGACTTTCAAAGTATATTGACATTAAATGCTTTGTATATAATGTCATAGTTTAGATTGATGATCAGAGACTTCTGTGTAGTATAGCTTGCTTTGATAAATGTTGGGCAGCATAGTTTGTTCTGTTCAGTAGTCAAAATATCTTTGCTATATTAATCAAGTTTGCTGAGCCTGCCGTTGTTCTTTATTTCTTGCTATGGGCACGACTGTGGGTCTTCGACTATTCCTTTGTTGCAATGGCAGCTGAAACGGTAACGTCAAGGGACTGGAACTATGGTTTCTCAATCACTGATAAAACCTAGCTGCAGTTTCAGACATGTGCTGGACAAACCTCATTAATAGACTATGCCAGAGGCTAAATAATGAGCGCAGGTAGATTCACATTCTAATTATCCACCTGAGGCTAATGACTTAGCTATCGTAGCTTGGGGTCACTTGTCCATGCTAAGCAGGAACTAATATTTGACATTGGTAGATTCATGGGGTCTTGTGAGTTAACATGACCAGAGATCATTCCATGCAGATTTTAGCATGGGCTAGGTCAGAGACTGGCATTGAGCTTTCCGAGAGAAAGGTGAACAATGTCATGTAGATGTTCACTGCTCAGAGGGGCTTTGGTTTAGTAAGGCACAGCCTGGTTATTGCACACAGAAAGGGCTATTTCCCTGAAGGTGTGGTCCCCATATCAGACATGGGCACTGATATATGCCTTTTGAATCTGCAGGAGACCCTAGAAGCTGCTTGATGGTGGTAGTAGGTGAACATAAAGTAACTCCAATAATGTGGGGGACTCCGCTGCTGATTACTGCATCTAAGGTTTGTTGGATTTACAGGGTAATCTAGAGGACTGTGGTGCAGAACGCAACCACAGGAACGAACACAATGGGGGTGTTTCATACCAATACCCTGGGAAGGAACCTGGAAGGTAAGCAATGGTAACCTATTACTTCCACAGGCAGTCGTGAACCTAAGCAACTGGGGACTTGCCTGATTCCTGGAATATGGGGTCCAGAGGTGGGTTCACGCTAGAGGTAAAGTGACCCCAAAAACATTATACCACCAACCGCAGTACAGTCCTAGTGGTTCTTGTCTTTTCAGATGGCGAACCAGAACAGGTCTTATCATCACTGGCCAAAAGTCATTTGTTGCGTTGTGGCAGATTGCATGATGGCACTTTACATTGTGTTTTTTACCAATATGACATTACAACACATTGTAATGTACCTCTATGAACTCTAACACTACAATGCATATCATTACATTGTCTGTGTTTTTTACAACCCATATATTAAAAAACTGATTGTGGCAATTCATAGCAAATAAAATACATGCACTGTCAAAATAAAAATTTTTACTTAAAAATGTTTTATCTAGTTACTGACCAAAACATCCCCAACCAACATGACGTCCATATCAGCAAACAAATGCGCCACAAACTCCATTTTTAAAACTGTTTCTGTCAGAAATTCACCCAAGAATACATACAATCTATTTAATATTTTTAAAGTAACATTATTAGTACCAAAAAACCTATATAACACTACCTTTTTGTGCGGAGTTGACTGAAGACCATTCAGATGACAGAACAACCAAGAGGACCTTCTTGAGGCCTCACTGCATGCTGCTACCTATCAGACCACATAGAGAAGTGCAAGTATTAAAAACAAGAAGTATTTACTAAAAGCGCTAACAGCAGCAGAGAATAGAGAATATTTATTAAATAGGACCATTTTTGTTTCTGGCCCAAAAAAAATCACAGAGAAGAACTTTCATAATATGTTCAAGAAAGGATACTCCTGAGGAGTCAAATGTAAATACTATTCTAAACGTTATTACGAAGTATACCTGGAAAATTGGATTAAAGACAAACAAATAAGGTAAATATTTATTGTAAACATTACTATTTTTTTGATCAAACCAACAGCCATATTTCAAACAGGTTAATAAAGTTTAAAAACGATTTATTATCAAACTTAAGTGTAGAAATTGAGAGTAAAAATAATATCAGCCTTTTTTTATTCTTCTCTGGTAAATAATTCAAAATGTTTTCCCTGACACTTCTAACCCTATTAAGTTATAGAAAACTGTATAAATAAGGAAACTGAATAAAAAATGGCTTTTTCTAATTTTCAATTTTCTACAGATTTCTATGAAAAAAACTAAAAAGCTGAAAAAAGAGAAGGACCGAAGAAAAGTGATTCCTGCAAACAGACATACGAATTAAACAAAGTAAGAAAATAAAGTAAAAACGTCAACATAATCCATTCTTCTCTTTTGTTTCTCTCACTTAAAACATTCACAATGGAAAACATAGCCCTTGCAAATGATGTTCTTTCTGAGAGAGGGAGCCAACTTTTAAAACACAATGGATACCTTAATCGTAAGGAGAGACACACTGAACCGAGGGCTCATTGGAAGAGCATACATTATTTACCTGACTGCTGCGCAGCAGAGTGATTACTCTGGGGGACTTTTGAAGGAACATCAGTGCACAGTCACTCAGCCTCAGCTACTGAAGCAACGATTAGAGAAAAATTTGAATAAATTAAGGCACTAGCCAGCACTTCTAATGAACCTTCTGGTGTAGTATTATGGGAAGTCTATTAGAACATCCCAATGCATATGACTGGCTAAATGCCTGTCTTCCAAAATTTAAAAATAATTATTAACAGACAAAGACAGAGGAGTAAGAGTCTTCCTTCCAACCCAAATCTTTTTTGGACATGGAAATCTCAGAAGAACTAATCCAAACTTTTAACTATGAACTCTTTCTAATCTATGAGAATAATAGCCCTCGTGAGCACATACTAATCGTTGGTACTTTCCATAATATTGCAGTATCAGAAAATAGTAAAGGTTAGCTGATTAATTATACATTAAAAACCATACCCCATCTATTCATCAAAATGTGCAATATACATGCTAAAATATACAATACTAACATGCCGCTGATCTACAGTTTACTACCAGACAGGCAAATATTAACATATAGTAAAATGTTTATCAATAGTTAAAAAACAACAATACACAGCGGAAAATAATTATTGACTTTAATTGGAAATTATTTATTTTATTAAAAAGTTACACCTGGTACCAACATTCTCGACTTTTTCCATTTTGCCAAGGCAATCTTGCAATCAGAAAATCAGAAAACATCCATGGCTGGAGACTACATGACTGACAGTAAAATACAAATTGGAATAAAAAACTGCCTGTATTAGCTTTTAATCCCCCACGATAGGTAGATGACTATCACACTACAATAATTAAAGTAGAATATTTTACACACAATGAAGAAAAAGTTGCATCATTGCTAAATTATTTTTAGGAAATATAGACTGGCAAACTAAATTGCAGAAAATTACCAGGATTTTTAATTAAATGGTGGAATTGCTACTCAATGTATTTAGACGGAGAAGCAAAAACGAACAACGACATAGTGGGCTTGCATATTCTTTCCCTTCATCTATTGTTAAGGCACACCCTTCTTTCTACAATTTCCTTGAAATGTTGAAAAAGGAGCAAAGTTTCCAGTAAATGTGGCAAGCACAATCTTTTCATGGAAGTCTTCAACCCATAGATAGTTAAAAAAATAAATAAACAAGTGACTGACTCCTTTCCAAGGTTCAGCAACTTAAAATGTTTAAGGGAACAGACTACCTGCAAAAAATATTCCATACGTCCTTTACTGTTAAAATCAAAGTGCATTTTCCTAACAAATATATCTCTATATTTAATTTTCAATTTCAATTTTTTACTTTATTCGGTCATACAACCAGTAAAGTGCACAATAATAAATACATTTAAGTCTGTAAAAATGTGATAGACATATTAAAACGCCATTAATATCAACAGTGTAAATATATTTTCGCTCACCACTAGCTTATGCAAGTCACCATGACCCCATATCTATGCGCCACATAGTGTATATAATTTGGGCTTATATCTGGTAAATCTCCAGAGCAGGAGTAATTGAGCAAGACACAGCCTGTTTGTGGAATCGCAATATGAATTTGGATTTATAACATAGAGTTAGATGGCTTTTCTCTATTTGGGGATCCGGCTGATCTCACTCCCAGATACTCAAATTTAGACACCCTCTCAAGGGGTTTCCCCATTATCTTTCCTGATCTTCATTTTCCCTTGGCCTTACCAAATACCATATATTTTGTTATCTCCACATTTAATGCCAAGCTCCTGGTCTCACAGAATACCAAAAAGTTATCAATTAACCTATGGAGTCCCATTGGGTCCTGGTTAAAAGTAACGAGTCATCAGCGAACAGCAGGATCAGTACTTTTTCGCTATTTAAAATTGGAGAATCGTTTTCACAGTCCTGCAGTTTGTTGACCACCCCATTTACGTAGAGGGAGAACAATGTGGGAACGAGGACACAGCCTTGGTGTACCCCTCGCCAGATAGGAATCTTGGCAGTTAATTCGCTGGATTTCCCCCATTGGACCTGCGCATAGTTATCCTCATGCATGCTTACAATTAGATTCACCAGATGTTCCAGGGATCCCATTCCTTTTAAAACTAGCCAATGCATTTCCTGTGGTGCCAGGTGCTAGGTCAAAGGCAGCATGGAGGTCAACGAAAACTACGTACAATGTTTACTTTTTTAGTTGCACCTATTTCCAGATAAGTAGAATAAGCCTGAACACCTGGTCGCATGTACTAGTTTTGGTGTGGAAGCCTGCTTTATAAGGTGACAAGATCTAATTGTCACCCATATAGATTATTAATTTTTCCCAAACCTGTCTGGCGATTTTTTTTTTGCATATTGTGTAATAGGCTGATCGGTCTATAGTTCGATGGGGTGGAGGCCTCACCATTTAAAATGTTCCCTGGTTGCCAACTACATTGCACATGAAATTTAGGTAAGGGGCCCAGACTAGTAGTTCAGACTTGTACAAGTCACCCAGTATCCTATCAGGCCCTCCTTGTTTCATTGGGTTCACATTCAAATGGGTTATCAATACCACCCACAGGGAGGATTGATTCCCACTCATATAATAAGATAAAGTGATTGATTCACTTCTCAGGTTGGATAAAGTAATCCGGCATGCTAACCCCTTCTAAACTCCCATGTGATATAATATGCCAGAATGTTCAATTGTCATTACACCTTTCAGCGGTCAATAAATCCTGCCAGTTCTTATCAGCCCAATCACGCTTGGCCTTTTCTAGTGCTGTTTCATACCTGTTGTGTGATTGGGCAACAGATGTACGATCGCCCTCTTGAATTGCTGATTTTAAAGTAAATTTTGCCTGTTTGCAATCGCGATTAAACCATGCACATTTCTTTCCCTCCCTGGGTTTTTTCCCAGCCGATTGAGGTTGAAACACACCTTTTCAGCTCCTTGAAAAACCCCAAATGGGTGGTTATTATTTGGTCAGGCAGTAATGTGGCTGCATAGAGGCTATAGAGATGGCGCACAAACAGTTTGTATATGTTTGCTTGACATCTGCTATCGTTCTGGATTCTGGGCACAAAATACTTTTAAAATTATTAGAAATTAAGGGTTCTCGCTGCATTGTGCGGCTACCAGACACACCCCTGCTAAGGGGAGTACCAACTATGGAGAAAAGAAGGGGATTGTGGTCACTATGACACCTAGCTGTAAGCATCATATCGTTCACCAGGGGCCACAATCTAACATCCACCAAAATATAGTTGATGACACTTGAGCTAGGGCCTCTCTTGAATGTGATCTGTCTTTTCAGGTCTGAGCGGGTCCTACCGTTGCATGCCCTTAGACTCCTCTCTGCTACTAGCAAAATGAGCTGAAAGGCTACCTTGGTATTACGTGAGCCTCCTGCTTTATTTTTGAAATTAGGGATTCCCCACAATTCATCCTCGGTTAGGGAATCAAGCAACAGAGAAGGCTCAAATGTGGTATTGAAATCCCCAGCTACCAGCACCCTAGTCTGTGGCTGGCAAGTACCTACCAGTTTGTCTAGCATATGTAAAGTGGGTGAGTCATTCCCTGAAGAGACAGACCTGGCATAAACATTAAAGATGGATATAACTAGACCTGTCGGGAAAGTAGCCTGGATCCCCTTTATGTCCGGTGAGTTGGTTCTCAGCTATTTGTGTGTGCAAGCGAAAGAGTTTTTTACAAAAATTGCTAAACCACCGCTTGCCCTCCCTGTGCTCCTTGGGGCTAGCGCCTTAATGCTATATGTGGTATATCTACTGATAAATACCCTCTCTGTAGCCCAGGTCTCCTGAAAAATATAAATATCGTTATCGTTGATAAAAGCAAGCCACCCAGGATCAAAAAGTTTAGGGTAGATCCCTGCAAAATTCCATGATATAATTGACAAGCTAGAATTTAGAGGTGAATCTTTCTCCTCAGTACTATTATGGACCTCACATTCAAAATTATCTAAAGGAACACAATTTGGATCAGAGGTACATACACCCAAGTTAGCATTGATTAACGGCCCCACGGAATGAAAATATTCAATATCGGAATACGTATCTTGATTATTATCATTCACCATAGGATGGGGAATAACAGTAGCCTCACCATTATCACCATGACAAGGAATCCCAAGACATTTACCAGGGTCAGGTGCAACAGCTCGGTCTATTATTGTATTGTGTACTGGTTGAATATTAATGGGCCCTGTCCTAGACCAATCAATGTGTCCCTCAGCTATCTCAAGAATCTTAGGTGAAATGATTCTACTACATGCCTCAAGTCAGTCCACATCCTTCAGAGGAGATATCTGTCATTCGTCCCGGTGAACCCCAATGTGCAGGTCGAGTCCTTGACTTCCATATTTAAACTGTATGATTGAATTGTTAAGTGGGCAGCTCCTGGCATCTGGTGCAACCAAATTGTCCCTAATCCTTCCATCCCACAAAGACAGTTCAATAACATAAAGTGGGTTTTCCACAGGACATCTCCATGCCCAGCGATGTCTTCTCAAATCACAGAGCGACATCCTCTGACATGCCTAATCCAGTGCATTACCTTGTTAATAAGTGAATCTTTCGACTCATTCTTCCCATTAGAGGAGTGGCGTTTCGGAACATTTACCATAAGGATTTTATTCCCAGCAGAGTCATGAATCTGTGGATTCTTTCTGATTTGATTTAAACAAGACCTACTGCTCCACCCCCCAGCACCGCCAACAGGTCTCCATGGGCCTCTATCATAAGAATGAGGTAGTGGCCCAATACAGCCTTGGTGAATGGGATTGGGTTTAAACATGTACCCAGCAAGAATTGAAGGTCTAGGACCTCTCTCACAAGATTTATGACCTGAAAACACAGTATTGGGAGGAGGTTGGTGAATATGAACTGCAGGTATGCCAGCCAAGGGTAAATATAAAGGTGGTGGTGGTACTAGCATCTACCCAGTGGCCTGTGTAGGAGTTACCCCTGGATTACCATTTTTGGGTGACTGAAGTTGTTTATCTGTTGATATTAGTTGGCTAACAATGGCTTTTAGCTCACCCACCTTTGCCTTAAGATCCATTATCAGAGAAATACAATCAATAGGTGAAGTGACAGAAGGGATGAGAGCACCTGTTGGACTAGTAAGAGAAGAAATAAAAGCAACTGTTGGGCTAGTAGACAGACAGCTGGTGCTTGAATTCTGCAAAGATACATTATCAGCTAATTCAAGTAAAGGTACTAGAAACCTATTTTTACATGGAAAACAACAACACCAGGTGATACATTTGTCAAAGAATTAGGACTTAAGACAAAATTCCTACTTGCATCCACATTCGGTTGAACACCCTCGGGACAGTTTTTAGATCTCATAAACTTATTTGGAATTCAGGGTTGACACCGATGCATGTCCACCAGTGTGGGAGATTCCCTCGTAGATTCTACTACAGGGGGCTCAATAGTAACAGGATTCAACAACTGTTTACATTCCCCCAAGAGGTCAGCAATCCGATCTATTCACATTTACCCCCACCTTTTTTAGCTTGTTTCTTTTGGCCTTCTTCATTTTCCCGGGGCCATTTGCACCCTCCACTGCCTTCCTCCTCTGCCTTCCTTTTGCCCATGGAGCTTATCGGAAGCAGCAGACTTTATAGGGTAACCTAGTATGTCACAAAGTAGCCACTGTCAGAGAAACAAATGGTAAACAAAACTGAAGCAGCCTGTTATAAGCTATTTCTCAGGGTTACTCAGTAGTTCCGCTGGCTATGGCTGCACATAGATTGAAGAAAAAGCACCAGAGACACAAGCAATACCTTAAATGTAAGATGTTAGAGAGGGGGCCCAGCCTTGCCTCTTACTGGCGCTGACAAGAGCAGGCATGCGCGCACGTGGCCTGGGCTTTGCCCTGGCACAGCCAGATACGTATTGCGATGCAGGAGTGCTCCAGTGCCTTTACAGCATGTCGGGTGTCAGTTCCGCCCCCTTGTGATGAGCGTGGTGATGCTGGGGGACCTCATCCCACCCCAGCGAAAACAGCAGCAGCAGACCAGGTCAGTTTGGCCCAGAAAGGCATCCTGTGCTGTGAGAGTGCACCGGCGCCTTTCCAGCATGTCGGGGGTCAGCTTCGCCCCCTTGTGAACGTGGTGATGCTGTGGGACCTCATCCCCCCCTAGCGAAAACAACAGCACCAGACCAGGTCAGTTTGGCCCAGAAATAATATATCTATATTAACTTTACTTACTATTCTGTCTTGCCTAAATTAAAACCTCTTTTAGCTCCTGACCCCTCTAAAAAACAATGATGACTAACGGCATGATAAAGTCCTGTCAAAATACAGTTTTTCCAAATATTGTTTTATAAACATTCTTACTAGGAGCTGTCTTCTCACTTCAATTGGACGAGGTATTTCTGTATTCTTTCCATTATCATCCACATAGAGTGACACAGCATGTGTGGTTCCATCTAGAGGGATCCCCCACTGCTGGACCTCCAAGCGAAGGTGAAGATCCAGCGCTCCATGGAGATTGTGAATAGTATACGGGAAAGAGGGCAACCCTGACAAGTGCCACAGTGTATTGGAAAAGGGGGTGAAATCAAGCCACCAATGCCTGCCCTAAATGACTGGTTTGTATACAACAGCTTTGGTAGGTTGGCAGGCATTGGCCTATGCCTACTCCCTGTAGAACCTCAAAGAGGTACTCCCAAGATAAAGAATCAAAGGCCTTCTTGAGGTTCAATATGAAGCATGCTGCCTGCAGGCATCGCAGCCAGGCCTGATCCATCACATGGAAGAGTAGGCTAATATTATTAGATGTTTTGTGTCCTGGTACAAATCGAATTTGATTGGGTTGGATGCAGAAAGGAAGTACACTAAGTACTGATTCACTAGGACTCTGCCAAGTATTTTATAATCAGCACCCAAAATGGCCACCAGGCGATAGGAGGAGAGGTGAGTGGACTCCCTATCAGGCTTCAGCAGGAATACTAGAAGAGACTCCAGGAGAGAAGCTGGGAGCACACCAGGGGTAGGGGCTTCATTGTACACCTCGACTAAATGTGGAGGCACGTTGACTGTTAATCAATCATAATATTCAGTTGGAAACCCATCTAATCCTGGGGTCTTATTGCACGCTAGCCCATGTATTGCTTTCTTTGCCTCAGCCACAGTAATGAGTTTGTCTAACTCCTCTTGTAGCAAAGCACTGATGGTGACAGGGGGAAAGGGTTAGGAAATGTCTGATTGTGCCAGGGGGTGGGGTGGGAGGCGTCCTATATAGCTCAACAGATTATGAGCTAAATGCTTGTAGTATAGCTGATTGGAGCTCAAAATTGGGTCAGTGGGAGGGGCGATTTCCGTGAATGAGGAAGTATGTGTTTCCTGGTGAGCCAACCATGCCAGTAGGTGACCAAGTTTGTCACCCGCAGCATTTATGTGGGTTGTGTATTCTGTGAAATTATAACAGTGGAGGTGTTCTACTACAGCAGCTTTTTTCTTGATATCTTTCAAGCATGGCGGATTGTGTCATCAAGAAGAGAGTGGTTATCCGATGCAGTCATTGCCTCATCCGCGTACTCAAGGGCCCTGGTCAAATCCCTGTGAACCTCAGCTATGTTTTTAATGCAGAAGTCCCTGGTGACCACTTTAAAGAAATCCCATTCAACAGCATTACTGGTGGCTGTGCCATGTTTTGCCTCAAAGTACTGGGGGTTAAATGGGTATCACAAAATACTGGGTCATCTAGTGTATCTTTGGATAATATCCAGGTAGGAACTGGTAGATGAGGAGTACCCCACGCAATGTCTACTATATGTACGGCATTGTCTGATATCACACGGTCCAGGTAGTCTGAGTGGGGAAGACATAGATCTAAGTCCTGAGAGGTTAAAGTGGTCTAAGCGGACGTAAAGATTGTGTGGTGTCGAGTAATGAGATTAAAGGTGTAAGTATTTGTTATGGAATATCAACGTATTGAGAAGGGGCCACTGTTGAGCCCATCCAGAGAACTTCTTGGAATTTTGGTGAACTGGAGCTGAAGGAGTGGGGGGTGGGAACAGTCAAGAGAGACATCCAGTACTTTATTATATTTACCACCTAGTATCCATGGGATACTTTCCCATTGGGCTAAGACTCTTGATAGAGTCGTCTAGAATGTCATTTGCTCAGAATTTGGTGCTTAGATACAAACTAGAAGGACGGGCTCGCCATCTAACCGGCCTTCCACAAATACATATCTGCCCTCCTTATCAATGCTATGTTTTGGGTTTGAAAGGGGGTACCCTGGCATATCCAGAGTAGTGCACCTCGAGTGTATGCGGAAAATGTTATGCCGTGGACCATACCTCTTCATCGCCTGGATTTTATTGCTAGTCAGAAGTGTTTCCTGTAGAAAATGAATGTGCTCCTGCTGTCTTTTGCTGTAAGCATATACTGAGTAACAGGGGTGTGCTTAATGTATCCCCCATATATTTAGTGTGAGAAATCAAATGGCGTGTTAAATGGCTATAGGGAAATTTCAGATACATGTGGGGAGGGAAAGGGTAGTTGCAGTTGGGTACCCATATCATTTATTCGTTCCCGCCCACAAGAAGGGAGAACATGTGTTGCTTGTTCAATGGGGATAAAAACAGCACGTAGCAAACAAAAAAACATAACCAAAACCAAGCCTGCAGTCAAGGTATGCACACCCAAACCATTGCTCTATGAGCCAGTATATGAAACAGGGGTGATGTTGGCGTACCGCTAAAATTGTAGAAGTAGTGGAAATAGAGTCTTCAGACATGAAATTTAAATCATGGTATAGGTGGGGTGCCAGGGAGCTTCAGGTGCTCAGGGACTATATTCAATAACCATGAGGAGGAAGTGAGGGGAACCTTCATAATAGATTGTCCACTAATCGTGGCATTATTACCGGGCCTGACGGTAGCGCCTCATGCTGGACTAAGTCACCCGCTCGCAGTATCTCTGGAATCAGTATGCTGGGTCCGCAAGTATTATTGCCGGAAGGCAAATGCTGCATCTATTGCTTATCATTGATTCTATCAAAGTGCATGAGGTGAGGACACTCTTGGAGTACCCAAGTGCATTTTCAAGATCTGTTTCTCTGGCTTCTTCACTTGCCAGGTTGCGACAGGTTAATATTATCTGTGGGAGGGTGATGGCTGCACTTAAAGTGGGTTTCCACCTAGTCCCTGGCTGAGTTCGGCTCCGTGAAGAAGTGGGCTTGTTGTGCTCCTGCTGTCTTTTGCTGTAAGCATATACTGAGTAACAGGGGTGTGCTTAATGTATCCCCCATATATTTAGTGTGAGAAATCAAATGGCGTTCAACTTCGCTGGAAACAGCAGAGAATATTGAACACTCCAGTCCCAGGGGCAGCACTTCACTCCGAGAAAGAAGGAGCATTGCCGTTGAGTCAGCACCATGTAGTCGGGGAATATTGATATGTGATTGTTTCCATATTCCAGAAAAGCTGCACATCTAGCTACTTGTAGGATAGCATATCTGTCTTTCTAGAGGTGCATCATTGCCAAAACTGGACGGGGGTGTCCCAGGCAGAAGTCTCTGGGAGGGTACACAGTGTGCTCTTTCCATTGAGAAATGTGGGTATAGGGATAGGGTTGATGTGAAGGTCTTCACCCATTCCTCCAGTAATTCAACTATCATTCAGGATCTCTCCTTACCACCTGGGAGGCCCACTACTCAGATGTTGTTTCACTGGGCCCTCGCCTCTGCATTCTCTATGAAATATTCCAGTCTTTGCATTTGTTTGTGGAGATCCCGTGTGTACTTATCTTGATCTGCCAATCCCTGCATCATCTCTGAGATGAGATGCTCAGCATCAGTGACCCTAGAGGCCAATTTCCACTGGTCATTGTGGAGGAGTTCAAAGTCCACTCGGATTTCCTCTATATGGGTTTCGACAGACATGCATGAGGTCTCAATGGCATGCAATATAGCTTCTAGCTTAGCTTGGGTTTGTGGAGGTACCAGGTTACCATGTTCCAGATTATCCAATATTCGAGGTGCCGGTGAGGGTCGGCGGAATTGGATCCTGGTGTTCTTTTGTCGGCTCATAGTGGCCATATCCAGAAGGCCTCAGGTAACTTGCCTGACAGAGCAGCGGGGTATTAGGCAGTTGGAGGGTCTCCATAGATGAAAGAGGTAGGCATGCCTTTGCAGGTGGACAACCCGTTTAGACGGCCTCAGGTAGTGTCCCTGAGAGAGCCGCTAGGGTATTAAGCGATTCAAGAGGGCCTTAAACCAGACTAAAAGGCATATGGCAGAGGGGTGGAGGAAAGGCAGTGTCCCCAATGATATGTAAATGCAAGAATACCGCACTTCACGCCACCATGCGCAGTATGAGTTCTTGTAGTAGCTCAGGGTGATTTCATCTCCAATGCCCCAATTGTATCCTTGTATAAAGGGCTGGGCAATGGTGGGGAGAGGAGTTGGCCTAATGGCTAGGGCGGTCGACCTCAAATCTGGGGAACCGGGTTCGAGTCTCGGCAATGATGCTGAACATCCTGTGATTTTGGGCAAATCACTTAATCTCCCTATGCCTAACAAAAAAAAATGAATGTGTCCTCACTTAAAGCAACTGGTGCTATGTAAAGAGGTCTGATACCCGATACCGGGTCAAGTCTGCGCTATGTAAAACTTAGTTAAAAAAAAAAAAAGAAATTCTGCAGGCAAAGCAGCTTTGTGCAGCGTAAATTAGGAACCAAGCTGCTTGAGGGCTGGACAAGTATTATCCCTGCTATGTTACAGTTGTCCCTGCCATGTTACAGTGATGTAAATAATTTGGAACTCCAACCATCAGGTTATTTTTATTTTTATTAATCTCATGGTTTCAGTGATGTTAGACCTGGCAACGTTTACCTCCTGTTCTGCTGATTTACTTATTGTTATTCTTAGGAGCGCTCCAACAAGCCACCAGCAGAGGGTGTCGGGTGTCACTTTGAGTTGCCAAATTCACATGAAGCACCAGCAACGGGTGCTCTTCATATGCAGCCCAGGTCATCCCCTGTACAACCAGAACAACAGTGACGCAGAAACAAGGTGGCAAGTGCTGCCCAGGTAAGTGCACACCGCGTTGACCACAGGCACCCCAGGCGCAGCCTCAACAACTGTCTATAGTGAGCCACTAAGGCTGTCCTTGTGGTCTGGGCCCATCTGATGTAGGTTGCCTTTTTAGTGGGTCCCAGCAACCCCTGCTGCCTGCTCCTCTCACTGCGGTGGGGATGACTGCCCCCAGCAACTCGCCACCTCCAGCATCCCAGTTTGGTTCAGAATTATGGGGAAATACACCATTCAGTCTCCGTAGCTCCTCTGCTAGGCATCCGTTATCAACAGCTGTAGGGTATTCCAATTTATTTTCATACTCCACAGGTAGGAACAATAGAATATGGAATGTAATTACTTTTATGTTATGTGCTGCTAATCCTGTTGGAGCAGTAATTACACATGATAAATTTGAATTGGTAGTTGTATGGACATAAGTAGTCATTAGTTTGATGAGGAAGCTTTTGCCAGTTCCAGATTAGCCTGAGATATATTCAAATTTTGATTCTGGCATAATCCATATTTATGTGGAAGTCCATGACAGACTGCTGAATTTGTTTGCATATTTTAAGTTGATTTGAATAGAATTTTGATTCTAGGTCTTAAAAATGTTCCTTGCACTTCTGAACTTTCCAATTTCAACTTTATCCAGGGCAACAGTAACCTCATTATCAACTCTTGGTTGTCCAAGAGGGTCTGCAGTTGTAGAAGTGGAAGGGTTATTACTTGTTGCAGTATTTTAATAAAATATATATTGGTTTTTTTTCTGTTTCAAGTTTGCGAGAAACATACAACCAGCACAACGATAAAAACAGGTCGCACTCAGGTCAATCATGGTACTTGTTGCAGTACCACGTAATAGATCTTCATTAATTTGCTTCTTTTCAGTCAATATTTTAGTATTGAAGAACTTTTGGTAGTGTGTTGTTATTTTTACATGCATCAGAAGCAGTTTCATAGGAGTTAAAGTTAAATGGTCCTATAATATTACCTTCTTTGAGCCATGGTCTAAAAAGCTGTAGAAGTGTCAAGAAGCAGAATTTACTTTCTCTCCATTATCACAACTAAGTTTGCGGTGAATAATGGTTTTTATAGGACTGTCAAACATTCAGTTGTCTCTTGAACTCGAAATTTTCCAGCATTGATATCTTCTGCTACATTATTTTGAGAAGTGTAAAACTATGCAATTTCATACAGATACATTTGCTAGCATAGGGCTTCTATTTTGGTACTAAGCATCACACAAATTAGTTTTTACAAAGTTATTGTTACCAGGATCAAAATTAGAAAGACTTTTCATCATGACAGTGACAATCCTAAGCTACGACAAGTAATTCCTTGTGATTTACCATGTGAACTTTCAGAGCTTAACGGTCACTTGGTTCAAGGTACTGACCTCTCCATGAGAGAGCGTTTGAAGGCTAAATTGGTTCAACCTTTTGGTAATAGATTGTTCAGCTTATATTTTTCCCATATTTCCTCCCTATCAGTTTCTTCTGTCTTAGCAATATAGGAAGTAACATAATGTGGTACCGCTGTAGAGTAATCTGCAACACGTTTCATATCCCTATTAGCATTCCACATATGTAGTATTAAAGGGTTGTAGTCATTGATCTGTTGTGATGTTTGGTTTCTTTTTGGATTATATTTTCTAACGACAAGTCTAACATATGTTTTCGCAAACCAAAACAGCATTTAGAGCAATGTTTTGAGCTGTTTCTAAGTTTACTTATGCTGTATTTTCCACACTTATGAGATTGACATTTTACAACTTGCTCAAACAGTTATTCATTTTTTTCTTTATTAGAAATCTCACAAGTAACATATTGTTCATTAAACTGAAGAACGGATTCATCTGATTCATATCCAAATTTCAGGTAATTTGTAATCCACAAAATTTTGTGAATATGTGGTGCACATCTTGCTTGATACTGCTATCTCCAAAATAAATCATTCATCCCCCTGCGACTCATCCTTTCAAACATCCCCCCTAATACTAATTTGCAAACCCAATACTGTAATGTTCATGTACTTGTTCAATGTGTTCTTTATTGATCTTTTAAAATTGTTCCATAACTTTATTCATGTGTTGATGGTAAGTAAGTAGATGAAGTGATCAACTTCCAAATTTTTATAGTGTAGGTTTGTTTTTCTGAAGGTAAGATATGACTTTTTGAACTTTGCTGATACTTTGTAGGTACTCCATTGACTTATACAAGTAAAGGGTTTTCTAATTTACATTCTACTCACTGGTGTAACGAAAAGTGAGGGGGCCTCCCTGCACGGTACGTAGAGGGGCCCACTCCAGGCTTAATTTGGAGCTCTCTGAGTGCAGTGCCGAGGGGGCCCCTTGGAGCTTGGGGCCCCCCGCACCGTGGGGGCTGCGGGGGCCTGTGTTATGCCCCTGATTCTACTACAACAGTCTATATGTTTTTATGGATATCTATTGGAAGTTTGAATCACTAAAACACGACGTGGGAATCAGGTCTTTACCGCTGGGCTAGGTTTATATCCCAGGCCTAGCCCCAGCAGCAAGAGAGCAAATAATCCAGGGATAGGGTTGTTGAACCAGAATGGCAAGGCAACTACTTTGTGGCAGGAACTCCCCAGACCTTTCCTATATAACATCCCGACAACAAATAGATTTGGGGGCCTAGAAGCAGTTGATTTACTTAAGCCGCTGCACTGCTGGGAGGAGAATTCCATGTGTATGGGGGCACCCTGTGGGAGGATTATTTCCATCAGAGTGCCTGATCATCCTGGTGTCTCTTCTGGGGTGGGGGCCGAGGGAGGAATGGCTGATCCCAATTGCAATACAGAGAGAAATTGATAGGGGGCAATTGTCTGATGCTGCAATAAAATCCTCACCAATGAGCTCGCAAAAGGGGGTAGAGCAGGATACTGTACTGGCCTCTCAGCCCCTAACCCCTATAGCTGAAAAGAGCCAATGCAGCAATAGGAGGGCAAGCAGCTCTCAGGGAGAAGATAGACCACCTGTAGTAGATGTCCACTTCCCAAACATATGTAGATACCCAGCCTCATCTAGGATGCAGGTTTTGTCATGGAATGTTGTGGGACTTAGTCCCAAACTGGTCAAACTTGATTGGGGGATATTTGTAGATCAATATGATGTATTCATATTTCAGGAGACGTGGTGTAGGGAGGAACAACATCGGCTGGGTTATGCATCATTTAGAATAGATGCTACCACCAGGGGAAAGGGTAAACCCTCTGGGGGGCTTTGTACCTGGGTTGGTACACACCTAGACTGTACAGCTAAGATGTTAGAAACTTCATCAAATTATATCCTGTGTATTCTGCTTACTTTCACACCAAGGGTTAAAATCTCTTTGGTCAATGTCTACTCTAGACCTGTAAGCTATAGTAAAGAGTATCTGACCATTGATCAATTGACCACTTTTATATCCACCATTCCTAATAACTATTTAGTGATTATTGGTTGAGATCTTAACTGCCAGTACGAGCCGGTGAATGGCCTCATCGGGGAAACCCCCAGTAAAGAGAATCATCACTGGGCAATCCCTGAGTCAAATATCCTTCCAACTAGGGCCTGGACACCGTTGGTGCTCCAGTTCAAATCATTTACCTTGAAACATTCCTTAAGGGCTTGTAATGGCAGTACCAAATTGGACTCACCTGGGAATCACACCTTTAATAGAACAGGGCACCTTTCCATTATAGATTACATCTTGGTAGAGGTGAGGCTGTGGCATAGGGTGGTCGGTTTTGTGGTTGTGCCACGACACAATAGTGATCACAATTCCCTGATCTTGGAGGTGGCAATTCCGATCTCTGAGGCTACCCTCCGTTCAAACTCCATGCCAGACACAAGATTAACACTCACCAATTGCAGGAGAAGAGTTCGGTGGACAATATATATCAATCACCCAATAGGTTATCTACCCTAAATGAATCTATTATTCTGTTTTAAGAGGCAATAGAACATTCTATTGCAAATGGTTGCACATTCATCTCCCTCACATGAGTTGCTGAGACATATAACGCTCTGACCTCTGTCCTGGCTGACTTCTTTTTTCCATCAAGCAGCAAAAGTAAACCCAAGAAGGCCCAAAATTCTTGGTTTAGTGATAATTGCAGAATGGCCAAGTTAGCTTTTATTGATGTAATTAAATCCAAGGATAGAGTTGTAATCAGAGAAAAAAGGGCATCATATAAAAACATAATTGCCGAAGCAAAGAAAATGTGGGGAATGAAAAAATGGGACTCCTTGAGAAGGGCTCTATCTGACCATGACATGAAGTCCTTTCGGAACATAGTAAACACTGGTTGTAATGATAGCAAACAGCCTATAGAACCCAACACTGGGGCTGTTGCCTGGGAGGCCCATTTTGAGGCCCTTTATACAAAGCGGGAGGCTGAGGGTATCGCCATAGCTAATGAGAACTTCCCTTTGCAGATATCCAATGGGGAGGCCCCTGAGATAACGCTCAAAGAAATCAGTACTGCTAACAGCAAAGTAGCCCTGTCTAAAGCTCTGGGGCTAAAATTTATTTCAGGCAGCTCAACTTGACCTCACCCCTGCCTACAAGGTATTCCCCTGGAGAGGGTGTCAGTATTGGAGTACCTTGGGGTTGCTTTAACTGGAAAAATGGACAATGGACCACAAATCAATAAATCTGGCTTAAAGCTAGCACAGTCCACGGGGGGCCTGACCAATGTATTTAGGAATTCTAGTCATAAACCCATTGGTCCAATAGTTGAAATTTACAAAGTGCAAGCAAGGGCTGCCTCTTTGTATGGGGCTGATATCTGGGGGCATAGTCCACCACAAAGTATTATCAAGATTGAGAATATTTGTGTCAGACAGCTATTTGGCCTACCCCTCAGTTACCCCCTCACACCGCTCCGTTTGGACAGTGGAGTAAGGCCAATTACTGATGAAATCGCCCTCAGACCCCTCATATTTTGGCATTGTTTATGGGCCACCCTGGAACTGGCTGATTATAGGACATAGCTTAGGGAGGTTCTGAGCCTACATGGTGTGGGGAAATTAGCATGGATAGCATATGTTAGGGACACACTCTTGGCCATGGGCAGAGCACGCCTATGGTATAATGCGGAGGCAGTCTGCCCCACTACCTCTAGGAACAAACTGGTCTGGAGTTTTAGGGAGAGCAAACTTGCTGAGCTATAGGGGAGCTCATCAACAGGCTCACTAACTGCAGTGTTTCTGAGCATTAAAGATCAGTATAGTTTAGAGCTTGTTTTGGATGATATTCCACCTGCTGTAGCCAGGAAGTTATTCTTGATATTTAGGCACTGGGTTCTCCCATTGCGTGCCTTTACAAATAAATGGGCTGGCACAATACCCTTAGGTTGCCCGGCATGCAGCAATTCAGAGGAGACAGAACTACATGTACTCTTTTTTTGTTCCGGAAATAGGAAGGCTAGGCACTGCTGGTTGCTTCAACTATGCAGAAACCTAGGCACACAGCATTGCATAAAGGCATTTAGATTGCGTAATACAACTCACCGTTGCCTATTGTATTTGCGGTGTCGCATTATTTTATTTCCTATGTTGTGTTTAGGCAAAATGTTTCTGAATGTCACTGTGTAGGACATGGACGCTAATTTCACCGCGTTTTACCTGGATTTTTACAATTTTTTCCATCTCCTTTATGTGAGGCTTCTAAGTATTTGTATTACGTCACATATTTGATTTTATTAATATATTAAATTTGTATTTATTGCCATTTATTGCATGTAGCGCGGGCTCCAAACAACAGTATTTATAAATTTGAATGTGGGGGCTCGACCCTGTGCTCCAAAGGATCATTTTAAAGTTTTAATGAAATGTTATTGTAATGTATATGGACTTTAATGGTCTATTGGCTGAATAAAGTTTCCTTGATGATGATGATGATATCTAATGAAAGGAAAACCACTTTTCCTTTTAGTGCCCGTGCTGATTCATGAGGTTGAATTTTGACAGATTTTGGTTGCGTTCTATCAATCAATCAATCATAGCATTTATAAAGCGCACTACTCACCCGTGAGGGTCTCAAGGCGCTGGGGTGGGGGGGGGGGCGGGAAGCTGCTACTGCTCAAAAAGCCAGGTCTTGAGGAGTCTTCTGAAGGTCAGCAGGTCTTGGGTCTGCCGTAGGTGGATGGGGAGGGTGTTCCAGGTCTTGGCGGCGAGGTGGCAGAACGATCTGCCGCCGGAGGTCGCTCTTCGGATGCGGGGGACTGTGGCGAGGTCAGCGAAGCGAAGCTGGCGGGTGGGGGTGTAGAAGCTGAGTCGTCTGTTGAGGTACGCTGGTCCGGTGTTGTGGAGTGCCTTGTGTGCGTGGGTGTGGAGCTTGAAGGTTATCCTCTTGTTGATGGGGAGCCAGTGCAGGTCTCTCAGGTGGGGTGTGATGTGGCTGCGGCGAGGGATGTCGAGGATCAGGCGTGCAGAGGCGTTCTGAATGCGTTGAAGTTGTTTCAGAAGTTTGGCCGAGGCTCCCGCGTAGAGGGCATTTCCGTAGTCCAACCTGCTGCTGACGAGGGCCTGGGTGACCGTTCTTCTTGTTTCAATGGGGATCCACTTGTAGATCTTGCGGAGCATGCGGAGGGTGTTGAAGCAGGAGGAAGAGACGGCGTTGACCTGCTTTGCCATGGAGAGGGTGGAGTCGAGGATGACCCCTAGGTTGCGTGCATGGTCGGTGGGTGTTGGAGCTGTTCCCAGTGCGATCGGCCACCAGGAGTCGTCCCAGGCTGAGGGGGTGGATCCGAGGATGAGGACTTCCGTCTTGTCCTGAGTTCAGCTTCAGTCGGCTGTTCTTCATCCACTCGGCGACGGCTTTCATTCCTTCGAGGTTGGTTTTAGTGGTGTGGGGGTCGTTGGTGAGGGAGAGGATCAGCTGGGTGTCACCGGCGTAAGAGATGATGTTGAGGTCGGGCAGTCGGGCGACATGGGCGAGCGGTGCCATGTAGTGTTCTAATAATGGTTTGAAAAGTATGTATAGTTTGAACTTAAAATATTTTCACATAAATTAAATGTCCTTAATTCCATTAGTATTAGATAAATTTTCAAATTGTTATGCATTGCACATGACAGAATTAGGTTTTTTTTTCACAATGAGTTTTCTGACAGCAAATGCATATTTTATTTGGTATTTCTGAAATGGTGCTTGAAATGCCAGAATATCCATTTCATACATCTGTATGTTGAGTTATGGATTTTTTGATTGGCTGTCAGCATAGACAACGTCTAGACAGTTATCATTTTCAGAAACTATGTTGATTGTATGTATTACCTAATTGAGATAAGTTCAGTTGAATTTGAGTGAAATAGATCATAATTAACTTGTCACGTTTGTATTGCTGAGGCTTTCACAAAGTATAATGTGTGTAAAAGTTTTATTATACTGGAATGATGTGTGAAGAGCATTTTAATATGATAGCAAGTTGACCTGCACATCACATTTTAAAGACATCCTAAAGAATGTCACTGTAGGCTAGTAATATCCCCAAATGGGTAATTGCCTACATTGTGCAGTAATTTATTTTTTGTTTTGGATTTTTGATTGCTTAAATATATTGCACATGGAAGTGTGAGTCCCTTCACAGGAGAGTGGGTTAAAAAAAAGGGGCAGATACCCTAATAAAGTGAATTACATTAGGGAGGAGTCAGGAAGAAGTCTGGGGGACTTCACCCACCCACACAAGAGTAGGCCAATTGCTTTACTCTGGGGTGGAGGCATGTAACTTACACATTTGTAGTAAGTTTACACTCAGAATGTTGTTATCTTACTACAAAGGGGCCGATTCCGATCCGGGTCAGAAAGCACTCTGACCGGGTTGGATCCGGAGTGTTTTCCGACCGAGCCAGACCCCTACAGTCCAAACGAGCGAGTACGATGCGCACGTATGCTGTCGGACTCGGTTCGGTCGGACTCCCATAGAAGTCAATGGGAGCCAGTTGTATGGCACGTACATGCGCTCCCATTGACTGAATGTGTACGTCTCGAACAAGTGCGCCCCCTACAGTGGGTACGCGTCAGTGCCATCCGCACCATACATGCCTGTGTTGGGGAGACCCATAGGACTCCCCCTGTGTGAGAGTCGTACGGCTGCGGGTGTCGGGGGGTCCGACGCGGACCCCCGAAGTCCGACTCCGGGAGCTTTTGCGAGCCAGACACTACGGCTCGCACAGGCTGTCCGACGCGTTCATCATACTGGCTCGGTCGTGAATCGCATCCATTTCACGCCACGATTAGCTTACGACCAAGACGTACGGAGCGGTTTGGACACGGAAACGACTCGGTCGCTGAATTTCATGTAGCTCGCATCGTACTGGCTCGCTGTACGAGTCGGCCGGAAAACACGCGTACGGCTCGTAGTTTTTCCGGCCGGATCGCGTTCGGTGCCCTTCCGACTGGATCGGAATCGGCCCCAAAGTGTAAACCTACTCAAAAGTGTGGATCAGACCCAATATTTTTAACATATGAAGGCAATTCCAGATGTACTAAAATGGCACACAATGCGGCACAGCAAGTTAATTTGCTTTGATGCGTTGTATGAAATGGAGAGATACAAACAGCACCATATCAACGAAGATGTGAGACTGTTCTACTCTCTCCCTACGCTGGTTAACTTTGAATGCCAGGGATCAAAGCATACACCTTTGCTATATAGTTTAATTGTATGTGCATTTTCCATAATATTGTTTGTGTCACTAAAGTACTCTATTCAATTTGTCTCAATATTAAAAAAAAAAATTCTTTGCAAGATTGCGGGACAATGCAGCATGCATGCACAGTATGAAAAATAAGCCCATTTAGAAAAAAAATCCTTGTCAGCCCCCATCTTTCATTAGTTTGATCTAGGCTAAAATTGCTGTATAGGAATCTTTGCAGATAGGGTTTGGCCTATGAAGACATGGATGACCTCATGGAAAATTACCTGCATCATCCATGGAATATGCACTTGTTCTAAATTGATGCAAGCATGAGCATTGCTCAACTCTGCGTTGCTTTGGGATACAATAAAAGGCAAATCAGGAATTGTGTTAAGTACTACATCAGAAACATAGCGCTTTGCCTGGGTTTAGCATTACAAAAGGTATTGCAAAACAAGGCAAAACATGATTTAATGTTGGGTATTGTCTAAAAAAATTAGCATTAGACTTATTCTTTTTTAAAACATAATTTCACTTATTATTCAAACTCATAGACTAGTATATGAAATACAAAATATTACACAATGGTACCCTAATTCACATGTTGAGCTATAATGAAATCATTATTTAAAAGAAATTCTGTTGTTATAATATTAATATTGTGACCTTACCAATAGTCCAGCAACCTCCATGTCAATATGGTGCAGCAGGTGTGTCTCTCTGGATACCACGTCCATCCAATGATGTTGGACCTGACACTCACTCCATTGAATTTTGAGACTTCTGTTTTATGTCATCGGAACCTCACCTATATCATCCTGTGGTCCTGTAAAGGCTATCCCGCCCCACACTCTCAAACCAGCAGGCAACATATGAGAGAGGTAGTGCACTACTAACTACACTAATGCACTACCGCCTTTTATCAATGTTTACATACTTACCCTTCCCAGACATAATGAAAATGAATTACCTACCCTAACTATTGATAATTCCAGCAAACCCTTAAATCACACACCAACATTAAAAATATCTTACAATTAACAGACAGACGCACCCTAACAGACAACTTACAAACACACATAATGAAAGACAAAGCAAGCAACAATACAATGAACTCACAAACCTTCAAACAAATAACACAATCACAGCAACTAAGACACCTTACAATCTTCTAAAATGCCACCAAAACTCACCACCAACACCACAAAAATGCTTTCACACAATAAAAAACAGCAAAACCTCCTGAAAAAAACAATCACACACTTTGTTTAAATTCTCTAGTTATGATGAATTGCTGCATAGTGCATGACATTTCTGATGCAAAGCAACGAGAACAGTATTCTGTGTGTGATTTACTTCAATGCAAGTATATGTAGCTCCCTAGCCAAAGTGTCAACATGACAGAGTCTGACAGGAGGCAATTCTTTACCAATGCACATGCCACCCTTCTCATATTGTTCCTTTGTTTAGCTTTGGATCCAAATGTGATGATATTTTGAATGAATATTTTTTCAGATGTTATTTAAATATAACGATGATGCCTACATAATACAAGGATGTGATACAAACTGTAACCAAAATGATTTAATATTATGTCTATTCGACATGTTGAAACCCATATTTGCTAAAAATATGAACCAGGGAGGGACACACAGAATAATATTACAGTACAGAGAAAACTGTAAGGTCAATTATAAACACAGATGGGGTTTAAATATTATAATGGCATGGGAGACATACTTAACACATTATGTATGTCCATACAACATCATGAATTAGTGATTAGTCAAAAGATAGTAATTGGTTATTTATGAAACTCAATAACTACCCTGTTGTGTAGATAGCAGTGGGCTACTGCACACAGAAATGTGAAGGTAATCAACACATTTAAATAATATATATTTTACTTTAATTTTGCTAATTTTTTGATGAACTGATAATGTTAAATAGCCACTGAACAAATTGTGCTATTATAAATATATGAAGATGTAGAAATGTCAAAGTGTGTTTTTTTAAAGATAAGTTTGAAGTAATATTTTTACTTTGACAGATATGCCATGACAAAAGTAGAAATACTATATTCATGAATGGGTCAGTAGAACAGTATTTGGAAAGTATATTTTGTAGGCTTAATGATTAGTTGAGATTATTGATTGAAAGGTTTATATTTTAAAATATCAAAACTAATGCATGATATCGATGACTATAACCTTTAGACTATTCTTGTTTTTGTTAATGATTCCGTAGATCTGGAGAATTAGCAGGAGAAACATGAGCCTAGATCCATTGTATTTTTCTCACATGTTGCTAAATTTATTTATGTTATCCTACATAAAAAACAATTTACATCAAGTAATTTTGTGTTTTCAAATACGAAAGAAAAACACATGAAAACATAATGAAGAGAATGGCACTACAACCTAATGTATTAAATTATTATTGATTTGTGCACATCTGACTTTGGTTTCCATTCAAATTGTAACAAAAAGAAATTAGAATATTGTTTTACAGAAAAGGAAAACTTAATAATGAAAAATGAAAGTTGTACAAAAGAATAAGTGCTCCTAAAAATTGTAGGACCATACACTAAAAAATTATCGTATCTAAGAAGGAATCTTTATGCAAGCAATATATTGACAACATGTACACAGAAACATCAAGTCCAGTCTGCAGATGGAATGTTAAAAGATGGAATGACAAAAAGACTAGGACTAAGGACTAAGATTACAACTGGTCATAAACACCTCACTAGTGTTTACTTTCCTACCTTACAACACACACACAATTGTCATTCCTACATCTTCCTCTGTAGAATGATCATGTTCCTCATGTTGAGTTGGAGGGGCAGACAAAGGAGGACATATGTACATTGATGCTGTAGCAGAGGAAGAAACTGGGCCACATGGTAGCTAAAACATCAGTCAGTGCAAAGAAGGCTCCAGTGAAATCCCAGGCAATGGTCTGCTGTGTTTGTAAAACAGCGACAATGTTACTGTTGAGTACTCTCATCACAGAGATGGAGTCCATCTTGTGCTCCAGTCCTTGGCGGAATGATTGAATGGAGAATTGATGAGCTGCAGCTGCTTTGCCATGTCACCACTATGAGAGAGAGAAGGTTGCTCTTTTCATTCATCACTTTGGCAATGCCAGATAGAGACAAATCAATTCCCTAGAGTCAGGAATAAGTGTATTTGACAGCATGAGTCAAGTACTTGTTAGAGTTCATGCACCTTTAAACTCCTTCAAGAGCGTTCAACCGGATCTTCATATCTGACTTGACCTCTTCCAAAAGGCTTAGCTATGTCTTGTGGACTTTCCTCTCAAAGAAGCTGACTTGAGGATCATCCTCAGCATACATGTATTGCAGATGCTGATTGAGAAGGAGTCTGTTGAGGTTCAATTGGAGATACTGCAATGTTGTCTTTCATTGCCAAGATGGGAGGAGAATTATACAAAACATTCATGATGCTCACAAATGTTTCCTCATTCAAGGGGGAATCGAGGCAGTGAACATGTTACTGTCATACCTTTCTCCAGGAGATGGATCATGCACCTGAAAGAGAATAATGAGAAAAATGATTTGTTAGAATTGGAATTTTTATAAAGATGTTTACAAAAGTATAAATTCATTCATCACTAATTTCCTTAATGAAAAAAGAAAATAACAATTGGAAAACATACAAGATTATGGAGAAAGAGTGCATTCAGAGCTGGGTATACTATTCTATGTATGTTATGTTATGTTATGTTATGTTACATTGGTCAATCATTGAAAGGGTATTAGAAATCAAAAAATGGTAGACCAATGTAGCACAAACACAGTTAGAAGTTACTTAAACACAGCTCAGGCACAATGGAATGAATATAAAATATTTAGAACATTCCTTTATTTCCAAACCATTCTTAGTATTAACAAGGGTGGAGGCTAGAACACAATGTATTGAATTTATCATAAATATTTGTTTTAAGTGCATCAGTGGAACAACAAAGTCATCCTTGACTGACATAATGTTTCTGCTCAGCTCTCGGTGCGGCTGGGCCTGAGACAGGCCGGCGCGTGACGGAGGGTATTCCCTGAACAATCCCAAACACACAGGACACCGAGAAAGCACGCGCGCAGGGCTCGTCATGGTCTGAGACCCAGCTAGCTGCAGTCCCCGAAGCTACCGGGCTGCACGCGAACGGCCAGGAAGTAAATCAAGCCAGTGATCTCACAGGGCACTCGGATTTCTGCCTGTTTGCCAGCTGACTTCAGCGCTAGCTCTGTGGATGCCAGCAAAGTATTCATCTGGGAATGGGCATTGTCGTATAGAAAGAACCACAATCATAGTTTCCTTGCTGTACAAACCAAACTGCTGCGTTGAGAGAATTGTCCTGTCCTGACTGCAAGGATCTCCTGTACTGCTTCAAAAGTCAGGAAAGAGCCACTCAAGTCACTACTTACCAGCCGTGAGGGGAACGGCATTGCAGCAGGCTCTCTGGCTGTCACTTTGCCCACGAACTACGCCGCCGTTAGGGGAACGGCCATCACTAACTACATTCCCCAGCATCCCCTGCTTCGGCGCACGCGGATGACGATGCCTGGCAGCGCCGGTACTCCTTAAAGGCCACCAGGTGCCCCCGCAGTGCGGAACACGCTCTTTGCTCCAGCACTACTTACCAGCCGCGAGGGGAACGGCATTGCAGCGGGCTTTCTGGCTGTCACTTTGCCCACGAACTACGCCGCCGTGAGGGGAACGGTCGGCACGAACTACATTCCCCAGCATCCCCTGCTTCGGCGCACACGGATGACGACGCCTGGCAGCGCCGGTACTCCTTAAAGGCCGCCAGGTGTCCCCGCAGTGCGGGACGCGCGCGGGTAGCGCCCGGGCTAAGCCCGGGCCAAGGGCGGGCCCGTCCTTGCCCGTCAAAGGCCGAAGGAGGCCGGGCTGGGCCATACCTCCTTACTGGTGACATTGGGTTAGTTTGGTGCTTGTCTTCTTTGATGTTTAGAATCTGATTGTCTTTTATTTTATATGTAGTATTCAGTCATAAGCTTTGCATGGAGTGTTGTATGTTTTATATCTCGTTGTTTAGCCACTAGTTAACTCCCATAAGTGGAGTTTTAATCTTCCTTTCTCTTTTTATTACTACTGCTGTCCCAATTATGGGGAAACATTGTAAACCCTCTACTGGCCGCCCAATGACTAGGCAACTTGCTAATTCAAATCTGCCGCTCCCGAGCCTCACAGCTATAGACAAAATGCTCCAGAAAACAATCGGGGTGGTTGCCACAGCTATTGAAAACACTGAAAGGCGGCTGTCTATCACTCCCGCTATTTCTTTGGCACCCCCTTTGGATGATGGTTCGGCTGATTTTTCAAATCAGGTAGATGCGGAAGCATTGTCTTTCATGTTGCCTTCTTTTACTCACCTACCATGTGCCCAGACTATACCAGTAGAACCTGAGCAAGTGGAAGTTGGTCCACGCTCATCCTCCCTGGTATCCATAGTGGCGCTTAAAAAGCGGGTAAAGACAAAGAAAAAAAAACAGAAAGTGAAAAAAATGGGTAATAATTCTGCCCCTTCTGTAGTTAGGTCTGTCTACTCAGATATAGTTCATCATCCACCTATTTCATGCCCACCGGTCTGGGTTACCGATCTATTAATAGACCTTCAGTCTCATATAGACCAGTCCTTAAATGTTTTTTTAAAAACTCTGTCGTCTAAGATTGACAGATTGGTATCCTTGATTAATACCAAAGGTATTGGGAAAAAACAGCCAAATCCAACATTGCAGGATCCCGGGAGCTTGGAGGGGGCTGGAAAACAACCTATGATTAGTAAATCCACCTTGCAGGTTCCCACTTCCTCCTCCTCTCAAACTACTCTACCTGTTTTAGCTCAGTTGCCCTCGGTGTTGCCAGTTCTTCCTTCTCCTTTCGGTGGTCCCTCTATCCCCTCTAACAACTCCAGAGCTCCTATTGATCCAGTAGCTTGTGATCAACTGTCCAGTAATAAGGACCATTCTATACGGAGCCTGGGTGTGGGTAGGCCACCATTTAATTCGGGTGGGAACTTAGGCACATTGGGCCCGGTTAACTCCTCTCCTTATCCACAGCTCCCCCCGAGGCTTCACCCTATGTGGCCGTGCTTACAGGAGTTCCTCCGATATCAAGTGATAAGGGGGAAACATATCACAAATTAAAAAATAAAGTCATTCACTGGTTATCTAAAAACAGACCATTGAATGGTGTAGGCCGGGGGGAGATCCTTTTTGTTCGTAGGGTTTGCTGGCTGGGAACCAGACCTAAGGACATTGGTGGGGACTGTGTCCTAATTAACTTTAGATATCCTAGTAGTTGGCCACATATTGAATTTGGGAGGGAAGTCTAAATTAGGTTCTATTGACACCTGCCACTTGGGATATTTTTATACCTATCCTTGTGTACTAAACCCTGTGGAACTACCTTATTTTCACCAAGACACCCATAATTCCTACTCTAATATCCAGGTTGCTAACCGATTTGATGCACTTAGCTCTGTGGATTGACCATCATCCCTGAGGCATATTGAAGGAAGGCATTTGCTTATGAAAGGGGGCCAGCTTAGGGGTGGTTCAAGTGTGGAGACGGCCCTTTCTAATGTAGCAGATGGAACCGGGATGGGACTTATCTCCATCCCCTTGTCCCTCCAAAGCAATAGCTCTATTCAAGGGCTCTCTGAGTCTGATTCCCCAGACCGAATTGCTCCCCATTGCTGTACCATTTGTGTTCCTCTAGCGGTCAGTCCCCCCCATTTAGATACACGCAGACCTCTAGTAGGGCCCTGGAACGTGGCCGGTTTGGGGTCCAAACTTTCTAATCCAGAGTGGGGAGAGCTAGTGGACAAATATGATATCTGCCTATTTCAAGAAACATGGCTACGGCATATTCCAGTGAGGGTGGGCTATGCGTCCTTTTTCGTCCCTGCGATTCAAGGGGGCAGGGGCAGACCTTCGGGGGGGCTAGGTGTTTGGGTGGCAACTCACCTAGGTTGCACAATTAAGACCATAGACTCACAGTGCCCTGATATTCTGTGTTTGTTACTTACTTTCCCTGCCGGATATTCGCTGGTAGTACTTAATGTCTACTTGCGTCCTCATCCGGTACAGTTGGGTGTTATCCTATATTCTCTTCCACCTTTGTCCCATAAAATAATAGGTGCTGATTTTAACTGCCACTTTGAACCTCTCCTAGGGATTCCCTCAGCTACTCGAGATGAGGATGAAAATTATAAAATCCCAGACTGTACTATGTACCCAGAAAAACGTCTTTCGCCTCTGGCCCTTGAGATTAATAAGTTAGTTATTCTTCATTCCCTGAGGGCTTGTAATGGCAGACTTCTTCCCGATGTTCCGGGTTCTTATACCTTTAATAGACCCGGGAATTGCTCGACAATTGACTATATCCTGGTGAATGTCGAATTTTGGGGTCATCTAGCAGCCTTTTCTGTTACACCTAGGGTCGATAGCGACCACAATTTATTGTCATTAGAACTGGTAACCAATATTGGTAGTCGTTTAGTTTCTCTGGGTCCAGCATTACCAAGTAGCGAGAATCTGGTGTTAGCTGCAGGTGGTAGACGCATTAGGTGGGCAAGGGTTGTGACCGATGAGTCAAGGCTTGCGGAGTTATACTGCAGCGTTGCTCGCTCCCTAGAGGAGGTTTCCCACCTTCTGAGTACTAATGGTGATATTTTGCAGAACGATTTCCCAGACCTGCAGGACATTCATAATAAACTGCTCGGTGGCCTGGTTGGCTTTTTCTATAGTCCTACTACACTGAGGCCAAGGACCCCAAAGACTGACCACTGGTATAACAGAACTTGTAGGTTGGCTAAGACTGCCTTGATTAGGGAAGTAAAAGAGGGTACTCTGTCAAGCATTAGAGTTGCGAGGGTCTATTATAAAAATCTGATCAAAGAAGCAAAATGCGAGTGGGAGGATTTAAGGTGGCAAAGTATGAAGCAGGCACTAGAAGACCGTGATTCGAGGGCCTTCTGGAATCTTGTACGAACAGGTTCGACAGAAAGCCGGTCTGCCATCATCCCCAATCTTAGCGAGGAGGTGTGGCTTGAGTACTTCAAGCCCCTCTATTCACTTAGTAATACTAGTAGCAGACTAGAGCTAGCAATCTAGCCAAATGAAATTGTTGTGGCTCATCCTGATTATGAGGATTTGGAAAGTCGATCCTGCACCCTCTCGGAAATCGAGCTGGCCCTTAGTACCCTATCTGTGGGGAAAGCCCCGGGGCTCGATAGGATCCCTGGTGATCTGTATCGAAGCGAAATAAAAATCTGGGCCACCTACATTCGGGTTTACTTTAATGGTATTCTGCAGGGCCTTGAGATCCCCGATACTTGGTTAGGAGCCGAAATTATACCCATCCATAAAAAATCTTCCCCTCTGGACCCGGCCAATTATCGCCCCATAAGCTTGATCGATGTTCTACAGAAACTGGTTGCCCGAGTTCTTTTAACAAGATTACAGACTTGGATCGAGGACCATCAAATTCTAACCTCTCTCCAAGCGTGCTTTCGAGCAAAAGTTTCTACCATTGATCAACTGTTTAGGCTACAGTTAATTTATTGGAAGACAGTCGCTATGGGTGCTGGTAATCTCTATTTGATTTTCGTGGACCTTCGGTCCGCATTTGATATGGTCCAAAGGGAGAAATTATGGGTCCTATTAAGGGAGATGGGTGCTCCCCCTTATCTCTGCCACTTATTTAAACGTATGCATGAAGGCACCTATGCAAGGGTGAAATATGGGAGATGTGGGGAAATCTCTGATCGATTTCCGGTTGAAAAGGGTGTGAGGCAGGGATGTGTTTTGGCCCCAACACTTTTTTCCCTTTTTATTAATGGGCTGATTGAGCACCTTTTGTGTGCCACTAATCTGGATTCCCCAATGCTAGCGGGGCGTAAAATACCTGCCCTAATGTTCGCGGATGATACGCTCCTGTTGTCTAAATCATTCATGGGCATCCAGCGTTCCTTAGAGGCTTTTTGCTCCTTTTGTAAAAAAAGGGATCTGGAATTGAATTTATCTAAAACAAAATTCATGGTTTTCAGCTCAAGTTCAGCTAATTGTCCCCGTCCTCAGATGGAAGGCGTAGAGCTGGATAGGGTATCTACCTTTGATTATTTGGGGGTAACTCTTAATGAGAAAATGAAATGGGGGTCCCATATGGCGAAGGCCAGTTTGAAGTTAACACAATCCGTGGGGGGTATCCTGAATGTCTTCAATAATACCTCTGCTAAACCACTGGGCCCCCCTATGGAAATCTATAAATCCCAAGCTAGAGGGGGCGCGCTTTATGGCGCTGAGCTTTGGGGACATTGTAGTACTGCCCCGTTAACTTCAACTGAGAATTCCTTCATTAGAAGACTCCTGAAATTACCTATGAGTACCCCCTTAATTCCCCTGAGATGGGATCTAGGCCTGGTTCCTATTGAAGAGATCGCCCTGAATCGCCCTCTCCTGTACTGGAGACGGCTCTGGTCAACACCCGAGCTTACAAGCTATAGGCATGATCTCGGTGATCTCTTGTCAAGGGGGAATTTGGGGAAAATACCTTGGCTTACATATGTAAAGAATCTCTGTTATCTTATAGGAATGGGGGACCTGTGGTCTGCACCGGAAGAGACTAGCTGTTTGTTAACCAAGAAATCACTGATTGAGGCTCTACAGTCATATCGGAAGGGAATTCTATTACATTCCACTTTGGGTAGGCTTACTAATACCTTCCTCGACATTAAGACCAGTCCCCATTTTAAAGTTTTCCTGGATGTTATCCAACCCCCATTGGCAAAGAAACTATACTTTCAGTTTAGACACGGCTCGCTACCACTGAGGGCTTTTACACATAGGTGGTCTAACGTGTCCTACTCTACGAGCTCGTGCCCTGAATGTATTGACACCTGTGAGTCAGAGTTGCATGTTGTCCTCTTTTGCCCGCTCTACACTAAGGCAAGGAAGAAGTGGATCATCCAACTCTGTAACTCCAGGGGACTCAGGGACTACCAGGAGGTGTTTAGAATCCTTAAGTACGACACTACTCCTCCCCTGATAGTGTTTGCAACGGCTAGATTTCTTCTCTCTATGTGGTTTTCTAGGTCTAAAAAATACAAATTGTTAGATAACTCTTTGTCCATAGAGATGATATCAGCGCTACAGTAAAAGCATGTTGAGATGTGAGATTATTTTGGGACAGGCATACTGTTTTATTCTGCCTTTAGTAATAATCTTTTTAACTGTGCTTGCAATTTTATTTTTAAAAATAATGTTCTTGATGGATTGTACTCTATGCATTGTATATTCTAATCAATTTTATTGTAAATAACTATTTATGTCTTTTTATGGTATTTTACCGAAATAAAAGCTTTTGACTTTGACTTTGTTTGTAAACATGATTTGAACAGAATACTTTCCAACAGCATTGGCCTGTCATGAGTGTGTTCTTAAGGTATGTATAAAGTTTTGAATATCTTGCACAGGTCACTCGAACTACTATATATGTACACATGTCACTGGAACTACTATTTATTCAAGTAACCAGTGTACACCTATTAGTATTAATAAACATACGTAAAAGGCCATCTAATATTTGCAATACCTGACAAAGCAGCACTACATATGTGCAGAGTGTCTGGAACAACTACTTACCCTTAATATACAAGCTTAATAACAGACTGTGGATGCAAGTCTACTTCTAGAAAACTATATACACAACAAAAGCAACACGTTTTAGAGCAAGTAACCATTAAGATGGGCTCACAGACCTCTAAGGAGCAATCTCATACTGAGAAAGACATTGTACAACTTTTGTGTTTAACTACACTTCATTAATAAAAAAAATCATTCATTATTATTTCACATGTGTATCAAGACAAATATTACCAAATAAATACAAAAACCTAGTACATAAACTTGAAGGTTCAATATTCCAAGCTATAATGAATGATATGTTTTTTTATTCATGAAATTTAGTCAAACACATTGACACATAAAACTATTGAAAAAGGTATCAAGAACAGAAGAGGGTTGCTTTTAATATGAAATGATGATGATTGTTTATACTGGGAGCTGTCTTTGATGATATTTAATATGGTTTTTAGATTGTTGATGAGATATCATTGTATTTTTATTTTTTCAATATTAAGAATTGTACTATGTTCATAAAGAACAAATATTTTTGCACTAAACAGGTCTCACTACATGGTTGGAAAGATGAAAGATTGTTGAATAAATGATTCTCGTGCAGTAAGAGAGGTGTAAATTATGTATTTATATATAGGATACACAATAATAGGGATCTCTTTTTGTTTATGAGTATCTTAACCCTGTCTTTTTTGTTAGAAGGGTTGCTCTCTCATTAATTTTTGAGTAATTCTATTTTTAGCACTAAAATGTGTTAGTTTAGTTACCTACAAATCTATGCACACCCAAATGTAACACTTTTATAAAAAAAGAAACAAACCTAAATCTGTAGTAATGCTCCATGATTTATCTATGCAACAATAATGTCTCATGGACTTAGAGAAGTTGTCTGCATCTTGCATCGTACCTTAGTAGTTAAACCTAATCACCTCAATTAGTGACATGTATAGAACAAACCAGTAGCGTAGAGGGTAGTTATGCAATAGTACTAATTGTATCTTCACATATACTCTAGTAAGGCAACTCTCTACTTCCTTTCCCAGGGAAACCCCGTATGTTATGCAGGAAGAGCAAAAGGGGGTTTGCTTATCCTTATTTCTTTGAGGATCACATGTAGCACACAGATAATAAAAACGGGATCAAGCTGTTTACTGGCAGTACAACTGGATTTTAAGAATGCCTCAAAACTGCTAATCATTAATTTTTATAATTCCTTTGACCGAGTGGAAAGTACGCAACATATTTTGCTCCTAAGAGGTTTTTTGGAGGATTATGATGAACGCCAAAGTTCCACCTAGTTTGTGATCATTATGGGTGATTTTAACATCTATTTGTCACTCGGAGGGTGTTTTATTCATGATGAAAGAGAACTATGAAATAGGAAACAGTACACATTTTGAACATGCAGCCCAAGGTGAGCTGTTGGAGGATATCTTAGCTGTTGGGAATTTGTGCCATCTTGAACAAGATAATGAGGGGGAGGCTATCCCAACATTTTGAGGAAGATGCTGTCATTCAGCCATTGATTTTATCTTGGTATCAGTGCCCCTAACCTATCAAGTGTTACAGATTGGGACAGAGAGGAGTACTTTTAGTGATCATAACCCCCTAGTGTTGAAAGTGGAATGGGTGATGGAAGAGGTGGGCTCGCAAGGGACAGGACCCAATAATAGGGAAATTATTGTAAAGGACCGGTATAGAAAACTCAAATGGAGCTGGGTAGTTCCAGAATCTTAACTCTAGAAACTTATTACTGACAAGCCTTCTGATATTAAAAGTTGTCAAGATGAAGACATGCCAGCAAAGGAAGTTCTGAGTGCAATCCCGAGGTTCTGTGAGCAGGTGGTAAAAAAATCTCACAATCTCGACGAGAAAAAATAAAATGGGGGGAGAAAAAGGGTTTGAGAGGAAATGCTCCTGGGCCCTCAAAAACCTGATGAAAGCCCTAAAACAACGTCCAACTGATAGGGTCAAGATTGTGGCTTGAAAGAAAGCATATAAAGGGCCAATGAAGTCACATACACAAGAAATTCAGGTACAGGCATGGAATGACCTCATACAGATAAGTGTGTTAAATAAAAGTACAAAGTTCTGGGAGAAAGTAAACAGGCCACTATTTGCAGGGTCCAGGTCTAAAGTTATAGATTGCACCATTTCCCCAGCAGCATGGGTTAGTCATTTCCAGGGCATGTATGGCCTGAAAATGACAGAGAATTCTAACCCCATCCAAGTCACCCCAAGAGAAAAGTTTACTATAACTTTCAGGGAAGACGAGATAGTTGATGCTATTCTCACTATGTCTAGTTAAAAGGCACCAGACCCAGATGGGGTTCCGGCAGATTTGTATAAGGCAGACCCTCTTTTTAGGGCCAAAATGTTAGTGCAGGCGAGTAATGCTGCTTGTAATACAGGCCTAGTAGCATCTTGGTGGAGATCCATCATAGTCCCGATATTCAAGAAGGGGTCTAGAGCAGAGTCACATTGTTACCAGCCACTATCATTAATTGATTCGTCTGTGAACATTTTGGAGAGGGCTATCCTTACAAGATTAAATGAGTGGTTGGAGAAAAATAATGTTTTATCCAACCTTCAATATGGATTTAGGCCTGGAAAAGGAACTGCCAACCAATGTTTAAATCTTCAGTTGATTATTAGTAAGTACACAGTGGCCAAAAAAAATAAACTCTATTTAGCATTCATGGATCTGATGTCAGCCTTTGACAGAGTAAACTCTGGGGAATATTAATTAGGCTGGGCATAGATAAGAACATAGTGAATTTCCTATAAGATCTTCATCTGGATTTAAATGCAGCAGTTAGGTAAAATTCGGATGGAAATCTTTGTCCCCAGTGAAGGTGCAATGAGGGGTGAGACAAGGGTGCATCTTGGCTCCGTTAATATTCACCCTCTATATTAACAACTTGGGAACAGTCTGAAGTGCAGCCTGTAAGCACATCCCTCTGGCAGGTCCTTTTTTTATTCCAGCTTTATAATCTGATGATAACACTGTGTTGATAGGTAGGACATCAATAGGACTACAGCGTTTGCTGGACATGTTTATTGCTTTCATGGGAGATTCGGACCTTAGTACAAATTATTCAAAGTCATATACAATAGTGGTGGGCACAATAAAGAAACCCCCTAAAAATATTTTGCGGGCAATCCCGAATTGCCTAGGGTAGCATTGTTTCCTTATTTAGGGGTTCTTTTGGATGAGAAGAGTTCCTGTATCCCCCCAAAAGAAAGCAAAGATAAATATATTGACCAGAGCCCTGGGAGTAACTTTTGATTTTGCAAAAAGGTTAGGGGCTAAGCCAGTACAGTCCTTGCTTAAAGTATACCAAGTCAAATGTATTCCAATGGCAGCCTACAGATGTGATGTATGGGGATATAAGGATGTAAGTGATCTATAAATAGTAGGAAATAATTTCCTGAGAAGACTTTTAGCTATCCCACAGGGAGTCTCCGCATACATGTTACATGAAGAGACGGTATGGGCTATATTTCTGATACTGTAGCTGTAGCCCCTGTGTTGAGGTGTGTCAGGATATGGTTGAACCCTGAATTAAAATTCAATCAAAGCATTGATTGAGGACTGCTGTTGCTTGGAGGGGGTCAGCCGTATTCCTTTGGTTTAATTATATGAAGAATGTGGCAGGCATGCTGGGGCAGCCAGAGCTTTTTGAAAATCCAAAATCTGTTGTTAAAGAGGATCCAAAAAGGTTAAAAAAAATCAATTGCTAACACAGAGGTCGAGGTCGAGGGCGAGAGAATCAATTTAAACTGTGAAACCTTCGGTGCGGTCCCATATGCTGATAATAATATTTGGAACTCTAGATCCCTACCTAGTGCAGATTTCCAATGCACACTACAGATTTAACTTGGTACTTAGGTTTTTGCCAGTGTCACACGATTATTTTAGAGTTGAGGAAATGGGCTTATGTTCATGTGGCAGTTTTTCTATACAGGATCTTTTACATTTTATCTTCTTTTGTGAACAGTATTCTATTATAAGACATCAATACATCATTCCCCTGGTAAAAGGGAAACTTTTTACCCAAGTGAAACCACCTTTAATGTATCTGCAAATGCTTCCAAATCCACTAGTATGCTATGGAGGGCAAATTTTCATTCATTGCACTGAGAATCAGAAAAAAGTAGCTGACTGATACTAGATTTTGTGTATATATGGATAAATGGCTTGTGTTATCTGTTAATACTGTATATATTTTATATACATTTTATTCATGTTGATGAATTTTGTACAAAGAGTCATACATGGTTTAATGATGATTTTAAAATATTTTTACTCTTTTATGAAAATATATTGTATGATTTTATGTTGCTTTTATAGCTTAAATTAGCCGAAAAAAGTATTTGTTGACTTGACTTGTTTTGTTATGCAAAAAGAAGTAAGGTGTGAAAAAACAAAGTGTTCGTAAGCAATGCCTGGTCGTTCAAGGCAAATAGTTGTGCATAGTTATGAATGTCAAGACTGTTGACTATGCGAAGACCCAGTGGACGTCCCTTCCCCCCAATTTGTTTGAAGAACTATCCAATGGAAATCCTGCCGAAGAAAATTCGTCCAAGTGGATGGTATACAAAGGGCGTTCCCTTATATTAATGATATTAGTGGGCATGTCCTTATATTTACTTGTAGATGTACAAATATATACAGCATTTGGCTATATATAATATATAATATATATTTCCTTAAACAAATAGAAAATATTTCACATTCTATAATTCATATAAATTTAAAAAAACTAAAAACATAAAATGAATATATAAAAATATACAAAATTATTTTAAATTTAAATTAATTAATACAGTTATAAAATCCATTTAAAATACTTACCAAACTATTACCCTAAAATTCCAAACAAAAAGGGTACATATCATTTAAGAATTTAATAAAAGTATATAATTATTTATTTAGCAAATAGATTAAACATATTATAATTAATTAAAATTCAAATTACTAGAAATAATTAAATAATTACCACAATCATCCAGTTAACCAATTACCAATAAAAAAAGAAATCTATGACTCAAAACGGATATTGAGTGACCGGAGCAACACTTTTTGTGATGCTCCAGTGGCGCTGTGCCCTGCTCCATATTTACAAGGAGGTGCTAAGCCACTTTGCATTATTTAATGCCGCCTTGCAAATATGGTTATCCTTGGCGCGGTTTTCTGCGACAAAGGGGCGTGCAATGGGTGTTGCTGTAGGTGTTCCACGCAACACACATTGCTTTTGACACTGCTGTAAAATCACAATGATCTGTAAATCTGAGGCAGTGCAAAAACATATGTCTCCCCAGGGGAGGCGTAGGAGAGGCGCAACAAGGAGAAATACTTTTATTTCTCCTCAATGTTTGCCTTTCTATGTGTGCTGCATTCTGAAGCACACATAGAAGGAGCAAATGTCATTAATGATTGTTTTTGTGCAGGAAGGTTTCCCTGTAATGGAGGCACCCTGGCTTCATGGGGAAAGGGTGCCTGCGCTGGCGCTAGATTGTTTTTTTATCACAGGGGTAAGAACAAGAATGCGCGGTATTGTTGTAAATATGGTGCATTCCTATACTTAGAAAATGACGGAACTCGGCGCAGCAAAACTGCCTGTGGCACCGCGCTGCGCCATTTTCTTGTAAATATCTCCCTAGATGTCCACCAATTTACATCAATTAAATCTTGAGCCAACTGGCTACTGCCTCATCAAATGTCACCAAGATTAAAAAATAAAAACACGATGGAGTCTCTTGAGAAGTCTTTTCTTCTATTACGGCCACCTCATCATCATCAAATCTTTATTTGGTCAATCTTCTGACCATAAGAGCGCAACAAACATTAAAAACAAATATGAATACTGCACAATTCTCAGTAAGATACATCGTAAAATGACAATAAGAAACAGAATTTTTGCTCATCTTTAGCTAACAGCTCAAAGTCTTCTGTCAGGCCTCAAGCATCCGTATACAAAAGCAGCCAATAATAAACTCATTACAGAGAATAAAACAAGCTCATTGGGGAGCAGCTGTAGGTACATTGGAGTTGAACAGGCTTGATTAAAATTCAGTGACCTCAACAGTGGTGATAAGAACCTCTTTCTAGACCAGCTACAATAATTACAAAACAGAACAAAATGTAAGGTGCCCTGTGTAGACCTATTGTCGCAGCCACAGGGCAATCTAACATCCAAGTGCACCCAACCCGCCAGGCAGGCCAGTAAGTGATGGATTTGTTTATAATGAAACCGGGCCAAGAGAAATCTGGCATGCCTACTCTGAATTTGCACCAAATACTGCTCTATGCCATAGACAGACTTCAGAAGCATATGGACACTCACTAATGGTTTTGACATTTCTGCAACTTCTCTGATGAGCAAATATCACTCTAGGAACAGTGTCTTTACCCAGTATATCCAGAGACCTCAGGGAGTGGGGAGTGAAATACGATTCTTATCTCCACAGAGTTTTGAGTGCTGACTTAATGTAGGCAATCCAGGGGATTATCAAAGCACCATCTAAGGCCAGACAGTCGGCCATAATCAATCTTTTTGGCTGAAGATACTGTCTTGTCAAGACTTTTACCCAAAACAATAAAGTGCTGGGGGCGACTAGATCTTCAAGGAATCTTACTCCAAGAAGAGCATGAACATACCAAGACGACGTACACTGCGGGACCTGTAACAAGCATCTGACCCACCTTAGGTCAGCCAACCTGGTTTGCAGGGTGGGCCTCCTCAAGCCTGTTGACCTATAAAGTGAACATGAAAGGTGCAAGAATGAACCCCTGTAGCACACCCCTCCTGCTGGGAAAGAATCCAGTAAGTACTGTGGCGGCTGAGAAACTAAATGAGGCCGAGGTATTCCTGTGTAAATCTTCCAGGAGGAACACAATACTACACTCCACTCCTAACTCAATCAACACGGCTCAGAGTTTAACTCAACTGACCCTGTTAAATGCGAATGTGAGGTCCATAAAAGCCAGATGTAAACTCTCTGACCGAGCGGTGGTATACTTATTAATAATTAAGTACAGATTTAAGCATTGGCCTGTTGTAGATCAACCATGCCTAAAGCTGTGCTGGACGTCCATCATGATGCCCTTAGCATCAGACCACTCCATCAGTCTATTAAGTACAACCCTCCCCAGAACCTTAAGGAGATGGGACGTAGCTTTTGGGATTGTACTAAAGAAAGGGCCCGTAACTCCACGTCCAGACACAGAAGGTCGTGGGGGATTCCATCAGGGCCTGGGGCTTTATTTCTAGTTAAGCTGTTAATACCTATAAAGACCTCAAGTGTAAAGATGAAGGGGACTCTACCCACCTCTCTAACTGTCACCCTCTCCACCTCAGCAGACTCACCAAAGTTGTAAACCCCAGTAAAATGGTCTACCCACTGTTCCTCCTTGATGTGGGTAAAAATAGCTGGACCAGCCCTGTCACTAAAAATGGGTTTATTCACCACCTTCTAAAACAGAGAGGGGTCTCTGGATTCATTAGCCTGAGTTATCTACTCCCAGGCTAAAGACTGAAGAGTAGCCTTGCGATTGCACACAGCCAGCTTGTAGGCCTGACTACTGGTAACCACCTGCTTCTATCTCTCGGGACCTGTTTTAAGGCTGACTTCAAAAGTTGTAAACATTTAGTGCAGTCCCTATCAAACCACTTACTTCAGCTCTTCGGCACTGAACAGAAAAGGTGGGAAAGTCAATAATTTCTTTGCCTTGCCTGCAATCCCACCAAAGGCTTGCACTATTTCCCTTTCAAGGGCACTGACTTCTAAGAAAATGTCCATCTCATGCTCTGCTTGAGAGAAAAGGGTTGTTTTAAAAATGTTTGGATCAACCTGGTCCCAATTTATGTGTCTGCTTTGGTCCACGGAAACAAGGCCACTACTCAACCCATCCCCAGAGCTCACAGCCGCCCTCAAACCTTCTAGTTCCAAGACAAGGGGGTTATGGCCACTAAAGGGATTATGGATAATACTAAAATTGGCAACATACAAGAATAGAGGAGCTGAAATAAATATAAAATAAATAATAGAAGACGATCCACACTCCTTGCAAGTTGCAGGAGCACGGGTATTGGGTGCAGCGATCAATTTTTTCAGGTTAAACACCAGTTTATGAGAGGCTAGGATTTCACTCAAAACCTTTCCTCCCGGGGAATGAACAAAGTGGAGTCCATCTGTTACCAGACATCTCTGTCAATGTTCATTAGTCAACAATCGGGTAACACAAAGATGACAATTAAAGTCCCCCACTAACACAGTCATCCTCTGATCGAGCCCCCTCACTCCTCTAATGCAGTCAGGATATCCTTTGTTTATGTTGTGCAGGCTAAAGACCTCACCTCAATAAGTTATATCATTATACAAATTAACTAACAGAAAAGGAGGGCCACCCGGGAGAAATTACTTCAACCCCTGTACTATCATCAAATTATTTTCCAGAGTAAAAGCCTGCCCACGGAGATCTACTACCAAAAATATTATCAAGCTCCCCCTGGCCCTTCCCAAAACTGAATGCGTCGCAGGTAAGAAATATGTCTTGTATTCTTCCGGGAAGAACCTGTTATTCACTTCCCAGGTTTCCTGTGGACAAATGTTTTCAAAAAAAGTTATAAATTCCAACCAGGAAGCATCAGAAAATGTGTCCGAGAGACCTGTGATGTTCCATGAGACAATTCTCAGGTCCTTTATATTCCGCACAGGGGAGACCACCAGCTGTATATCAGGCGTGGGGGCACCCACCATGGATATGAAAGCTTCTTGCCTATTATTAGGCTTGGACAATGTTAGAATTGGGAATATCTAGTTGGCACAGGTATGCACTTGCGACAAGCAGGGACTCTCAATTCTAAGTCAGGATAAGGGGATCACCCTTTCAAATAACCCCTGCTCACCCTTTAGGTAGTGTGGCGCAAGCAGTCAAGACTATTCTCAGGGCGTCATAGGTTAAGCATTTGTGAACACATACAGTAATACAATGACACACCACAAATGGACACCAGTCAAGGTTATATCAAAAATAGGTTTCTTTATATAAGGCTTAGCACAAGACCGGAATAACGATAAAAATGACCACAGTATTATTTTAAAGTTCAATGTTCTTGTAAAAAGGCTTAAAATGCAAAAATAGGCTTCTTGTACTCAATTCTGCTTCTTTTCAGGCTTTGTACGGTTCTTACCTGTGTGTGCGACTCGTCCGCATTAAAAACAAGGAAAGTACGAGTCAAACAATCGGTGCGGACTCCGGGGTCCGTGACGCGCACGCTGCGGTGCGAACAGAACAAAGTACCTTAAGTTCGTGGGGTCCACGACGGACAGTACGGGACAAGTTGATGGGTCCGGGTCGTAGTTCGGCAGCGTATTCAGGTGCAGGTCGGGTCGCGGCATCGGGACGCGGCGTTGGTACGCGATCTTCAGGGATACGTGCGGATGGCCCGGATCAGCTTGCAGAGTCCGTGGCGTTCGGTGTTCGAGCTGTACCTTCGGTGCGGATAGGCGGCGACACTTCTCGGCGCCGTACAGCGTACGGGGAGGATCAGCGTACTCCGGCTTCTCGGCTCTGAGTACGGCACGGTGCAGTACGTTAGCAGCGTACAGACCGTACCTGCGGGATGATGGAACTTGGGTCCGGCGTACAGGGTTCGGCAGCCAGTGATATAGGTCTCGAATCGGCGGGGAAGGTTAGGTGCAATGCGGCCGGGAGGGATACGGCGCGTACTAACGCTTTTGGATCAGCGTAGACGCACGGTGCCGGGCGGCAAAGACACGGCTTCGCGGCGGATGGTGTACGAGGCGTACTGGGGCCAAATCCAGCGGGAAACAAGCACAGATCGTCCAGGCAACTCAATTTTTGAAGGCAGATGAATCCAATGGTCCTGGGACTCAGTTCAGGGGGCAAGCTCTTCTTCCAAGCCCTTGGAGATAGTTGAAAAACAAAGTGCAAAGTCTCTTTCAGTCTTTTCCTCTCCTTTCTCAGCAAGGCACCAACTCCCACCCATCCTGGTGTAATCTTTCTATTCACCACCTGGCAGCCCCAACCTGTCTCCTGGAACTTCCCAGCCCTGTCACTCAAGCTACACACAAAGAAGATAGCCCTCCCCTCCAGAGGCGGACTGAAATGGTTAGGCACGCAAAGCCTAACTTTCTAAAAGTAGCATTTGCAAACCCAGGATATTAAAATAACCTTTATTAAAAGATGTATTTTATTATTCTGAGTTCAGGCATACTAAACATGAATTTCTACCATGCTTCCTGAGCCTGCTAGGATTATAGAGTGTTATAATCTAGCAGCCCATTCTGGCCTATGGAGAGCAGGTAGCCTTACAATAGTGAAAAACGAAAATGGCTGTAATTCCCTATTAGGACATGCCACACACCTCAGGGCATGTCCTACCTTATCCTTACAATGCACCCTGCCCTAGGGCCTACCATAGGGGTGACTAATATGAAGGTAAGGGAAGGTTTAGGGACTGGCAAGTGGGGACACTTGCCCAGTCAGCATGACAGTACCAGACTGCATGCAGGTTCTGCAATGGCAGACCTTAGACATATTTTACCCCGCTGCTTCTGTGGGTTGCACAACCAGTGCTGCAAGCCCACTAGCAGCATTTGGATATACAAGCCCTTGGCACCCCTGGTGCACTCTACTAGGGACTGATAGTAAACCAAATAAGCCAAACATGGAAGTCAATTCACATAATACATTTTACCATAGGGAGCACTTGCACTGTGGCACTGGATGGCAGTGGCACAGTGCCCTGAGCAGCTAACACCAGCACAAAAATACATTGAGGCACAGACAAAAATGGAAGGGTGACCCATGCCAATGGTGCCAGGTCTAACACGTGTCCCCTCCAGCTGAAATGTGGGGAGAACTACCCTACCCCAGGGAGTTCTTCATCACTAAGGCGGAAAAATCTGGAAAGACCATCAGCGTTGGCGTGGTCTGTACCGGGGCGATGTTCCACCGTGAAATCCATCCCCTGTAGGGAAATGGACCACCTCAACAACTTAGGATTCTCACCCCTCATCTGCATCAACCATCTGAGCGGCCTGTGGTCTGTTTGAACCCGGAAGTGAGACCCAAACAAGTAGGGTCTTAGCTTCTTCAATGCCCAGACCACAGCAAATGCTTCTCGCTCAATCGCACTCCACTTTTGTTCCCGGGGAAGTAACCTCCTACTAATAAAGGCTACGGGTTGGTCAAAGCCCTCCTCAGTGATCTGTGAGAGAACAGCCCCTACACCATGCTCTGATGCATCTGTCTGCACAAGGAACTCTTTGGAGAAGTCAGGAGCCAAGAGCATGGGCGCCGTGCACATGGCAGTTCTCAGGGTGTCAAAGGCCTTCTGACAGGTGTCAGTCCATATCACTTTTCTGGGCTGCTTCTTCGAAGTCAGCTCTGTCAAGGGGGCAACGATGCTGCCATACCCCTTGACAAACCTCCTGTAGTACCCTGTGAGTCCAAAAAAGGCCCTCACCTTCGTCTGGGTCTTTGGGGGCTCCCAAGCCAGGATGGTTTCGATCTTGGGTTGTAGGGGCGCCACCTGGCCGCTCCCTACTTGGTGTCCAAGTACACCACGGAACCCTGCCCGATCTGACACTTGCTTGCCTTGATCGTGAGGCCTGCCTTGCGCAGCGCCATCAACACTTCCCAGAGATGTCGCAGGTGTTCTTCCCATGTGCCACTGAACACTGCGATGTCATCCAGGTATGCTGCGCTGAACTCGGACAGCCCAGCCAACACCTGGTTGACCAACCTCTGGAAGGTGGCAGGGGCATTCTTCATCCCAAATGGCATAACCCGGAACTGGAAATGCCCATCTGGTGTGGAGAATGCGCACCTCTCTTTGGCCCCATCAGTCAAGGCGATCTGCCAGTACCCAGACGTTAAATCAAACGTGCTGAGGTACCGTGCAGCCCCTAACCGATCGATGAGCTCATCAGCTCTGGGGATGGGGTGCGCGTCAGTCTTCGTGACCGAATTGAGTCCTCTGTAGTCCACACAGAACCGGAGTTCGGGCATGGCACCCGGCGAGGCAGCCTTTGGGACCAAGACCACTGGGCTGGCCCAAGGACTGCTGGAGGACTCAACCACCCCTAGAGCAAGCATCTTTGAGACCTCCTCTTTGATGCAGGCTCTGACCCTGTCAGTTACCCTGTAAGCCTTGTTCTTCACAGGTAAGCTGTCTCCTGTATCCACATCATGGACGCACCAATGTGTGATACCAGGAACCAGGGAGAACAGGTCAGGAAACAGCCCCAGCAGCTGGCGGCAGTCATCTTGTTGCTCAGGGGTCAGGGTGGGTGAGAGGTTAACTCCATCCACTGACCCGTCTCGCTCTGAGGCTACCAGGAGGTCAGGAAGAGGCTCAGACTCCTCCTCCGTCCCATCATCTGTGGCCAAGAGCATGCCCACTTCGGACCTCTCCAAGTGGGGCTTCAGTCGATTTACATGGAGGACCCTCAAGGGGTTCCTCAGAGACTGCAAGTCCACCAAGTAGGTGACAGAACTCTTGCGCTCCACAATCTCAGGGTCCTGTCCACTTGTCCTGGAGTGCACAAGGCTCCACAGGGGCCAGGACCCATACCTTTTGACCAGGTTGAAGCTCAACCAGAGTGGCATTCTGGTCGTACCACCGCTTCATTTCCTCCTGGCTGGCTTCCAGGTTTGCCTCAGCAAGTTGCCTGAAACGCCTAGTCTGGTTCCGGAAAGCCGGCATGTAACTGTATACATTCTGGGGAGGTTTCCTGGGAGATTGCTCCCAGCCTTCCTTGACCAGACTAAGAGGTCCTCGTACGGGGTGGCCATACAAAAGCTCAAAGGGACTGAACCCCAGAGACTTCTGTGGCACCTCACGGTACGCAAAGAGAAGGCATGGTAAGAGGACGTCCCACTTACGCCTCATGGGTTCCTCAAGACCCATAATCATGCCTTTTAGGGTTCGGTTGAAGCGCTCAACCAACCCGTTTCCTTGGGGATGGTAAGGGGTGGTGAACTTGTACGTCACACCATACTCTTGCCAAAGGGATTTCATATATTTCGATATGAAATTGGTCCCCCTGTCAGACACCACCTCTAGAGGGAATCCTACTTGTGAGAAAATTCCCATCAGTGCCCGTCCCACCATGGGGGCCGTCACTGTCCTCAGAGGGATGGCTTCAGGGTACCGGGTGGCATGGTCCATCAAGACCAGGATGAACCTGTTGCCCGTGGCTGTCTTGGGGTCCAGTGGCCCCACAATGTCAATCCCCACTCGCTGGAATGGGGTACTGACCACAGGGAAAGGTTGGAGTGGAGCTCTCAGCTTCCTTCCACTCTTACCCCTTGCCTGGCAAGTCTGGCATGTCCTGCAGTGAGTGTCAGAACTCCTGCGCATTTGAGGCCAATAAAAGTGGGTGACAAGCCTTTCGAAGGTCTTGTCCTGCCCCAAATGCCCTGCTAACGGAACGTCGTGAGCCAGCCCCAGTAGGAAGGCTCTGAACTTCTGGGGTACCACCAGCGCACGGGCAGACCCAGGTTCAGCAACCTTAGGCTCTGAGTACAGGAGGTCGTTCTCCCAGTAGATCAAGTGAGTACCGGACTGATCACCATTGGCCTGGGCTGCAGCCTGCTGCCGCATACCCACTAGAGAGGGGCACTCCTTGTGCTCCCTGCAGAATTCCTCCCTGGTGGGGCCTCCTTCTTGCTGCCAATGGGTCAGCTCAGGCAGGTCCCCCAGTTCGGCTATCTGTTCCCCGGTAGGCTCCAGGGCATCCCCCTCAAGGTCTGCTTCCTCCTGGGCCGTGGGAACTTCAGGAGCCGGATTCCCGTGCCTCCTGCACCCTCTCCCTAAGGCCGGTTCCTGGGCCTCTCCTTCAGGCTCCAGGGTCCCTTCAACACCCCTACTGGCTGCCATCGACCGGGTGGTGACGCACGCCCAATCAGGTAAACCCACCATCCTCAGGTGAGTTGTCTTCTCCACCTTTTCCCAAGGGGAGCTCTCCAAATCGTTACCTAGGAGACAATCAACAGGCATGGCCTCTCTCACAGCCACTTGCAGAGTACCAGAGACCCCCCCCACTCAACGGGAACCTGAGCCATTGGACACTGACTCTATGTGTTGTCGGCGTTGACAACACGGCAGAATGCGTGTGGGACAACCTGCTCTTGAGACACCAGGTGTTGCTTGACAGCAGTCACACTGGCTCCTGTATCTCTAAGAGCCCCCACCCTTCGGCCATTTATGGTCACCCACTGCCCATACTTTTGAGTATTGGGGGGCAGTTGGGCCTCAGCGACCATCTCACTGTCTCCTAATGAGACTAGGGTCATCTGTACGGGAACCCCCTCCCCGTGGACATCTACCTCCCTCCCAAAGGCTACACTAGCCACCTGCTTGGGGGGTGGAGCACCAGAGGGTGCTGGTTTACCATACATGGGGCACTTGGGATCCATGGAATAGTGCCCCAGGTTGTTACACTTGTAACATCTGGGGGGCCCTCTTTGAACAGGGTCTGCTTCGGGGGTGGGGGTGGCTGAGAACCTTTCCCTTGGTTCCCCTGGGAATTACCTTGGGGCTCTCTGTAGAACTCTCTCTGTTTACCCTTGTCCCCCCACTCTTCTGCTGGGGACCCTGAACACCTTTGGCGGGGCCTCCCATGGGACCCTTGTGGACCCTGGTGCTGATCCAGCGGTCCGCCTCCTCAGCAAGCTTCCTAGGGTTAGTCAGCTTGCTATCGATCAGGTGCTGGCGTAGCTCAGGAAAACAATTATCAGACAAGTGCTCCCATGCAATTAAATCAAACAGCCCTTGGTAATCATTCACTTTGCTACCCTTCACCCAACCATCTAGCGCTCTGGAAAAAAAAGTCACATATTCTACATAAGTGGTGCCAGGTTTCTTGGTGCAATCCCTAAACCTCTGCCTGTACAATTCAGGAGTTAACCCATACCTTGTCATCAGAGCTTCCTTCATGTGTGGATAGGATGTGTTGACATCAGAGGGGAGATCCAGCAGTGTGTCCCGCCCCTCACTCAGGAACCTTCCCCACAACCCCGCTCCCCAATCTTTCTCAGGGACCCGGTGGGAGGATATGGCTACTTCATAGGCCCTGAACCATTGCCAATATCATCCTGCTTATAATACTCTTTCACTACATCTTTAGGAATGTGCACCCTTGACTCTGTTAAATTGCTGCCACCAGAGGGAGAGCGGTCTAAACTCTTGGCCTTGAGATCCAACTCCCTCATTTTTACCTCATGCTCCATGGCCAGCCTTTGTCTTTCCATTTCCATTTGCAGTTTTGCCATCTCCACTTCGTGTGCTCGTGCAGCACTCCTGTCGGCCATCTCCTCTGGTGACAGGCCTCTGCTAGGCTCAGAAACACCTTCTGGGGGTATCACCTCCAGTGCATTCTCTGGGAACTTGGATTCGTACCAGGCCCTCAGCGCCTTTGTGTACTGTTCCTTGTTTTTCAATCCAGTTTGGTTAATTCTGTACTTGGAGAGGTATCCTTTCAAGACTTCCTTTGTGCACTTCATCAGTGCCTCCTCCTCCCAATCTATGTCATCAACCCCAGAGAATATAGAGGACGCTCCGCCTCCATTGACTGAGCTAGGCATGGTTTCTTAAAGTGGAGATTCTTCAGCAAAACAAAAATCAATACTGTGTGGCTGCGTTATCGGTCTGAACTCACTACGTGGCGTTCACTCAACTACTGTACATGAATCACAAATGCAAATTCAGATCCTCACCACTGACCACCAATGTTAGAATTGGGAATCTCTAGTTGGCACAGGTATGCACTTGCGACAAGCAGGGACTCTCAATTCTAAGTCAGGATAAGGGGATCACCCTTTCAAATAACCCCTGCTCACCCTTTAGGTAGTGTGGCGCAAGCAGTCAAGACTATTCTCAGGGCGTCATACGTTAAGCATTTGTGAACACATACAGTAATACAATGACACACCACAAATGGAAACCAGTCAAGGTTATATCAAAAATAGGTTTCTTTATATAAGGCTTAGCACAATACCAGAATAACGATTAAAATGACCACAGTATTATTTTAAAGTTCAATGTTCTTGTAAAAAGGCTTAAAATGCAAAAATAAGCTTCTTTTACTCAATTCTGCTTCTTTTCAGGCTTTGTATGGTTCGTACCTGTGTGTGCGACTTGTCCGCATTAAAAACAAGGAAAGTACGAGTCAAACAATCGTTGCGGACTCCGGGGTCCGTGACGCGCACGCTGCGGTGCGAACAGAACAAAGTACCTTAAGTGCGTGGGGTCCGCGACGGACAGTGCGGGACAAGTTGATGGGTCCGGGTCGTAGTTCGGCAGCGTATTCAGGTGCAGGTCGGGTCGCGGCGTCGGGACGCGGCGTTGGTACGCGATCTTCAGGGATACGTGCGGATGGCCCGGATCAGCTTGCAGAGTCCGTGGCGTTCGGCGTTCGAGCCGTACCTTCGGTGCGGATAGGCGGCGACACTTCTCGGCGCCGTACAGCGTACGGGGAGGATCAGCGTACTGCGGCTTCTCGGCTCTGAGTACGGCACGGTGCAGTACGTTAGCAGCGTACGGACCGTACCTGCGGTATGATGGAACTTGGGTCCGGCGCACAGGGTTCGGCAGCCAGTGATGTACGTCTCGAATCGGCGGGGAAGGTTAGGTGCAATGCGGCCAGGAGGGATACGGCGCGTACTAACGCTTTTGGATCAGCGTAGATGCACGGTGCCGGGCGGCAAAGACACGGCTTCGCGGCGGATGGTGTACGAGGCGTACTGGGGCCAAATCCAGCGGGAAACAAGCACAGATCGTCCAGGCAACTCAATTTTTGAAGGCAGATGAGTCCAATGGTCCTGGGACTCAGTTCAGGGGGCAAGCTCTTCTTCCAAGCCCTTGGAGATAGTTGAAAAACAAAGTGCAAAGTCTCTTTCAGTCTTTTCCTCTCCTTTCTCAGCAAGGCACCAACTGCAGGCCAATCCCCCAGGTCAGGGAAAGTTACTCCTCCTTCAGCTTCTTCTAGGTCCTTCTAGTCAGGCAGAGTTCCTTCATGGTTCAATCAGGATCTGATTTCTTAGGAGCAGGGCTCCTACATTTATACCAAGTTTCTTTTGTCTTTACAGGCCAGGGGGGCCTTTGCATAATCCCAGTCCAGTTCTTTTCAGTGAGGAGCACTTTGTTGTTGGGACTCTGGCTTCTTCTTTCAGCAGGCAGGGCAGAGACATCAGACGCTCCCCAGGGGGTGGAGCCAGCATTGGGGACACTTGCCCAGTCAGCATGACAGTACCAGACTGCATACAGGTTCTGCAATGGCAGACCTTAGACATATTTTACCCCGCTGCTTCTGTGGGTGGCACAACCAGTGCTGCACTCTACTAGGGACTGATGGTAAACCAAATAATCCAAACATGGAAATCAATTCACATAATACATTTTACCATAGGGAGCACTTGCACTGAGGCACTGGATGGCAGTGGCACAGTGCCCTGAGCAGCTAACACCAGCACAAAAATACATTGAGGCACAGACAAAAATGGAAGGGTGACCCACGCCAATGGTTCCAGGTCTAACAGACAAGGAAGGAGATGGAGGGATCAGAGCCAGTCAATCACGCATGTCAAGGCTACTAAGAGGTGCAAAGCAGTTTATTGTGTTAACCAAGCTAGGCTGCCCTGTCTTCTATAGGACGTACCCCTGGGAGTTCTGAATCTGCCATTTTGGGGAACCCTGAGGGATGCAACCATTACTCAGGTTAACCCAGTTGGGCTTCCCTATCCTAAGGCACTCCTACCCCTGAGGACCCTGTGGCTGCCGATCTTGAGGACCCTGAGGGTAATAAACCCTCTCAGGTCTATAAAAAAATCCTATGGACAGCATAACAACATATTGATGGGGTAGGGGCTTGTAAGAAGATAGCGAAGCGCCTGAATGTCCTCCCCTCTCCTCAGGTAGAGCCAGGTAGAACTCGGATGGATTATGGCCGGAGAGGGAGGCTCCACTCCCTCAACCACTAATGGGCTAAAAGCTATCATTGAGTCCACCTGCACCTCCTCACTCCTCCCTCCTCCCCTCTGACCCCTTCTGCCAGAAAATCAATCTCACACAGAGTCACCCCAGCAAAGGGATGACATGCAGGAAAGTCTGTGGGCTCCCCCTCTAACTCAGTTTATTTGGCCACTGCTGAGACAGCCCGGGTCAAAAAACCTTCCATGGTGGCCTTTGGGGGAGTAGATGATCTTACAACTGTGACTTTTTTCTTTCCCATGGTGGGATCCTCCAGGAAAGAGTCACCCCCCAGGATAACAAACAATGAAAACAAAATTACAGTGGCGGAAGGTTTCTTCCCTCCACAGGCCCAGAGTCCATATAGGTAAGCCCTACCAGCGTTCAGCAGCGCTCACCACCAGGTTTATAAGATGCTATCTCCCTGGCTGCATATCCAAGGGCAACATCAGCTGGCTTTCAGGTGAGTCACTCTTTTCCCATCACTTAGTGTGACCAGAACAAGGCACGACCCTGGCAGTGAGTCCTCCCGATCAGAAGGCCCCCATGCCCCGATTGTAGTGATTGTAGTGTTCTGCAAAAAGTCCTCACCGAGACAGGTAGGTGGCTATATCGTTCTTTATTCTTGTATTGGCTCGGTGCTCACATGCATGTCTGGTCCCTCTGCCCTCGTGTCCAGAACTGCCCACCCCACTCCCTGACCAGAAGTGGTGTCCGATATCTGTCCCCTCCCTTGGGTCGAGTGCAGGGTCCTAGTGCCCCTGACTCAAGTCCCTACATCTCCCCCTCCGTCACGAAAAGACTGCGACGAGCGAGAGAGAGAGATAGATCAATGTGGATGTCGAGAGGAAAAGGGAAAATATATATATATAGAGAGAGAGATCTAGATAGAGAGAAATGGGAGGAATGGTGAAACATGTATTTGTCCCCATCACTAGATTTTTTCAATTAGTCTTTTTGTCTTTTTGCTCACTCTGCTTGGACGAATCCCTTCTTATTCCTCCTGTAAGTCCTCTTCTTGTCCTTCACTCTTGTCCGTACCTCTTCCTTCATTATCTGTGACTCTATGTTTTCCACCGGCTTCTTCGAGCCCCAGGTGGAGACATCGACGGTCGATGGTGATAGTGGTGGTCTTATCTTTATCTTCTCGTATTCCGACGTGCACATGATGTTGCACATGGCCCCACCATCAAGCACAAAACATGTACTGTGGCATCCTACTTCAATCTCCACAGTTGCTGTTTTCTTTATTTGATGCTTCTCCACAGTGTTGATGTGCTCTGGCCTTCGTTCTTCCGTGGGTGCATCTGCCATCAGATACAGTCTTTCAGCCCTTTCCGACGCGACTGTTCCTTCAGATTCATCTGAGGAACTGTGATTTGCCGTCTCCATGTACCTGACATGCCTGCTCATTCCTGCTCGGGGTCTTGCCAGTCTTCCTCGTTTACTTTTAAACTGTCTACTCATGCAGGCACTCGCAAAGTGATTGTCTCTGTTGCCCTTTATGCATTTCTGGCTCATTGCTGGGCATGCACCGACGTGTGGGAAGTCAAGGCCGCACCGGTAGCACGTTCTTTCTTGTCCTTTCATTGGCGGTGGCGGTGCACCGTCTTTTTTCTTGCTGCTCCCCATTATGCGGTTCGCTTGTTCCAAATAAGTGCGCAAATCTCTACGGACTGGCAATCTTCTATGATGCGTAGTTGTATCGGTTGTTCATTGTCAAACTTGTCAAACTCACAATACGTTACTAGTTTACGCAGTCTGGTTGCGAAATCGTCAAGGGACTCTTCTCTTCGTTGACACGCAGTGTTAAATGTGTACCTCTCGAAGTCGATGTGTCTTTGCGGGTCGAACTTCTCTGTGAGGCACTGTATCAGTCCCTTGTATGTCCCTACTTTATCGCTGGGGAACGTTGTGTGCAGGTCTTCCACTTCATCTCCTACGAGGTTCAAGAAGAGGTCAACGTGTTTGGCCTCTATGATGTCTGTGGTGCGCGTGTAGCGTTAAAATAGCTGAATCCAGCGTTCCCACCTGATGCCTGTCTGTGGTTCAGATGGATGGAAGTGGTCTGCGAAATATTGCCTGTGCACTGGTCTTGTCCCTTTCGTTGGCCATCTTCCTTCCTTCCTTTATTTTCTGTCTTCTTTTGTTGTGCTTTGTTCCTTATTTCCTTTTCTGTGTTGCAATGCCCCTTTATAGGTTTGCAGGGCATTCTGGGTAAGGAAACGTTGGGGATCCACGCAAGCCATACCTCCCTGGAATCCCCCGGGTGTCTAGTTTTCAGAAATGTGTGGGTTTGGTAGGTTCCCCTAGGTGGCCGCCGAGCACCGGGCCAAAAACCCAGGTGACCCCCTTGCAAAACCAGGTCATTTTGATGGAGGCAATTTTCATGTCGCCTCAATACGTTTTGGGCCCTTGCCTGTCGCGGGTACTTGTGCCTCCCACACGAGTGAGGCACCGTTTTTATCAGCAGACCCGGGGGAACGCTGGGTGGTAGGAAATTTGTGTCAGCCCGGTGATGCCACAACTTTCCCACACAAAAATGTGTGAAAAAGGTGATTTTTTCAGCTAAATTTGAGGTTTGCAGGGCATTCTGGGTAAGGAAACGTTGGGGGATCCACACAAGCCATACCTCCATGGAATCCCCCGGGTGTCTAGTTTTCAGAAATGTGTGGGTTTGGTAGGTTTCCCTAGGTGCCGGCAGAGCTAGGGTTCAAAAACTACAGCTAGGCACTTTGCCAAAAAAGGTTCATTTTTCACTGCGAAATTGAGGTGTGTCCACGATGCGTTTTGCGCCGTTTCCTGTCGCGGGCACTAGGCCGACCCACACAAGTGAGGTACCATTTTTATCGGAAGACTTTGGGGAACACGGGGTGGGTGGAAATTTGTGGATCCACGCAGATTCCAGAACTTTCCACCACAGAAATGTGGGGTAGATGTGTTTTTTTTGGCAATTGTTTAGGTTTGCAAGGGATTCTGGGTAGCAGAACCTGGTGGGAGGCAGTCAAGTCACCCCATCCTGGATTCCCCTGGGTGTCTAGTTTTCAAAAATGTAAAGGTTTGCTAGGTTTCCCTAGGTGCCGGCAGAGCTATGGTTCAAAAACTACAGCTAGTCACTTTGCCAAAAAAGGGTCATTTTTCACAGCGAAATTGAGGTGTTTCCACGTTGCGTTTTGCGCCATTTCCTGTCGCGGGCACTAGGCCGACCCACACAAGTGAGGTACCATTTTTCTCGGAAGACTTTGGGGAACGCTGGGTGGGTGGAAATTTGTGGATCCACGCAGATTCCAGAACTTTCCACCAGAGAAATGTGGAGAAAATGTGTTTTTTTTGGCAATTCTTTAGGCTTACAAGGGATTATGGGTAAAGAACCTGGTGGGAGGCAGTCAAGTCACCCCATCCTGGATTCCCCTGGGTGTCTAGTTTTCAAAAAAGTATAGGTTTGCTAGGTTTCCCTAGGTGACGTCAGAGCTATGGTTCAAAAACTACAGCTAGGCACTTTGCCAAAAAAGGGTCATTTTTCGCTGTGAAATTGAGGTGTGTCCACGTTACGTTTTGCGCCGTTTCCTGTCACGGGCACTAGGCCGACCCACACAAGTGAGGTACCATTTTTCTTGTAAGACTTTGGGGAATGCGGGGTGGGTGGAAATTTGTGGATCCATGCAGATTCCAGAACTTTCCACCAGAGAAATGTGGGGAAAAAGTCTTTTTTTTGGCAATTTTTTAGGTTTGCAAGGGATTATGGGTAACAGAACCTGCTGGGAGGCAGTCAAGTCACCCCATCCTGGATTCCCCTGCGTGTCTAGTTTTCAAAAATGTATAGGTTTGCTAGGTTTCCCTAGCTGCCGGCAGAGCTAGGGTTAAAAAACTACAGCTAGGCACTTTGCTAAAAAAGGGTAATTTTGCATTGTGAAAATGTGGTGTGTTCACGTTGGGTTTTGAGCCATTTCCTGTCGTGGGCACTATGCCTACCCCTACAAGTGAGGTACCATTTTTATCGGGAGACTTAGGGTAATTCAGATTTGTAAAGGAACTGTTATTACCTATTGACTTTCGATGCATTTCTGCCTTCCAAATGAAAGACATTGTGTAAAAAAGAAGTCATTCTAAAAAATGACTGATAATTCTCATGCTAGTATGAGTATTCCCTAATTTGGAAATGTGCAAATATCTACTGTTTCTAAACTCTATTATTTTGTTCCCATTTCAGAAATACATAGGTGTCTTTCATACCGATTTTTCCATGTACACATTTTTACAGAATAATTACTATATACCCGGTACATAATAAAAAACCATTGCAAGTTGCTGCTCAGTTTTTGGCTCTGGGTTCGTCGGGTTCTTGGTGAACCTACAAGTCCTATATATCCCCACAACCAGTAATGTCCAGCGGATGTAACGGTACATTGCTTTCAAAGAGCTGTCATAATTACAAGAAGTTACAGGTGAAAGCGTTGACACAATAGGCGCTTTTTTTCAACAAATGTTCAATTTTTCCTATATTTAACTGTTAGTTTCTATAAAGATCTACACAAATGACCCCTTGCTGAATTCAGAATTTTGTCTACTTCTCTAAAATGTATAGCTTTCCAGGATCCATTATTGCTTTTGTACCCATTTCTACCATTAACTGGAAGGAGGTGAAAAGCACAAAAAATAGCAAAAATAGGCTATGTCCCAGAAAAATTCCAAAACTGTGTAAAAAATGTTGGGTTTCTGACAAAAGTCTGGTATCCCCTAAAAGCTGGGAAAATTGTGATTTCAGCCCCACAAACCCTTTTTTGATAACTCTTGCAGAGAAAAACCCAGAAGCTTTCATTTGCAGCCCGTTTTTCCCATTTTCCCAAAAAAAACCTAAATTTTGCTGTATTTTGGCTCATTTCTGTGACCCCACCAGGGGAATCCACAAACCATGAGTACCTTCAGAGTCCCCATGATGTTGGAAGAAAAGGACGCAAATTTGGCGTGGATACCTTATGTGGTCAAAAAGTTACAGGGGCCTCTGCGCGCACTACCCCAAATAGCCAAAAAAGGGCGTGGCACAGGAGGGGAAAAGGCCTGGCAGCGAAGGGCTTAAATTTTAATCACCCTATATTACTTACAAGATGTAACAACCTGATTAGTTTTTCCCAACCATTAAATGCACTGGAAACTGAGAATCACACTCGAGTACAAGAAATACAGTACTACAAAGTGGGGCTCACAAGGCTTCTCTATTCCTGTGAGAACAATTTGGAACGTGTTGCCAGTCAGGATCACACAATGAGATTCCTTAAATACTTTTCAGAAAAGACTAAAAACCTTCTTCGTTGACCTTGATTTTAACAATCCAGATTGAACCTCTCCTTTGGTTTGTTTTCCCTTCCCACCCATGTGCTCTGCAAGCTTATCTCTTTGCTTGACTCCCATTTACCTTTCCCCGCCTCACCAATCCTTCATTTACTCCTATCACCTCTTGCTAGTTCTCTCCTCCCCCTACCCACCCCGCTGTAGAAGCGCCCTCTCTATTACCTCATTTTATATTTGACCGCTCATACCATTCTCCACACTGCATGAACTCTAACGTGACACCCTAAGCACGGCTTCACTTCGTTTCTGCTACCTCCCTCTTGCCATCCATCAATCTTCACATCCGCATTTGCTTCCCCAGGGTCTAATCGAAGGCAAGAAAAAGGAAAGGGTGAATGGATCAAAAACAAATGTTTCCCAATAATTGCAACGGCATTGGCAAGACTATGTACTCTGCATCCACCTGCTGTACTTCACTCCCTTCATTGCTCTCCACTACCTAATAATATTTGTGATTATAATGTACCCTCATTATCTTGCTAACTGAGCCATTGTCAGACTTCTACCTCATCCTTCTCTGGTGTTAAGGGATAGTATATTCATTGCTTACTCTATCTCTGTCCTCAATATACTAGTGTTAAAGATTAAGAGATTGACACCCTGGTCTCCAAGCAGGAAGTAGAAAAAGCTTTCAGCATCACCTATGTATTGTAGTTGACGTAGTGATTATTGCCAAGGAGTGTCATTCCAATCAGCAGCTGTCCATAATTGGCACACTAGGGGGCCGATTACAATCCGGGTCGGAAGGGCACCGAACGCGATCCGGCCAGAAAAACTACGCGCCATTCCCGTGTTTTCCGGCCGACTCGTACAGCTGTACGAGCGAGTCAGTACGATGCGAGCTACATGAAATTCACCGACCGAGTCGTTTCCGGGTCCGAACCGCTCCGTACGTCTCGGTTGTAAACTAACCGTGGCATGCAATGGATGTGATTCACGACCGAGCCAGTACGATGCGCGCGTCAGACAGCCTGTGCGAGCCAGAGTGTCCGGCTCGCAAAAGCTCCCGGAGTGTCTGACTCGCAAAAGCTCCCGGAGTCCGACTTCGGGGGTCCACGTCGGACCCCCCGACAACCGCAGCTGTACGACTCGCACACAGGGGGAGACCTATGGGTCTCTCCAACACAGGCATGTACGGTGCGGATGGCACCGACGCGTACCCACTGTAGGGGGTGCACTTGTTCGAGACGTACCCATTCAGTCAATGGGAGCACATGTACGCGTCGTACAACTGGCTCCCATTGACTTCTATGGGAGTCCGACCGAACCGAGTCCGACAGCATACGTGCGCAGTGTACTCGCTCGGTCGGACTGTAGGGGTCCGGCTCGGTCGGAAAACACTCTGGATCCGACTCGGTCGGAGTGCTTTCCGACCCGGATCGGAATCGGCCCCATGGTCTACGCTTCTGACTCTGTTAAATGAACCATTCACAGTATGTCCTTAAACCCGTTGTACTGGTACATGTGTAAACTCATTACCCGGATACCCTCACGGGTGATTAGCCGTGCTCTACAAATTCATATAACATAACACAACATAACAACCGGTGGCTTTTTGTAGCAGAACTTTTTTAATATTGTGAGGTAAATGTGGTTTTATGTCCATACACTTCTTCTCACTGCTACTTGCTAGGGACAGAAACTGCAATAATGTCAATGTTATCAGGGTAATATCAACCTATTCCTTCTTCTGCCACCTCAAGCCCCACATCCTATATTCGTCTGCTGTTCTCATTTTCTTTCATAATAAGGCTTTTGTCTATCGCTGTGACTACTTCCAGGTGACTGATACGCAGCCCTTGACTTCCTTCACACTGAGGCATGAAAACTTTATAAACTGCTGCTTTCTACCCATGCAGCGGTAACTACTTAGGATGCTTTTTTTGTCTTTCTTTTGTCTGTTGTTGGCCTGCTAACAGGGACAAAGAGTTACCAAGGTGTGCACAATGCTGCATAGCAACACCAGCAGTTTGTTAGTGGGAAAAATGAAACAGTGCCCAATTTAATAAGCATAGCATGATGATGATGCATTTCAAAGGTGAGTAAACAGTGTCTTCCGTGAGATTTGTACTCATAGCCAGGGCCGGACTGTGAGCACAAACCAGACCTGGCAATTCTGCTGAACCGGCCCTAGTTTTCTTTAAGTGCACTGTTTGTGCCTGTTTTCAATTGTTTAATGTTCCATGCTTCGTGCAAAGCCTAGTCTTACGGCTTTGTGTGTGACTTTAGGTGATCTGACTTTGCATCGAATCCTAGGGCCTCATTTATTAAATCCCTTGCGCCCATGAAACTTCACGTTTTGTGTCGTTTGGTGGCGCAGGAGCCTGCTCCATATTTACGAGGCAGCACTAGGCCCCTTTTTTTTGGCTTAATGCTAGCTCGTACATATTGTTCTCTTTAACACGGTTTTCTGCGTTAAAAGAGCGTACAATGGGTTTTGCTGGGATATTCCCAGCAACATCCATTGCTTTTTGACACTTCCCCAGTTTATGAGAATTCATAAATCTGAGGCAGTACCCAAAATTCACACCTCTGCAGGGGAGGCGTATGGAAGGCGCAACGAGGAGAAATATCTTTATTTCTCCTAGTTTTTCCTTTTTCCATGTGTGCTGCAGAAAAAAGCCTTGTGATTGTTTTTGCACTGGAAGGTTTCCCTTCCTGCACAAAAATAATCATCCCCACAACGCAGGCACCCTTACACCATGGTGCAAAGGTACCTTCATTGTCGCACTGCAGCGCATTGTGTGCCTGCGCAGGGGAAAAGGACATGAATGCGCAGTATCTGATAGATACAGCACATTCCTGCCCTTTTCTTTTGCCATAGGGCAGCACCGCAGGAAGGCCTGTGGCACTGCCCTGCAGCAAAACCTCATAAATTAGGCCCCCATGGTTTGTACGGTTCCTGCAATTATGCCCCTTTACAGAAACTGCCTTGGGTTTGGATCATGCAATGAAAGGCAATTTAGCACTGCCCTTACTTCAACTTTTAACCCCTTGAGTGCCCCGCCCTTTCCACGCCCTGTGCCGGGCGTTTCATTAGCGGGCGGGGCTCATGACGAGATAGTCTCGTCATGGGCACAGCGCAACCGCGGCCCATGACAAGACCATCTCGTCATGGGCACTCAAGGGGTTAAAGCAAAATACTTTTGTGTGAGAAAGTTGATCAGCACTGCATTTTCCACTGACTTGTGTATATTTGTACGTATGTTTGATTTCTTTAGTGTGAACATAGCCATAAGGCACCGAAGCGCTGTACACAGTCAGAGACAAGCATAAAGTCAATGGGGCGTATTTATAAGCCCCTTGTGCTGCCGTTGCGTCACTTTTTGTTATGCTTCAGTGGCGTAAGAGCCTGCTCCATATTTACCAGGCAGCACTAAGCACTTTTTTTGACGGAATGCTGCCATGTAAATATTGTTCGTTTTAACCCTGTTTTCTGCATTATAGGGGCGTGCAATGGGTGTTGCTGGGGGCGTTCCCAGCAATATCTATGGCTTTTTGACACTGCCCCAAATGTATGAGAAATTGTAGCTCTAAGGCAGCGCCAAAAGCTTATGCCTCGGCACAACAAGGAGAAATATCTTTATTTCTCCTCGTTTTTCTTTTTTCTATGTGTGCTGCATTCTGCAGCACACATAGAAAGAGGAAAAAACCTCTTGTGATTGTTTTTGTGCGGGAAGGTTTCCCTTCCTGCACAAAAATAATTATCCCCGCAATGCTGGCAGCCTTGCGCCATGGTGCAAAGGTGTCTGCATTGGCGCACAGCAGCCCATGGTGCGCCAGCGCTGGGGACAAGGACAAGAATGCGCTGTATCTGATTGATACGGCACATTCCTGCCCTTTTCTTTTGCCGTAGGGCAGCGCCGCAGGAAGGCCTGCGGTGCTGCCCTATGGCAAAACTCATAAATGAGGCCCTCTGAGTGATAGTAGAGGTAGCTGGCTTGTGGACTGATAGTGCATTGTGATGGAGTGTTTTTTAGGCTTACTGCACTGTTTTTTAGGTCTCGCCTGACCCAGTGCATGCGCTGGTCTGGCGAGACTTATTGAGAGGGCTCCAAAAAGTCCGCTTTGATGTTTGATCGTGATCGCAATCGCGATCACTTTTACTTTCGCGGCCGCACGGCCGCTTGGCATAGCCAATAGGTCTCGCTTTTGGGACCTTATAAGTATTTAGTTATGCAACTGTTGCATTGCTAAACACTTATAAGGTCCCAAAGGCGAGACCTATTGGCTACGCCAATCTTGTCTCTCTTGTTAACACTTCTTGGTCTGAGTATGATGGCGTACCATGAGCCCCTGCACAAATATGTTGTAAATCCGAGCAAAGGGTTACAACTAAGCAGGTAATATCAGAGATGTACTGAGATGGCATCCATGGGCCAGAAAATGTAGTAGGCAACTTTTAAACTGGGTATGCTGCTCCCTCTAATTCTGCTCGTGTGTGTGTGCGCGTGTGTGTCTGTGTGTGTGTGTGTGTGTATGTGTCGGTGAATTTGTGAGTGATCATGGTTGTGCATGTGTATGATATTATCTCTGAGTGCGCAATCTTTGCCTAATCTGAAAGAAATGCTACATTTGAATATTAAAGGTTGAAGAACACTGTAAGTGATACAGCAATCAATAGTGTCTGTTCCGGAATGTGATATACCATTTCTCCATCTGTTAATGTTTCTGTCTTATTACATTTTCACTAAAATGTAGTATCCTTGAATAAACCTTAACACGGCAGAAAAAAGGATCAAAATGCATGGCACCTGCTCTTTAAATTACCATTTAAGCTTCCCAGGGAAGTTTTTTAATCTCCAAACGAAATCAAGAAGGGTTAAAACCTTTGAAGTGACACAATAGCACAGGACATGAAGCAACAGTTCAAACAGATCAAAAGAGGAAACTAATATTTGAAAGCAGCCGTTGAGCATCAATCATTCAGATATTTCTTTCGAGATAAAGTCTAAGCGGGTCTTTAAAAAAACATGTTCATCGCGCAATGGTTTTTAAGTATTAATTGCTCTCCTATACATAGGGGATTGGCTTGCTTTTTCCTAATGTTTTGATGCTTTTTTTTGTGGCAAGAGGAACCTGGGTCTCTTGTTTTTCAAATCGTGTTGTATATAACTAAAGAGCATTTTAATAACAGTTATTGAATGGAATTAAGTTCACTTACATGTTTAGCATGGTTTTAAGAATACACCTAAACTGAGAATTAACGCTGCGAAAACCAGGAAGATTGTTTTAGACGTGTCTTCAAATATACTTTTTATGTGCTGTCCTGGTGTACATTACCCAAAGCACAAGAAGTTGGCCCCATTTAGAGGCTACGGAGTCTTTCACAATAGAATGCGATTAATGATGCTTCAATGTTGAGAAAGGTCAAGGGGTGCACGAAGTTTTAGAGGTTTTTAAAAAGTGAGCATCAACTCCTGAAGATTTGGTAGAGGAAAACTCGCAAAATCTGCTTTTTGCAAGATAACTCTCCCGCAGTAAAAGTTTTTATGAAAGTTCACACACAATAATATTTTGAATAATGTTTAATATTTTCACCTCCGCAGACTCCAGACGATCTAGAACGCCGATGCCAGAACCTCCCTCATACTGATTCTTGACCTCCATCTCACAGCCACATCACCCCCTCCCAGGCAGCTGCACTGGCTCCTGGCCCAAAAATGATGGCAGTGCAAGCTCGTCACTGATAGAAATTGGGTTTCTGGTTAGCAGATGTATGCACCCTGCCCAAGTAGGGACCACAATATTAGTCAGTGAAAGTCAGATACACACCCTAAATTAATCTGTGCTCATCCCTGGTAGCGTGGCACAGAGCAGTCAGGCTTAATTTAAGAGGCAAAGTGCAACACTTCAAACAGTAAAACAATGACAACATAACACAAAAAGATACCACATCTGGTTAGAAAAATAGAGCTTAATTTATTGAACAAAACAGGACCCAAACAATAAAAAGCCAATTAGTATACCCGGAGTTATGAATTTTTAAAGAATAATCTGAAATGTAGTGCTTAAAAGCAAAAAGGACCAACTGGAGCTATCTGGTCGTGCTAGACTGGGTCAAATCTAAAAGTTCAGGCTGACCGCGATGGAGTGTGGGTTGCATGCAGGGACCAGCCTTGGCCCACTGAAACAGAGTCTTGGTTCACAGATGTGCCAACACCGAGGACGAGATGCGAGGAGAAAAGAACGTGATGCATCAGCGTCGATCCAAGGGATGAGTCAGCTCTGACCCGTGCAAAGTCGAAGATGATTTGGGAATGGATGTGATGCCCGCGCCAATGGCAATGCAGTGTCCTTGCTCCTCGCAGCAGCTGTGATGCGTCAGTGGAGATGTACTGCACTTGACCTTCGCAGCAGTGGACCTGCATTTTTGGCAGAGCTCGCAGCAGCGTCGATGTGTCGCTGTTGAAGAAGATGTGCCAGTTCAAAACCAAGCAACAACATTGTTGCGTGGGTTTTTATTGGATCATCACTTTATACTCCCTTCCATGGGTCCAGGACTGGATTGGCACCACTAGGCAGGGCAAGACTCTGAAATCGCAGAGTCCAGGTGCTGTACCAGGCGAGTTGAAAGTCTTTTATGTCCCTATGACTTCAATCAGGAGGCAAGCCAGAAAGCCCTTGGATTCACTCTGCTTCTGGGTTGGAGAAATGCAGGTCGAGTTCCTCTCACTCCCAGGCAAGGAGGGCAGTAGGTCAGCACAGCGCAGAGTAGCAGTCCAGCAGAGTTGCATTCCCCCCTTGCAGCACAGCAGTTCTTTCTTCCTGGCGGAGTATTCACAGGTCCAGAAGTGTACTGGTGGTGTCAGAGCTCCAGTACTTATATCCAGTTGTTCCTTTGAAGTGGTAAAGATTTCAAAGGCCGGCCTGTGAAGTGCATACCTTCCCTGTCCTTCCTGCCCTGGCTCCAGACTCACTACTGGGGGTTATTCAGTCCTTTGTGTAGAGAGAGGACGCAGCCTAATCAAGTGTGTGTGTCAGCTCCTCCCTCCCATCCTGAGTAGGATGATCCATCAGGATGTGGATGGCCCATCAGTCACACCTAAACCTCGTTTGTGTGTGGTTGACTAATGGGAATGCACAAAGCCTACCTGTCACCCACCCCAGACGTGTATTCAGAGACAGGCAGAAGGCACCAAATGGTTAAGGTAAGAAAATGCCAACTTTCTTAATGTGGCATTTTCAGAATTACATTTCAAAATCTGACTTCACCATAAGTTTGGATTTTAAATTGGGAATCCAGAGACATCAACCTTGGGTATCCATCTCTTCCCAATGTGAATTTACACTTATAAGAAGTTATAAGGTAATAACAATGTTAACCTACGGGAGAGATCGGCCTTGCAGTAGTGAAAAATGTTTTTAAGCGTTTTCACTATTAGGACATGTAAAATGTAAAAGTACACGCCCTGCTTTTTAAACATATTGCACCATGCCTTTGGACTGCTCAGGGCCTACCTTAGGGGTGACTTAAATGTATTAAAAATGAAGGTTTGGGCCTGGCAAGAGGGTTAACGGCCAGGTCAACATGGAAGTTTGCAACTGCGCACAAAGGCTTTACAATGGCAATCCTGAAACATTCCAAAAAGGCTACTGAAGTAGGTGGCACAATCAGTGTTGCAGGCCCACCCGTAGCATTTAATTTACAGGCCCTGGACACATGTAGTGCACTTTACTAGGGACTTATAAGTACATTAAATATGGCAATTGTGGATAAGCCAATGTTACGATGTTTAAAGCAAAGAGCACAGGCACTTAAGCACTGGTTAGCAGTGGTAATGTGCACAGAGTCCTAAAGACAGCAAAAACAGGAGGTCTGAAAGTAAAATGTCAGAGGAAACCAAGCCATGGATGACAGGTCTAACAGTCACATATGCATTCAAAGCACTGCACAACACCGGGCCCTTCTACCCCAACCACCACCTCCACTTCCACCAACCTTTCAGCCATCTTTGCTCGGCCTCACGCTCACTCGCCCACTCACCCCAAGTACGCAGAATCAGAGCTGGAGGACGATCCTTCTCCCACCTTGCTGTGAATTCCTGAAACAACCTACCCCTCCAGATCATAACCTCCACATCGTATTTCCAAAAGAAGCCGAAGACCTAGTTCTGACACTAGTACACTATTCCCTGCATCGTCCTCAGCCAGACTTAGATAACACCCTCCTAGGGGCCTGGATACCCTCACGGGTGATAAGCTGCTCTCTCCGAATCCACTAACATAAAATAACATACCATAACATAACACAACGTAACGTAACATAACATAACATACCATACCATACCATACATTACCATACCATGCCAAACCATACCATACCATACCATACCATACCATGCCATGCCATACCATACCACAACATAACATAACATACCATAACAACATAACATGGAAATGTCACATTGAGAGTTTGTCTAAGGTAGCACATTTTACAAATTTGCTAAATTTGTCACCTTTTCAAAATTTCATCAGCAGATTTATTATTTCACGTCAGAAGATTCATCACATCTGACATGTTTAATGAATCATAAGTTTTGAGGAAAATCAGTCAATGCATAAAAAATAGACTATAAAAGAATAACTGTAGAAATCATTTTTAGTATAAGAATTGTTGTTTCTTTCTGGTATTTTATTCATTTCTTTCTTTTTAAAATTACTTTTATTGATAAACAAACAGCAGGCTTCACATATCGTTCTGAGTGGCATAATCAGGTCATTACACATGTGTATTTGTCTTGGCATCACAGTTCCACATATCGTACATGATCCATACAGATTATCAAGGCGCTTTTACGGCCGTACCATTCCCCTGTCCCTAACCCCGGTAAGCTCTCCAATCCACCAACACTTTCTCTCACTTCTTGGGGTATCCTCTAGCTGTATAGACCACTTGTTTGGCCCTCTGACACCAATCCAGATCTGTCTTCCAATCACCGACTACTAGGGTAACCGTCGCACCCCATGTCCTTGCAATATTACGTTTTGCAACCCCGCTGCTAATCTCAACCAAATTTCTTTTGTCTTAGGCCAGTCCTGATCCCCTTTTATTCCCTGAAGGAGCCATTCAGGCTCCACCAGGATCTCCACTCCTGTTAACCTCGCCATTATCGACGTGATTTGGGACCAGTATTATCGAATTTTTCGACAGTACCATAATGTGTGATAGAAGGACCCCTCACCACGACAACACCATCTACACATTGGGGAATATACTCTTCCCCTTTTGTGCAGGAGGATCTGTGCATTATAAGATCAATGGAGGGTCTTAAGTTGGAACAATCGGAATCTCACTCTGATGGAGATCTCCCGAGCGGCCTAGAGGGTCTCCATCCAGTCTTCATCATCCAGTGTTTTCCACAGATCGCCCTCCCATGTCCGCCTGAGGGGGCGTAGTAGATCGGGGGAATAGTTGGTTAAATTGTTATAGATTAAAGATACTCCCTTCTGTGACAGTGCCTCTGTTAACAAACGGTCCTCTAGTGGCGAGGCATCAGGCAGTTGCTCCCCTATTTGCAAGTGGCAGTGTAGTGATGGCCCAGCTGACTGTGTCGGAATCGTTCCAAATCAACTAAATCAAATTCCTTTTGCAGATCATGAAACTGTATGTATGTATGGTTTCTCCAGACTTCGCCCAGTTGTTCTATGCCAGTAAGTCTCCATTTATGGAATTCACCTAACCCTTTTACTTCAGGCAGGAGTGCACTGTACCACAGCAGAGTCTGGGCCGTTAGTTTCGCTCTCCAGCCCAGAAATTTGGTAGCTGTGTGCCATGTATGTATTATGACTTCTGTATGTTGTGGCCAGTCGTCCCTGCCCATCTTACCATATAGTAGTCGCTCCCATCCCCCCAAGACCATTCACTCTCTGTATACTCTATATGCAGGACCCTGGCGGTCTGTGAACACCCAGTCATTAATTATCAGAAATTGTGAGGCCCAGTAATATTTTTGGACATCAGGAAGCGCCATTCCTCCATCATACACCCCTTTCTGTAGTTTAGCCAGCCAATTCTTGAAGCTCCCCCTTTCCACAGAAGTTTACAAACTGTCTGGTCAATTCCTGTAACAACCACTGATGGAATCTTGTACTGTGTATTCTGCCTTACATTGAGCAACCTTGGGAGGGACATCATCTTATATTGGGTGGCTCTGTCCGCCAACGTCAACGGCAAAGATTCCCAGTGCTTCTCATCTGTTTTAAGTAGTTTCAGTTGTGGGTTGAGGTTCTGCCTAAGGAATTCACGTGGGTCACGCGTTACATATATTCCTAAGTATTTTAACCCGTTTGAACACACTGGGGCCAAGCAGTCACGTGGCAAGCGAGGGGCCTTCCCCGACAAGGGGTAAATCACTGATTTAGCCCAGTTGATTGTGTAGCCAGAGTGTTCCCCGAATATTCGGAAGTTTTGGATTATTCTATTTATGGAGTACTTGGGTCGTGTCATGAATAGTAGAACAGCATCGGCATACAGGTAGATTCTTTCTTCCCACCCTACTGGTGCGAGTATGCCTCAGATTATGAGGTCTCGGCAGATCCATGCCACCAGGGGTTCAAGGGCCAGAGAGAGCAGCATAGGAGATACTGGGCAGCCCTGTCGGGTGCCCCTATGAAGCTTAAAACAGCCTGAAGTTGTTCTGTTTACCCTGACTATGGCCATAGGGGCAGTGTAAAGTAGTCTGACCCAGGCTCTGAACTTGGGGCCAAACCCAAATCTTTCCAAGACTGCAAACATGTAATTCCATACCACTGAGTCAAATCCCATTTTCGCGTCTAAAGCCATCGCCACAGTTTGTGTATCTGTGCAGGTTCTGGTTAGATGTAGTTTAACATAGAGGCGTCTTAAGTTAAGCCTTGTGCTCCTGCAGGGAACAAATCCCGACTGGTCGGGTGTATTATCGAGTGGAGAGCCATTCGCAGTCTGGTGGCCACATTTTTGGCCAACACCTTAATTTCCACATTAAGCAGAGAAATTGGTATATACGAATCGGGTTCAGTTGGGGGCTTTCCATCTTTTAGTATGGTTACTATCGTTGCCATCCTCCGTTCCAATGGGAGGCAACCCTTGACGAGCGCTTCCTGGTACATCTCAAGCATTGGTTTGGTCACCACTCCTGCTAGGCCTTTATAAAGCTCTATCGGCAAACCATTAAGTCCTTGTGCCTTAGCCCACTGCATCTCCCTCAATGTCACTTGCAAGTCTTCCTCGGACGAGTCGGCTTCTAGGGACGCTCCCTCATCCTTAGTTAGTGGTCAGAGGACCACGTCCTTCAGGAAGTCCACACAGTCCAAATCGGTCACTGAGGTATGGGAGGCATACAAAGCCTCATAGTAAGAGGCGAAAGCCTCAGCTATTCCCACATTGGTAGAATTAACTGTCCCATTTCTGTCCTTCACTTCAAGTACCCAAGACCTCTCCCTGTCGCTGACTCCAGCCACGCTAAGAGCTTGGCTGCCTTATCTCTAATGTCATAAAGACGTCGCTGCTTTGCCAAAGCGTGTTTAAGGGCTAGGCCCTCTGTCAATGCTCTCAACTCCTGTTGGTAGAGCTGCAACTGGTGTCTGGCCCTTTCTTGACTTGTGTCTTGTGCTTTACCCTTTATTTCTAGTATCTCCTTTTCCAGTTCGGCACATTGCCATCTGGAGTCTTTTTTCTTCCCCCTATTGTTTTGAAATCCTCCCATAGGTTCTGCGCCGAGTCAACAGACCCCTGGTTTTCTTGAAAATACAAGTCTACCGCCGTGCGTATGTTATCTCTTGTGCGCTTGGCTTTGAGGTACCAGGCATCCAACCTGGGTGGACATTGGTGATCTATCATTGGGCCTTGTAGTTGTCCCTTCACCGGGGAATGGTCCGATATACCTCTAGCCAACTGTACTGCTCCCCTGAATCATGGCAGTTGGTACCGGAGAGTAAACAAGTAATTAATTCTGGAGAGACTGCTGTGTGGTGCAGAGAAATATGTGTACTGCCAAGTGTGCGGGTTAAATTCCCTCCAGAGGTCTGACATGCCCATTGCTGTAAACTGTGAAAGTGTTGTACCTCCTCCCTGTCCCCCTGCTCCTGTATTGGTTCTGTCCATGTGGGGGTCAAGGACCGCATTAAAGTTGCCACCTACCAAGAGTATTCCTGTGGGTAGTCCCAACGGTACAACTTGCAGATCAGAAAGGTTCATGGTCAGGAGTCGAGGCGGGGCATAAACGGAGCAAAGGTTAAGATCTACTCCATTCCAGGTCCTGTTAAGGGCTGCATATTGTCCATTGTCATCTCTCCACACTTTTTGGGAGATAAAGGTTAGCGACTTTTTAATCAAGATTCCCACCTCCGCTAGTCTGAGGTGTAACCCATGTGACCCTTTAGAATATAGCCCATTCGGTCTAATGCCTTATAGTGATGACCTCTCAAGTGTGTTTCTTGTATTAGTATTATGTCTGGGACATGACGCTGTAAATGTTGCAGGATCAGCGTACGCTTAATACTGCTTCCCAGCCCATTGACATTCAAGGACCATATTTTTAAACTCTGCGTGATCTCACATGAGGTAATCTTCTTTTCCGTCTAAGTGGTGTACCTCTAGATGAAGTTCTGAGTCCCCCACGCCACCCCCAACGGATCCTCTATACTTAGTTTTATCCACGCCTTACGGGGGCACTAGCAACAGGCAGAGTGCCGTGAAGCCTTAGTTCTAACTAGTTTAAATGGTAGTTTCACCAACTCCTCCCACCCCGCTACCCTGCTCAGTGGAATTTAAACTTCCCACTTCCCAAACATGCAGAGTGCTTGTCACCACAAACTCAGCATACAATGGCAGGATGTGATGCAGCCACCCGGGTTACTATCTGTCGGATAAGAACTTTAATTTATAGTTAAAAGACAATCCCCTCAAACTGAGGAGCTAGCCCCCAGCCCGCCCCGGCCCCAAAACCCCGTCCCCACTCCCTACACCACCCAGTCATGTTTTACTACCGCTCAGTCATTTAAATCTTTTCCCCAGGCATATCCCACCCCCTCACCCAGGACCCAGCAAACATCACTCCCCCACTAATTTCTCACTATAGCCGCTCACGTGTTCCTCTTAAGGGGATGCGGATCTCTGAGGCAGTTTGGCGGGAGCGGCCCTCTTCTTTCCTGGGGCCCTGAGCTTGTCCCTCCACCTGTCACCCGCAGTCCCCTTACCAACCACTCTCCACCCTTACAGCTAGTCCCATGCTTCTTCTGGAGTGACAAAATGTTATGTCTTCCCATCTATGATCACTTTGAGCTTGGAAGGGTAGAGCATCATGTATTTCAGGCCCTTTACACATAGAGGTTTCTTTAACCTCATCAACGCTTCTTCGCTGGCGCTGAAACTTCAGGGTAAAGTCTGGGAAGAAGCAGATCACTGCGTTGTCGATGCGTAGGTCTCCATGTGTCCTGGTAGCCTGTAGGATTGCATCTCGGTCCCTATAATTCAATATTCGGACAATGATCGTTCATGGGGGCCCCCGGTTTCGGTGGAGGGCCAAGTGCCCTATGGGCCCTCTCCACTGAGAAAAAGCTTGACAAATGTTTCGGTTTAAGCTTATTTAGGATCAAGTTCTCCAGAAACAAGTCCACACTGGGGTCTTCAGAACCCTCCAGGAACCCCGCCATTCTGATATTGTTGCGTCTCGACCTCCCTTCCTGGTCCTCCAGTCTGCTTGAAAGGATCTCACTTTGTTTCATTAGGTTCTGTACCCGTTCTTTCAGGCGCTTGGTTGTGGAAAGCAGCCCGTCCATTTGCAGTTCTGTAACGGTTACCCTTTTGGATATCTTGTGGAAGTCTGCTCGAAGCAGGTTGACCTCCACCGTCACTGCATCCAGCTTAGGTTCTATGGGAGATATTGAGCCCCTGAGTTCCTGAATGGCTGCCATTATTGTTCGTAAGGAGGGATCTCCTTCCTGCTGGTGGTCCCCCGGTGAGGCAGATGCTTTGGTCTCCCGGCCCTCAGCCCAGACATCAACATTTTCACTGCAAATGTATCTAAATTGGTTTGTTGGGTGAGCTTTTATGAGTGGCCCTTCATCATTTCAGGGACCCCCGTCTTCATGGTGAAGACCGCCTTCAACCCTCTTCCAGGTCCCTGGGTGGGGCACCTCAGGGACCCTCTCCACCTCTATCCGGTCAGTCTTGATGGGTGGGTGCAGGCCTCTACTCTCCCACACTAGTCACAGTGATCTGTTCACCCTCTATTCTGCTCTCTGGATCTGTTATAGGGTGTAGGTCCTCGCCGTAGGGGTGGCACCCGGGTCTCCAGTGCTCTGGTGTCACCCCCAATGGACCGATCGACAGGGAGGGAGGGGAGAAGACTCGGGGTTCAAAATGTTACTCTCCAATTTGAGGTGCCAGGGGTGTCTCAGCACCTCCCGGACTCTCCGTTCTGGTATGCCCAATCTGTGGGCTAAAAGAGAGCAACACCCATACTCACCACTAGGGTCTCACTGCAGGCCACCGTCTTTGCCCACAACAAATGCAATAGGGACCGCAGCCCTGCTGGCCCAGGCCCGCGGCCCACTCGTCTGTCTTCACCCCGTCACGGGACTCGCCAACAGGGCCCCGCCCCTCCTTTATTTGCAAAGGATCACTGCCATTGCCCAAACTGGTGTCACCGATATTCAGGAAGAGATGGGGGAAGGGGGGCCATAGGGCCGCATGAGGCCGCCTCCCAGCTTGGGCCGCAGAAACGCTCTCAACGTCCCGCAGTGCCACACCACTGTTCCCCGGTTATGGAGAGCCCTCGCGGTTCATAGTCTTTGTGGAGCCGCCACTCACCCGATACGCTGAGCTGGGTGATGTTTCTGCTGCCAGTGGGTACTTGCTACTGTGGAATGGATGGCGAACGGGGCGGGTGCACACTGGTCACACCCGGGTGCAAGATCTTGATCGCCGTGCCCACTCACCTCTGAAGTTGCACTGTCCCCCCACCTTCTGACACGCCACCCGTTGCTCTCTTCATACGCTCTCCTCAATTGGGATGGCGCTTCACACCAGAGCTCACCCCAGGTCCTGTAGGGTGCCCACCATCACTTCGCCTGCTTTCTCGGTTGCTGTGGGGAAGGAAGCGGGGGAGAACGCGCCCGACTCAACACTCCTGTTGCGGTCAGGGCTCAAGTGCCATCTTGGCCAGCACTTCATTAACTCCCATATCTCTCGATCGCCGGATCAGCATCTCAGCTCATTGGAGACCACTGTATCGATGGGGGGGCCGCAGCAGGGCTGATTATGGAGATATAATTGACGGGTTTCAGGGGATTATCTCCAGGTGACACAGAGCTCTCTCTCAAGGAGCAGCCATTCCTTTCGGCTGCAAGCCACACCCCCAGTATTTTATTAATTTCTAAGCAAAGTTGTACTCTGAACTAATCAAAATCAAAAAGTGTCCTCTGGGAGTAAGCAAAAACGGAGAATACCGTGTTGTTCAACTGTCATTCAGCATGTATTCATCATTCTTATTCTATCATTCCTATAATCCGTATTGGCACACAAAATCCTGATATCACGAAGAGAGCTTTTTTTCACTTAAATTTATTATAAAAGTATATACATATACTGTGATGTCAATCAATATAAAAAACCAAAAGCAGCCTTAGTGACTGAATATGGTTGCAGTTAAAAACATGTAAAAATACAAAGTTAAAAAACACAATGGAGCAAAAATCTATCTTGCACTATCTTTCATCTAACTTAATTGGGAGAATACAACAGACAAAATAGTATGTCATTGATTACCACATTCACAATTAACAATTAGACCAACTCAGAGGGTGTTAAGACATAGTACATCCAGGTCTACTGTTCCTAAATTCATAGAAGTGATTGTGGATTTTCGTCAGGGGGCGTCGACGCGTTTCGAAGGGCAGATCAAATAAAGCCTTCTTTATCAAGACCAGAAAATTGTTTTTCAACTCCCTTTGTAGAAAAATCTATAAACATAAACATATATATATTTGATTGAGTAAACATTTGAAGCACAGTAGATATTCATAGACAGTATTGCAGAGTTTTAGAGTCTCATAGTTTTATAAGGCCTTATCTTCCTTAGAAACTCCGAACAAAGTAACCATAATTGTATAAACAGTATTGTGCTCTCATTTCTTTAAGTCTATACACAGTCTGTTCTATACCTGTATATCATATTAATAGCAAACCCAAAGCTAGGAAAAATAACCTCCTTCTACAACACAGGTGTATGCCAATACAAAGACTCATTTGGTAGGGTGTGGTAATCACCTACCATCGCTGGATTCACTTAAATTAGCTTCACATTCATACTTTCAGCCGTCTACAAATTCACTCATGAATCTACCCTCAGAATATGCCAAATCGTTTTTTTTACTATTTCTTTTTTGCTATGTTGTGAAAGAGAAAACAATTCCTTTTACCATTCTTCTTACCTCTTTCTGCGTTTTTCTAAATGGAGACCACCCGAAATTTCTGGTGGTAAACCACTCACGTGTTTTGGGGGGCGAATGCCCAGGTAGTCACGATGACTCCTACGGAAATTAAAGATTGTTGTTATCTTTAGTTCTATTCCAATTTATTCCGGGTTTAATCTTCAATAAAGGACTCTTTAGCTTGATAATTACCTGGTTTTTTTGTATATATTAGATATATATTCCGACCTCTGATTGGGTTCTTGATGTGATTTTTGTTGTTCCTTGACTTATTCTGGTTTATTGAGTTTTAGTGGAGCGAGATGTCATAATTCTTGTCTCTCTGTTCTCCATTATTTTGACGAGAATCTGAATTTGTTACAATTTTCCCCGTTTTTCTGTCATTGGGGCCTTAAAAAAAGAGAGAATAGAATGTGTCGGCGAATTAATTACCGCTCAGTTGTACCTATTTTACAATTATTCATAGATGTTTATCTTATTAGCATCACGATATCCTATCTTTCCATTTTGTCAATTGTTCCCTCCTTCCGTATTTTGCTTATGGCTTCAATCAACCCAATAAAATCCAGACTCGTTCGCAGTAATGTTAGCATTTTTGAAGCGAAGGAGCTATCGTAAATACTCATTTGTTAATCATGTATTTTCCCTGTTTTAACCCTTCGTTTTTGAATTACCATAAAGGATATGCATTCTCTTATATCAACTGTCGTAGTGCCTCCATACTCTGTGCCCCATTGTTGGAGTCGTGTCACGGCAGGATCTTATCTATTTTCTTTATGTGTAATTAAAGGAACCGGCAGCGTTTCCCGATCCTACTAGATGTTAGTTCTTCATACTCGAAGTTCCCTATCTTTTTTCTACTTAAAGTAGTTTCCCCTACGGACTATTCTTGCCTCCTAATGCATTTTACTTATGACTTGAATCTACACAGTGAAATTCAGGCTCGTTCACGGTTCAATTATACTAGTTCGAGCGGACGGGCCATCACAAGACCTAAGTTGTTTCTTAAGCCTTTCCGTATGGTCACCCTAGGTTTTTAAACTTTAAAGGAACATTGTATTAACTATTTTAAATATCCCATACTCTGTGCCCCTTAGTTAGTATAGTAGCCTGACAGTGTCTTACCTGTTTACTTTAGACGTATTTGCAAAAACCGGCGGCGTTTCCCTGCGTCCGTCACGGTGTCCTCAGGTGTGTTGCTTGTCCTACATCAGTTCCTATTTATTCTGACGCGTGCGTAGATCGTCATTACGTTTAACCTGTCATTTTTTGTATCTCGGATTATGATTGGGCATCCCGGTGGTACCTTTACTATACGTGCGCAACATTAGCCTTTGCGCCGTACGGCAAATAAAACTTTATTGAAAAAAAATTTTTTTGTTTGTTTAGAAACAGGGGTTTAGTCTCAAAAAAATGTGAGGAGGGGAGGGTTTGTATAATCCTATGAAACCGCTTTTACAATGTTGTTTATAATAAAACAACTAGTTGTTGATGAAAAAATAAAGCACCTAAACACTATACGGTGATAGTAGTTTATGTTTTACATTTTCTTTGATGAGATCATACTGCCTCATTATATTGCTTTAAATCGGTTTGCTATAGTGAACGGATATTTTTATCTGTTATTGGTTATTATTTAGTGGTACTTCCTATATAGCGGCATTATATCTTTTATTTTTATTTATTTCTTGTAAAATTGTTTCATTTGGAAATTTAAAATTACAATGAAGTCTTAATTGATTATTGACATCCAATCTTCTCGTGAATTGAGCCCTTTTTCTACGGTATTTAATTTGCAGATATACCATTGTTCTCTTATTTTTCTTTTCTTGGTAATATCACCACCTCTCTTGTTACTTGTTATTTTTTCCAAAATGAACCATCTTATCTCTTCACAGTTGTGGCCTTGCTTATTTGTAGAAAATAGGAAATTTTTGGAAACATGGACCCATATTGCAAATCGCTGTAGCCGCGACTGGATTATATTGATAATCGAGACGGCACAGGAAGTCCTTATTTTAGAAAGGAAAGAAATTGAGGAATTAGACTTAAAAATTAAAACCTGTACGGGTCTAGAGGATGCAAAAAGAAAATTAGAGGAAATAGAACAAGATATTAATGGATACAGGGAGTATCTAATAAATAAGAAAGGTAATAAACTAAAAAAGGATATAGAAAGATACAATGTGGAATATGTCTACCCATATTTGACAAAAGAATACTACAATCAGAAGAATCCTAGATGGGAAAAACCATATTACAAGACTTCATTGTAATTTTAAATTTCCAAATGAAACAATTTTACAAGAAATAAATAAAAATAAAAGATATAATGCCGCTATATAGGAAGTACCACTAAATAATAACCAATAACAGATAAAAATATCCGTTCACTATAGCAAACCGATTTAAAGCAATATAATGAGGCAGTATGATCTCATCAAAGAAAATGTAAAACATAAACTACTATCACCGTATAGTGTTTAGGTGCTTTATTTTTTCATCAACAACTAGTTGTTTTATTATAAACAACATTGTAAAAGCGGTTTCATAGGATTATACAAACCCTCCCCTCCTCACATTTTTTTGAGACTAAACCCCTGTTTCTAAACAAACAAAAAAATTTTTTTTCAATAAAGTTTTATTTGCCGTACGGCGCAAAGGCTAATGTTGCGCACGTATAGTAAAGGTACCACCGGGATGCCCAATCATAATCCGAGATACAAAAAATGACAGGTTAAACGTAATGACGATCTACGCACGCGTCAGAATAAATAGGAACTGATGTAGGACAAGCAACACACCTGAGGACACCGTGACGGACGCAGGGAAACGCCGCCGGTTTTTGCAAATACGTCTAAAGTAAACAGGTAAGACACTGTCAGGCTACTATACTAACTAAGGGGCACAGAGTATGGGATATTTAAAATAGTTAATACAATGTTCCTTTAAAGTTTAAAAACCTAGGGTGACCATACGGAAAGGCTTAAGAAACAACTTAGGTCTTGTGATGGCCCGTCCGCTCGAACTAGTATAATTGAACCGTGAACGAGCCTGAATTTCACTGTGTAGATTCAAGTCATAAGTAAAATGCATTAGGAGGCAAGAATAGTCCGTAGGGGAAACTACTTTAAGTAGAAAAAAGATAGGGAACTTCGAGTATGAAGAACTAACATCTAGTAGGATCGGGAAACGCTGCCGGTTCCTTTAATTACACATAAAGAAAATAGATAAGATCCTGCCGTGACACGACTCCAACAATGGGGCACAGAGTATGGAGGCACTACGACAGTTGATATAAGAGAATGCATATCCTTTATGGTAATTCAAAAACGAAGGGTTAAAACAGGGAAAATACATGATTAACAAATGAGTATTTACGATAGCTCCTTCGCTTCAAAAATGCTAACATTACTGCGAACGAGTCTGGATTTTATTGGGTTGATTGAAGCCATAAGCAAAATACGGAAGGAGGGAACAATTGACAAAATGGAAAGATAGGATATCGTGATGCTAATAAGATAAACATCTATGAATAATTGTAAAATAGGTACAACTGAGCGGTAATTAATTCGCCGACACATTCTATTCTCTCTTTTTTTAAGGCCCCAATGACAGAAAAACGGGGAAAATTGTAACAAATTCAGATTCTCGTCAAAATAATGGAGAACAGAGAGACAAGAATTATGACATCTCGCTCCACTAAAACTCAATAAACCAGAATAAGTCAAGGAACAACAAAAATCACATCAAGAACCCAATCAGAGGTCGGAATATATATCTAATATATACAAAAAAACCAGGTAATTATCAAGCTAAAGAGTCCTTTATTGAAGATTAAACCCGGAATAAATTGGAATAGAACTAAAGATAACAACAATCTTTAATTTCCGTAGGAGTCATCGTGACTACCTGGGCATTCGCCCCCCAAAACACGTGAGTGGTTTACCACCAGAAATTTCGGGTGGTCTCCATTTAGAAAAACGCAGAAAGAGGTAAGAAGAATGGTAAAAGGAATTGTTTTCTCTTTCACAACATAGCAAAAAAGAAATAGTAAAAAAAACGATTTGGCATATTCTGAAGGTAGATTCATGAGTGAATTTGTAGACGGCTGAAAGTATGAATGTGAAGCTAATTTAAGTGAATCCAGCGATGGTAGGTGATTACCACACCCTACCAAATGAGTCTTTGTATTGGCATACACCTGTGTTGTAGAAGGAGGTTATTTTTCCTAGCTTTGGGTTTGCTATTAATATGATATACAGGTATAGAACAGACTGTGTATAGACTTAAAGAAATGAGAGCACAATACTGTTTATACAATTATGGTTACTTTGTTCGGAGTTTCTAAGGAAGATAAGGCCTTATAAAACTATGAGACTCTAAAACTCTGCAATACTGTCTATGAATATCTACTGTGCTTCAAATGTTTACTCAATCAAATATATATATGTTTATGTTTATAGATTTTTCTACAAAGGGAGTTGAAAAACAATTTTCTGGTCTTGATAAAGAAGGCTTTATTTGATCTGCCCTTCGAAACGCGTCGACGCCCCCTGACGAAAATCCACAATCACTTCTATGAATTTAGGAACAGTAGACCTGGATGTACTATGTCTTAACACCCTCTGAGTTGGTCTAATTGTTAATTGTGAATGTGGTAATCAATGACATACTATTTTGTCTGTTGTATTCTCCCAATTAAGTTAGATGAAAGATAGTGCAAGATAGATTTTTGCTCCATTGTGTTTTTTAACTTTGTATTTTTACATGTTTTTAACTGCAACCATATTCAGTCACTAAGGCTGCTTTTGGTTTTTTATATTGATTGACATCACAGTATATGTATATACTTTTATAATAAATTTAAGTGAAAAAAAGCTCTCTTCGTGATATCAGGATTTTGTGTGCCAATACGGATTATAGGAATGATAGAATAAGAATGATGAATACATGCTGAATGACAGTTGAACAACACGGTATTCTCCGTTTTTGCTTACTCCCAGAGGACACTTTTTGATTTTGATTGTGATTCAACTCTAGTCCTTTGGGTTACCAAGGGTTTCTCTCTTGATTTACACATTCTTCTGTACAACCAGTTGGTTGGAGAGGTTTATTAATTATTGTTGAGCCGGGTGGCCAGACACTCTTCTGCACAACCAGTTGGTTGGAGAGGTTTATTAGTTATCGTTGAGCCGATTGGCCAGACATTATTAAAAAATATAGACCCAATGGATTCATTCAAAACCTTTGGGTTTTCAGAGGAACAATTTAATAAACTTATAAACCAGAATCCTCGCCCCAATGGCAACACAAGCATTGTGTCCCTAAATAACGAACAACTCTTAAAATTACTCAATCTAAAAAAGAAAATGATAAGAACCGAGCTTCATGCCGAATTTCTGGTAGAATATTTAAAATCAGGAGTCATCCCGATAGGCCTTCGAGTTCGTAACGAACCGGGCCTATTTGTAGAAAATAGGAAATTTTTGGAAACATGGACCCATATTGCAAATCGCTGTAGCCGCGACTGGATTATATTGATAATCGAGACGGCACAGGAAGTCCTTATTTTAGAAAGGAAAGAAATTGAGGAATTAGACTTAAAAATTAAAACCTGTACGGGTCTAGAGGATGCAAAAAGAAAATTAGAGGAAATAGAACAAGATATTAATGGATACAGGGAGTATCTAATAAATAAGAAAGGTAATAAACTAAAAAAGGATATAGAAAGATACAATGTGGAATATGTCTACCCATATTTGACAAAAGAATAATCCTAGATGGGAAAAACCATATATACAAAGACCAATATATGGAAGGGGAAAGAACAAAAGAGTAATGTTCTCGGAGACATCAGGATCTAGTAGTGAAGAAGAGGAATTCAACAAAGATCAACCCAATAGAAGTGGTAGTAATATGGAACAAAACTCTTTTTTAGGCCAGGGACAGAGAAGGGGCCAAGGGAACTACCGGAACAGACAAAGAGGCAACCGTGGGGGGACGTTCCAGCAACAGGATCAGGGCAGGAACTACCCCCAACAGGAATATCTAAAAACACGCAACCAAAGATATTGGAGGTGAACAAGTTCCCAATCATTAACTTATCTAAACGCCAGCTCACCAAGAGTGAAATGGATGTTTTAGAAAAAGGTTTTAGTTTTGCCCCAAGTACAACTCTCAATAGATTTGAATTCGAGAGAGATCTCAAAACTTTATTCAGAAAAATCAGGCTAAAAAGGTTTTTCGAAGACAGAGAATACCAGGCCCCTGAAAATACATCGGGTCTTAAACCAAAATCCACATTTACCCCCGCGTTAAACACAGTTGATAAAAATGTTGAAATCTTCGAGAAAATTATGGAAATTGAAACTAAACAACTGCTAGACAAACCCAATACTAAAAAAAGTTTTAATAACAATCTCTGTAAGGAACAAAGAGAGGCATTAAAAGCCCTACAGGAAGATTCGACCATCATTATCAAACCCGCCGATAAGGGGGGCGGTGTTGTAGTGTTTCACTCAGAGGACTATAGAAACAGAATGCTGGAACTCTTGATGGTACCAGAACATTACAAAAAAGTTCCCCATAATAAACTCCTGAAACTAAAAAATGAAATTGATATTCTAATAAATACAGCAAAAGAGGAAGGAGTAATTTGCATAGACGAACACAAATTTTTAAATATAGTCTCTCCCATCACACCGGCTATATATGGACTTCCAAAGGTCCACAAAAACCTTGGAAATCCACCTATGAGACCAATTGTAAGCAGCATTGGCTCTCTGTTGGAACCACTAAGTATCTATGCTGATAGTTTCATCAAACCATTGGTACAACAACAGAGATCATACCTGAAAGACTCTGCTCATGCCATTACAGTCTTTGAAGGGAGAGCTTTTAATAGGGTAACCCAATTTTTGGTTACCCTAGATATAGAAGCTCTTTATACGAACATCCCGCAGGATGACACAATTAGAGTTATTAGATCCTCGATAGAACAAACGGATCTTCATGGTGGTCACACGGAATTCATTACACAATGTATCACGATGGTATTGAAGAATAACCTTTTCCTCTTTGAAGATGACCTATTCCAACAGGTCAAAGGTACCAGTATGGGAGCCACATGTGCTCCCAGTCTGGCCTGCCTGTACGTAGGGGAATTTGAAAATAAACATGTGTTCAATGAAGCGGCCCCATTCTTTGAAAATGTGAGTTCCTGGTACCGCTTCATTGATGACATTATTTTCATCTGGGAAGGTAACCAGGAAGATTTGGAGAACTTCATCAGTTGGTTAAACCTAGGTGATCCAAACTTAAAATTCACCTCGGAATTTAGTAAGGAAAAGGTTAACTTCTTGGACATCTGCATCAAGGACACAGGAGGTCAGCTGGAAGTGGAACTCTATAGTAAGCCTACGGATAAAAACACTTTATTGCACTATAGCAGTTTCCACCCGAAAGCACAAAGGGATAATATCCCCTTTGGGCAATTCCTGCGTTTGCGCAGGAACTGCTCTTCAATATATGATTTCAATAAACATTCAGATTTCCTCAAACAAAAACTACAAGACCGAGGATATCCCAAAAGATTAATAAACCAATCTTATAAACGAGCGAAGTATTACAATCGTGAATACATGCTTGATCAAAATAAGACACCTAATGCCAGTCAGAAAAAAGAACAAATTGTATTTGTCAGTCAATTTAGTGAACAAAGTAATCAAATCAAAAATATCCTAAATAGAAATTGGAAGATTCTAAATGATGGGCAAACTCTTAAATTAGAGAAACCCCTCTTTGCCTACAGAAGAAACAGAAACATTAAAAATAGCCTAGTAAAAACCTACATACAAGACAAGAAGGAAGAACAGAGTACGATGTATGGAACAAGAGCAATAGGCAATAACAAGTGTGGAACCTGCTGTATCTGTAAACACTGTATAGTGGCGAAATCTATTATCCATAATGGCCAAGAGATCAAATGCAACAGTTTAAATAACTGTCGCAGCAAGAATCTGATTTATTTGTTAATCTGCCCCTGTGACTTGGGCTATGTCGGGGAGACTGGCAGAGAGTTAAGACTCAGAGTGCAAGAACACAAATCAGCCTTAAGAATAGGGAAAGCTAACGCACCCCTCACTGAGCATTTCCAAAAGCAAGGCCACAACTGTGAAGAGATAAGATGGTTCATTTTGGAAAAAATAACAAGTAACAAGAGAGGTGGTGATATTACCAAGAAAAGAAAAATAAGAGAACAATGGTATATCTGCAAATTAAATACCGTAGAAAAAGGGCTCAATTCACGAGAAGATTGGATGTCAATAATCAATTAAGACTTCATTGTAATTTTAAATTTCCAAATGAAACAATTTTACAAGAAATAAATAAAAATAAAAGATATAATGCCGCTATATAGGAAGTACCACTAAATAATAACCAATAACAGATAAAAATATCCGTTCACTATAGCAAACCGATTTAAAGCAATATAATGAGGCAGTATGATCTCATCAAAGAAAATGTAAAACATAAACTACTATCACCGTATAGTGTTTAGGTGCTTTATTTTTTCATCAACAACTAGTTGTTTTATTATAAACAACATTGTAAAAGCGGTTTCATAGGATTATACAAACCCTCCCCTCCTCACATTTTTTTGAGACTAAACCCCTGTTTCTAAACAAACAAAAAAATTTTTTTTCAATAAAGTTTTATTTGCCGTACGGCGCAAAGGCTAATGTTGCGCACGTATAGTAAAGGTACCACCGGGATGCCCAATCATAATCCGAGATACAAAAAATGACAGGTTAAACGTAATGACGATCTACGCACGCGTCAGAATAAATAGGAACTGATGTAGGACAAGCAACACACCTGAGGACACCGTGACGGACGCAGGGAAACGCCGCCGGTTTTTGCAAATACGTCTAAAGTAAACAGGTAAGACACTGTCAGGCTACTATACTAACTAAGGGGCACAGAGTATGGGATATTTAAAATAGTTAATACAATGTTCCTTTAAAGTTTAAAAACCTAGGGTGACCATACGGAAAGGCTTAAGAAACAACTTAGGTCTTGTGATGGCCCGTCCGCTCGAACTAGTATAATTGAACCGTGAACGAGCCTGAATTTCACTGTGTAGATTCAAGTCATAAGTAAAATGCATTAGGAGGCAAGAATAGTCCGTAGGGGAAACTACTTTAAGTAGAAAAAAGATAGGGAACTTCGAGTATGAAGAACTAACATCTAGTAGGATCGGGAAACGCTGCCGGTTCCTTTAATTACACATAAAGAAAATAGATAAGATCCTGCCGTGACACGACTCCAACAATGGGGCACAGAGTATGGAGGCACTACGACAGTTGATATAAGAGAATGCATATCCTTTATGGTAATTCAAAAACGAAGGGTTAAAACAGGGAAAATACATGATTAACAAATGAGTATTTACGATAGCTCCTTCGCTTCAAAAATGCTAACATTACTGCGAACGAGTCTGGATTTTATTGGGTTGATTGAAGCCATAAGCAAAATACGGAAGGAGGGAACAATTGACAAAATGGAAAGATAGGATATCGTGATGCTAATAAGATAAACATCTATGAATAATTGTAAAATAGGTACAACTGAGCGGTAATTAATTCGCCGACACATTCTATTCTCTCTTTTTTTAAGGCCCCAATGACAGAAAAACGGGGAAAATTGTAACAAATTCAGATTCTCGTCAAAATAATGGAGAACAGAGAGACAAGAATTATGACATCTCGCTCCACTAAAACTCAATAAACCAGAATAAGTCAAGGAACAACAAAAATCACATCAAGAACCCAATCAGAGGTCGGAATATATATCTAATATATACAAAAAAACCAGGTAATTATCAAGCTAAAGAGTCCTTTATTGAAGATTAAACCCGGAATAAATTGGAATAGAACTAAAGATAACAACAATCTTTAATTTCCGTAGGAGTCATCGTGACTACCTGGGCATTCGCCCCCCAAAACACGTGAGTGGTTTACCACCAGAAATTTCGGGTGGTCTCCATTTAGAAAAACGCAGAAAGAGGTAAGAAGAATGGTAAAAGGAATTGTTTTCTCTTTCACAACATAGCAAAAAAGAAATAGTAAAAAAAACGATTTGGCATATTCTGAAGGTAGATTCATGAGTGAATTTGTAGACGGCTGAAAGTATGAATGTGAAGCTAATTTAAGTGAATCCAGCGATGGTAGGTGATTACCACACCCTACCAAATGAGTCTTTGTATTGGCATACACCTGTGTTGTAGAAGGAGGTTATTTTTCCTAGCTTTGGGTTTGCTATTAATATGATATACAGGTATAGAACAGACTGTGTATAGACTTAAAGAAATGAGAGCACAATACTGTTTATACAATTATGGTTACTTTGTTCGGAGTTTCTAAGGAAGATAAGGCCTTATAAAACTATGAGACTCTAAAACTCTGCAATACTGTCTATGAATATCTACTGTGCTTCAAATGTTTACTCAATCAAATATATATATGTTTATGTTTATAGATTTTTCTACAAAGGGAGTTGAAAAACAATTTTCTGGTCTTGATAAAGAAGGCTTTATTTGATCTGCCCTTCGAAACGCGTCGACGCCCCCTGACGAAAATCCACAATCACTTCTATGAATTTAGGAACAGTAGACCTGGATGTACTATGTCTTAACACCCTCTGAGTTGGTCTAATTGTTAATTGTGAATGTGGTAATCAATGACATACTATTTTGTCTGTTGTATTCTCCCAATTAAGTTAGATGAAAGATAGTGCAAGATAGATTTTTGCTCCATTGTGTTTTTTAACTTTGTATTTTTACATGTTTTTAACTGCAACCATATTCAGTCACTAAGGCTGCTTTTGGTTTTTTATATTGATTGACATCACAGTATATGTATATACTTTTATAATAAATTTAAGTGAAAAAAAGCTCTCTTCGTGATATCAGGATTTTGTGTGCCAATACGGATTATAGGAATGATAGAATAAGAATGATGAATACATGCTGAATGACAGTTGAACAACACGGTATTCTCCGTTTTTGCTTACTCCCAGAGGACACTTTTTGATTTTGATTGTGATTCAACTCTAGTCCTTTGGGTTACCAAGGGTTTCTCTCTTGATTTACACACACACGTACTCTGAACTAAAACAAAATGTGAAGTAGGTGTTTTTGAAAGTCCTGCAGTGGAAGAGCACAATAGCAAGCTGAACAAAATGTTATGTAGCACTAAATATCTTTGTAATTTTTAGATTAGAAACGTTGTGAAGTTACTGAATGAGGAGTTGCTTTTATTCTAGGTTGCAATTGTGGTGCACTGAAGGGACGTTATAGTTAGGTGAAAATATCAGTTAACAGAAACCATTTTAAATAAACAAAACCACTGAATTTCACCAGTTATAGTTATCGCAAGTAACTATAACTCATGCCCTAAGGTAATTATAACTCGAACCCTCGCCATGCACAGTGTTGTCATAAATGATTTCATTGCAAATGTTGCAGCAAAATTATCAATGATGTCATAGAACATCACGAGTGATGCAATATCTCGAGTGATTAGAGGTGCGTGGTGAGGGTGCTACCTTGCATTGCTCTGAATTTACTAGGCTACGTAGAGCCATGCATGATGGTGATTTATGATTTAATCATACGTGCAGTGGGTGGCCCATAAACCATGTTGGAAACATCGGGCTGTACTCTCCATGATAGCTTACTTCCTTTGATTCGCTGTTTTGGGCAAACAAGCCCTGGATGTATTGGACCCATTCAGTGTTACTGATTGGGTTAGACTTTGCTGCAGTGCTTGCTTCGCAGGCTTCCGGAATTAGAAACCAGAGCTTCTTGCTGTTGTTTGAGACTTCCTTATAGTGATCCATTTATGTTCTGCTTTATTTACTTTTAATTAAAAATCCATGTCTTTGTCTTATTCCTTTAGTATCTTAATTATTTTTCCCTTGCAGATGAATAGAAAAGATATTGGGATCATGTCATCTGATTTAAGACCCTCGTTGTACCTTTGAGTGTAAAAAATTGATTACTGGAGGGGTGATACTTTGTGCAGAACTTGCAAGCGTTAGACTTGGAACTACTTTCTTTCTGCTTGGCAAACATTCCAGTCCACTGCAAAAATGTATCTAGTAGGTACCTCCTTGATTGCCCTATTAAGAAGTCTTTATGACAACCAGGCTTTTCTTATCCCAGTATGGCCTCCCGTTCTTATTAACCAACTCCAGGAGAGTCTCCTGGTTATTTCACATGGATGATTCTTCAAGCAATATATCTATATTGAAAGAAATTATATTGTGATTGCTTAACAAGTTGTCAATGACTCTTTGATTAGACAATAAGCCAAAAGAGGTATAGGATGTAATTACTTAATCAAGGATTGACCTATATAAATAACAATTATAGGTGAAATTAGGACTAAAGTCATTGGAAATTCTAGTTTGTGATGATACATTCATTTTTACACCCATAATCTAATAGTATTCTTACCCGAGAGACAACCTTATTTGCTTCTGGAAAGGGTGGGCCCAAAAGGTCATGGTTTCCAATATCTTGGAATCCTCCCACTCTTCTACTGCTGAGTTAGATACTTCGCCATTCAGATACCCCACAATTAAGACATGTGACTCCTCCTCCTTATCAATTATGTGGGCAGTATCGACAATCAGTTTTTTTGCCAGCTTGTTGTTCTTTGAACCTGGACATATATAGATATCACAGCAATGTAGTTTAACTTCCGTTGAATACAAAGCATTCCACATGTATTTTATGTCAAGAACTAAGTTAGAGGCATGCAAAAATAGGGCATATGACCAGTAGTGTGCCTTCCCTAATAATATTGAAATGCCCACCTAACAAGGCTGCTGCTTGAAGGAGTAGCTGGTCAATAAGTTGGAAATAATTATCTAGATGAATGGCTAAGTTATCACGTCTCATGGATGCAAATAATATCCGCCCTCAAACTGGCAATGAGATTCGCCTTCAGGTTTGGCATTTTATTCCCCACAGTATTCCAGGAGATAATATTTAGACTTCCGTTAGTGTGGGATACGAAATCTTTGGGACAGCGGCTTTCAAAAATTCAGTGATTTTGCCAACTAGTTCCACGTTGTATCCTTTTCAAACGAGGCATCTGGGGAAAGTTTTCCTCCAACAGAACTGTTAACAGCTTCCCCGAGGCTTTTAGACTAAGTGTCATGTTCTGTGTTCCATGTATTAAATCCTCTCTCTTTGGTTACATGTTCGTATTCAGATGCATGAAGTCTCCTATATTTGGGGCTGTGCGAGAGAACCTTGAGTATGTTCTTAGGCTGCTGAGTGGAAATAACATCGGCAGAGAAAATAATCGCAATTTTCCAAGACTGAGTTAGCTATGATCGCTGAATAGAATGTTACCCTTGTGTGGGGTCACCTGTGCAAATATGAAATCTATACTGATTGAATATCGCTGCTTTTCACAAGGGCCAATCTTTCTATTTCAGAAAAACAGCTTAATAAGAAGGATCTGTTTACTGCTCTAGCATTCTCAGCAAATAAAATAATAAATCTAGCACTGGGAACATGTTCATCAGGTCCCCCCCCCCTTTGTGTCAGTGGTATTCAAACTTTTCAGCATGTTTTTAAGATTAACTGGTTTAGGGGATTCTGTGGATGGAATAGATTTGCCCATGGGGTTAAACTCATATAGGCGGTTCCTCCATTTTCCAGGGGAGCGTCATGGCACTGATCAGAGTCAAAGGTTCCCACAACTGTTGACTTGGTGACTGTGGGGGTCGTTTCAATTGTATAACCCATAAAGGATTGTAGAGGACCCAGTCTTTCCTTTTTTTTGAGTCGATGAGCTTAAAATGGCTTGAAAGGAATTCAATGAACTCTTGTTTTACTCTCTAGGGAAGTAGATTTTCCTAGGTCTTCTTTTGCATTTTTTCCAAACTTTCCTTGACCTTTGTTGAGGGCTTTTGTATTTTTCTTATTAGTTCCCAATTTGGTATTTAGCTATTCCGATAGTTTAATAATGCTACTTCCAGGTGGCTCTTGGGCATCTGTTGCAGTTGTCTTCTTCTGGCAAAATATAGGGTAAAGAGGCATAGAGGCACACCTTGACTTAATTTTTTCCTCTGTCCCTTTCTCTGAATAGGTTCTTTAAAGAGAAGACTACATTATCTTTCTTTCTGACCTTCCTCTTTGCATCATACTGGGAGGAAAACCTTGGGGGACCAGCCTGCGTTCCATTATGAATGAGAACAGTCTCACTTATAGGATGTTCCATTTTTTCCTCCTGTAGAGCATTACTCTTTCTTAATGGGTACTTGTCCCTATTTGCCAGCGAGGTGTTTTGAACATTGCTTATTCCACTCTGTATTCTGTAAGAGTTTGCATTCCTGGTTGTCTTCCATAATTCCTCTTTGAGAGGTAAAACACACTTGAGAATTGCAGAAAGGTCTCTAATACATGGTCTGAGTTTTCAGTCGACTTTTCAAATAAGGCTAGAACTGAACTTAACATCCTTGCTGAAGCGATTCTAAAATCTGTACTTACTAGCCCAGGAAATTACAAGAAGGTTGGTTTAGTACCGCTCTGGTGTGTAGCCAAATATGGAAGGCGTTTCTGAGCAGGGGGTGCTGCTAAGCAAGTTTTGCTAAATTATAGTTGATTTCTTTTCATCGGGCACCACTGAAGTCAGCAATCCTATGGATTTTCTTTTCCCAATCTGCGTGAAATTCCAGTTTATATTGGGCAGGGTGTAATCAGTAATGGACTGCGATTTCACTCCTAAAATCGTGTTTGTATTTCCATTGATATTCGGGCAACGGTGGGGGCTGCACAGCAAACAGGGGGCTGAAGCACTGATAGTGCTCACTCAGCCCTCAGAGCCCTCTCCTGTGCCCCACACCCCTGCCTCCTTCTGACTCAGAGGATTGCATGAGGGGAGGGCTAGCGATAGCGCCTGGGTTGATGCATGCCTCCCCTATCCTCTGCCACCCACAGCCCTGCTCTAGTGCTCAGCTACTCTACTACTCTTTTGCTCCGCTACTTCCTCTGACGTAATGTCTGCCTTGCTGCCCCATGCATGACAGCTTTGCATGGCTTAGTAAATCTGACTAAAGGGCTTGTGTTGTCTTTTGTCGCCTTGTTTGACGCAAAGGAAACGCACACCCTTTGCAAATCTGGGCCTAAATGTCTTGCAATTCACAACGAATGCAAATAAGTGTAAGTGTGATAAGGACAATTACAACTCCCCCCTCCCTTTTTAAAGGAGGAGTGCGGAAGGAAAGAACCATCACATAAATACATTTTCCAGGCGAAAAAGGATCAAAACATATTTTTTCAAAGTTCTCTTATTTTTAACTCTGGGCGGTGAACTCCACTCCACTCGCTTTACGGAGCTCTCGGAGTTCCGAAAAACTCCACTCTGCAATCGTCAAAGTCAAACTGGCGAGCGCAACCAAGGAAAATCAACCTCCCGGCAAGATTTTTCCTCATTCGTGATCGTCAATATCAAGTTGGTGAGCGCTAGCATGGAAAATCAACTTCCCGGTGAGATTTCTCAACACAGGTGGTCAGATTTCTCATTACGAGTGGTTACGTATGCTCAAAACTGCTCGCATTGAGAAACTGTCCGCTCGCATTGAGAAAGCTGCCGCTCAAGTAAAAAGCTACTCAAGCAGCAGAAAGGAAGGAGCGCCCGCTTGTGCATGGTGCCGTTCGCGATGATTGCACAGCCCAGACAAGCACCTGGCACTGAAAATCACAGCAAACAGAATAATCCAACATACTCCGCCGCTTGCGGAGCTCAGTGTAGCGCGGCAGCACTTTGTGGAGTTCCGCATAGCAGAACTCCACCCAGGCGTCCTTACTTCCTATTAGTACAACTCATTTACATTGTAGAGACGGACATCTAGTTTTCTACTTGGTGTTTTATTATTAATGTGTGTCATTTGTGTGGTGGATAACAAATGTAAAAAGTATATTTCGTTCACAAAATGAATACCTCTGAATGTTCATCCAGATGTATTTGTCTTGTAACAGGATTTTCTTTGTTAACTTACCACACAGATAGTTAAAAATTAAAATACATGCCTCAGAAAAAAAAAATGGGTCTTCCAATAAATACATTTGGGTTATGGACATAAGCAGGCAGTTGCAAAGATGGAAACTCTGCTAGTACTTTATTTGATTTGTAAAGGAAATCTAGGGCCAGATGTACGACGTGCAAAATAGCGCCTCACAAATTGCATCACATTTGGGTCTTGCAGTTTGCGAGGTACTATTTGGCGTGTAAAACAGTGTATTTAACACTGTTTGTGATTCCCAATGGGGTCGCAAATTGCGAGGTTCATGAATATTAATGAGCCTCTCGCAATTTGCGACCCCATTGGGAATGACAGACCCCTTCCTATTTGCGAATGCATTATCACCTACTTGAAGTAGGTGGTAATTTGCAAGTGTTTTGCAACCGCAATTGGAACGCCCCTTCCTGATAGCGAGTCGCAAAACAGTATTTTGCGAGTCACAAATTATTTGCGAGTCGCAAAATACTGTTTGTACATGGGCCCATGCTTTTTAGCATGCGCAAACGGGTCCAAGAGCAGTTTGCACACACTAAAAAGCGGTGTGCATCTGGCCCATAATGTTTGAGCCACAATACCCATAACGAAAACAAGGCACACAAAGGAAAACGCCTGTCAAAGCATAATATTTAAACTAAACAAATGCTTCATAATTTAGTCTCTATTGATACACCTTTTTCATTTCTAAGACGGCTGATTTTCCACAAAGACAAAACTATTATATTAAGTGATAACGTTTTATAAAGGTGACAAACTTAGCTCATTCAGTAACCTTGTGGTCTTTCCTAAATGGCTCGCAAAAATGTAGGCCTACGTTCATGAAATGGAACATCTTCCAGAATCAATAATGTGATTTCTGACTGTTTACTTTTCTGCTAGACTGAGCGGAAAAGGTTGAGTAGTTGGAAGAAGAAGAAAGAGGGACTTGTGAGCAAAAAATAATTTGTGCACAAATTTGAGGAGGATGAGGTGCTTAAACAGACAAGGGAATTTGTTGCACAAGGGTGGTTAAAAAAGAGCTTGAATGTCATCACTCTGCAAAAAAGCATATTTTCATCACATTTCTGTGAAGGAAAGTTCTGGAACTTGCACGGAGCAATACATTTTCTAGCACCTACCATTCCCCTAAGTATTGTGTCTAGCTGTGCATTTTAGGCCCTAACTCAGCAGTCACGTAGGGAAACCTAGAAAACCTGCATATTTCTAAAACCTAGACACCCAAGGGAATCCAGGGTGGGGTAACTTGCATAGCTCTCATCAGGTTTTCTTACTCAGAAGCCCTTGCAAACTTCAAACTTTGACTAAAAACACCTTTTCCCCACATTTCTGTGATGGAAAGCTCTGGAATCTGCAGGGGGCAACACATTTTTTTACCACCGTCACAGGCGCAGTACTTTCATCATGAATAGTTGCCAGCATGTGGACATCTCTTCTGTCTGAAAATTTCACGGCAAGAAGTTCATTACTGAGCAAAACACTGCTCTGTCCCCTTTCAAGTTTTTTACACACAAGCTCTTTAAGGTAAACTTTACGGTTAGAGAGGATTGGCACATGCCACAATGCCCACTCGGAACAATTCTTTAAATAATTGCATACCTGTAAAGTAATTATCAACTTAAAAATGGTGACCTTCATGAAAAAGTGCCCTGACAAGTTACCACACAATGTTGTCTCTGACTTCAAAAGTGGAAGGATAGCTAGGGGGCTCAATTGAAGAATCTCTACCAGTGTACACCCCGAAATTATACACATATCCATTGGCACTATCACACAGCATATACAGCCTAAAACTATAATGTGCTGTCTTGCGGGGAATGTATTGTCTGAAAACGAAACGCCCCTTGAACAAGACCAAAGATTCAAACACAGATAAATCTTTCCCTGGAAGATAGATCTCTGAGACACGATCTACTAAATGATCAAGGAGAAGTCGAATCTTGAAGAGACGGTTACATTCAGGGTGATCCCTTGTCAATGCTGTGGTATTATCCCACAAAATGCTGCAGAAGCAAATATTGATCTTCATTCATAGTTACTGGAAATATAGCAGTTGCCATCAAGGGACTAGTAGACCAATATAAAAACAGTGCTGGCTTCCTTTTCAATCCAATTATGAAAGTTAAACCCCAGAACTGCTTACTCTCATGGAGATTTGTAGGAATCTGATGGGTAACTTAAGTGTGGCACTGTTGTCCCTCAATAACTGTTTTGAATGCAAATTAGTCTGCTCAACAAAATCATCCAAAAATACATCATCATTAAACAGTTCAAAGAAATGAATAGGCAAAAGGTTCTCTGTGTTGGCTCTACACCCTGAAACACTTCTAAAGGCCGGCAAAACAGGCTGTACCATATTAGGGGCAGCCGAGTGTTCAGCTCTTACAATGAAAGCTTTCCATCCCCTGGCTGCAGTTCAGGTAGCTCTTGCTGCACTACCGGCATATCACTGTCCTCCTCTAAAAGAGGCACTTCATCCACAATAATTGCAGATTCATCATCGGATGATTCCCCTCTAACAGAATTTCACCTCCAAAATCTTCAACTTGGTCCTCTGCAGCAGGTGCAGAGTCAGCCTCAGACCCATGTTCTGAGGCAGATTCAAAAAGCAATCTACAAGCTGCTGCAGGACAGTCAGCTTGCAAGCAGCCATAATGATTACTTATGAAACGAACACAACAAAGACAGCAATAAACAACACAGTGTCAAAGTTGAACTCAACAAACAGCTGTATCAAGGAATAAATGTAACTATTGCCATATAATAATCCTGAAGAAACTACTAATACAATCCACACAGTGAACTTGATATGTGTCCAGCACTTCCTCAGCACCCAAGGGGGTAGTGAGGGAAGTGTCTGTTTACTTGGCTGCCACCTAAATAAACACAATTTTCCACTATTCACCCTGCAGAGTGGGTTTCAAGCATAGAAGCCTATTAATCTCATGTCATGAGTGGCATGTTCATCATTACTGATATTTTAGCCACCATCCCAGTGTAGCTTGGGAATAGTAGTGCTGTTTATGAAATGATGAGCAGTGTTTTAAGTTGGCTGGGCCTTGTGGGTCCTGAGCCCTCATTTCTGTACTTGACAGTATTGTTTAAGCAAAAGAAATCTAGACTCTAAAAACAAATCGGAGTGACAGGCATGGATGCTGCACCCAACTAAAGTAATTGTGGAGAAGACCTGGAGAAGGAAGGAGGAGATTGAAACAGTTAGGGACCATCAGGTGGACCACCAGTAAGGTTAGAACAACCAAAGACATATGGACCAGGACAAAAATTAACCAGGACCAGGGTGACTTAATCCACAAGAACAGGGTGATGAAGGCCAGAGGGAACCCAAAGCAAATGGATTGACCGAAATGGACCGGTGCAAGGGGAAAAGTGCTAAGGAGGACCAGAGACAGGATGCCAAAGAGCAGGTCCACATAATTCAGGACCAATGGGCCAGAAGCAGAAGATCCGGGAGGACCATGACTAGGAATTACCATGGCTAGGAAGCTGTAAATCAGTATAATCAGGAGGAATATAAAGCTCCCGGAAGTCCCGGCCCAGAAATACAAGGTTCAGAAGGCCCAAGAGGGCAAGGACCGTAAATAAGAATGACAAAGACTCCATGGACCAATACAGGAACTAGGAGTATCAGGGCTGCATGGACAATGACAAGATAGACCAGACCTAGGAAGACCATTAACTCCATACCAAAGGTCTCCAGGCACAAAGGTACCATAACAAAGGTGATGCGGTAAGCCTGGAGACCAGGAGGCTTAGGAAGGGGCAGGAGGACCAGGGGACTAAGGGGGTAGAGAAACCAAGGCCAGTGGAACTGAACCAGAAGACCAGATCCAGGAGGACATTACAAAGGAGAACCAAGGCTACATGGCCAGGGGTGCCAGAGACAGACGAACTAGGAACAGGCAACCCAGGGGGACTAGGTAAACCAGGAGATTAGTACCAAGAGGACTGAGGGGCCAGAATTAGGGTGAGGAGTGTGAAAAGAGGGAGGAATGGGAGCCTGTAAAACAGAACAACCAGGATTCATAGTAGTAGAAGCATAAGAACACAGGGATGACAACCACACAGATCAGGGCCTGGAATGATAGGACAAGGAAGTTCTAAGACTATCATGAACAGTGGGTACTGAACCATCAGAAAAAGGAAAGGCTAGGACTATCAGTGGCTAGGACAAATTGAGAACAGTGACAACAAGAAGTAGAAGGACTAGGACCAGGACCATCAGTGCATGAGAAGGACCTTGATGAGAAGGAGCATGAGACTATGGCCAGTAGGACCAGAGGACAAGAATAAGGAAGACAGGTGAGTGTGTCAGTATCAAGGATACCATGAGGACCAGAGCAAAGTGGACATAGAAGGATCAGGACCAAGATGACAATAAACAGGCGTATGAGTGCCAGGGGGACCATGACCTAGGGACCAGGATTCATGGTAGTAGAAGCATAGGAACACAGGGATGACAACTACACAGATCAGGGCCTGGAATGATAGGACCAGGAAGTTCTAAGACTATCATGAACAGTGGGTACTGAACCATCAGAAATAGGAAAGGCTAGGACGATTAGTGGCTAGGACAAATTGAGAACAGTGACAACAAGAAGTAGAAGGATTAGGACTCGAACATCAGTGCATGAGAAAGACCATGATGAGAAGGAGCATGAGACTATGGCCAGTAGGACCAGAGGACCAGAATAAGGAAGAAAGGTGAGGGTGTCAGTAACAAGGATACCAAGAGGACCAGAGCGAAGTGGGCATAGAAGTATCAAGACCAAGAGGACAATAAACAGGCGTATGAGTGCCAGGGGGACCATGACATAGGGATCAGGGCCCAGAGTACCAACTGAAGCAGAAAGACCAGGACCAAGGGGTAGAAGGATAAGGGTGAGGAAGATCAGGAGGACAATCAGAGCAAGAAGATCAAGGGGACAGGGCCTGGATGGTCAGGAGGACCAGAATCAAAATGACACTCAGTATGAACCACACAAAGAGAACCAGGACCAAGAGGGCCTAGACCAGTGGGCATATTGTCAGTACCATGAGTACAAGGCACATAGCCAGCAGGATCAGAATTTTGCAACCAGAAGGACAAGGATTAAGAGGGCCAAGCAAAAGATTACCACAACACAAGAGGTTAGTTGGACCAAGGGGATCAGCAGTACCAGGGGCTGGTGTACCATGAATCAGATGAAGAGGGTGAGGAGGATCATTAAGGACCAAGTCAAGGTTAAGAAGACCATGGGGCAACAGGAAGAGCTAGGAGAAGGAGACCTGGAAGGACCAATAAGGACCAGTATGGTAAGTAGAACTAGGACCAAGCAGAATAGGAATACAAAGACCCGAACAAGGAGGACGAGGGACAAGAGGATCAAGTTCAGTGGGCACAAAATGAGGCATAGACAAGGACTATGAGGACCCGGAATACGAAGACCAGTGCTAAGCAGATAAGACCAATAGTGAGGAAGACAAGGAAAACATTATCTGAAGGATCAGGCACAGGTACTCAGGCAACCAGAGCCAAAAGGACAAGAGCCTGAAGGACATGGGCAATGACTACCAGTAGGGGCACAACCAAGAGTAACAGGAAGATCAAGGCATTAAGGCCAAGGGGGATCAGGATTTGGCATACCAGGAAAAAAAGGACTAAAGTGAGGAGGAAAAAGAAGACCAGGACAAGGGAGGCCAGGATGACAGGAGCCAGGATGACAAAGCCAGGTAACTAGGAACATGATGACTATAACAAGAAGGTTCTGGACTAAGAGAATGAGTTAGCGCACAAGGAGGATGAAAGGGAGCAGGAAAACTTGAAGGGCCAGGGCTAGGAGTATCATGACCAGATGAAGGAGGACCAAGAGAAAGAGTCAGATGAGGGGCGAGCTGAAAAAGATGGAGAAGGATTAGGTGGACTACATGGATTTAGATAAGGTGCACCCAGAACAATGATAAGAAGACTAGAGCAGCCAGAACTGAAGGTAGGCAGGAGGACCAGGACCTGAGGTTTCAGGACCAGGGTGATGAAATGTGGATCACAGAACAAGGACCTTCGCAGTCAAGAGCACCAAGGGTACCCGACCAGGACCAAGATAACCAGGCCCAATCTAAGTGGATATAATTTGGAGGACCAGTGGGCACAGTACCAGGTGGCCCACATAGACAGGTAGCAGGGCCAGGAGGATAAGGATGGTGCACACCAGGAAAACTAGAATAGATAGATACAGGGGCACCAGACAAGAGGGCCAGGTGGAGAAAGACCCAGCAGGTCAGCAGTATTAGGGCAGTGTAGATCAGAAGGACAAGAACCAGAAGGTCCAGGAAGGGTCAATAGAAGAAAGTACTAGGACCAGGAAGTGACATGAAGGAGTGTAACATACCAGGATCAGAAAGGACTAGAAACAGCATCCCCAGATTCAGGAAACTAACAGCCGGGTGACCAGGGATAAAATAACTAGTGATGGGGGGGGTGGGTAGGAGGACTAAAACAGCCCACAAAAGGAGGCCTGCCTTGGAACAGGAGTAGGAGGAGGAGGACCAACAGCAAAAGGCATAGAAGGAGAAGAACAAGAGCTGGAGGAGAACTAAGTAATTTTATGTCCAATGTATCAGTCTAGCTGTTTTATACGCAGTTCTTATTTATGCTTCTTATGCAATTAGCTAACACAAATGCCCCACCTTTTACTGCCCACTTACAGAATTGATAGTATTTTCTGAAAAATCAAAGCAAAGTGGATGAAAAGTCAGGACAGGTAGATGCACTGAGATGACTGACAGAGGCACTCTGAGTAACAAAAGGCATGGATAGCCATCTGTAGTAGCACTGAGAACCAAGGCCAGCAGCGTTTCCTTCGACACTAGATGAGTGGCCTGCAAAACTCTGAGAGCAAATTGAAGGATAGTGGCAGGATGTATGTGGCAGAAGTGTTTTGAAGGCCAGCAATGATACTCTGAGTGTCAATACCTGTAGAGAAGTCTGTGTGACTCTCAGCTCTTGGCTCTGATATTTCATGTGTGTATCAAGTGTGCTTATGTGTGTTGGATGTGTAGCAAGTATGTATTAGTAAGACTCCGTGTATGAGGAAAGTATGAGTGCTGGAACTAGTGGGATGCATTTTGGATGGCCACTAGTTTAGCATGGCATGTGATGGAGAGTCAATACAGTTTACCAAAACAGTGGAAGGGTATTGATTGCATCCCAGCGTCTGGAGAGTGGAGACCCAAACACTGTAATAGTGGGGAATAAAAAATGCCTATTTTACCTCACTTTTATCGACCTAAGATTCGATAAGTAGACCAAGGCTCTGGAGTGCTCTCTGGCTACTGGGAGTTGATCCGCCTTTGCTGGCAGCCATTAAAGGTTTCCATTCCTGAAACGCAGCATGAATTCAATTTGGCCTAGTGGGGGAATGTAGCCCACCGTTCCCTATCCACTGTGTGGTCCAGTAGGGCTGTGAATAGGACCTCTCCTACTTAGCTTATTTGTAAATGATGTCACTACGTGCATGGAGGAGACGGGTATAGATACGCCTAAGCTACTTAGCTCGTAGGTTCCTATATTTTTACATGCGGATGATGTAGTGTTGCTATCTTTCAAAGAAATTGCCATGCATGTTAAAATCAACAAATTTCTTGGATTCAGTAAATTCAAATGCCTGTCAATAAACATGAACAAAACTAAGGTCGTGGTGATGAAAATAGGCTTGCAGATATAGAGACACTTTGAGATAGATGGGGAATTGTTGGATAAGGTTGACCAGTTTGACTATTTTGACTTGTGTTTGCAGTGTTCACTTAGTTGGCAGCTCTATCAAGAGAAATCTGCAGTCAAGTTTAGAGCGTGCTGTAATGCTGTCCGTAGATTTGGTAAAAGAATAGGCAGCTAGTCCTAAACTGCTGTTTTGAAGGTTTATAGGCAGAAATTAGTTGTAGCACCTTCCAACTGAGATCTGAGCTCTTGCTTAGATCTGGAGCCATCATAAAGTTAATAACCTGCAAATTATTGAATACAGTTTTGTCGTGTAGTTCCTATAAATCTCTTTAGGATCAACATAAACTGTGCGAATGGTGTCCAGACTGATTCCAGACACCCCCACTGGATATGTTCACCTGTATATCTAGCTAGCTCACAGTGCCACTGTAAACTCCTCTTACAAAGGAGAGAATAGGTCTTCACAACTCTCGACCTTGACAACTCTGTCTCATCAGGGATTGTGGAAATAGTACAGTACTTTTAGCTCAGTCACTCGTGCTTACTTTGTCTCAGAGAAGTACACAGAATAAACGATGGGGACGTTTTCAATAAGCATTTATTGAACTAGCGTCATTCTAGTGTAAAATAGGTGTGCTGAAACAACCATAAGACAGAAACAGATATAAATGATCATAAGCACTAGCAGAGTAAATGGATGGTAGATTTCTACCATAGTGCTGAAACAATGAATACATGCAAGCTTATAAATACATGACAATAATAAGGCTTACTCCTCTGATGCAACCCTAACTAGGTGTACCTAAGTGTACCTAGCATGTATGTAGATATAGAGCCAAGAATCCCCCTAGGATGAAGCCAACCCCATTACCTGAAGGGAGAGACTGTGGGACCCTGTCTTGGTCTCGAGATCAATACCCCACGAGGGATGTCAGACCATTACAAGCTGGAATGTCTGCATGCAGGAACCTCAGCGTCTCGTGTCAGCATGTCAGCATGGAATTTTCTTCTCCTCTGCCTGCTTTGGCAAAGATATGGTGTATATATACCCAAAAGGTACCCTCAGGGGATTTTACCTTGCTCTGTCATGTTGGCCAGGGATGACGGAAGGAATGACCCATATACATAGTTATTCTGCAGAAGATGGTAATCCTGCTGTGATTCTGAGAAACCTTAGGCAGAATTAATGAGGCTAGTTTTCAGGGAAAACCATACGACATATAGGTAAAAGGTCAATACCAAAACCTGTTATGTAGTGTATTGGTATGGTCAATGTAGGTGAAGGGTTAGGGGACTACTCAAGCTCATACCCTATGAAACATAACACCAACTACTCATCCGACCGGACGACATACTAAAAAGGGAATGCTCTTCTAATCAAGCAGAAAATATTATTAAAGAGGCTGTTAAAAAGCTTCTAAAAATTCATAAAATCTCTAAAAATTAAACTCTAAAAGTCCTTTAAAATATGTTCATATACATAGTCTGAGCCACTGAGTTTGTCTGAAAGCCATGGAGCTCAGTAATAGCATAGAAAGAAAAAGGTTTTTGTTTAAAATTCCAATTTTTGGTTGTTTTGAAAAAGGTTGAATTCTTCCCAGCACACGGAGAGCCAAATGTTTATATGTCCTGTGTGGGAAACGCAACATCACTGCTGCTTGCCTTTGCAGATGACGGTCCCCGTAACACTTCACAGATCAGGTCAATTGAGCAAAGATGATCATCCTCAGTTCCCACAGCTGATGCTGGGGAAGAATTTGTAACATCCAAAGCCTTTGTGCCTTTAGTAGAGCCAGTAACCGGTCCAACAGGAGCTGAAGCCTCCCATGGCGGTTCTAAGAATGACTACATCAACACTGGAATATGCTGGGGATACTGCAGTATGTGGACCGTTAACAGGTCCAGCAATGCATCCATGTCTGGTGGTTCAACTGATGGAAGTGTTAGACAGAGGTGCATTATGCATTCATAGCTGCAGAACAAGCAGCAGAGGACAGGCAAGACACAGTCACTCCAGACTGGTCGAAATTATAGGAACCAAGACTCACTTAGCTCTTGAAGTTGAGGTGTGCCAAGATGGAGTACCATGCGATCATGGTAACGACGCTCAAGAGCGCTTTTTCCATTTCCTTGGTGACTTGGACGCCCATTGTGTAGCAGAAAAATTAAAATTTAAATTCCCACTACCAGTAGCAGGATTAGCGGAAGTCCTCCAAAAACGAATCTGAATACGTAGTGTATAAAAGCTGAAATTACTCAGAGGACTGTCTGAAAGGTGCTTAACAGTCCAGAACCTATGGTCTTAAATAGATGTACGATGCCTGTCGCATCAGACATGTTAAAGATACGTTGTACCATTTCTCCAAAATGGAAAGGGCAATTTGTTTGTACTAGTGCCTCTGTCTCTGCTGAGGACCTTGCAACCTGTAGATCAAATGTCTCTCGGGCTGATACTTTGTACCAAGCTTACCCTGACTAACACCTTGTCCACAAATGGAGCATATCACAATGTTCACCTCCTTCCTGCTATCCGAAAAGAAGTCCCAAAATGGGGACGTCAACTTTCTGGAACTGCTGGTGCCACTTTCAATGCCGAATGAACTGGTAGGTGGGCGTGGAGTTTGACTCTCTGCAGTACCTACTTCTACTGCGGTGGTTGTGCTGTATGTAGGTCGCTGCTAGACCTTTGCAAATGTAAATATGGAAGCTGGGAGTGGTATTGATGTTATCTGTTTTGTTGGTATCTGTGCCACATCCCTCACAGCAATTTGAGATGGAGTAATGTCAGTCTCCACTGGGGCGGGACTAATGTCCATGATGACTGGCTCGTCATCATCTTCTTCCTCTTCTTCTACATCTACCTCCATAACTCTAAGGCTTTCTGGACCCTTCCTTTTCCCTAGACTTGTATTGTGGCGTGTCTCTACTACTTTGAGATAAAGATAAGTCAATTTCAACATCACTGTTCGTTGGCATTGTCGTGATTAAACTGGCTGCGACAGACAAGGGCTTGGGCCTAGGTTGGTGGGGTGGGTCCACTGATGCGGGGGTGCTGCTCCCAGCTTGCTCCCTGGACACCGCTGCTGCAGGTGCAATTTTTTGTTTCCCCAAAAAGATCTTGGATGGCACACCAGTCTTGGTAAGTGGCAGTTCCTTCTTCTCACTGGCAACTTTCTTGGTACTGGAGGACCTGGTACCTTTCTTTGGGGCCATCTTCTTCAGATGTCAGCAGTACGCAGTGGCACAAGTTGAAGAGATGTCTGTGGTCACACATCACGTGACGTTGTGCGCAGCAGGACTTCTGTCTGGCAGTACAATGAGTGATGACACCTCCTCCTCTTTTGTGCAGCTAAAAGCAAAGAAGCAAGAAGAACATCAGAGAAACGTGGCATTTGTTGTTGTGAATAAATTACCACTAGTACCAACAAACAAATATATTATATAACGTACTGTGTGGTCACACTTGTTAGTGTTATTATTATTATTATTAAATGTTATTAACTCAGCTATTAAAAAAACATAACAACAGTATAGCCAATTGTGAGACTTTGACAACTAGGGCTTTCATGGTGTACTGTGTATACTCATGAAGGATAGGTGTTAGACCTGGCATCATTGGTGTGGGTCTCCCTTCCCTTCTCCTCTTCCTATTGTTTTATGTTGGCTGGATTTAGATGCTCTGGGCGCCGTGCCACTGCTAATCAGTGCCACAGCGTGAATGCTCCCTGTATATAAATGACTGTATGACTTAGGATAACCATAATGCCTAGATCTGTGTAGCATGTCCAATAGGGAGTTACCCTCCATTTCACTGTTGCAGAAGGGTCTCTATTTGGACATTGGCACCCACCATTACCAACTGGAGACCCCCATTTCTAACAATAGGAAAGAAGAAGAAGAAAAACAAAGATAAAATGTAATGGAACCTGTTTGGAATTGTGTATCACGTGGGATGCAGCATTCAGGGAGCTGCAGCTGGAAATGGGGATGGAAGCAGTAAGCCAAGAGGAACAAAGGAAAGACATGCAGGCCTGTGGCAAAAGCAGCACACTAACTACCGCGACAAAATGGCCACCAGCCACATGGCCACTCACAACAAGCAGGAGGCCTGGAAAACATTGATCTCAAGTAGTCCTATATGGCCAGACAAAGGAGGCATGCTAAACAACACAGCTTTAATGCAACAACGCAAAAATTAAAAACCACAGGGCTAAAAAAGGTTTGCAAGTTAAACAACAACCACACCACACACATCCAACAAAGGCATTTATTTAACACATACGAAAAAAGGGAAATACCCCAAAAAACACATTTTGAAATTCAATCCAATGCCATCCATGCCCTAAATGATGTTCAAATTCAGCAGACACCACAGAAACAGTTGTTTCATGCACCCATGAGTAGCTCTGGGCCTATTGGTTTGAAAACCCATTGGCAGAGTAGGCCACACAGTGAATCAATTCAAATCAATTACATTGCAAATGTATTAGAAAATCTAGTGAACTGTGCTGCTTTTTTTGCTGGGTAAAAGAAAAAAGAGTGCATGCAAATCAACAAAAAGGCATGGACACCCCAAAGAAGGCTTGCAGGCCTAATGCAGAAGCACCCTGGCTGCCTTCACAAAATGGCTGCCAGCCACATGGCCTGGCCACCACAATAACAAGAAAGGGTAGACAGACAATGCAGGCCTATGACAAAAACACATTGACTGCCTTCACAAAATGACTGCCAGCCACATGGCCAGGCCATAACAACAAGAAAGGGAAGACAGACAATGCAGGCCTATGGCAAAAGCACACTTGCTGCCTTCACAAAATGCCCACCAGCCACATTGCCAGGCCACCACAACAACAAGAAAAGGAAGACAGACAATGCAGGCCAATGGCAAAAGCACACTGGCTGCCTTCATAAAATGTCCGCCAGCCACATGGCCAGGGCACAACAACAAGAAGCAGTAAGCCAAGAGGAACAAAGGAAAGACATGCAGGCCTATAGCAAAAGCAGCACACTAACTACCACCACAAAATGGCTACCAGCCACATGGTCACTCACAACAAGCAGCCTGGTTAACAATGAACTCAAGTATGCCTATATAGCCAGACAAAGGAGGCATGCTAAACAACACAGCTTTAATGCAACTATCCAAAAATAAAAAACCACAGGGCTAAAAAAGGTTTGCAAGTTAAACAACAACCACACACATCCAACAAAGGCATTTATTTAACCCCTTCGGTGCCCGCCCCTTTCCCCGCCCTGTGCCGGCCGTTACATTAGCGGGCGGGGTTTGTGACGAGCTGGACTCGTCATGGGCACAGCGCCACCGCGGCCCATGACGAGTCCAGCTCGTCACGGGCACCGAAGAGGTTAACACATACGAAAAAAGGGAAATACCCCAAAAAACACATTTTGCAATTCAATCCAATGTCATCCATGCACTAAATGATGTTCAAATTCAACAGACACCACAGAATCAGTACTTTTATGCACCCATGAGTAGCTCTGGGCCTACTGGCTGAAAGGCCTATTGGCAGACTACTGGGCTAGTGAATTAAATAAATATTGCAAATTAAATTCAAAAGTTGGAGAAAATGCAGTGAACATGGCAACATGTTTCCTTTATAAAAGATTAAAAATTACTTACAAAGAAACATCTAGGCTCCTACTGAACTACAGGACACCCACCACAATAACTTTTTTAAAAACGATTAAAAGTACAAAAAATATGTTGGTGCAATGCCCCAATCAAACAAACAACACCAATTTTCCAACTTACTTGTGAAATCTCAGATTCAAAAGACCTCAAATCCAATGATATATGATGAATCAGCCACAAAGAGTGATCCTTCCAGCTCCAAATCTGAATGAAAGGTGAACAGGAGATGGACAAAGCACTGGGAGGAGCCAGCTGGACAGGAAGTTGGAGACTCTGGGGCACTTCCTTCCTCTTAAAAAAAAAAGTGAAAAAAGAAAAAGGACTCCTGGCACAAAAAAGTGCAGCCAAATGTCAATCTGAGGAGTTTGTTTTATTCCAAATCATCATTTTGAGAAGGTTTTGAAACTGCTCAAGAGAGATTCTTCTCCAGATTGCAAATTCTGGGTGTTCAGGATCACGATTTTTGCAAAACGTCCGCCGGAAGTGCGATGGCGCGCCCGAAATGACAAGCTCACGATCGCACAATCTCACGAGACCGGGACCAAATCTCGTGGCGCTCACGAACAGATGGGAAATCTCGTCGGTGATCACAGGCATCCCGGTAAGTCGCTCCCTAGCATGTGAAAATGCATTTTGAGAGCGCAAACACAAAAATCTCCACTCCGCTGCGGAGCGCGAAGTTTTCGGAAAGTCCGCTTTCTACGCCGAAAGCGGAGTTGCCAAAAATCCACAAACTCCGCAAGCGGAGTTTACACCCAGGGTTAAGTGACACCTCCAGATCTTTCTCTCCTTGATCATCATCAGAAAAGTCTTCTCTGTCCTGAGAGAAAACTGAGGCAATGGTTATTTCTGATGTGTAGCCTGAATGCTTATCCTCCCCACCTTAAGAAAAGCCTACTTTTATTCTCCGGCACGGAAACCAGCGGATTCCTATAATCTGCTGGCAGGGCAGCACAAGCACGCCTCTTTTCTGGAACACCTGCGTTGTCTGAACTATACAGCCCATTCGGCACTAACACATGCCACACCAGGCACATCTAGCACGTTGCTGGCATGGCTAATACGTTCGAGCAGCCCAGACATCCTATCATAGTGCTAAGATCTTCCACAGGTGATCTGCTCTATTCTCAGCGGGGCATACATCATGAGCTAACTAGCCACTAAGACTCACCCTACCAATTGAGGTCCGCTGCCTCCTTACACTGCCTCCTTACACAAAACTAAAGCCTTTCTTTCCATTATACCCCTGCCCTGCCATACACCAGACCAACGTTTGGAACTAGATTACTGTATTATGCTTTTTGAAATACAGGAGGCGATCAAAACCTTGGCCACATGCAGGACCCCTGGCCCAGATGGCTTGCCTGTCTAATTTGATAAGGCATATGCCACACTCCTTGCACCCCACCTGCTTGCTCTATATGAAGAGGGGTTAACGGCTTCATGTCTCCCCACTTTCCTTTGCAAAGCGCTACTTATATTCCTTCCCAATCCAGACAAAGACCCCACTTACCTGGACTGGTTCAGGCCCCTAGCTCTGCTCAACACAGACTACAAAGCACTGGCTAAAGGTTTGGGTAGTTGGCTGGTGCCTCTCGTCCCTGCACTGGTCCACCCGGACTAGAACGGATTTGTGTTAGCCCGTTGCACATCCCTTAACCTGGGGTGCTTCTTTTATGTCTTAAAGTACGCTTCGGGCTTGTGGCCCCAGGTGGGGTGTCTGGTTCTGGACTTAGCAAAAGCCTTTGATTTTCTGGAATGGGCTTTCCTTTTTGGCACCTTATCACCTTATAGCACCAGGGTTCACTTATCAAGCTACCTTACAGTCACCCAATGGTCAGAGTCAAGAAAGGCCTTCTGGTTTATTACTTGTTCCAGATTCATATGGTCACTCGCCAAGTCTGTCCGCTCTCATTCCTACTTTTCTCACTAGCCATAGAGCCACTCTTGCTTGCCCTCCGTGCAGGGAGTGGTGATTGAGTTGTACCTGTGGGGGATGATCTACACTCCTTCTCGCTCTATGCAGATGGTCTGCTTTTCTATCTCGGGGATCTATACTCAATCCCTGATGCATTCGCCCTGACACTCAAACGATTTGCATATCTTTCTGGCCTAAGGGTTAACTGGGATAAGTCCTGCTTGTTCCCCTTGTTTCTGTGCTGCCAGGCCCCCATCTCATCCCCAACCAGATCCAAGTGGCCTGACAACCCTCTATGTTTCGGTACTTTGGTGTAAGGTGTATCATTCAACTGAGGACCTACATGGCAGTGAACGTATTAGGCCCACTGCTTCCTTGTGGGCACAGATGACTTTCTGGCAGCCACTGCCATTGTCAGTAGCGGAGCACATAGCACTCCTCAAAATGGTTCTCCTCCCCCGCCTTCTCTATTACTTTGCCAACCTAACCCTCTACATTCCTTCCCCCTTCTTTTGCAACCTGGAGAAAGCAATGAGGAAATTCATATGGAACAACTCTCGCTGCTGGGTGGCGCTGTTGAAACTATACCTACCAACAGATCAAGGTGGGCATGCAGTGCCTTATATCAAGCATTGCTACCTTGCTTCCCAACTTCAATGGGTAGCCAAATTGCTGGCAGGATTACAGCTTGCAGACACAGCAATGACGGTGCCCTCATGTAGTCTACTGGATATCCTGCACTTGTTTCAATCCTGCACGAGTGTGTCACAACTTGACCCATTACTTCTGGGAGTGGCATACCACTGCTGCCACCGATCTCTCTTCCTAACGCATGCAGTGACTCTTTACGCCCCGGCAATAACCTTACTTGGCACGCCTAGAGGACACATTGTCACATCGTGGGTGGAAATAACCACCTGGCATGCAGTATACATTGGGGGACCCCCATCGAGACGGTAGCCTCCTATCTTATGAGTCTTTGATGGAGTAGGATGGCCTACCACTGGTCACTTCCTGCTCTACAATTTTCTAGTGGCAACCTTGGAGGATAGATGGGGGCAACATGGCTCAGAAACACTAGATGCACCTCATCCTGCAGTACCTCCACGTGGTGGGGCCGGGCTGGTTTGTGGATTTGTGCTGTTCCCACACCGTACTACAACTCACACCCCTCTGTCACAGATGGGAAGATAATCTGACTTACCCCTGTACTGACAAGAAATCGGATGCACTCTTAAAAAGCACAGTACAGCCCCCCCCCCCCATGCTTGTTTCAGCCTTATTCGGCTTTATATTGTGCGTGTAGCTCAGCACTGCCAAGAGAAACCACTATTTCCATAGGACAGACGCTGCCTGTCCCCGTTGGCACCTGCTAGATGCACACTCCCTTCATATGCTGTGGGCGTGCCCAGTCCTGCAGCGTAATTGGCTGGGTGTCACAAATCATATATCTGACTGTACAGGACACCCGGCGCTGCATTAATGGGAGGTATGCCTTCTGAGCCTTTACTGCAGGACCAAGAAAAACAAGGCCACATCTGGCTTCATTGACCTAACAGTCAAACACCTCATTACCCGACGTTGGAAATCATGAGACTCCCCAGCATTTGTGACCTGGGCGCAATCCATTACAACATGGGCCCAGGCGTCAAGTGTACTCGTGCACCAGGAAGACAGGTCAGGGCTACAAGAATACCCTATAGCAACCAACTGGAACGCTATACTGGTTGATCGGCAAACTGCCATTCAGTGAGTCCCAGACCCCTCTAGAGGCCCCAACAGACAAGGTGGAGGAAGCAGTTCATTAATCATTAGCCGTCTTTTGGGAGAGTATTGCTTGCCACCCTAGAATTCAGGACTCTACATGGCCATTGCACCTTGATGCAGCATGTCTTAAATTGTCTAACCCACTAAGTGTGGCTGACTGAGAGAAGGGCAAAGGAGAGCTACGCTTCTATTGATTTGTGGTTATAGTTAGTTATGGTAATCTGTTTATCACTGGATACGCAAGTGGCTTCCTCACAAAGCTGCTATGTTGCAGCTCACCATTCCTCCAAAATAGGACAACGTAATTTGTTAAACCTCTGCAGACTGCTATTCGTTGAACTCTTCTTCATGCGGCAAATACTTAGCTTTGGTCTCTGCTGAAGGGATTTGAAGGTCAAGAGCTTTGGTAGCCTTTCATATGACTGCAGAGTAGGATGAGACCTCTGGTGGCGGAAGTAAAGTTCCCACTCAGGCAAATTATCGAAGCCTCTTGCATACCTGAGGGCATTGGAGTTGCACCACCGTAATGTGGGGCTGAGGGAGGAATGGCGCAAATGGTGCTGGAGCACATTACCAAACATTTACCCACAGGAACCATTGGGGCCTGAAGACAGTCCAGAGGGGACCTTGCCCTGCAAAAAACATCAACCAGGGTATTTATGATTATGGTAGGGTTCAGTTCCTGGGACTGGGAAGTCGAGGGATTGCGGATTGTGCTGGGGCCTAGGTGAAGCCCCGGCAGGTGGAAGCGGTCAGGAAGTGGCGTGGGATAAGAGTAACAACAGGCAACGAGTCCACGAAAGAAAGCTCAACTAGCTCTGGCTCAAAAGAAGAGTCCGAAGGAGGTGGAGGGTAAAGATATGGCAACCTACCTTCTGAAGATCGATGCCACTCAGAGTCATGGTGCTGCTTCTTCTTGTACTCCTTCCTGGATAACTTTGACGACTATGGTGGTGACTCCAGCGACATCGCCCTGGGCCTCGACTTCTGTTTGGCTCAATGGCCGTCCCGAACCATAAAGAGCTTGGCCTCTCGTTCCTTTAGAGCCCTGGGGTGCATGCTTCTGCAGGGGACACAGGCCTGGGCATTGTGGTCCCACCCCAGGCACCGCAAGCAGATGCCGTGCGGATCCGTGATGGACGTTTGTCCATGCCAGTCCCTGTCGGGCTTGAAACCTCGACGTTTAGGAGTAGATTTCCCTGTTTCGCACCTGTAAAGTAATTTTGGTTTAGAAACGACAACACATCGTGAATAAAATTCCCTGAGGAGTGCACATTTCTGGATTGGTGTTGATGCACAGAAAAAAGGGAACTGATATCAGGGTGCTGGTGGGAGCACTTTATGGCTCCAGTGAGCTCACAATACCATTTCATCCAGTGACCCTACTGGTGTGGTGAGCTATTGAAAAGTTTCTGGATTCAGCCCAATGCCTGGGATATTCAAAAGGTGAGGAGGAGTCTGCATGGAAAAGTGTACATCAGAACAATAGACGTTAGAATGTGCAATTCTGTTGAGGGATGGGAAGGGATTAGAGCTGCCCATATATTATAGTGAATAAAATACAACCAGTTTAAGATAGAAGGATATTCCAAGTTAAGTAGGTGTTTCGTGACCTTAGAAAAGCTTTGTCGTGCAGCCCTGTGCCTTTATATAGGCATGAACTTGCAATATATTACACAATAGGGAATGTTTACTTCCTATGTAACATAGCATCTTAGGGTGACATCCTCGCCAAGAACCTCTCTCACACTAAAAGAGGCCCTGCTCTCCTTTACAGTAGCCCAATGCCCAGTGCCTGGAGGCACAATTGATGGTGCAGTGAGTGCTCCATAATCACTCACGCCCTCCCGCCTAAATCTGACTTGTACATAAAAGTTTTTTTTTTCATTGAAAAAATGTTTTTACTTTATCTCCCGGTAAATTCAGTGTAGATTGTATTCTCTGATTCCTTTAAAATAGGTACACCCTTGAAGAAGAAAAGTGCTGTTCACACAGCTGGAATGTAAATAAATTTACCAGTCTTATAAGTACAAATAAAGAACAATGTGTTATGAAGAGCGATCCTTTGCTACTGAATAAGCAGTGGGCTTGTTTCAGTCTTGGACATGTGCAGCAACTATCAAGCTCTGAATGTGACAGGCACAGCGCCGCCGTCGCTTAGCAACGCCTTCATTTCTGTGCCAGTAAACGACTAGGGTAAGAGGCAAAGGTCCATCTGGAGAACTCCTTGGATAGAGAGGATGCATAAATCTCTCCCAGGGCTTCAGCCTTCAAGTTACCCTCGGTGTCTGAGCGGTAAAAGGGAAGCCTTTCTTGCGTTCTTTCACAGGGATGGAGGTCTCCCCTCTCACGGGGCCAGATGTTATATAGATACAGAAAGCTACATTGTCAGCTGTTAAAAGTGGACAAATCCCTTTGAAACAGTGCCTCACGAGACCTAGCAGGGGCCTGGATTGGGGAAGAGCAGATGAGCAAACGGGATCAGTCAGGAGGATCCCCCAGCACTTAAAGCACAATTCATGAGTCAAATGGGTTCGAAAAGAACCTAAAAAACTGAAAATGCCCTATTAAATTCCAAAGAACCACGAGTCAATACGTATTCTCCCTCATCAGATAAATAATTACTGCACTCGAGATGTAAACCTGCAAAATTAAAATTCGCTCAGTCATTTCAACCTTGCTGATGGGTAATAGAAGGAACAGGGTCTTTCCTTTGGTTATGACAACTTGACACGGCCACCTGTAGTAATACATGTGTGGGATGTGAATCTCTTCTTTCACAAATGTAAGACCGAGGAGGGGGTATAGAGGGGACACAGCCTTTACAATGAAGTCGGTACCCCGCATGCCTTTACCACACAGGCTTTACCACGCATGCAACACTACCACGAAAGTCTTTACAACGAAAAGGCCTTTACCGTGCATGCCATTACAACGAATTTCGTTGTAGAAGCATGAATGGTGAGGCATATTTGTCGTTAACGTTTTAAAGGTAAGTACATGTAAATATTAAATGCTTAAGTATTCAGTGTTTTTACACTTTTGGGTTTTGGGTGGTAAGGCAATTTTTTGAGTTTAGGGTGGGTATGAGTTTTTAGGTAGCAAGGGAATTTTTAGTGTTTAGGGTGGGTTTGGGTTTTTGGGTGGTAAGGGCACTTTTAGGGTTTAGAATGGATTTGAGTTCTTGGGTTGTAAGGGAATGTTTAGGCTTTAGGTTGGGTTTGGGTTTTTGGGTGGTAAGAGAATTGTTAGGCTTGACGGTGGGTTCGGGCTTTTGGGTGGTAAGGGCATTTTAGGTTTAAGGTGGATATGGGTTTTTTTAGGTGACAAGGGTATTTTTAGGGTTTAGGGTGGTACAGGTTTTTGGGTGGTAAGTGGGTTTTAGGGTGGGTTGGGTGTTGGGGTGGCAAGGGTGAATGCTTGTGTGCGTATATATGTATATACATATTTAAATACAAAATAGACCAAACGGATGGAAAAACACAAATTAAGAAATGAAATGATGCTCAGACTCAAAAAGTAAGAAGATAAAATAAAGTAAAGAAACCCTTTTAAATTTTAAAGAGATCGCAACAATTATGAATTGGGACAAATATTTACCTTCTCTAAAAAATACGATGCATTGAGGGTGCATTGAGGGTGTCTAAATTTAGAATGGGAGAGAGCTCAAAAGCAACCTATAAAACCAATGAATCAAGAACTGAAACATCACAGTTGGATCTAAGTTCTGCAGGAGGCAGCGAATCAGAGTCTGACATGAGGAATCCAGGGGCGAAAGAACAACCACAAAAACCATCAACAGGCAAAGAATTGCATTTTTTATCCTATGAAAGGAGACAGACTCTTCAACCGAGACCACAGAGAAACAATGGCGCGCAAACAGCAACTTCAAGCGGAGGCAGAGGTGCAAAGCAAACAAGCGGCGCACCGAACTTCAGCAAAAAAAGAGGAAGAGTTTACTGGCAGATGAAATAAGTATGGACAATACAACTAACAACACCATTGTCAATCTATCAAATAGACAACTATCAAAACAAGAAGAAAGCATACTTGGCCTTGGACTATCATACTCGCCTGGGACAGAATTCGACTACGCAACCACGAGGTTAGACATATACAAGAACGTCAGAAAATTGAAACTTAAAAAATTCCGCATACTAACCAATACTCAAGATAAGCAAGGAAAACCAACGAACATAGATTCTTTGAGTGGTACAAATATAACTCAATCTGACCTGCCACTACTCAGAAAGATGGAGGAGCTATGGAATAGGAGCGATACAGAACATCAAGAGGAAAGGATACCCAACATCAATAAGGAAAATTCCAAACCAAGAGTAACAAGTGGGGTTGCACTACCACAACCAACACCTTTCAAACCCATCTCCACTTTCAACCCAATCACCCCCCGCGACTCCATTGATATCTTCCATGAGTTTGTTACGGCACACATTAAGAAACTCAACAAGGACACGCAAATGATACGGAGAAAATTCAACAAACAAAACCAACAATATGACAATTTAATAAAAAGACAAAAAAATGACAAAAGTATAGTAATACGCAACAGCGACAAGGGAGGTAACATAGTCATCTGGACTCAGGAGTATTACAAAAAGGAAGCATTTGAACAGCTAAATGATAGATCATGCTACATACGCAACAATGCTTCCAATTTAAAAGCTGTTTACCAAGAATACTACAATAAATTATCGGCATGGAAAATCAAAGGCCTAATCTCCACAGAAAAATATAAGTATCTAAAAAAAGACAATCCAATGAGACCATCCTTGTATTTCATCCAGAAAATACATAAAGATCTCAAAAAGCCTCCAGGGCGTCCGATAATATCAGCCAGGGAAGGATTACTGGAACATACTTTGATGTATGTGGACTTTTTCCTTCAAGAATATGTCAAAGCACTACCGTCGTATGTACACGAAACCAGCGACTTTTAAAAAAAGATTAAAGATGTTGGATGGCACGATGAATATCTGTTGATGACATTAGATGTAACATCTTTATACACCAGCATCAGACACTGCGATGGAATCCAAGCAACAAAACATTATTTGGCACAAAGATCTGTCCAATACAAAGATCATAGTATTATGTTAATGGGAATGTCGGAATTCTGTTTGAACAATAACAATTTCATGTTCAATAACCTGCTATACCAGCAAACCAGAGGGGTAGCCATAGGGCCAGCTTCTCTCCCAGTTACGCTTGTCTACACATGGGCCGCTGGGAGGAGCTATACCTCATAGGAGAACATGGCCAGTACATCAAGAACAACATCAAAATATGGCTTCGCTACGTTGATGATTTGTTTGTTGTGTGGCAAGGCTCACAGGAGCAAGCAGGAGATGCTGTAGAAGCTATAAATCAGAATGAAGTTAATCTACGCTTCACAGCAACTATCAGCAAAGTATCAGTCAACTTTCTTGACACTCAGGTCTACATTAGTGACAATAAAATAGAAACCCGTTTGTACAGAAAAGAAACATCAGGAAACTCCACATTACATGCAAGTTGTTTGCACCCTAAACATCTCATAAACAGTATACCCTATGGTGAGATGTTACGTCTCAGACATATTTGTAGCAATGAGCAAGATTTAAAATCAGCTCAGGAAAATAGCAGTAGACGATTTCAAGAAAGGGGATACTCAAAGCACATCATTAATAAAGCTATCTCCAAATCGATGCTACATAGCAGGGAGGTGCTACTCAGCGACAAACGTCTCGATACACAATAAACAGTGGGAGTCAAGAAGACAGGAAAAGATAAGGGGGCTAATGAATTTAGAATGATCATGAGATACAGCCAACAACACAATAGTCTCCGTAAGATCATCCAAAAGAACTGGCCACTAGTTCTTAATGATTCTGTGATTGGACCCCTGCTGACGCAGAGGGTGTCCATCACATACAGCAAAGCGCCATCCATGAAAGATATATTGGTCAACACCAGCCAGGAAGTAATCGATGGTACAAGCTGGTTACAAGCAAACAAAGTTTTTTTTAAATGCAAAACCTACAAGGCTTGTTTACATGGGGTCAATAAAAATACATACAAGACACCATTTAGCAGCAAGGAGTACAATATTCAGAAACTTCTGACTTGTAAGACAGAATATGCTGTCTATGTTTTGGTATGCCCATGTGGCCTCCAGTACATAGGCAGCACCAAGTTACAAGTCCATAAGCGGGTATTACAGCACCTACGCGCCATCAGCAACCATGATAACACATATCCTGTGGCGCGGCATTTTAGAGAGATGCATGATTCCAACACTACAGAATTGAAATATTTTGTATTAGATACAGTACCACCCAGTAGACGAGGAGGAGACAGGGAATCTAAATTGAGAAAATTAGAGACCAGATACATTTTACAACTAGACTCTAAATATCCAGGGGGATTGAATGCGACGGAGGATATGCACACCTGCCTAGGATAGAAAAGTATAGGGCAATACATGAGGCTCTATATATGACATGGTTTTATTTGATCAGGTAGAGCAATGCACAAGTATCTTACAGCTCGTACAAAGTTAAGCAATATTTTAGATTTATTGGGATATGAGGGTGTATTTGAATTTTTTAGTATATATGGACATGAAATAATTTTTAGACTATATATTATAAATAATGCAATGATTATTTATTAATGTATTTATATGTATTTATATACTTATGTATTTATCAATGACCTATGTTGATATTTATTTATATATTTATATATGTTTACATTTACATTTGCGATGATTTGCACAAATATACTTCGAACAAGATACCATTATGCTTCTCTACCTTAACCATGAGTCATTTACGGTTTTGAGACCACAATAGATTATATCAAATTGACAAGTACAGAATTTTTATAACCATCTTGGATGACTGCCCACATGAGAAGGAAATTGTGAAGTGCACCATCACCTGTTCAAACCAAAAGCAACTAATACGGCATGGAGTTTTGTAAATAGTATGAATGCACACAGGTATTTATATTCACCACTCACTTTTATAAATTATACACCAACAACGGTAGACATATTCATCTCATATAACAGTAGACATGGGATCACCTGGTAATTCTACGTGGATTTAACCACAGTATTAGATAGTGGGATAGTTGTTTTATAATAGATCTAACATCATAGGGCACATTGGTGTGAATATTTTATGTTCAAGATGCAAGAAGAGAAAATATATACAACTATGCACAACATGAATTATACAACTATTCCACGTTAGTTTTAAATTAACTGACAGTATTGCAACCAAGGTAGCCAAAAGTATCAATACTAGGTGTCAAAATGCTGTATTGAGATGGAAAGAAACTTTTTTATGTCTATGATAGCACTTATCACGTGGTAACAGTTTTCAATGCACCTGTCACTTTAAAAATGTCCCAAAATGGATCTTGCCGTGTCATGTTATCAAGGCTCCGATGAGCCGAAACATTATGGGGACAAAGCAATAAAGAAAGTCTGCGCGAAGATTTGTGGTCCGTGTCCGTGTTCGGAGTGATCCAGGAGTATGCGGAAAGACGTCATATATGTATGTATCTATATATATTTAAATATACTTTTTACTTACACATCATGTAAACATATGTATTTATATATAAATATAAATGCAATAACAACAATTGATGGACAGAATGCAGAACAATGCCATACATTCACCCCAGTACTGAGATCTGGGCCTAAATCCATTATTTTTTTTGCTCAACATGCCATTCCAGTTTGAACCCAGCCATATGCAAATCTGTCTTGACCCTGTGCCCAATTGGAACAGTCCAGCCCGAACTGCCAAGCCAGGTCCTCCCTGGACTGGAAACAAGCATCCTAGGACCGGTTTCGGGGTTTCCCTTTTCATCAGCCAGGATAGCTTGACTCCAGTGGCATCGATAGCACGGGACCCATGTCTGGGCAAACCGTCCCACTCGGGGTGACAAATGCAAAAACAACAATTGATGGACAGAATGCAGAACAATGTCATATCCATCGTTTTGTTGTGCACCATGCCATTCCAGTTTGAACCCAAGCCATATGCCATATGCCATAGAGCTGGGTCTGAACTGAGGTGGCAAAGTGAGCTAAAGAATGATGATGGATTCAACCCAGATCTGTGACTGGGGGTGAGTGTCTGTAAAGTTTCAGCGCTCCGTCCATCATCTCTTGTGTTTGCTTTGTTCGCCCTAAGTTGGCAGGGTATGCCCAGACGTGGGTCCCTTGCTCACTTTGCCACTGGATTCAAGCTAGCCTGGCTGATGAAGGGTGTTGCCAACAAACCGGTCCCAGGATGCTTGTTTCCGGTTCAGTGAAGACCTGGCTTGGCAGTTCGGGCTGGACTGTTCCCATGAGGTTAAGATTGATTTGCATATAGCTGGGTCTGGACTGAGGTGGCGAAGTAAGCTAAAGAATGATGATGGATTAAACCCAGATCTGTGACTGGGGGTGAGTGTCTGAAAAGTTTCAGCGCTCAGTCCATCCTCTCCTTGTGTTTGCCAAGTAAAAGATATTACATGATTCAAAATAATACTGACTCATATAAAATATATGGGGCTATTGCTTTAAAAAGAGCTCTAATCTCCTTCTATTAATAGCATATTTGAAAAATTAATAGATTCTTAAGCAGTTGGATGGGAGTCAAGCTATTGCAAATAGACCAAGGTGGCCCTGAATTTCTAATGCCCTAGGCCTGATTACTGGAATTAAAAACCTTTCAGTAAATCGAGATAAAGTTGGCAAACAAAAGGTAAAATGCATAGACTGTGGGGTGAAGATTAATCAAAGGGGCACAACAATATTTTAGATGGGTCAAACTATCAAGAGGAAAGCCCAGGTGCCATCTCACAAAGCCCAATATGAAACGAGTAAATAACATTCTGTCTCACGTGTTATCAATCCATTCAAAATACGGCTCCAAAGCAATGGCTCTACATAGCACAGCATACTCTCATACAGAGGGTTCAATACGTTTGTAGCTCTCTCTAAGGCAGAACTTCTTTGGTTTAAATGTGGTTTTCATCCAGGTCATATCAGTTTGGGTCATTGTAGCAGGTTTGGAAAAGAGGTGCAGCCTTCCCATACTCCTCAGCTCCGTCTTTATGCAATTGAACCAGGGAATATTCAAACCTTTCTCACATGAGAGGCAGTCCTTAACAATTTTCCTGTTAAAGGAGCCAGGTGGGTTATTCCAAATCGAGCACCACAGACGCCAGTTTAATAGAATCTTCCACAAAATCTACCCCATCTCCTGGTGCAAAATAGAAGTGGAGATCGCAGGCAGGACACCTAAATGTCTCCTAAGCACCCTGTTTTGTTACCCCTGATTGGGTTTGTGTTGATATACCCCCATATGCCTGACCCATACATCAGAATAGGTAGGCGCTTTCTTCTATGATTCCCCCTCAATCGGGGGTGTCACAGGTTTTTCCCCAATGCTCTTGGCAAGATTAAAAATGTACCCTGTTGAGTTAACAAATTTCGGGCGGTCTTTGTCAGTTCAAGCGTCCGATTTGCCCCTTGCATTGAATACAACACACAGGCAAGAAAAGTTTGGGGTGAGGGCGACGGAGTGGCCTTGTAATGAAATACCCTGCATCTTGGTTTGCCTAAGATTGCAGGACATAATAAAGGTTTTAATTTGATTTGCAACAAGTCCAAGTGACCCCATTAAGAGGACAAATTCTTGTATGAGGATGTTAAAACCATTGGGGGTTCTCGAGAGTAGGACTGCATCTTCCACCTACAACAGGATGGGAACCTTTTTCTTACCAACAGTGGGAGCGTCAGAAACTTTGTTGGACAGAGAAGCGCCTAAACCATTGATATACAATAAAAACAGCAAAGGTGCTAAGATACGCCTCTGGTTTACCCCTGTCCCCATTCTAAAGCAATCGGTCCACTCACCTGAGGAGCCAAACCTGACTGAAGCAGATGAATCATAATTCAATGCTCTCATGAACTGGACCACATCATCCTCCACTCCTAAGTTGGGCAGAATCTCCCATAACTTGGACCTAACCATGTTGTTGAAGGCACTGGATATGTCCATGAAGACCAGGAATAGGAATCCCTGGTTAGCAACAGTATATTCGTTAATTAAAAGGTGTAAATTCAGGCATTGCTCCATCATGCCAAGCCCCTCATTGAACCCATACTGCACTTCCAACAGAATGTCAGATTCCCCGACCCAGACCAGAAGGCGTTCCAGGCCAACTCTCCCCATCAGTTTGACCACCAAATCCTGTAAGGATATCGGACGGTAACTCCCCAGGCAATGAGGGTTGCCCTTTTTAGGTCTCGCTGAGTCAGCGCGTATGCGCTGCTCAGAGAGACATTTAGTAGATGAGTTTTCAAAGTGCTGCTGGCTGGCCTAGCGCTTGCGTTCACGCGAGCGTGCACGTGCACAGCCGGCCGCCAGCAGTCTTTCACGGGTCATTAGAACCGTGATGACTTTCACTTTCGCAAAAGTAAAGAAATAGAAAAAAATATCTATTTCTTTACTTTTGCTATAATCGCGGCACCCGCGCTTTACTTTTAATGTTCAAAGTTAAGCGCCGGTGCCGTGATGCTTGTTCTCGCGCGCTCAGCCAATGCTTGTTTTCCTTGAAGGAATGCCCCTTTCTCTGGCTTTCGCGCGTGCACAGTCATAGCGTTTAAAGCTGCAGTATTTCTGTCTGATGTGCTATCACGCAGCGGCTCAGCAGTGCCCCCGGGGCATGTTTACTGTCTCACATTGAAGAATGAGGCTTCTCCCGCCACCTATCTCTTACAGTAACAGCTGTGTGAGGCCTGGGTCAGGCCTAAGCAGAGCCTGGCTAGCAGCACATCATCTGCTGGTAATTAGCAGTCTTTATTGGGCGCTTGGTAGCAGCGGGCACCTTAATAAACATGCAGCCAGTGCATGAACGTGACAATACCCCTCCTCTCCCCGAAGTCGCGTACTCAATGGAGGCTCTCAGAGGCGAGATGCAGGTAGGCAAGACATGTAACCAATGCCCTTATCAATAGCCCAGTGCATCATGGACCCAGTGCAAGGAAGGAAATGGGCCCCTGACAGATATATAAATCACAGCAATAACCGGGGTCAATGGACTGGGACACCTCCCGGCCCTGGTGCCACTGCACCTGCACTGTCAATTAAAGCTACGGCCCTATCCTCACCCTGGTACACCTACTTCCAGACGAGACCCTGCAGTCTGCTCCCATGTGACTCCCTGGCACCGACTTCAGTGCTTAATTTGAGCCGGTGGTTTCCAGTGCTCAGCACCAGTACTTAATTGTCAACACCAGCAGTTATGACAGTGTGCCACATGGTGGTGTTGTTTTGCTAAGTTAGAGACGCGCACAACAACTGCTGTTTATTAATTAAATGTGTGCTGAAAATGATTACTACTTGCTTCCAAACCCATACTTATCTCTTTTGGGGTCAGGAATAGTCAGACTTGTCACAACTGTCAGGGAGTGTGATGGTTAGTAGCTGTGTTGTTACTGTAGTTGACAGAGTTGGCAGGGGCAATGGGCAGTGCATGAGGAAGCGGCTGACGAGGGCCCTGGAATCTATTGTCTCTACAAATTAAGCAGTGTTGACACTGCACACTGGAGCAACCCCAGTGCCTCCCCCTTGATTCACCAGCAGTGGGTGGGGCCAGGCCCTCCTTTCTGCCCCACCACTCTCTCTTGCCTCTTAAACCAGTGAGGTCCTGCCCATCTGACCCTTTCTTCCACCAGGGGGTTCTCCTTTGCATGCACACAGGGGTGCTGCAAACATTGCCTTGTAATTGCTGTAGGTTTTGAAACACCGGGAACATGAAATGTCGTGGACGGATTCCCCTCAAAGGGATCACGGACATGAGGAGTGATGGTGTGTTTAGGGTGGTGTGATATCCCTGACAGCCCCCTGTGTCTTTCGTCACAGGCTTTGACATGTATTAGCATGTACTAAAATGATCTGGTGTGCCTTGTATGGCCTTGTTTGTATGGGTGTGGCCTTGTAGCACTAGATTTTCACTCCACCGTAAACTGAGAGAACTCGCCATGGCATCTCGCTTTTTGTTGCTCAGTGTTTGCAGAATATTATTCTCATATCTTTTGGGTGCGCAAACACTTGCTATCTTGAGGGGGAACTTCCCACTTCTGCACCACTCTTTGGAGATCGCAGAAATGGTACACATCTAGCGCCAAGCAGCAGCAGAAGGGCACTTTACAGAGAACGCTTTAGCTCAGGAGGGCCGTCTTAAAGGTGAGGTGCTGTACCCAGAGCAATTTACAGTTTGTGTTTGTGTTACACATTTGTCATTTTATGCATATTCACAAGTTGAGATATGATGACATCTGACAATGTACACACAATCCCTTGGTTTTTGGTTTCATGATGAAACTGGGATTTGAACCCAGTCCTGCAAGTTCTAGGGTCACCCTGACTAAAATTGAATATGGTAAATGACAGCTATCCCTCATTTAAGGTAAGGACCGGAAGTCTGTGGAGCACTAAGGTGTTTATCTTTCACTGGCACTTTCTAACAGAACAATCATTGGCATAGCCAACAGGTGTCGTCTTTGGGACCTTATACATTTTTAGCCATGCAACAGTTGATGTTATTGCACCACAGATATTGTGCTGCATAAGTGAATACTTATAAGGTCCCAAAAGCGAGACCTATTGACTATGCCAATGCTTGTTAAAGATAGCCACAATACAGCAGACCACCATGGTTGTGGAATGCCTATCTTACTAATGGCATTGAAGCAGTTGCACAACAGGGAAGCCCATAGAGCTGGAGATGATTTATACAATTCCATATGTACCCCGTCCGGTCCTGGGGCCTTGTTTATGGGGCATTTGATGATCGCTTCCCTTATCTAAACTAAAGTAAATTCTAGGGATAAGGGTGGAGCCACCTCATGCTTGGCAGACTGGTCTAAGGTCTCAGACCCATAGTCCACTTTCCCATGATTAACCCAGGCTTCTCAGCTAAAGGTGATAATGACAATATTCAATTTTACGCCCGCAGTTTTAATATTTGCTATCACTGCCTTAAAGGCCCTAGTGTCCTTCAACCTACAGGCCATGACCAACTTTCCCAAGGGCTCATTCTGAAGCTCCTTGCGCCTGAATCTTTGGGCTGCCTTATAATCTGCTCTACACAGTGGAATTGTGTTTGTGTCCCTGGGTCTGTCTTTTAGAGCCTCTTGTAAGCATGAAGAGGCCTCTCTGCAAGTTTGGTCAAACCATTTGACCTCCTATACCCCTGATCTAGTGGGTTTCAAAGGAAAGTTGCTAACTATTGAATTCAGCTTGGCAAACTGTTCGGACACAGCCCAATGGTCATCTGTAAAGGAAAGTCATCCAAGCACCAAAGGGAGGTGATTCAAACTGTTTTTTAAAGGGTACCCAAGTCGGTGTTTCTCCAGGTCAGACTCAGGCCTTGGGTCTTAGTTACTAAAGGCTGGGATGTTACACACTTGTGACTGCCCCCTCTTCTTAGGGATAGATAAACCAAGGCTTAATGGATTGTGGTCACTATGATGACTTTTAGTGATAGCAGCACTAGAGACCCTGGATAACAGGTCACAGGTAACACAAATATACTCAATAATGGAGGAGAATTCCCCTCTTTTAAAGGTAACTTTTGTTGAATAAAATGGGTCATAGAATTCATTGACATTAAAGAAATCCAAAATTGTTATAATTTGAAAATGGACATAACCCCCCTTATCCCTAGTCTGCCTATCACTACCCATGCTAAGACAATCAAATGTGTGGGATTTGTTTTCTGACTGAGTTAGCCATAATTTAACATTAAAATCTCCACCTAGGATGATTTGATACCCTTGTGTGCTGAAACAAAATGGGCTTCAAGATCTTAGATATGATAAGATAACATATTAAGGTTGACAATATGGTCACATTCAAAATACCCATTATGAAAATTAATTAAACTAATACATCAGAGGCGCAAGTAGATAAAAATGCTTGGAGCAGATTGCAACTGGAGGGGATTGGAGTAATACTACATTCCAAGGTAACTTTAAACCATGTCATTAGACCAGGCCGGACCCTGCCCGATGAAGATGGTAGAGCAGGAACCATATGGGTACAGCAACCATCCATACTAATAACAGCTGTGGCCCAGGTCTCCTGAAAAACCCCCAACATTATGCTTGTGTCTAACCTGGCCCCATTCCTCACAGTCCATGTTACTAGCAAGGCAGGCAATATTCCAAAACAAAATGTTAACCTTATGGGCAGGGTCCACAGGGATAGTTGGGTTTACCTCATTGGGTTGCAGAGATAACTCATTATGGTCAGAAACTGGCAGATTCACATGGTTTAGCATGCCATGGGGGATACAAGTTTGGGCAAAAGAGGGTCCAAAACCACAGCTAGCCCCTTCTAAAGGGATCGATTTGGGCAAATTACAAGTACTAAGTCAATAATTTTCTGTCAGGTCGCCCGGGGCGGTGAGACAGTTATAAGTTGAGAATTAAAGCAAGGTAGTGGAGGTGCCAAGAGGCTAGGGGAGATCACCCTGATATGAGAGGGTTTAACCAAATCTTTGTAAAAAGAAGCCAAGGGGCAAGATCCTAACATTGCTTTTAATTTGGCCTAACTGAGAAGCCTGAATTATACCATCTGCAGTCCTAGGACTTCTAAAGGTGACAATGACACAATCCCCCTGGAATTCTTTATGCATCCTCCCAATACACCCCACATTTCTTGCCGTAAAAATCCAGGGGAATAAGTTACCAAGGGCCTGGAGTGTCCACTGATCCAGTGTATAGCTTAGTTGATCAGCTAAATGGTGGACTCTCGCTTTTGGGTGCAGCCTTGGAACATTTGCCATAACTATAACCCGAGTGGGACGGGTATGCCCAGACGTGGGTCCCGTGCTCTCCATGCCACTGGAGTTAAGCTATCCTGGCTGATGAGGGCTGAAAGCCCGAAACCGGTCCTAGGATGCTTGTTTCCAGTCCAGGAAGGACCTGGCCTGGCAGTTCTGGCTGGACTGTTCCCATTAGGGCGCAGGGTCAAGACTGATTTACATATGGATGGGTCCAAACTGGAATGGCATGGTGAGCAAAAGAACGATGGATTTCGGCCCAAATCTCTGTACTGCGGTGAATGTATGACATTGCTATGCATTCTGTCCATCAATTGTTCCTTTTGCATTATTCACCCGAGTGGGACGGATATACCCAGACGTGGGTCCTGTGCTCTCCATGCCACTGGAGTCAAGCTATCCTGGCTGATGAGGGCTGAAAGCCCGAAACCGGTCCTAGGATGCTTGTTTCCAGTCCAGGGAGGACCTGGCCTGGCAGTTCGGGCTGGACTGTTCCCATTAGGGCGCAGGGTCAAGACTGATTTGCATATGGCTGGGTCCAAACTGGAATGGCATGGTGAGCAAAAAAACAATGGATATAGGCCCAGATGTCTGTACTGGGGTGAATGTACGACATTGTTCTGCATTCTGTCCATCAATTGGTCTTTTTGCATAACTATAACATAAGCATGCATAGGAGATCACACCTTGTATCAAATCCTATTGTCAGCCCCATGTGTTTACAGGCTAAAATAGAATTTCACTCTTGGTGGTGATGCCCAACTTGTATAGCAGGTAACTCATAATCCCTTGTGCAAGGGGGGACAGACACATCTGATCCAGAGGCGGGGCTACACCAGTCATACAGAAAGACGGTTTTCCCGTCCCCCTAACCATTACCCAAAGCTCCTGGCTAGGACTTGAAGGCCTCTGACCAATAGTGATATCCCCCTTCATGATGTGCCTTGTGTCAGCCTAGTATCCAATTCACTCAATTTAGCCTCAATGTGCCCCAAAGTTAACACAGCCCTGATAACGTAGAATCAAGGAGGTTGGCAATCTCCTTGCTCATCTGCACAAATTGTCCCTGAGAACCTCTTTACAGTTAGAAATGTCAAGAGGCTTCAATGTAGGACTGGCATGAATTGGCTGCAAGTTTATGAATAGGCTCTCATTTCTGCTTAGGGTGTAGTGACAGAGTTTGAATAGCATCCTGCAGGTAAAGTGAGGGGGCACACTTTTCTGGAGTGTCACACCCTGCATTTTCTGGACCTAATAAGCTAGTGGAGGCTCCGTCATCAATAGGTAAGGCAGCTAATGATAGACATTTCTCAGTGAGGAGAAGTTCCTTGTCTAAGGTGCCCACTGTCTTTTCTATGTACCCATCAAGGGTGGCTACTTTCTTGGTAGCTGCTCCCTCAGTGTATGGCCTAACGTATGCTTGGCCATCCTGTGTACATATAAAATCAACACCAGACAACAGAAAAATTGAAATTGGATAGGCAGACCAATACGAAATGAATGTTAAATCCAAAGGCACACTTAAAAAAAATCACAATAACAGGGTGCTAAACCTATTTGGAAAGAAAAGCCAAGAGGCATAGCCAAGCCAAATCTCCTTAGAGTGCCGCAAAGAAAGGTAAAACACTTAAAGGCACAGAGTATCATGGGACTAAAAATCTCAAGTCTCAAGGGCAGCAAGATCTCCCATTGCATATGGGTGTTCAAAATGGAAATACGCAACCACACAAGAGGTTGAGAATGGAGAACAAAAGTCCTACTCCCAGCTAGAGTGCAAGCACACAAAAAGTCAAGGCTGAGGGATGAGGTCCCGCCCCGGCAGATGTGCAAACCCGCACAAAAAGTCAAGGCTAAGGAACAAGGTCCCACCCCAGCAAATGTGCAAACATGCCAAAAGTCAAGGCTGGGGACCACCCCAGCAGATATGCAAACACACAAGGAGTCAGGGCAGGAAGAAGACAAGGCCAGTGGGCACTAGCGAACAAGGTCCCCCCCTAGCTGATGTAAAGGCAAACAAAGGATTGATGGTGGGTGGGGGCAAAAACCTAGAGTGGCTAAAGTGCAAAAATGCAAGAAATCAATGTTGCAACAGAATATTGGAGCTTCCTCCCAAGTAAATGTAATTACAGTACCTGAGTAATATAAGTTGGTCTTGATGTGAAACCAAACAGCACCTGGTTCCAAAATCAAGGGGATGGTCCTGCCCTGGCTCTTCTTGGGCACAGGACGGACCTGCCCTTGGCATTGGCTTTGCCTGGGCACGGGCTGCACAGCGGGAGTTGGCAGGGCGCTCTACAAAGCACATGGCTCAGGAAACCAATATTGGCCCCTCCTTACCTGGGCTGAGACGTTGGCATTGTGGGACTTCGAGTCCCGAAGCAAAAGGGCAGCAGAGTACTCCCACATTGTCCCATATCCAGTAAATAGCATTACCCACTGCAGTGTAAAACCTGGTGTACTTATTCAGTTAAAATGGTGCACATTCTGAATTGTATACCTTAGAACACGGAAAAACTTGAAGCATTGACATGTTAGCCAATATTCGTAGGTGCAGAACTTGGAATGTAGCGGTAATATTGTACTCAGAAAATTCCCTAACCTACAGTATTGGTCTTTCAATGATGCAGAAGTAGGGCCACAAATATTGGGAGCCATGCTACTCTGTTGTCTTTTGCTCCCATCTACCCTTAAATTGGTTGCCATTTCTCAATGCCATTGCTCTTCATTGCTACCACCCTAAGATGGTTGGCCTTGTAGCAGTGAGTCAGAGTCCCGCCTTCTCACTGAGCACTTCAAATACAGAGGCACTGTTTTTATACTTTACATTAAGTTGACATTTATGCCTAGGGAAAGCTTGTCTAACCATACTGTACCTATGATAACCTGCGCTAAAGTGCCCTTTCCTCCTCCTAGTTTTCTCTGTTCCCTTCCAGAATGACTAAAGTAATGTCCACTGTCAACTGCCCGCAGTGTCCTACTGACTCCTTCCCAGAAACAGCACACAAATCCCCATCTTTTCTAGGCAAAATGAAGGGATGAAAGAATGAGAAGAAAATGAGAAGGAAAATAGTACATTAAAGCACCTTTTAACAATTTGGAAATGTATGCTGCACTTGAGTTCTCCATCCATTCAAGAAACCTCTCCATTTTCAGCTGACTCAATAGAATCCACACAGTGAGGCATATTTACAAGGAGATTGTGCTACCGGAACATCACGTTTTCCGACATTCTGGTGGCGCAATGCCCTGAGCCATATTTACAAAGTGGCGTTAAGCCACCTTTTGTGGCTTAACGCACTTTGCAAATACCCTTTCACTCAGTTTGCTGTGTGAAAGGGTTGTGCAATGGGTGTTGCTGTGGGCGTTTCACCGCAACACCCATTGCTTTTTGAAGCTGCCCCAGATTTACAAGGATCTGTAAATCTGGGGCAGTGCCAAACACTAATGCCATGCAAAAGCAGGTGTTAGATTGGCGCATTGAGAAATACTTATATTTCTCATCGTTTTTGCTTTTGCTATGTGTGCTGCACTCTGCAGCACACATCGAAAGAACAAAACACCACTGATTATTTTTTACACCTTCCTGCACAAAAATAATCATTGGATAATGGTGATTTGCTACTTCTATAGAAGTAGCAAATCAGAAAAAATTACTGATTGTTTATGTCTTTGTTTAGGCAAAAAACACAGAAATGATGGACAGAATGCAGAACAAATCAAACATTCATTCCCAGTCACAGAGCTGGGTCAACTCCAATTTTTTTTTGCTCGCCACCCCAGATTGGACCCAGCCATATGCAAATTTGTCTTGACCCTGCTCCCAAAGGGAACAGGCCAGCCTGAACTGCCAGGTCAGGTCCTCCCTTGATCAGAAAACTAGCATCCTGGGACCGGTTTTAGGGTATCAACCCTCATCAGCCAGGCTAGCTTGAATCCAGTGGTATAGTGAGCGCAGGACCCACGTCTGGGCATACCCTTCCCACTTAGTGCGACACAACAAGAAACACACAAATGATGCACAGAATGCAGAGCAAGTCAAACATTCACCCCCAGTCACAAATCTATGTTAAATCCATCATCTTTTTACTCACCACACCACCCCAGTTTGGACCCAGCCTTATACAAATCAGTCTTGACCCTGCTCCCAATAGGAACAGTCCAGCCCGAATTGCCAAGCCAGGTCTTACCTAGACCAGAAACATGCATCCTGGGACCAGTTGTGGGATAACACCCCTCATCAGCCAGGTTAGCTTAAATCCAGTGGCAAAGTGAGCAAGGGACCCACGTCTGGGCATACCCTGCCAAATGAGTGTGAACAAAGCCAACACAAAGAGATGACACTTACCCCCAGTCACAGATCTGGGTGGAACCCATCATCGTTCTTTAGCGCACTTCGCCACCCCAGTTCAGACCCAGCTATATGCAAATCAGTCTTGACCCGGTGCATCATGGGAACAGTGAAGCCCAAACTGCCAAGCCAGGTCTTCCCGGGACCGGAAACAAGTATCCTGGGACCGGTTTTGGAGTATCATCCCTCATCAGCTAGGCTAGCTTGAATCCAGTGGTATAGCAGGCATTAGACCCATGTTTGGGCACACCCCTCCCACTTAGGGCAACGATAGCAACACAAAAAGATGAGGGATGTAATGCTAAACATTCTCAAACACTCACCCCAGTCAGAGATCTGGCTTAAAGCCATTATTTTTTTGCTCACCCCGACACACCAGTTTGGATCCAGTCATATGCAAATCAGTGCTAACCCTGCTCCTCATAGGAACAGTCCAGCCTGAACAGCCAGATCCTTCCTGGTTTGGAAAACAAGCATCCAGGGACCAGTTTTGGGGTATCACCCCCATCAGCCAGGCTAGCTTGAATCCAGTGGTGTAGTAAGCACAGGACCCACATCTGGGCATACCACTCCCACTTGGGGTGACAAATGCAAAAAGAACAAATGATGGACGGAATCCTGAACAAGGCAAACATTCCCCCCAGTCACAGATATGAGTTTAATCCAGCTTTTTTTTTTCATCACGCCACCCCAGTTTGGACCTAGCCAGGATGAAGAGGGCTGACAGGAAGCCACTATAAATAAGTATATTATAAATATACAATTGTGGGGGGCGTGGCCAACCATCATGGCCGCTCAGACGTGAATCCGATCGGCTCCGCTGCAGGCCTCGTAAATGGTGCTGAAGCGGGGCTTGACATCGCACCAAATCGAGCCAAATTGAAGCACTGAACGGCGAGACCCCCGGGGTGGCGTCAGGAATCCCTACCTGCTGCAGAAAAGTCATTTGCAGAGGCTCAGAGCTGTGTCCCTGCACGGCGAAGAGAAGCCCAAAATCATGACTCCCTCCGATCCGCCCAAACAAGAAATGCTGGTGCGGCCTTGCTGTAAATGAGGAGGTGTGCAGCAGATAGCTGGGTCCCGCAAAACGGAAGCCACTGTTGGCCCGGTACATGAAGGAGGGTGGCAGTGGGACACTGGCGCGAATCAAGTGGTGGTGGAAATATCCTGCCCCCTGGGGAAGATCTGCCAAGGGTCTCTGTTGAAGAGCCTGCTGCCTAGTGGGTACTCCAGCAACAAACGGAGAAGAGTGGAGGGCTGAGACCCCCCTGGTGGCGGTTGTTCATCCTTAGCGAGGGCATGAGATGCACTGGCTCCGTCGCCTGACCCCTCGGGACATTGCCTGACTTCAAGTTGGGGCTGCCCATGGAACAGTAGCACACCAAGGCAAATGCTGGGCTGACAGGCACAGGGAGAGGACATCACCCCTGTTGGGTGCGGACAACTGAGGCAACCCACATACAGCATTTGATCACCCCAGGAGAGGGAGCTAATTTGAGGCGGTGTGCACTGACAGCTTAGTGAGCCCCTGGGTGGCCAATTGGGAATTTCCTGACCTCCTCGGCCCAGCGCTATGACGTAGAGAACGGAGACCCCCTCCCGGAGAGCTCCACATCAGGCCTGTGCCAGGCAGATTGGAGGGCGGCCCCTGCTGACCAACCGCCCTGTTCCCTATGCCACCGAAGAAGGCTTACAGTAACAGAGTCTCCAGCTACTTTGTTCTAGCTGGCGCAGGAGTGGACAAAGAGGGAGAAGTGCAGCCTAGAGGCGGCATGTCTCTCACACCTAAGGACCTGTTGGCATCGTTATGGGACTTCAAAAAGGAGCTGCAGAAAGACATCAAAGCGGACATAGGCACCTCATTTGACACATTCAGAGTGGAAATGGGAGTGAAGTTGGTGGCCCTACAGGCGGATGTGGACTCGGTTTGGGCTCGTCCATTAGACCTGAAGAAAAATGCCAGGAGCTAGCAGACCATTTGAAGCCCCTGGAGGAGAGCTCCGCCGACTTACATGGCCAGCTGCGGGCCAATGGTACTCAAGAGTGAACATTTTGAAAACCACTCCCGGAGAGACAATATAAGGGTTAGGGGGATGGAAGAGGGCTGCGAAGGTCCCGACCTGGAGGCGTTCATGGTGAGTCCCTTCTCCACAGTCTTGGTAAGGTGGGTCAGGAAATATTAGATACAGTGGGGACCTTCCTCATCTGACGAGTCAGGTGCCGAGACTTTTACGACAGAAGACATTCAGAGTAATTTGCCTTGTATTGATTAAATCTTGTTTCAAAGTTAACAGATGAGCATTTGATAGAAATCACATGCATTAGAAGGTATGCAAATGGGGAGCGGAAGTGGCCTCGCCCCTGGAGTTGCTCAAAGTGAGGTTCTCTTGTACTCTGGGATGGGGGACCGCATAGCTCAAAGTTGTTTGCATTTGTTTTTTATGTTTTGTATCATGGTGGTTCAAAGTATCCCTGCTATAACAGGATCATCGGGGGAGGTAGGGGATGAGAGAGGGGTGGTGGAGGCTGCCCTTCAGACGAGCCAGTGACTGGCTCCTCGGAGCGGAACCAAATTTTCAATGGCAGGTCACTGCATGTCTTGGAATGTTAGGGGACTCAATTCCCTCAATAAGAGGCAACATTTATGGAAATGTTTAATAGACCACCACATTAGGATAGCGACACTGCAAGAAGCCCACTGAAAAAAAGTGAAGAGCAACGCCTGAAGCATAAAGCTCACCCACTCATTTTTCGCTCCTCAGCCACCACAAAGCAGAATGGGATGGCCCTTCTTTTCCACAACTTGGCGCCCTTCCACCCCCATGCCACTAAAGCTGACAAAGCAGGGAGATTCCTGATGATTAGAGGGGACCTAAGGGGAAGACCTTGTACAATTGAAATGGTTTACATGCCCAATACAGGGCAACCAGATTTCCTCTGCACATTTCTATCAACGCTGGAGGGTTTCGCCATGGGAGATGTCATTTTACTGGGAGACTTAAATTTAATATGGGACCCGACACTCAACATGAAACACTCGCACAGGTCAGAAGGAGGGGTCTTCAGTAAGCCGCTTACAGCTTCCCTTCAGCGCTTGGGTTTGATGCATGTGTGGGGGGGTTTCCACCCCATGACACGCGACTACTCCTTTTTCTCTCACTCCCATTGAACTTATTCTAGAATTAATCATATTTTTATTAGTCAAGCACTTTACCACACAGTCTCGGGGACCCACTTTCACCCGATATGCCTCTTAGATCACGCCCCCTTGAGATAGTTTTCAACTGGCTGGCCCCTCACTCGAAATACGCTAGATAGTACTTCCCTAACATACTTAGCAGGGATAGAATCCTCAGGGACGAACTGAGGAAATCGATTAAAGAACATTTCGATATGAATGACCGCACACTTACCTCTCATGCAAATAACTGGGATGCCTTCAAGGTGGTCATAAGGGGCAAATGCATTGCGTTGGCCCCCACACTTAAAAACCAGCAGATGGGGGAGAGACTCCTGCTAGAGGACTGAAAAAACACACAAAGAGAGCCCATCGGTCCAAACCCTATGGAAAGTCACTTCGTGAAAGGGGAAGCTACAGGCCATATACACCAATAGGGCCGAAAAGACTATCTTACGCCTACAAGCCCGGGGTTACGAAGGGGGAAATAAAATAGGCACACTACTGGCTTGTCGACTCAGGGCAAAGCTAGAAAAAGAATATGTCAAACAAATAGTGGAGTACACTGGCATCTCCCATTTTAGTGAGGTGGGGAAAGCAAACGGCTTTGGGGAATTTTACTGCACTCTTTATACTTCTGAGTCACTGGTGTCTCAGGATCAGATAGGGTGCCTGGGGCCCGTCACCTCCCGCAGGTCTCACCCACAGCTAATGAGGAACTCAGTAAACCCATCTCGAGCGAAGAGGTTCAAAAGTCGATTGAGGCACTCAAATTGCAGAAGGCCAGACTGGCTAAACGCTCAATTCTATTGTACATTTGCACCTGGGTTAATTCCTCACCTAGTGATCCTCTTTAATGACATAGTGACCACACAACGGGTAACAGCCACCATGGGGGAGGCTCTTGTCACCATAATTCCTAAAATAGAGGAAGACCCTAAAGCATGCTCCTCGTATCAGCCTACAGCACTCCTAAATTTAGACGCCAAATTATACTCTAAAATACTGGCCAGCCGTTTAGAAAATGTACTGCCAGTACTGATTGATCCAGACCAATCAGGAGTCATCAAGGGGGAACAGACCCACGATAATTTGTGGAGAATCACGCATATCATAGAGAAAGTACAGAAAAAATGCATTCCAGCAGCCCACCTCTCCTTAGACGCAGAGAAGGCCTTCGACCGCTTCGACTGGTCCTTCTTAATTCAGACGTTGGGTCGATTCGGGTTTAGTGAGACCTTTGTAGGTATGATGCGGGCCAATTACCACTCTCCCAGATCCTGAGTCTTGGTAAATGGAGTAGCTTTGGACTCCTACTGTCTCTCGCGGGGAACGGGGCAGGGATGACTCCCATCTCCCTTGCTCTGTGCCCTATGCATAGAGCCGTTAGCGGAACGCATAAGAGCGAACCCAGACGTACGAGGAGTAACGTTTGGCGCAGACAAACATAACATTTCCCTTTTTGAGGATGACGTTCTGCTCCCCATCACCATTTCACTGATCTCTGTACCGACAACCAAAGCTGAGCTCAACCTTTTTGAAAGAGCTGCAGGATTCAATGTAAACATAGCTAAATCCTGTTTACTTAATTTAACACTGACTCGGGAGGTGATGGTAGGGATAGAGGAGACTTCTCCCTTCTGCTGCATACGTAAAGAAATTACATACCTGGGTATCAAGCTAATCCCCAAAATAGCAGATCTTTACAAAGCAAATTTCCCTCCCGTGCTGCGACAGCTTAAATCCAACTTTAGCAAATAGGGATCAACTTATTCCTCATGGATTGGCAGAATAAATGCAATTAAGATGTATGTCCTCCCCCATTTACTTGATCTTTTTCAGGGCCTGCCGATCCCGGTCGAAAGGGAGCTGTTTGTGGAGCTGAAAAAGATTTATTTTTTTATTTTATTTTAGCGATTTCTAAAGCGCCTGGTGACCCAAGGGCATCCCCGCGCTATGTAACTTGAAATCCTAATGAGAGGGAAGGCGGTCGAAGGGAGTTATTTGGGAAACAGATGGGTCTTTAGTTTTTTGCGGAAAGCAAGGTAGTTGGATTCCAGTCTGAGGGCTCGAGGGAGTGCGTTCCAGCCCTTAGCCGCCTGTACGGAGAATTGTCGACCTCCTGTGCGGGCTTTTTTGAATCTGGGGATGCAGACTAGATTCTCATTTTGAGATCGTAGTGATCTGGTTGCTGTATAAGGTGTGATCATTTTACTGAGGATCGCTGGACCAGATCCGTTGTAAAGCTTGTGTGTCGTACACATTGCTTTAAAGTGCACCCTTCGGCGCACGGGGAGCCAATGCAGGGTTTTGAGGGCTGGCTTGGCGGATATTCTGGAGGGGGTGTTGGTAATCATGCGTGCTGCCGCGTTCTGTGTCCGCTGGAGTTTCGTGATGGTAGCCTCGGGGGCTCCCAGATAGACCAGATTGCTATAGTCCAGGCGGGACAGCACTAGACCCTGGATAAGAAGCTTTCTGGACATAGGTGGGAGTAGGGGCAGGATTTTACGGGTCGTGCGCATGAGTCCAAAACATATGCCCGAGGTTTTGGTTGCCTGGGTTTTCATCGTAAGCTGTGGCTCAAGCCACACCCCGAGTGTCTTGATTTCAGATTTAGGGGGGGGAATTTCTCCAAACACATCGGGCCATAGTGTAGGGGGGATAGTTGTCCATTGCTTGCCGAGTAGCATTACCTCTGTCTTAGTCCCATTCAATTTCAGTGATGAGTCATTCATCCAGTTGTGGATATCTATGAGGCAGTTAGTTAGATTTTCAGGATGGTCAATCAGCTGGGACAAGGAGACGACTAGTTGGGTGTCGTCAGCGTAACTCACCATTTTGATGTTAAATGGTGTTACCACATCCTCGAGGGGGGCCATATAGACATTAAAAAGCGTCGGGCTTAGGGAAGAGCCCTGGGGGACGCCGCTGGTGAGTGGGAGGGTGGATGAGTGATGGCTGTCGTCCCACACTTGAAAAGTGCGTCCTGTGAGAAAGGATTCGATCCATTTGATAGCTGTCCCGGTAAGTCCTGCATTTGCCAGTCTATGCAGAAGGACACGGTGGTTGACCGTGTCAAAGGCTGCACTTAGATCCAGGAGGATCACTGCCACTGATCCCCCTGAATCTAGTAAGCCCCTTGCCTCTTCGATCACTGCGAGGAGTGCGGTGTCCGTTCCATGGCCTGGGCGAAATCCGGTTTGGGATTGTCGGAGCAGTTTATTCGTTTCAAGGAACTGGGACAGTTGGATGTTTACCAGTTTCTCGGTGACTTTGCTAATGCCCGGGAGTAAGGATATTGGTCTATAGTTGGACAGGTCCGATGGATCTAGCTGGGGTTTTTTTAAGAGTGCTTTGACCACAGCACTCTTCCAGCTGTCGGGGACGGTTCCGTGGGTAAACGAGCAGTTGATAAGGTCCGTAATAGTAGGCACAATTACTGAGGCTACAGTCTTGAGGAACCTTATAGGGGCTGGGTCCAAAGGGGATCCACTTTTCATTTTTACTAGGGTTCGCTCAACCTCTACGGGGGTGACAGGTCGGAAAGTCTGAAGCAAAGGACGACAGATGCTTTCAGTCTGTTCGCGGGAGGTACTACTTTCCGTGAAGCTAGGGGAGCTGGGGGGTGGGAGGGAGGTCAGGATGCGGGTGATTTTCTCGTTGAAGAAGTTAGCTAGCTCATTACTTCTGTCAACTTTGGGGGTGTTGGAGGGAGAGGTGGTGGGGACCTTGGTCAGCTCTTTGACGATTGAAAAGGATTCTCGGGCTGAATTGGATGCTTCTTGTATTCGTGTGTTGTAGTAAGAAGCTTTGGCTGATTTAATGGCCTCTTTGTAAAGTTTGACCGTGTCCTGGTAGGCTACTTTGCTGGCATGTTGCCAAGTCCTTCTCCAGAGTCGTTCGGCCTTTTTGCAGTTTTTGCGAAGTGTTCTTAGTTCTGCGGAGTACCATGGTGCTGAGCCATGTTTGCCGTTTTTATTTTCCCTATTTCTGAGTGGGAGTACTAGGTCTAGGGAGACGGTAATCCAGTCCCTGAATCTTCTGTCTGCCGTATTTGGGTCTTCAGCGTGAGCAGGGATGTTTTTTTCAAGGGCCCATTCGTCCGTGGAGAGTTTGGGCCAGGTCCTATCCTTGCTGAAGGTGGGGGGTGTACGGTTTTTCGTGAAGGTTCCAGGTAATTGGAAAGGGACCAAGAAGTGGTCTGTCCAGGGAAGGGGAAGGGCCTCCTTTGCTAGCATTGAGAGCGAGCTGGTAAATACAGGATCTAATAGTTGGCCCTTAATGTGGGTGGCTCCGGAGTTTAATAGACGGATATCGAAGGCCGCTAGATCTTGAATCAGATCATTGGCTACCGAGTCGGCCGGGTCTTCTAGGTGAATGTTTAGGTCCCCAACTATCATATAGTTTGATAAGGAGTGGGCCTGAGTTGTGACTAGGTCCAGAAGAGAGCAGGTGAAGGGGCCCGGGGTGCCGGGGGGGCGGTAAATGAGGAGTCCTGTTAGAGAAGTGGTTGGGTTGAGTGTGACGGTAAAATGCAGACTTTCAGCGTTGGTAATCTGTGCGTCGTGGGTTTTGCAGTGGAGGTGTTCTCGATGAATGATAGCTACACCGCCTCCTCTGCCTAGAGGACGGGGTAGGGATTGAATACAGTAGCCCTGTGGTGTTGCTAGTACCATGTCTGATTGTGAATGAGGACCGAGCCATGTTTCCGTGAGGAAGAATATATCGATTCCATGATCTTCTATGATGTCGGCAATCTGAGTCGCATGTTTTGGAAGTGAACGACAATTTAGAGAGGCAAGGTTGAGGGTGGCGGGTTTGCTGGGTTTAGTTGGTAGCGTGAGCTGGAGTGGTTTGCAAAAGGAGCAACAAGTGAAGGGTCCCTTGAGATTATGGATGTAATCACAGGAGGGTGGAGGGGGTCTGAGGCTCAATAAATCTCTACGGGAGTACCTTATAGTTGGGTGAAGAGAATCGGGCAGGGGTTCTGGCCCTAAGCCCTAAGATGACAACTAAATTCATTTGACAAGGACAAAGGGCTTGCTTACCCCATCGACTATTAACTAAACTGTGCAGGGAGGGGAGGCTGGCTCTGTCTGACTTCCTTGGGTACTACAGGGCCGCCCAACTGAGGGTGATGACTGAATGGTCCCTCAAAGCCTCTGAGAAACATTGGCTCCATATGGATCGGCAGATAACAGGCAGGACTATATGGGTCCCTTTGTGGAAACAGAAACAAGACAGGTCGCTTAATGCCTACCTTAGCACCCCCATGGCCACCACTCTTCAGGCGTGGGACAACCTCACTAGAACATTGTTTCTGACGACTTTTCCATCCCCCTATACCCCCAACCACTTTAACCCGAATTCCCCCCCGGCTCTCCAGGAGGAACCATTTGATGGTTGGCGGGCAGGTGACTGGCTCACAATATCCTTTTGCGGAATGTGCAAGGCTGTTTAAGCTGCCACCTACAGAAGAATACCACTATCTGCAGCTTAAACGCTGGGTGCAGCAACCTCAGGTGCGGCTGGACGCAACCAGAGACCTGTTCCCAATCAAGAAATTTGCACAATCCGTTACAAAATCTAAGGGGTGAATTTTCTTCCTATATTCCTTCATCCTGGCGATAAGTCCTCAGTCGGCCCTGCGACATCAAACATTCTGGGACACTATCCTTACCACCCCCATAGGGGAAAAACAATGGGACTCTCTCTAGAAGGACATTGTCAAATTTGACCGTTCTATGTTTTTAAGATATGCTCATTATAAAATGATGTACGAATGGTATCTTCACCCCCGGAAATTGCATAAAATATTCCCTAACACTTCAGATAGATGTTGGAGGGATTGCGGGCTTGTAGGAGACTTTCGCCACATCTGGTGGGACTGCCCCTCTATCCAACCTTTTTGGTAGGAAATACTTTCCCAAATTAAATTGATTCTGGGCTACCCAATCCCAGACACCATAGACCACAACCTCCTGTGGATACGGGATCCCAGTATGAAATATCAAACACAGAGAGATCACTCCATTATGTGGCTATGCCTGGGTGCCGCCAAAATGGCAATAGCCGCAGCATGGAAATAGTCAGAGGCCCCCTCCCTTACGTAATGGCATGCTAGATTATGGCGGATGCTATCCCTTGAACGAATGACAGATATAGTGGATGACACACGGAAGGGGTTTGACTATATCTCGTCCCCATTGGTGGGATATCTGTCAGAGGGGTTGCCCCTGTTTGCGTGTGGCCCCAGATTAAGAGCCCTCCACCTCTTTCAAATATAATAGACATGGGGTTTTCTTCCACCCGCCGTGTAATGAGGTCCTCTCGAGCCCAGCATCATTCCTTCTGACCACCCCCGGTCTTGGCCAGATCTGTAATGTAAATCACCATGATATGATTGTTTTGTTCATATATTATTTTATTCTGAAGCTTGTTGTTTGTTAGGGTGCACGAGCGCTAATGATAATCTTATCTCGAAACTACGCAAGCTCTGTAGGTGTAGCCTTGCAATGCCAGGATTATCATAGTAGGGATACAAATGAAAGGAATTAAGTCATGCTGAGACCTTGTGAACAAGCTGTGTTTTCTCTGTGATTTCTGTAACTCTTTGCCTGCGAATTGTGGTTGGTGCAACTACAATTATTTTGTGGCTGTTTAAAATCAATAAAAAGATTTTGAAATAACTATACAATTTTAGTGAAATGAAAAGGTTGCTTGCTAACACAAGACCAAGAAATAACAGCAATGCAGCACCATACCAATTTCATCCTCAAGCCTCAATGCAAAGATGCCATCATCCCAGTTGCCTATTAGCAAGCGAGCAGCGAACAGTATTGGTGACCTATATTCTCTGTATCGTGGTATAACTAGTATTACAATGAAGAACTTTGGAAGATGAAGAAACCTGTAAAGAAAAAGCAGCTTTAAAAAGATAAAACAATCTATAGATGAAAGGTCTCCGACTTTTTTCTTTTAAGTTGAGAAACAGACACTTGCTCTCCGCAGTCTTTGTAGTAGCTTTATGAGCAGTCTGATCTGGCCACATGCGGGGGCACTGTGCTCGGAAGCAGGGGTTCATTTTTAGCCACAAAATACAATGGTCCAAATACCTGGAACATTATCACAAGATACATCAGAGGAGGAGTATGTGCAGTGCAAGGAGAAGAAAGGCTGACTAAAACTGGCAGTTGCAGTTTAAATGAAATGAAGTGCTACTTCCTGTGCAGAATATAATCCTAACGAAAGGAGAAACTTGCATTCCAGTCAATGTATGACATGAAGAACCTATCAAACGTCCAAACCTGTAGAAACGACCACCGAAACGAGAAATGTATGCATTGTATTCAAAGCGTAAGGCACATAGGCTCTCATTTCGAGTGGCCTTGGGGACGATACTGCTCCGAGCCATCCTTACTTGCTCGGTGTTTCCAGCCTGTAATTAACAAGTCTGTAAGTAACACGCCTGGTATTATTGGGCCCACAGACGTGTGCCTCGGAGAGCTGTGCGGTGCTGCAGGGACTGTAGGCAGCTGCTCTGCCTGGCCCCGCCTGCCCTCCTCCTGCACAAAGGTGGAAGCGGACACCACTCTCCCTCGCATCCCTTGAAAGTCCCCTGATGCCGTGCGCCACGCCACAACACTTGAACCCCACTGGTAACATCTTCCACCTGCTCTGAGGAAGACAGTTCAGTAGATTTGTCATGAATCAGCGAAACACCAGCAGAACACGGCCAAGTATTCCCGGGGCTGTCGACTTCTAGGGTAAAACTTATAATAGCTGGATTGTGATGTGGGAATGCCAGCTGGAATCAGAGATTCTCAAGCCTAATGTCACCAAACAAAAATCTAGGAAACTCTTAATGAGCACCATCGTACATTCCATGGGAGACATCAGTGCTATGTACCAAATGAGTCAAAAGTGTGAGGTTCTCTTTAACAACGCTCTGTTACGCCTAATCACCATCACTGGTGAAGCAGACTACCTAGTGCCAGGGCACAATTTGCTTGACAAAGGATATCAAGCATGGAGAAATTGGTATGCCTCTTTCCTAGAGCTACAGCACACTCCTAAAAGCCCACACCTTGTAGATAACCCATACCAGTTCCAGCCAATGGCAAAAGGGTTGGTAGGGTGGTTCTTCGCAATGAGGCAAATCTTACAACTCACATTAAAACAGTGACGAATTGTTGTGAAGGCTCCAAAGGCAACAAAAAGTGATGAAGGCGGAATATGACGCCCCAGTACGTAGATAAACAAAATGTGTTGGCCAATGTGAGCTTTTTCTAATGGAGGATGCACAAAGTAGGTAGTGCTCGGTAAAGGAACATAGGATAGCATTTTCACCATCCTTACAACTATGTATGATGGCAAACCTATAACAATTAAGATTCGGTATAAAGTACACAAATACTCTCCTGAGAAGGCAACCTGTGAACAAAGTGATGGATACTTCTTGACCGGTTGGTCCTGAAATCTGGCTTTATTGTAACAGTCCTATATGAACAGATCTTTTTCAGGTAAAACTGAAAACCACACCAAATATCAACACCAGTCAAATACCAAGTAACAAAAAAAACAGTCTGCACCATATAATTAAAGTGTATTACATAAAGGCACAGCGTTGAACGCATTAATAGGCTTGGCAGAGGTTATTATTGCAAGGCATGCCATAATATTCCAAATAAGAAGCATATATTTACATAATGCTGCAAAAAGATAAAGCAGACAGAGAAGGTGTCACCTTACCGTCTGATATGAGGTGGAGAAGGGTTCTCTTCATGTATGAGCTTTATCCTTCCACATCATTTTGCATGTATCAATCTGATGCCAGATATCAAGAAAAGCACAGGAACTCTTTTACTCAATAACAAATAGAATAAATATTCTAGTCTAGAGCTCAATAGTAGAATCTTGGTTATTTGCTGGTCAATGAAAGCAGAAGATCACTTTCTAGAAGTTGCTTGAACCTCCATGTTATCTGAAGACAGACTCATGCTCTACAAGGAAGGACACTTCTTCTAGAATGTTGAACATGAAGGGTGGGATGGAGAACACTCCATATGCCTCTGGTTGGAAGGTCTAGCATGTAAGGTAGGGCATTACTCTCTTCTAGGAGGAGAAAATCTGAGAACGAGAACTGACATAATGAAGGCTACATGAGAGGAAGCAGAATCTCAGTTGTTGATGTTCATGAACCACTGAAAATCATTCTGGGTCAGTGCAATAGGACTAAACATGCAAATGAACTTCTTTTATCAGTTAATCATCAAAGCTCCTCTTCAGGAGGTCAGATCCTTTCCCGTTCAACAAGTCAAATGGCTGTCATCTGAAGCTGTAGGTTGTCTTAAACAGATCTATTGAGGGATAATCCCAAATTCTAAAAATATTGATCAATGTCATCAATTGTGCTATTGCTCAAATAGTGTGACAAAATGTCTGCATAGCTGATGCTGTAGGAGACCTGCACACACCTCAGAGGTGAGTTGCCAGCAGGCATTTATGTAAAGGCCCAATCCCAAAATATCCTTCAACAGATGACAAAGGAAAGGAGGATCAGTTCATCATTGTATCTTGATGTAGTACAAAGTGAACATGGTGCATGCCAATTGCCCGTGAATTAGGATTTTGACACAGACGAAGGAGATGAAGTAGGAAGTACTAAACCACCCAACACTCATTCTTGAACTTTTCTGGATGCTTGTTCTTGGATGATACCACCCACAATGAGACAAAAGTAATGTATGAATTATCCAACTCTTATAAAGTCCTAAGGGACTAAATGCTTTGGCTGGGCTGATGTGCAATTATGTTTGACCAAAAAAATACAATAAAGTGGATTTGAACTTATGTACAAGACATCCAAGGAATTCAATTGAACTTGTAATATAGACATATGTGGATTTTGAATTTTTGGGAACTTGTCCTAATGCTCTAAATTGAGCTATAATACACTGCATGCTCCTTTTTATTTTGTTTTGGTTAGTATTGGATTGTTTGTGAATTCTAAGCAGTGAGGTCACGAAAAGATGAGCATAGGCAGGACAGATCATAATAGAACGTTACACTAGTGCAACATCTAATGACCCACACCGCTATTGCATAGTTTCTCAAAGTGAGCATGCTCTCTGCAGGGATCATAAATACAACCATCGCAATGTTGGGAGGAAGGCTTTCAGAAATAAACAAGGAGTATCTGCACAAAACATTTAATGAGTAGATGCTAGTTTGGTGAACTTCGTTTAGTGCTTATTTTCACTCTTTAAAGTGTGAAAACATGTGAACTCATATGGGAGGGGGAGACTCTGAGTTGTAATATAGTTTTCCTGGTCATCTAATGCCTGATTCCATTGTTCAGCAATGCCAGCAAGAACAACCGCCTGGGTCCATAAGTGGTCTCCTATACAAACAGGATATGGCTGTGATAGTGACACACAATGGTAGATTGTTGAGTGGTTTAAATTCTTTCTGGTAGAGAAAAGTCATGTCTCAGGCTGTGTCTAGCATGTCCTGGTGAATATGATTTTCCTGGAGTGAGAACAGGGATGACTTGGGAAGGCTCAGATATAAACTCAGGTAAAAAACAGATATAATGAAAAATGGCTGAGCTGGGAGAAATTGTTTCTAGATATGAGGATCTCATGAGGCATTCATCCTGGTAGGTACATCAATGGACTTTTTGTAGGTGAAATGAGGTCGAGATTGATGCCGACCGTTTGGTGATAACATGTTACAGCTCCTCAACCTAAAGCAAAGGCTTTGTTTTGAGATAGTATTTACAATCGCAAAGCCATATTTTGTTGAGTGACCTTTTGGACCTTGATAAAGCTATATGCATTTTGCAAGAAACCATGGTGAACCGTTCACTGGACTTGAATAATTTTGAATGGACTGACTTTTGAAAGGAGTAACTCAAAGAATCAATCAGGCACTGTTCGAGAGCCTAGAAGCCCTCATGTTGGGGAATTTGGCAACTTTCAAGGGATAGTCATGGTGCATGACAGAGCAAGCCCTGGAATATAAAGTGATGGAGGATAGCTGGTCAGTAAGGAACTAAACCACCCTTTACATTGGAGTGGTATGCCCCCTTAGAGTTGCTAGACGTTGGGATGGGATTCTACCAGTAGAAAGTCACTGGGTAATACCACACTGGTCAATAAGCAAGGCTCTGGTTTTCTCTGTTTCAAATGTCCATAGTACATACAAGGGAAACAGAATCCCAAGAACCACGTTTCCAGGCTTTAAAAGTCCTTAAAGTCAAGCAAGGTGGGATGGTTCTGTGTGCAGCTTAAATATAAATTTACTAACAATGTGGCGTCTCAAGTCCAGCAAGAGCAAACATTCTCACAGAAGTGTTGCAGGTGGTGGAAGTCTTTCAAATCATGTTATCCTGCCAGTGTTATCATGAGAATGATGGGAGCTGGTGAGTGAAGGGTAACTGCCTGAGGGAGCTAAAAGCTATGTGGGACACAGGGCCTTGATTCACTTAACAACCTCACTGTTGGAGCTAATGACACAGGGAAACAGAGGGCACAACTTTGGCAGGGGTCTTGTCTTGATCATTTCCTACTGCTGGAAAATACTAAGGCCCAGAGGGTTAAAGGCCCTGATACACACCTAATCTGCAGACAAATGGAGTCAATGTAACTGGGTTCAAACATTGCAGCACATGATAGGCACAATAAACAATGGAGCAACACATTCAGTGCTACAGAAATAAACATCAGATACAATGATCAGGATAATTTTTAAAACACTTTTTTAACATAAATAGCGCTCCACCCGATAAATACTTAATTTTCATTGCTATTCACTTGGCTGCTGGCTATTTAGTAGAAATTATTTACTATACTGAAAATAGCAGAAAACCTTCTCTATTTACCTGGTTGCTGGATACATAGTAGAGATTCTGCACTGTTTAGCTGGCAGCCATGCCAATCGAGAAAAACGACTCTATTTACTATATAACTTAGACAGCAACCAAGTAAACAGTGAAGTTACCTTGCTATTTGCATGGCTGCTGGTCAAACAGTGCAGAATCACTACTATTTGTATAAGTAATTCCTATTTCTAAAGAGCGAACATATCACCCCCCTTAAGGGCTTCATGGCTCTGGGGAGCTTCGGGGAGATTAAGTGAGCTATTGCCCAGAGTCAAATGATGCTGGTCTGAGCTGCCACCAGAGCCAGGGTTCGAGCTATGAGCCCCGCCCTCCGGAGTCAGCTGCCTTGGCATTTATTTTTCTAAAGGTCCCAAATGCTAGAATATTACTTTAACAGACAAGGCACAGAATGCCACTCCATTACACCATTGGCCAAAACATGGCAATTTGGGAGGCCCTTTATGGAGCTGTCTTCTGCTCCACAAATTCTCCTCCTTTATGTTGACTTTGTGAGGTGGCTAATGATAATGATGATTAGAACCATTGCAAGATGAAGCTGTTTACTCTTCAACAGCTAGATACTCACTCTTACTCACAAAGCCGTAAAAGTATACCAAGGCCAGACATAGGATTATCAAAAGGCTCCCTGTTAAAGAACACCTCTTTTTCTGCAACAACTCAATGCATTCTGAAACTATTACTTCTGATTCAGCTCAATTAAACAAATCAGACTAAAACGCCTGAAAGCAATGATTTACAAAAGCAGAGGCCAGAGCTGGAAATATTATATCCAAGTGACATGGTGCCATCTGATATTTAGAAGGATCTTATTAAAAGAGAAACAATTGCCTAGGGGGCCTTATGAAGTCACCAACACAGTATAATTAAGAGGCTTTTTTTCAATGCCATGACATAGGGAAGAACAAATATGGGCCTGATTTAGAGTTGGCGGTTGGAGTTAATTCTTTCAAGATGGTGGAGGACAATATCTCAGCCATCCCAAGGGACATCCGCCCTCCAAATTTAGATTTGTCCACCAGCCCTGTGGACAATTCTGTACATTGACAGGAACTGCAGTGCATGATGGTTCTTGCCCATGGAGCAAAAAGTTTAATGGACAGTACCATCAGACATAAAAGCCGTCCAGCAAAAGCTTTTTTATTTTTTCCCCCCTAAAAAATTCCTGTAGAGTTTGTTTTTGAAAAATTAATAAAAATAATTGACCCTATATGCTCAGAGTTTTCTTCCAGGGATTGAATGTCACTAAGGTTTACCCCAAAAAGGGAAAACAATGTAAAGTCCTTCCTCCAAAGGTCATTATTTCATTTGGCCACTGGACGAACTATTATGTTGTCAGGTCCATCAAACAAAGCAGTGGGAGTATGATTAATTGAACTGAATGTCATTTGAATAGGAAATAATATTCCCAGTAAATCATAGAAAGACATAAAGTCTTCAAAGACATAGAACAAAAGAAAGTGACAGGGTTATTGTCAAGAAAAAAAGATGGTGAATAAACAGTGATGTTTTGTTACCCCCATTCTTGTGACCTATGGATAGATCATTTCAAAGTTCCACTTTTGTATGCATTTTTCAGACAGGTTTAGATTTACAAACTGATTTAGGTTTTCAAACTGATTTGGGGAGATACTCTTTCAAATTTCATTTTCTGACTCCACAGCTGAAACACAACCTTTGCATTTGGTGATGAATTTCAACCCAGTAACAATAATGCTGGCTCCAAGAAGGAGTATCCAAAGCAAGAACAAAATTAAATGTCAGATCTCAGCTCCTGGCTGTCTCAACCCTCCTGAGCAGTCATTAGGCACCGACAAAAGTGCAGGCCCACCTTTGAAACTGTGTTGTCTTTAACAAGAGTAATATATGACCCACTCTTCACTGTTACCCTATGTTGTCACTCAGGAAGAGCTAATCAGCAGCCCTTTGCTAACAATGGCCTCACAGAATGTCTGTGGATGGCCTTTTTTCCATACTTTCTCACTTCAGTTCTGGGTCTGCACCCTCCAACCACAGGGATTGAGTCAATACGTGTCTGTTATCTAGGGAAGCTGTATTGATTCTCCATCTAACCCGGGAGGTAGTGTATATGCACTGAATGCTACTGTTTCGGTTTAAATGCTGACATGGGCTAGAACATTTTGAAACACCCTGATATTGTACTTTTGAAACAAAGACCTCGATTTTGACAACCAAGGATTTCTCTGAATTAATTGATACAAGCAGATGTTGTGAGAAACACCTCTTTATTAAGGACAAAGCCCTGAAGAAGTCTTGTGAAAAGAGACGAAACGCTTTGGGTACATTGATGTGAATATGTTTTATACCATCAATAAAGAATTTTCAACACACAACATGTCTGAAGCCAGTTTAATGATTATGGGAAAACCAGAAGCAAACTTGGCTAATTGAATAGTGTTTAAATCAGTGTTGCAACTTATTTTACTCTGTTAGGTCAAAACAGACCACATTTGCATAAAACAATATACAGTGGGTGCTGATCTTCTTTGTATGTAAGTGTGTGGATTTTTATCCATTTTTAGGGACCGACAAGACTGTCTTCCCCTGATCTGTGCACCACGTTCCTTGATTAGATCCCACATTTTGATGGGTGCGGTATCGAAAGTCTAGGCCTCTTTTTGTAAATTGTTCGCCATGCTAAACCAGTAACCATCCAAAATGCATCCCACAGGGTCCTAGCACTTAGACTTTCATCACAAAAGAAGTCTTACTACTACACACTTGCTACATATTCACTGCATATACACACACATGAAATGTCAACACAAGGGCCAGGGAGTCACACAGATTACTCTATTGGTCTTGATACTCAGTTGCTCTTTGTTGACCTTCCAAACACTTATGCCACATATGTATTTCCATGACCAAACACCTAGCCTTCAGATTATCGCAGACCACTAGTCTGGTACTGAAGCCATCACTGCCGCCCTTGGTTCACAGGGCTTTGACAGCTGAAAATCAGATCCCTTTGTTACAATGAATCCCTGTGGTTTAACTTAGATGATCTATCTCAATAAATCAATCAGGGTACTTGTATAGCGCGCTACTTACCCGTGAGGGTCTCAAGGCGCTGAGGGTGGGGGGGAGGAGGGGGGGGGGTGCCGCTACTGCTCGAAGAGCCAGGTCTTGAGGAGTCTTCTGAAGGCGAGTAGGTCTTGGGTCTGTCGTAGGTGGGTTGGAAGGGTGTTCCAGGTCTTGGAGGCTAGGTAGGAAAAGGATCTGCTGCCGGCGGTCGTACGTTGGATGCGGGGGACAGCTGCGAGGGTGAGGCTGGCGGGTGGGGGTGTAGAAGCTGAGTCTGCTGTTCAGGTAGGCTGGTCCGGCGTTGTGGTGTGCTTTGTGTGCGCGGGTGAGGAGCTTGAAGGTGATCCTCTTGTCGATGGGGAGCCAGTGCAGGTCTCTCAGGAGGGGGGTGATGTGGCTGCGGTGGGGGGCGTTGACGATCAGTCGGGCGGAGGCGTTTTGGATGCGTCGTAGCCGCCGTTGGTGTTTGGCTGGGATTCCTGCGTAGAGTGCGTTGCCATAGTCCAGTCTGCTGCTGACGAGGGCCTGTGTCACTGTTCTTCTTGTTTCGGTTGGGATCCACTTGTAGATCCGGCGGAGCGTGCGTAGGGTGTTGTAGCAGGAGGAGGAGATGGCGTTGACCTGCTTGGACATGGAGAGGGAGGAGTCGAGGATGAATCCTAGGTTGCGTGCGTGGTCGATGGGTGTCGGTGCTGTCCCCAGTGCGGTCAGCCACCAGGAGTCGTCCCAGACTGAGGGGGTGGGTCCGAGGATGAGGACCTCCGTCTTGTCCGAGTTCAGTTTCAGACGGCTGCTCCTCATCTAGTCGGCGATGGCCTTCATACCCTCGTGAATGTTGGTTTTGCCGGTGTGAGGGTCCTTGGTGAGGGAGAGGATGAGCTGGGTGTCGTCGGCGTAGGAGATGATGTTGAGGTTGTGGTTGCGGGCCACTTGTGCGAGGGGGCCATGTAGATGTTGAACAGCGTCGGGCTGAGGGATGATCCCTGGGGGATGCCGCAGATGATGTCGGTGGCTTCTGACCAGAAAGGTGGGAGGCGGACGCTCTGGGTTCTGCCGGAGAGGAGGACGTGGTCCAGTCAAGGGCCTTCTCTTGGATTCTGGCTTCTTGGAGGCGTGTCTCTAGTGTGCGGTGGCAGACCGTGTCGAATGCGGCTAGCAGGTCCAGGAGGATGAGGGCTGATGTTTCGCCGTTGTCCAGTTGGCGTCTGATGTCGTCTGTGGCGGCGATGAGGGCTGTCTCGGTGCTGTGGTTTCGTCTGAATACGGATTGGGACGGGTCCAGGATGTTGTTGTCTTCGAGGTGGCGGGTCAGTTGAATTTTGACGATTTTCTCGATGACCTTTGCCGGGAACAGGAGCAGGGGGATGGGTCGGAAGTTCTTGAGGTCCTTGGGGTCCACCTTGGGCTTTTTGAGGCGGGCGTTGATATCGGCGTGCTTCCAGCTTTCCGGAAATGTCGCTTTTTCGAAGGAGATGTTGATGACATTCCGTAGTTGGGGTGCGATGGCCGCGTCTGCTTTGTTGAATACGTGGTGTGGGCATGGGTCTGACGGAGATCCTGAGTGGATGGAGTTCATGATCTTGCGTGTCTCGTCGTCATTGGTGTTGGCCCAGGAGGTCAGGCGGTTGGCGCTGTTGGTGATCGTGGAGGGGTGGAGTCGTGCATCGTTGGTGCGGTCGTGGATGTCAGCGATCTTGCGGTGGAAGAAGATGGTCAGTGAGTCGCACAGTTCTTGTGAGGGCGGGATGTCGTTGGCGCTGGCGTTGGGATTAGAGAGTTCTTTCACGATGCGGAAGAGCTCTTTGCTGTCATGTGCGTTGTTATCCAGGCGGTCTTTGAAGGAGGATCTCTTGGCTAGTCTGATGAGGTGGTGATGTCTGCGGGTGGCGTCCTTGTGGGCTGCGTGGTTTTCTGGCATTCGTTTGTGGTGCCATTTCTTCTCCAGCTTACGGCAGGCACGTTTGGAGGTCAGGAGCTCGTCGGTGAACCAGGTGGCTCTCTTGCTGGCGTGGCTGTTGGATGGTCTCTTGAGTGGGGCAAGGGTGTTGGCGCAGTCGTCGATCCACTGTCTGAGGTTGCGGACTGCGGCGTCAGGGCAGGTGGGGTTGAAAGGTGGGTTCTGGGCGAGGGTGGTGATCAGCTGGTCTTCGGTGACTTTGTTCCAGCAGTGGCACGGCAGCTGTTGGGTGCGATGGTGCGTGGTTGGTTTTTTGAAGGTGAAGTGGATGCAGCGGTGGTCAGTCCAGTGGGGTTTGGAGGTGTGGTCGAAGGCGACGTGGGTGCTTGTGGAGAAGACGGCGTCCAGCGTGTGGCCTGCGGCATGGGTGGGTGCGGTGACGAGTTGTCTGAGGCCGAGGTTGGCGAGGTTTTCGATCAGAGTGGCGGAGTTGGCATCGTTGTTTTTCTCGAGGTGGAAATTCAGGTCCCCGAGGAGGATGTAGTCCGTGGAGGCGAGTGCGTGGGTGCTGCCGAGGTCGGCGATGGAGTCGGGTTCCGGGGGGTCTGTAGATGAGTGTTACTCTGAGGGTGGTGTTGGGGTCGGTGTGGATCCGGAAGTGCAGGTGTTCGGTGGTGTTGAGGGTGTCGTCTGCGTGGGTGGTGACCTTGAGGGTGGACTTGTAGATGATGGCTATTCCGCTTCCGTTGGCGCGGTCCCTGTGGGTGATCTTGTAGCTGTCCGGGATGGCTATGGCGATGTCGGGTGCCGAGGAGTCGTTCCACCAGGTCTCGGTGAGGAAGGCCACGTCTGGGTCGGAGGTGTCGAGCAGGTCCCAGAGCTCGACGGCGTGTTTGCATGCGGAGCGGGTGTTGAGCAGGATGCAGTGGAGGTTGTTGGGTCTCGTCCTTGGAGGTTTGGTGGCTCTGTCGCAGGTGAAGCTGCAGGTGTGGCAGGCAAAGGGACCGTGGGTCCGTTTCGGGGCGGCCTGGAAGCAGGTGTTGTTTCGGCCGGCGTTGAGTGCGTGGAGGGAGTCGGCATCATACCTGAGTCTGGCGTCGTGGTGAGCGTGTGGTCCAGGGGTCCTGGCGCTGGGAGTGGACCGGGCGTGGACGGGCGCAGACGGGCTTGCCTTTGGTGCGCCTTCGGCCTCCATAAGTGGGGTAGAGGGAGGGAGGAGCAGCTGGGAGGCGGGAGTGGGGTGGCCAATGGGATGTGTGGGGGTGGGGCCGCAGGGGAGCTGCGGCGGGAAACTGAGATGGGCGAGCGGGAGGCGGGCGAGGGGAGCGGGAACCAGGGAAGGAAATAAGCAACAGGGAAGAAATCAGGGACAGGGAGCAGGGATCAGAGCATGAACAGGGCAGCAGGCAGGAGCAAAAATGGAGCAAAATGGAGCAAAAAGCGAACCTGGCGGCACACGGAGGGGCAGCGTAGTGGCTGGTGAGCGACCTAGCGAGGCAAGGTCCGCTCTCCTTGCCGCTGCGCAGCCTCCATAAGAGGGGCAGAGGGAGGGAGGAGCAGCTGGGAGGCGGGAGTGGGGTGGCCAATGGGATGTGCGGGGGCGGGGCCGCAGGGGAGCAGCGGTGGGAAACTGAGATGGGCGAGCGGGAGGCGGGCGAGGGGAGCGGGAACCAGGGAAGGAAATCTACAACAGGGAAGGAATCAGGGACAGGGAGCAGGGATCAGGGCATGAACAGGGCAGCAGGCAGGAGCAAAAACTGAGCAAAACGGAGCAAAAGCGAACCTGGCGGCATACGGAGGGGCAGCGCAGTGGCTGGGGAGCGACCTAGCGCTATCTGAAACCTCCCTCACCAGTCTTCTGCTCCTTTAAATCTCTTATGGTTCTGAGCTCTCATTTGCTGATTGCCATTGTCTTTTGTACTATTTTGGTAGCCATTTATTGTTTTTGTTGACTTCAGTCATCTGAATTTCTCAAACCCTTTTTTCTAAACTTCACAGACCATACCCCTTTTCACACTTAAATTCAATCCCTTTGTCAACATACAGTCTCTCTGTCCTCTAATCCACCCTCTAACTGTTGTGCAAGCATCAGACAGTGTCTGCTGTCACTCACAGGTCAGAGTATAACAGTCCTATTTATTTATTCACTTTGTATGCTTTAATTTTTCAACAAATACTTACCAGTTATATAAGTGGACTGAAAAAGGTGAGGGTGGTTCTAGGAGTTGACAGCATAAGCAGCATCTATAAAACTGTTTACAAAACCAACATCTTAAAACATTTTGCATAGAATTACATAGGTGTCTTCCTTCTCTGGGTCTTTTTGATTCTTCTCCCAGTCCTTCTATTCCTTCTTGTGGTCTGTTCCAAGTGTTAGCATTCGCTTTGTTTATGTAGTCAAGAAATGGCAACCAAGAGACCCCAACTCGATCACACTTCGACCTTGACCAACCTTCACAATATTATTCCCCCGCACAGTACTGAAAAATGCCTCCCTAGGTCTCACAGCCTCCGTGTATAGCTCACAAAAATCCCCCCCCCCCACAGGCCTTGCCCGCTACTTCTCATGATTTGTTTATGTTAACAAAACATCTTTTACCGCCTCAATTCTCTCTTCATTCAAGTTATCCCTAATGACCTCCTTCGATTCTTATGCCCGCTTTGTTTTTAACAAAAATCGACTGAAGCTCGAGATCTTGTGAGATCTCAAGTGCTTGCAAGACTTGGCAGCCATTTTAGAGCACAGTATATAACTACCATGCCCAGTTCTCTGAATGCTGCTTGGCTTGCTGATAATTGGTGTGAGAAAAGCCTTGCATTCGAGCTCCCGCTCAACTTCCCAGGGCGTCTTAGCTGCTTGTCTTCTGGGCTGCAGCCTCCGCTCCCGATTGACATCATCTTCTTCTCCAGTTCCTGCCACCTTCTCATTGAGCCATTGTATCAATGCACCGCCACATCTAAAAACAAGAAAAAAAGAAATCAGCATAAAGCAGCGACCCTCTGAACTGCAAAAAACATGCAAGGTCAGTGCGCTGCACTTTTGTTTTCTGTGACACTAAGACTAAGCTGTTAGGAACTCTTTGTTGAGTAGATAACGGAAAAATTGGCACACAACAAAAACTCAAAGACTACAGATGTGGGCCATAATCTAGGTTTTGTCAATCTCTCATTCAATCTGAGAAAGTATCTGAGCTTTTATGAAAAGAAGGATAACAGTTATAACAATCACTCTGGTGTACCTATTCATTAACAGAGCAGAATTCCAGTCCTCTTTATATTTCCAAGGGCAAATTATAGACATTGTAAGAATATAGTGACACATGGGTCATTAAAAATATTGTTTTGGTAACAAGTTACTTGACTGTGCTATTCTTGTAACTGTTTCCTCCATCTGTGCATAACAGTTAATCCAAGCAGAAGCCCTAAGAGCAAAAAAGAAGGCAGGCCTCCAACGTGGGTAATCAGAGAACCCAGAGAAGAATCGCTCAATTGCATTCCCTCGCTTATTCCCAACCCCCTTTCTCCTGGAAGGTATGCTGCCAACAACCAAGCAGAATTTGATGCCTCAAGGAAGGGGATGAGGATCAAACATAGAGATATTGAAGAAGAAGTATCCGTGTCATAGTTGCGATAAGTTCAGGCATTGGAAGCACAAGTGTAAGTCTAAATTGGCTAATAAGGTAAATGGACAGCCAATTGTGACAGGTGCAGGTGGAATGGTAGTCACAGGTGAATAACGGTATGATGAATCAGCCGATGTCAAATGTAAGGGCCTCAAAATATGCCTCAAGCTCCTATGCAAAATTTGAATGGACAGGTACAGAAATACAATGTGCATATTGGTTTCCATACAAATGATAAACTAAATCCAAATGTGCAAGTGGCATCACAATATTTGTTGCAGATGGATGACTGTGACTCAGATACATCCCAATGATGGTGCCTGAGAGGGGAGGAGGAATGCATGCTTGGCGCATCCTTAGAGGTAGATCAGAATGGTCCTTATGTGGATGGCAAGGTCAATGGAACACCTATTTAATTCTGTGTAGATACTGGTGCTACCCGATCCACTGTGAAAACTGTGGAAATTCCCAACCTACCCCTCTCGGGAGAAAGAATCCAAGTAGTTGGAGTATCAAATCAATTGATCTCAACTGCAGTGACAGAATCTATGCAAGTACAGATCGGAACTTTTGAGGATTTACATAAATTTGTGGTGTGTGATTCCAGTCCGGTAAATTGGTAGGGCGAAACTTATTGTGTAAAATGAATTGTTACATCTATTGTACACCGGAAGGGATAGGATTTCATACTAAAGACAAATATGTGGTGTTTAAAATGTTCAGACAAAAGACAGAAGGGAAGAGCTTATATCCCTTACTTACTGAAAAGGACTAACCCCTCCTGTGCTAAGAGACACAGTCTTACCTGAAATGTGGGATTTTTCAGGAAAAGACATTTGATTAATGAAAGGAGTAGCTCCAATTCAAATCACAGTAAAACAAAATGCAGAATACCCCAGAACTCCAGGGTATAATCTAAGCCCTGAGTCTACTGCTGGAATAACACCATTTATTGAGAGTCTGATTTTAACAAGGACTTCTGAGAGAGATTTTGGGCAGTCCGTGTAATTCACTTATCATGGGCATATGAAAACCGAACAGGAAAAATAGAATTGTTCAGGATTTGAGGAAAGTTAATTAGATTGTGATACCTTGTTGTCCAGTAGTACCATATCCTGCTGTAATTCTATACCAGATTCCATGTGAAGCTGAATGATTTTCAGTGATTGACTTGTGTCAAGCTTTTTTCTCCATTGCCCTGTATCCAAATAGCCAATATCGATTTGCTTTCCGGGTTCGGAAACCGTGTTTTGGCATGGTGTCAAGTTCCACAAGGGTGTACGGAAAGTCCCTCAATCTTCAATCAAATATTGATGATACGCAGCTACATTACATCCTAAAGCTGCTGCTGTACCTGGATTTCTGAAAGCTGTCGCAACGACATGTGTGAGTTTAGAGCAGTGTGAAAATATTTTGATGAGTCATCTTTTGAAAGTGTATGTGCCACAAACTGTTGAAATTTTGTTGACTCGAACCCTAAAATAGCATCTCACGAGTAGTCGGTTGACAAAATATGAACAAGTGATTCTGGGTGCACAAAATGTGACTGTGATGATATGCACAAGTTTGAATCCAGCTACCTAGATGCCATTACCAGGACATAAAGTTGCAGTGGAAGAAGTCGCTCATGATTGTCTTGACGTGACTGAATTGTGTACCAAACAACAACCTAACATCCAAGATGCCCCATTGCCTGAGTCAGATCATGTTTTGTTTGTGGATGGATCATGCTTGAGGTATTCAGGAGATACCTTGAGGGATGTGTATGCAATCTGTACTGTGGTGGGTGTGGTTGAAGCATCATGGTTGAAAGGAGTGTATTCATCACAGGTGGCTGAATTGATCACACTTACCAGGACTTGCAGCATTGCTGATCAAATGAGAGAAACCATATTTATGGATAGTCAATATGGTTTTGGAATGGTGCATGACTTTGGGCAGTTGTGGTCTCAACGTGGGTTCATGACCTCTCCGGGTTCACCAATACGAAACGGAGAGTGCGTGAAAACCCTACTGATGGCACTACAACTGCCGGCTCATATTGCAGTGGTGAAATGTTCCGCTCACCAGACTGGTCATGATTATGTCACAGTAGGCAATCATTGCGCTGATCTGATGAGATTGCGCATTATTGCAACCTAAATTCTTATGCATTTAATTGGGAGTCTTTGAAGGAACAGTCTGATGACAAAGAATGCAGATTGATGTTTTCAGTTGTGGAAACTTGGGAAGGGATCAATGAATTACACAACTCAGTCCCACAAGCAGCGTGAGAAGGGTGGATTAAAGCAGGATGTAATCATAGACAGGAAGATGAGGTGTGGGTATGCACGGATGGGAGGCCTGTGTTGCCAGATTGCTAGTTGTCTCCGATGGCAAGAAATTGCCATGGACCTGCACATGTGGGACGAGATGCTGTGATACGTCTCTTTCACCAGACTTGGTGCAATCCGTGATTTAGAACCATTGCAGAGAGTCCATGTTAAAGATGTGTGATATCTCAACAGCAAAATGCAGGAAGGAAAACAGTGGCCAATATGAGTCACATTGGAAAATCAGGAGGTCCTTTTACCCGCATGGAGATCAGTTTCATTGAGATGCCCATTTGCAATGGATTGAAATATGTCCTTGTGATGGTGTGTCTGTTTTCTCGTTGGGTATAGGCTTACCCCACAAGATACAATGATAGCCTAACAGTAGCTAAACTGCTTCTCAGAGAGCTCATCCCTAGGTTTGATTTCCTGTCTCGTTGGAATTGGATAGGGGTACCCACTTCAACAATGAAGTGTTATGAATGTTTTGTGCTGCATTGTAAATTGAACAAAGGCTACACTGTGCCTATCGGCCAGAGGCATCTGGTGTTGTTGAACAGGTTAATGGAAGTATAAAGTCACGATTGGCAAAAGTGTGTGCGCCCACATCCCTGAAATGGCCTGATGCACTACATCTGGTGTTGATGAATTTGCGAAGCATCCCAGACAGAAGAACTAGACTGTCCCCTCATGAAATATTAATGGAGAGGACTATGAGGCAGCCTACAGTTCCAGCAAATAAGCTTTTGAATATTTCGGATGACTTGGTTCTCAATTATTATAAAGGATTGGCTAATGTGGTGCGTTCTGTATCTCAACAGGTTGAAGAAGTAGCCACTACAGTTCAACAGGAGTAGTGTCACAACTTGTGCCCGGGTTATTGGGTACTAGTAAAGAAGCACATACGAAAATACTGTTTAGAACCTCGTTGGCGTGGGCCTTATCAAGTGATACTTGTAACCACAACTGCTGTGAAATGTGGTGGTCTACCTAATCGTCGAGTACCATGTCTTCTTGAAAGGGCAGGGTCTGTGGTGAATGAACCGGTAGTAGCAGAGAGACGTCACATTTAGACGGAGCACAGAGAAGAGAGGGTGCCAGCTACTGGGTCTCGCAACATTGTTTCGAACAAGAGTCAAGGAGAGTTAATCCCGGTTGGTAACAAGGGTCAAAGGGAAGGGGACTCAACTAAGAGAAGTTTCGACTCTAATGATGTGAACAGAGTACCAGAAAAATAAGTGCGAAAAGGAGACCGTTGGCCCAGAAAACTGGAAATATTAAGACACATACTGAGCACAGGAAAAATACCCTCTACTGTGATTGAAGTCTCCAGTCAGTCTGTGCAAAGTGATACAGATTGAGAAGAATCTACAGTACACAGAGCAATAAGAGTACAAACTCCAAGTCAAAGATATGCAACTCCAGAGTGGACGTACCTAGCTGCTGCAAATGACTGGGAAAAAGAGTATTATGTGTTTTGCTTCAAAGATTGCATCTCACAGAAACCACCATGAGAGAACTGTTGCGAAAAGGTGCTAAATAAATAATGGCCAAAAGAAAGGCGAAGGGATAAACACAAAGTGATAAGACACTGTTCTGAAATTACTGCACAAATCCTTATCATTCAAAGCATTCTATAAAAAAAAAGAGTGCCGCTAGATCCAAGATGGACAGTCCAAATCAATCTATACTAGGGGGTAAGCGCATATGTGCTTTCTTTTTAACTGCTTTTGTCCAAATTCTTGCCCTGTTGTTGATATTAAACCTGACCCATTTTGTGTATCCTAATAAACATACAAATGTGCATGTGACTTCAACAACCAAGATGATGAAAGAGCAAGAAGCAGTAGTGATAGCCAATGATTTAACAAGTACTGACTTACACCATGATCGTTCAATTAACGATTCCTTACTACTAAGGGGCCGATTCCGATCCGGGTCGGAAGGGCACCGAATGCGATCCGGTCGGAAAAACGACGAGCCGTACGCGAGTTTTCCGGCCGACTTGTACAGCTGTACGAGCGAGCAAGTACGATGCGAGCTACGTGAAATTCACCGACCGAGTCGTTTCCGGGTCCGAATCGCTCCGTACAACTCGGTCGGAAGCTAACCGTGGCATGCAATGGATGCGATTTGCAACCGAGCCAGTACGATGCACACGTCGGACAGCCTGTGCGAGCCAGAGTGTCCGGCTCGCAAAGCGTCTGGGTGGTTGCCTTTGGGGGTCCGCGTCGGACCCTCTCTCACCCGCAGCCCTACGACTCGGACACATAGGGAGACCCAAGGGTCCCCCAACAGAGGCATGTATGGTGCGGATGGCACCGTTGCGTACCCACTGTAGGGGGTGCCCTTGCGCGAGACGTACCCATTCAGTCAATGGGAGCCCATGTACGCGTCGTACGACCGGCTCCCATTGACTGCTATGGGAGTCCGACCGAACCGAGTCTGGCAGCATACGGCCGCATCGTACTCGCTCGGTCGGACTGCAGGACTCCGGCTCGGTCGGAAAACAATCCGGATCCGGCTCGGTCGGAGTGCTTTCCGACACGGATCGGAATCGGCCCCTAAGTTGTTGTATGACACTATGGATGTGAGAGATTGTTATGTGTGCATTCAATTACCTAGGGCATATGTATCAAAAAAGTGATTTGCGATTCTCAAAATGCGATTTTTAGCTGATCGCATTTTAAGAATCGCAAATCGCGATGTGAATAAAAAGTCGCAAACATTTAGCGATTTTTTTAAATTCTCAGAATATACTGCGAATCCCGTTATAGCGATTCCTTATTTGTGAAATTCGCAAATAAAAAATCGCATATTTAGGGAATCTGCAATTCAGGTGCAGCCTGATGACATCACACCCAGGAAGTGGGAGTGACATGCTACACCTGATTGCCTGAGTCAGAGTCTGTGGGGAGAGGCAGAGAAGTGAGCACAGCATTTCCAAACAGCTACAATGGATTCACAGGACAAAGAGAAGGACAAGGAGGGGGCAGTGAGAAAGAGAAAGCACAAGTTCAGCGTGAGGGAGCAGGAGGTGCTGATTGAGGAGATGGTGTGCAGCCATGAACTACTATTTGGCAAAAAGGCACTCCATATACCTGAGTCCAGAAAGAGGAAGATCTGGCAGGATATACAGGAGAAGGTAAATGCTGTCGGTGTGACCCAGCGCACGGTAGAGGAGCTAAGGAAGAGATGGTACGACATGCGCCAAAGGTCCAAGGAGAAGGTGGCAGCCAGGCTGGCGGATGCCAAAAAGACTGGGGGTGGAACATCAACTAAAACTGACTCAACACCCCGTGAGGAGTTGGTGGAGTCCACCCTCCTGCCTGAGAGCATCAGTGCTGTGGCTGACATAGACAGCTCCGACCCTGCAACCACCAGCCAAGGTAAGATGCTTGCCAAATGCAGCCGCACGCATCACCATCCCATTCACACAGTCAGGAATGCACAAAACACAAACTACTTGTGTCACTCCGCTCCACTTTTTCCAGCACACACAGCAATGCATCATGGGAGACGTAGTCAGATGCATAACAGTGGGGCAATGAGACACAGCAATGTTGAAGCAGTATGTGAAATCCTGTAAAGGTAAAAAGCGATAGATAGCAGTTAGCCAATACAAATAGAGAAAACTTTATTGAGTGCGAAATGCAGACAATGTCACAAAATCAAAATTTCCCTTTCCATCCACAGCACAACCTAGGACACAGGATGACAGCGCAGGATCTGATGAGGTGGAACATATGGATGAGCAGGCAGGGCAGGGGGACCTCGACGATACCACAGAGACCACACCTGTCCCACAGAGAAAGCGCACCATTGTGGCACCACTGCCACCTCTGGAGGTTGACACACAGTCTACAGGGGAGGATGATGCTCAGGCAGAGTCAGGGCAGCGTGTGACACAGGTGCCGGAACAGCACACATTGCAACATAGAGCAAGGAGCCGTGAGACGCAGGCCAAGGGCGAGCACCAGCTTAGCCACAGATGAAGAGGCCACGGTGTTTGCAGGACTGGAGGGCAGCATGCTGCAGATACAGTGCCTGCAACAACAATCAATGCGTTCCATCAACCGGCAGCTGTTCACAGTCAACAAAAGCCTACGTTACATGGGGAGGGCATCATGGACATGGCAGGTGCTATCCATCAACTGTGTGCCACATTAAAGAGGGACCAGACAGCCAGGCGCAGTGTAAGCCAACGTGCCGACAACCATCTGGACAGCTACACCAAGGCAGTGAACCGCCTGTGCACTGCCACTAGCCAGCTGACACGTCGCACCATCAGCATGCAAGTGGAGATGTCCCACTACTGCCAGGATGTGGCAAAAGGCCTGGTGCAGGTCACCACTGCTGTGGAACAACTGCAGACAGCAAACAAAGGTGGAACAGCACTCCTGGGCTCAGGGGAGAGTGAGGAGGTGTCCAACAGGAGCAGCATCACCCCACCAGTGCCCGATCTAAGACAGAGCAGTGGGAGACAGGATGCAACACCTGTGGACTCAAGGGAGGGCAGTCAGCACCCAGAGTGGGCAGCAGCAGTCCGTCCCAGGAGGAGATGAACTGGCAACACTGAGTCACGCAAATGGGTGAGACAACCCATTCCAACATGACTCCACACTTGCATACATATCTGCACTGTGGACATAACATGTGCTACGTATAGCGACACTCATTGAGTCTGTCAGGCTGTGTGACGAAATATCCAGCAGCTAAGGGTGTGAATAAACACAGACCTGCTACAAAATATCTTTTGCATCATGTCATAATTACTCACCTAGAAGTAGTTCTCTGTGATCTCATCCTGTCTCTGCCCCAACTCCAACTGCTGGTCTGCCAGGGGGACCTGGGCCCTCATCGTCAGAAGTATCAGTATCAGTCAGTTCTATTGGATGCCTTTTTTCATTGCTATGTTGTGAAGCATTGCACAGGTATCCACAATCTTGCAGCAGGTCTCAGGGCTGTATTGGAGTATTCCTCCGCTTTTATGCAGGCAGCGGAACCGGCTCTTCAGGATCCCAAATGTGAGAAGTTGGCCTGGTATATGCTGTCCACTAATTAAAGTGGGCACCTTGTACCAGTCCAAACAACCCCTTATGGTGATAGGTTAAAGTCAATCTTTATTGAAAGCTATCCTAGTGGTAGCTATGGAGAGCAGCCTTCAGGTTAAGTCTTGAAGGAATGTAAAGCAGCTTGTTTTACCATTCTATAATCGCTTGAATGACCAAATGAAAGGACAACCACACCAGGTATATATTTAAAATATATGTATTTAGGATAAAACATACCCCTCAAGTCTCTTTATGAGGCTGGAGTTCGAAGTACTTAAGTTACAAGTCAGTATTCAACAGTAAAATCACAAATACACGTTTGGGACCTAGGGGCGTACCAAACCATATACCAATAAAGTGGTATAAAAACCACGACTGAACTAGACACAAGGCCTAGAACCTTTAGAAGCGTTTGGGCCCAAGGAACCACCTAAGGTCGCGACGTAGGGGACCCACGGGGGACGCGTGCAGTGTTAGAACACAGGCGCGAATCGCCATTGACTTCTATGGGGAAAGTCGTGGTTGGAAAATTACAAGTTAAGGACACTTAGAGGACGACTACAAGCAAACCCTTTTGGACTTAGAGGTGTCTAGGGCCAACACCCACGGGAGCACCAGAGAACTCGAGTTTCCTCACCCAGGGAAGCCGGGTGCATAGGTCTTTTGGTGTCGGGTTGCGGCATCGTTTTCAATGGAAGCGTGCAAAGAAGTGCTGCTGCCGTGAAGAGGAGAAGTGTCCGAAGAGATCCAAGCCTGGATCAAGGATGGAAGGAAACTGAAAGCAGAGGGGACAGAGGCTGGGTCACTTACCAGTGACCAGGGGCACGATAGTCCAATGCCCACAGATGTCGGGTGCTTCAGGTGAGTTGACTGGTGTCTTGACTCTTCAGCCATGAGGTCCAGGAGGCGTTGATGATGACCAGGAGCTGGATTCGAGCTGTCTCATGAAGTCTGTCGAGTGCTGCGGTGTCGGCGACCAGAATGGACCCAACAAGCCTTGGCAACGGCAAGTCAAGTGGAAATAGAAGAAAGATGTCGGGGTAGACCAGCAAGGTCTGGGGGACTCACCCAGCAAAGGTAAGTCAGGGCATGTCTGGAGCAACCAGGAAAGCCCAAGCAGAAGAGGAGTCGTCTATATGGGGACCCACTAGCCAACAGGCTAGCGATCGCGAAGGAGCCTCGAGCAGTCACACTGGAAACTGGCCCATGGGTCTCCTGTAGTGGAGGCCAGAGATCTTTGGTGCTGTAGGTGCCCAAGGCTGGGGCTACTCAGAGCCGTAAGCACAACTTCGAGGAAGACCAGGAAGATGATGTACTGGCAAAGGTTTACAATGTCCAGGGGTCACGGTTCCACGTCACCCATGATAACCACGGGCCTCAGCTTTGCTGTGGACTCAGGGTAGCCTCGGGAAGTCTGGAAATCCACCTCTGGTGATGCAAAGACTTTGGCGTCCGGCGGGAGCTTCAGAGTTGCAGACCAAACAGTTGCTTCTTTGGTGCCTACCAAGCAGGGGAGTCACTCCTTGACCCCAAGGGAGATTTCTTCCATCCTCTAGTTGAAATAGAAAGTCGAAGGTCCAGGATATATGTTGCAGAGTTTCGTCCAGGGTAATCTGAAGTCTCAAGGACTGGGTTCCTATACTAATACTAAGATAGGGCGATGGACATACTCTGGGGACCCACCTATGGGAGGGTTTGGAAAGTGAGGTGGTTACACCCATTTCCTTTGTCCAGTTTTGCACCAGAGCAGGGGCAGGTAGCCCCTGCAACCGGTTTGAACTGGATTATGCACAGGAATACCAAGTGTGCCCCCAGTGCAGGACTTCAAAGCACCAGAGAGTGCTCCCGCCCATCCCCAATACACATCTGCCTGTCTGGGGAGGTGGTTACACCTCCCTGTGACAGGAAACCTATTGTCCAGGCCTCCCCTGCCAGAGTTTTGGTCAGCAGCAGGAGGCCAGACCCGTGTCTGTGGCAGTGGCATCCATTTTAGGATGCCAGGGCTCTAGAAAGTCGTTACCGGGTAGACCAGTGTGAACATGTCTCTCCCTCTAGAAGGGTGGAATGCTACCGCTGCTGCCAGAACTGGCAGGGGGTAGTATTCCAAAGTGTTTGACACCAAACACGACATGTTTCCGTGCAGCCAGTCCAAAGTTAGCATTTACCGCGAGGTTATAATGCTCTTAAGAGTATATGGTCAGGCTGCACCACAAACAGCATCAGAGGAGGTACTCCGAACGCTGCAGGGGCTCTGCTCATGCAGATGCACCCTCTCACATAAAAACCAAGTACTCTGCCTTCAGGATTGTTAAGGCCTGCTATAGGAATGAATTATAGGTTTTATATGTGTGTGCAATAGTGATATAGGTAGCCTATACCACAGTAAGTGGTGCATGCACCACCTTACCCAGGCTGCAGTAGCAGACCTGTGGTGTCATTTTGGAGTGCTTCCCAGGGGTGGCATAATACATGCTGCAGCCCCTGATAGGCCTCTGAGGTACCTATGCCCTGGGTACATAGTATACCATATACTAGGGACCTATAAGGCACTCCAGAATCCAAATTAGAGATGTACCTAATGTACATGGAAACCATTTTAGAGAGGAAGCAGCTAGGCTGGGGTCCTGATTAGCAGGGCCACAGCCAGACTAAGGTCGAAAAACAGTGAAACACCAGCAAAAGGTGGGGGTACCCATGTGAAGCAGATCCTACTCTCTACACAACCCCCCCAAACGCAGGGACATTAAACTAACCTTGACCAGTTGAGTCTTCATATTCTAAGTGGAAATACCTAGAGAGTCCATCTGCATTGGCATGGTTACTCCCAGGTCTATGTTCCACTGTAAAGTCCATCCCCTGTAGGGAAATGGAACACCTAAGCAGTTTGGGGTTTTCACCCATCATTTGTTTTAGCCATAAGAGTGGGGCTTATGGTCTGTCTGAACAAGGAAGTGAGTACCAAACAATTATGGCCTCAACTTCTTCAGAGCCCAAACCACAGCAAAGGCCTCCCTCTCAATGGCTGACCAACGTTTCTCTCTAGGGGTCAGCCTTCTGCTTATGAAAGCTACTGGCTGACCCAGACCTTCATCATTCAATTGTGACAGTACAGCCTCTACCCCCAATTCAGATGCATCTGTTTGGACAATGAACTTCTTGGAGTAATCAGGACTCTGTAGAATGGGAGCAGTGCACATGGCCTCCTTCAGGTCATCAAATGCCTTTTGACAACTAGCGGTCCACTGAACCTTTTAGGGAAATTTTATTAGAAGTTAATTCATTTAGGGGTGTCACTATTGATCCATACCCCTTAACAAATCTCCTATAGTACCCAGTCAGGCTCTCACCTGAGTCTGGGTGGTTAGAGCAACCCAGTCCATGATGGTATGGATTTTGCTCTGCAGTGGTTGAACCTGGCCTCCACCTACAAGGTAGCCCAGGTACACAACCTGACTCTGTCCTATCTGGCACTTGGTGGCCTTTATAGTGTGGCCTGCCTTTTGCAGGGCCTCCAAAACATTCCTTAGGTGGACCAGGTGATCCTCCCAGGTGGAGCTAAAAACAGCAATATCATCTAAATAAGCTCTACTGTAGGCTTCCAGACCTGTGAGAACTGTATTCACCAACCTTTGGTAAGTGGCAGGTGCATTCTTCGAACCAAAGGGCATCACCACAAATTGGTAATGCCCACCTCTGGTCGAAAATGCTGTTTTTGGCTTTGCATCATCAGCTGGTATGATCTGCCAGTAGCCAGCTGTCAAGTCAAATGTGCTAAGGTACTTTGCTGAGGCCAAAGTACCTGTAAGCTCATCTGCCCTTGGAATTGGATGGGCATCCGTCCTAGTGACTGCATTGAGACCCCTGTAGTCCACAAAAAACCTCATCTCTCTTTTCCCACCACTGGTGTGAGGTTTTGGCACAAGGACCACTGGACTAGCCCAAGGGCTGTCTTAGGGTTCAATAACTCCCAAATCCAACATTTTCTGGACTTCTGTCCTGATACAGTCCCTGACATGGTCGGGTTTGCCTATAAATCTTATTTTTAATAGGCAGACTGTCCCCAGTGTCCACTTCATGAATGCACCAGGTAGTCTGACTTGGAGTCAGAGAAAACATGTTTCAGAACTGACTGAGCACCTGCCTGCAATCAGTTTGCGGCTGGGCAGTGAGGCTGCCTGCCAAGGCCACATCATCAACTGACCCATCATCAGGGTTCTGTGAGAGGAGGTCAGGGAGTGGGTCACTCTCTTCCTCCTGTCCCTCATCAGTAGCCATCAGCAAGTCCATGTCAGCCCTGTCTACATATGGCTTTAGCCTGTTGACATGGAGAACTCTGTGGGGACTCCTGGGAGTTCCTAGGCCTACTAAGTTAATGACCTCTCCCTTCTGTTCAACAATAGTGCGGGGCCCACTCCACTTGTCTTGGAGAGCTGCTGGGGCCACAGGCTCCAACACCCACACTTTCTGTCCTGGCTGGTAAACAGTCAGTACAGCCTTTTGGTCATGCCAGGCTTTTTGCAGTTCCTGGCTGGCTTCAAGGTTTTTAGTTGCCTTTTTCATGTACTCAGCCATCCTGGAGAGGAGACCAAGTACATAGTCCACTATGTCTTGCTTTGGGGGTTTGAGAGGTAACTCCCATCCTTCCTTCACCAAACACAATGGACCCCTGACAGGGTGACCAAACAAAAGTTCAAAGTGGCTGTAGCCAACCCCCTTTTGTTGCACCTCCCTGTATGCAAGCAAAAGGCAGGGCAAGAGAATGTCCAATCTTCGCCTGAACTTTTCTGGGAGCCCTTTAATCATGCCCTTTAAGGTTTTGTTGAACCTTTCAACCAAACCATTGCATTGTGGGTGATAGGGTGGGGTGAACTTTTAAGTCACTCCACACTCCTTCCACATTGCTCTTAAGTAACCAGACATAAAGTTGGTACCTCTGTCTGATACTGCCTCCTTAGGAAAATCCACTCTTGAGAAAATTCCCAAGAGGGCTCTTGCCACCACAGGTGCTGCAGTGGTCCTAAGGGAATAGCTTCTGGGTACCTGGTAGCATGATCCACTACCACCAGGATAAATCTGTGCCCAGATGCTGTTTGTGGATCCATGGGACCAACAATGTCGATCCCCACCCTTTCAAAGGGCACCCCCACCACAGGTAGTGGTATCAGGGGGGCCTTTGTAGTGCCACCTGCTTTGCCACTGGCTTGGCAGGTTACACAGGAGCGACAAAACTCCTTTGCGTCTTCAGACATGTGGGGCCAGTGAAAGTGAGGGACAAGTCTGTCCCAAGTCTTGTTCTGGCCCAGGTGACCTGCTAAACAGATATCATGGGCTAGGGTCAATAGGAAGCCCCTGAACTTCAGAGGTATAACCAACCTCCTGGTGGCACCAGGCTTGGGGTCTCTACACACTGAATACAGGAGTCCATCATCCCAATACACCTTATGAGGACCACTAGCACTCCCAGCAGCCTCAGCAGCAGCTTGCTGTCTGAGGGGTTCAAGAGAGGGGCAGCTCAGCTGCTACTGGCTTAGATCTGCCCTGGAAGGGCCACCTGTCCCCAAGAACTCAACCTGATCAGGCTCAAGCTCCTCTGGGACAGTTCCTTCTTCTGGACCGTGATCATCTCCCTCAAGAGACTGATCCTCCTTCTGAGTCAGGGGGGAAGGCTCTGCCTTAACCCTTCTGCTCCTCCTCTTGGGTGGCATTTGGTCCATTGTTCCAGAATCCAAGGCCTGTTCAGTTTCAGACATTTTGGCCTGTGACCTGGTCACAGCAAACACATCTGCAGGGATGCCCAGCATTTCTGCATGAGTCCTGAGCTCTATTTCTGCCCAAGCTGAAGTCTCTAGATCATTGCCAAGCAAGCATTTGACTGGTAGGTCTGCACTCACCACAACCTTCTTAAGGCCAGTTACCCCTCCCCGGGAGAAGTTAACAACTGCCAGAGAATGGTCTGTTCTGACGTTGCTAGCATTGGTCACTTGGTACATTTCACCAAGTATAATCTGCCCAGGATCCACAAGATCTTTTGTCACCATAGTTACACTTGCTCCTCTGTCCCTGAATGCCAAAGCCTGTACTCCATTGATTAAAGGCTGTTGCCTGTACTTGCCCAAGTTACTGGGACTCACAGAGGGGGTCATATCCATGCCCCCATCACAGACAAAAACAGCCTGAGTGGTTTCTCTGACTAGGCCAGAGCCCAACTCTAAACCCTTGGCTTGTGTACTCCCACCACCAATTGTAACTGCACTACGGGGAGCAGGTGCCTTAGGGGCATTGGTGGGGGCTGGAGTATTCTCTTTGGACTTGGTGCAATCACTGGTCCAGTGTGTCTTTTGCTTACAGACTTTGCACCATGGTTTCTTTTTGCCTTTCCCTTTGTTAGACTGTGAATCCCCACCTGAAGAAGATTTTTGGTGCCGTTGTGAAGACTTCTGGTCTTTACCCTTGTCCCCACCCTTGTCAGAGTTCTTAGAATCTTGCTTCTTAGGGTCACCACCTTGGCTCTGTACCTTCTGCCTCACCCTGGTTCTGACCCATTTGTCTGCCTTCTTTCCCAACTCTTGGGGAGAGGTCAGATCAGAGTGCTTCAGGTGAGTTGACGGGTATCTTGACTCTTCAGCCACGAGGTCCAGGAGGTGTCGATGACAACCAGGAGCTGGATTCCACATGTCCCACAAAGTCTTTCGAGTGCTGCGGTGTCGGCGACCAGAATGAACCCAACAAGCCTTGGCAACAGCAAATCAAGTGGAAATAGAAGAAAGACGTTGGGGTAGACCAGCAAGGTCTGGGGGACGCACCCAGCAAAGGTAAGTCAGGGCATGTCTGGAGCAACTAGGAAAGCCCAAGCAGAAGAGGAGTCACCTTCGTGGAGACCCACTAGCCAACGGGCTAGCAATCGCGAAGGAGCCTCAAGCAGTCGCACTGGAAACTGGCCCACGGGTCACTCGTGGAGTGGAGGCCAGAGATCTTCGGTGCTGTAGGTGCCCAAGGCTGGGGCTAGTTGGAGCCCAAAGCACAACTACAAAGAAGACCAGGAATATGATGTACCGGCAAATGTCCAGGGGTCACTGTTCCCCTCCACCCACAATAGCCACGGGCCTCATCTTTGCTGTGGACTCAGGGTAGCCTTGGGGAAGTCTGGAAATCCACCTCTGGTGATGCAAAGACTTTGGCGTCCGGCGGGAGCTTCAGAGTTGCAGTTGCTTCTTTGGTGCCTGCCAAGCAGGGGAGTCATTCCTTGACCCCAAGGGAGATTTCTTCCATCTTCTAGTTGAAATAGAAAGTCGAAGGTCCAGGATATATGTTACAGAGTTTCGTCCAGGGTAATCGGAAGTCTCAAGGACTGGGTTCCTATACTTATACTAAGAAAGGGGGTTGGACATACTCTGGGGACCCACCTATGGGAGGGTTTGGAAAGAGGGGTGGTTACACCCATTTCCTTTGTCCAGTTTCATGCCAGAGCAGGGGCAGGTAGCCCCTGTAACCGGTTTGAACTGGACTATTCACAGGGACACCAAGTGTGCCCCCACTGCAGGACTTCAAAGCACCAGAAAGTGCTCCCGCCCAGCCCCAATACACATCTGCCTGTCTGGGGAGGGGGTTACACCTCCCTGTGACAGGAAACCTATTGTCCAGGCCTCCCCTGCCAGAGTTTCGGTCAACCGCAGGAGGCCAGACCCGTGTCTGTGGCAGTGGCATCCATTTTGTGATGCCAGGGCTCTAGAAAGTCTTTACCGGGTAGACCAGTGTGAACATGTCTCTCCCTCTAGAAGGGTGGAATGCTACCCTTGCCGCCAGAACTGGAATTGTGCAATCTGGTATAAGTCCAGTTTTGTTTGCTGTAATGCCTGTTGTGTGCTGGGGAATTGTATTTGATGTAGTAGCCTCTGTACCATTGCATCTAGGAATGCATGGAAGAAGCACGACAGGCAACTCTGGGAGACCCCACCTGCCACTGCTATCACCCCTTGGAAACTCCCGGAGGCCAGTAGGTGCAGTGAGCACAGGACCTACACATAGGTTGGAATTGTTTTGGTCCTGTGTGATGGGTGTTCCAGATGGGGTTTCAGCTCCGCTACCAGGTCTAAAATGGTCTTTGAGTCCAGCCTGTACTTCTCATGGATCTCCTCCTCAGTCTGCTGGAACAGAGTGATGCACACTCTGAAGATCCATTCCTGTCGCCTCCTCCTCTGTGCTGCTGCCCAAATTCGCAGCCTCCTGGCTATCACATATAGCACTGCCATTGTGGAAGTCCCTGTTGCATTGTGGGCCTGTTTATATAGCTTGCACCTGGTTACCACATGCATTGACTTGGTGGTAAAATTGATGTGCAAATTTGCGATTTTTTGGGAAATCGCAATTTGAGAAATTTTCATACATTGCTTTGCAAATTCTCAAACTGCTATTCCTCTATTTGCGATTTTCGCAGGCTGTGTATCGCAGACTGCGAATTCGCAGGGAAATTCACAGACTTCGGACCTCGCAAAATAAGAAATCTCAAAAATTGCGATTTTTTATTTTTCAATGCGAAAATGTGTCATATATCGCGTTTGTCTATTTGGCGATCGCAAACACAGTTTTTTTGCGATTCGCAGGTTTGCAATCACAAAATTGTTTCATACATATGCCCCCTAGTTCTATGTCTGAAGTGGTTACTTATCTTCACCTACATTTATCATATGGTACTAGCAAGTTTGTTCTATTGTAAAGGGGCAATTTCAATATTATTATTCAAATTATGACTTTTTTTTTTAAGTTTCAGTCAAGAAAAATTTAAATATAGTACCAGATGCACAAGATACTGAAATGTTGGGAGAATTTTTCCATCTTACAACACCTATAGATACTGTATATGCGCATCAACATAACCTGACTTATGCTTTGCATAGTGTAGAAAAATTATTTATAAATTCAGTAGAAGATAGGTGAGAAGAAATAAAAGGGAAATCTGAAAAACGAATCAAAACACTTCATTGGACACACATGGAGGGTGAATATAAAAAGAAAGAGACATACGCTGCAAGAACTCTAGATTGGCAACATTAAGGAAAGCTTTGCATATTGAGAAGCAAAACAGAACATAACAATAAATTCATTGGTTCCAGTGAACAGTGGTTGCTCGCCGAGGGAGTGCTGCAGCCTTGTGCTCGATGCGTAGCCATCTCGGCGATGCAGCAAGTGCAAGGTAAATAGTTTTATTTATCTTACCATACTCCTGTCCATCGTATGTCAGATTCCATTAGCCCCCCACCCTGCCCCTCTCCCACCCTGCCCCACCGCCCGCAGCACTCCCTCGGCGAGCTTCCACTGTTAGTGAATGTGAACATACCTTCCTACTTATTGGAGGTTGGGGACTGTATTTAGCAGGACTAGACCCTGTATTCCCAGGACTATATTTTGTGTGTGGGGAAATACTATAGATTACCTAGAAATTGGTATGGGAGTTGTTATTGTGAATAGGGTTTCCAAAAATGTATATTGTAAATGAAAACAGTGGAACCAATGAAATAAAACTTACATGCTTTAAGAGAGGAATAAGTGCTGCTGAAATTATTGGGATACTTTTGGATCTGTAATACCATCAGTTGGGGTAATACTAAATTCACACAAAATCCGAAAACTTTCAACAGCAGTGGATCGATTATTGATGGGCACTGCTGGTGGATTTCTAGTAATTGATACGGAAATGGTTGCCATCAGATCTATGGTTTTACAAAATCAACTTGTTTTAGATGTGCTTTTAACAGAAGAAGGCAGAGTCTGTTGCATGCTGAAATTTCAACAATGTTGCACTTATATCTCTGATAAAAGTAAAGATTTGAAGAGATATGTCAGCAACGTTACTAATTTAGGAAAATATCTAACCGAACTAAAGGTAGATGGTGCGTGGGAGAAAATTGGGAAAGGATTTTCATCTGTGGTAAATTTGTTTGCAGCACTGGGAAAAGTTCTAGTTGGAAAAATACTGACACCAATAATGACAATTGATATTGGCTTGATAATAATAATACTAATATATCGATATTGTAAACGTAAACGAAATGATGAAGAAAAACGAGGGTGAATAAGAAATCGAGCAGAAATTTAATTAGAAGATAGAAAATGTGTTTTTGTATGATGACATGAAAAATCTAGAACAAGTTAGACTGAAACAAATGAAGACAACTGCATTCTAATGTGACTTCAGATATTGATCAGATAAGATACAATTGTGTGATGTCTTGATTCGCCATCAAAGGGGTAATTGATGGAGAGTAAATGTTAAATGACGTTTGTCTCTATGGATTCTTCCTTTTCATATGAGATTACTAAAATTATTTATTGATGAAAACGTAAACTGGCTAAGTCGAAAAATGTGAGATTTCATACTGCATCGTACAAGTATGCAGAAGTGCTTTGAAACATGAAAATGTCAAAACATAAGCAAAGAGAGAGAAGAAACTATGATATTTACTATGTATGTGAACAGGTGTTTTAAGAAACAAACAGAATTAACATGGAAATTGTGCTAATGATAGCTTCTAATGTATTAAAATTTAAAAAAATTACATAATAATGCTCCTGAAATTATTAAAAGGCTTAATTCAGTAATAATTGATAGTATGCAGCTCTGCAGATGTTCTAACGCTATGTGATAAAAACGGGTATTTCACAAGCGACACGTAAATATTTGTTCTGGAAAATGATAAACATGCAAATGATTTTTTTAGTAGTGCCTAATTCTGATATGTAACTGCTTAAGAAGAATAGTGGTTGAAAATAATCAAGAGAAGTCGAAGTTAAGTTAATAATTAGTGATGTATATTCATCATAACGTGAAGATGATTCAGCGAAATTGCATGTAGACCTTAGCTGTCTTTTCTTTCTAGCTCGAATCGTAGAATCAAGCTGAAGTAGTCACTTTAGAGGCTGTGAGAACTTTTCCTAAAGTTTTTTTTCTTTATTCAACAAAAATGGGTTCACTTTTGATTTAGCAACACTCTTAACAGAAATGTATCAATTTGATTGCAAACCCAGGGAAAGCACCTGGGTACAGCCAGACTGTGAGTAAAAGGGAAGTTTGTTACTTCCGTGGAAAGGATGTAACTAAATTGCATCTGGACTTAATGAATTTGCCAAAGGATTACTTAATGCTTCCAGATTTCTTAGTGAGGTATTGATCACACCATGAGCAGCCCACTGTGAGCAACCAATGGAAACCATACGGACCGATGGAAAGGCTACTTTGTGGGTGTAAACCATGAACCTTTGGAGGTATAATTGCCCCTTGGAGGAGGAGTCGGACTGGCTATTATTTTCCACTTTCCTGCCTGGCATTCTGTCGGATTGAACTTTGATATTCCTCTATGCCAAACCCTTTAACTGAACTTTCCTGACTAACCTGAACCTGCACTTTGCCAACTGGTAAAGTTATGCTGAAATTAACCTTTTGACTGAAGGGTTAACTGACTCCTTCTCTGGCTGCATGCTGCAGTTTATGATTTTGGGCAGATCCTAACTGAAGATGGACTATAACTCAAACATATTTTGGTTTGCATGAAATAGTAACTGTAACTCGAATTACTATTGTTTTCTCTCTCTCTCTCTGCTTTGTTAAGTGTGGCTATTTGCACTAATTGTCTATTATTAAAACTGTTATGAGATACAATTCCATGTTCTATCCATTCAAATTGAGGCTTTAAATAAATGTTTTCAATGAGTCATCATTCTAATATGTGTGTTAATTCTTTGAGTCTTAATATTTCTTGACCAGAATTATGGGGTTTTGATGGCTTTGAGAAAGGTTATAAAATCGACGTGTATTTTGTAATTTCTTTATTCTAGGTCCCCGTAAGGAAATTGCCTCACATTCTCCAATTATCCAAGTCCCTGTTAGCTCAACAAAAAGATCCATTGGAGGACCAAGTTGGTGGGATAGATCAACAATCCCCATTTGTAAACATACAGTGCCTGGCGAATTAAAGTACTACAATGACTACCAGGAAATCTCAGTAACAAACACAGGGTTGTCCGAGCCAGTATTTCAAGTCCGTACAACTGCCCCTGCAATGGCAAAACTCTACCTAGAAGCAGCAGCAAACGTAATCTGTTAGTCTTGCCCTCCGGCAGCTGCTGCAACAGAAGTTTAGCTGGAATCCCCCAAGTGTCCATTTTTCAGAAATTTCTCGGTTTGGTAGGTTGGCCTAGATGGCCGTCGAGCTGAGGACCAAAACGTCGCAACCCCTTTGCAAAAACAGGTTTTATTGTGATAGATAGGGCATACCTGGGTTTTTGTTCCCGTGCTTAGCGGCCATCTGGGTAAACCTCCCAAACCCAGACATTTCTGAAAACTATACACTTGGGGGGTCTAGGGAGGTATGGCTTGCATGGATCCATACACGTTTTCATACACAGTATCCCATGCAAACCTCAAATTCAGCTAAAGAAATCACATTTTCCTCACATTTCTGTGGAATCAGCATGCCGGCACAAATTTCCTACCATCCAGCATTTTCCTCTGTCTCCTAATTAAAATGCTATCTCACTTGTGTTGGTGCCCAAAGCAGAGTCAGCCTAAAACATATCAAATGAAAAACAAAGGAAAAACCAAAGCTTGTATGTGAGGGCAGTTTTTTAAATACGTTTTTAGGGTGACTCTGCTTTAGGATAATTTTTATCAGGAGATCAAGGGGAATGCTGGGTGGTAGTAAATTTGTGCCAGCTTGGTGATCCTTCAACTTTTCCACACAGAAATGTAAAGAAAATGTGACTTTTTATCTAAATTTGAGGTTTTCAGAGGATTCTGGGTACAAAAATGCTGGGGGATCCACGCAAGCCACACCACCAGCCAAGCGACAGTCCACACATCACCACCAGCCAAGTGCCAGTCCAGGCATGCGGCCAGCCAAGCACCATCCAAGCACACCGCCAGCCAAGTACCATTCAACGAACACTGCTAGCCAAGCGCCAGTCCACACACACCACCAGGCCAGCACAAGTCTACAAACACTGCCACCAAGCGCTAGACCACACACTCCACCAGCGAAGTGCAATTCCACACATACCACCAGCAAAATGCCAGTACACACAAAGCCAGCCAATCGTCAGTACATGCTGACTATCAGACAAACTCCAGTTCACACACACACGCACACACACACAGAAACATTCCCTGGTATCTAGTGGTTTTTTGCACCCCAACCTAAAAATATCGCTGATTTGCCCCCAAGGGGAGCAGAAATGGCTAAAATGTGTGTCTAAAAAACAAGGGGAGGGACCTGTGACTATGGTACCACTCCCTAACATTTGAATATGCCAATTCAAATTTGGGAGGAGCAAAGGCCCTTGTCCCTGGTGTCTAGTGGTGAATATCTGCTTGCTGATTGTCCTACTGTGGCGATCCCCAACTAGGGATCCACTAGGGAAGGGTACCATTGGAAAGGGGAGATTCCCCTCTTTCCAACAATACCTCTTCTGTGTGTTTCTGTGCTTGGGGGGAAGGGCCGAGATAGGCCCACAAGCACTGCAATGACGTCATCTGGCCATGCACGTGAACATCATTACATTGGCCCTCACACTTTGCTTCATTTAAAGTGAGACCTGCATCGGCAAGTGTACAAAGCACTTGTGTAAGAGCTTTATCATGTTCCTTGCGTGTGGCCCCCAAACCAAATATGTCATCTATGTAATGGAAAGCATTTGTGACTGGCTGTATTATACGGCATATGACATCCTGAAAAATATCTACAGCTGATGACCATCTGAAAGTTTGCCTTTTGTATCTAAATAAATGAACATGAGTCAAAAAAGTAGTAAATGTAACTGCAATTCTCTTCCAGTTCGAGTTAATGATACCCTTTGTTCAATTTGGGGCGGTAAAAGACTTTTTCTCCATTCAGCTGCATAGTCATGTCAGCAATGTGTGGACCCGGATGTTGTTCTTTTTCAATCTCCTTGTTCATCTGGCGCATATTACTGCAAATGTGCACGGCTCCTCCACTATCCTTTTTCGGCGCTATCACTATGGGTGATACCATGGTGTTGGACAAGTGGATCGCTCAATTATGTCATGCCTTAATAGTTTCTCAAGTTCTTTCTCAACAGCCGCTTGTAAATGAAATGCAATTCAACAATGACTTTTAGCAACAGGATGGATGTCCTCATTTATGTGAAGTTGCACTTTAATGGTCTTAAGTACTTCTAATCCATGAAACAAATATGGAAACTGATTCACTATCTCATGACAATCATTGACATTGTAGTTTACAGAAATCAACCCCATGTTAGCAGAAGGACTGCTAACATGCACTCGATGAAGTACCTGCCAAGACATGAATTGGTGCTTGTACTTTTGTCTGTTTATGCTTCACAGTTACTACTATGAATGAACCTTGACTTTCCAGTGGTGTTGAAGCAGCCCACATATACACCTTTTTTGATAGAGTTAAACGGGGCACTGGAGACAGTTCATAGTACTTTTCCACTGGTGTAATGTTTATTAATGCACCACTGTCTATGAGTAAAAGGTATGGAGCACCCATTCACTTTCAGGGTGATCTTAGGACAGTGTCCAAAAGAACTTCGCCCTTCCACTTGTCTACTTAGCTTTGACCGACATTCTTACTTGCACAAAGCTAATCCTACATCTGCCCATCGTCCAGCAGTCAACATTGACATCGCACAACCATCTTCCTCACTGTAGCTTGACAATCTTAGTGGCAAACCTTTCTACAAGAAATTATACAACAATCAATGTCGGTCAGTTTTTACTTGCCTCAGATGATGTGGTCACTGGGCCTTGTGGGCCTGTGTAGTGTCGGTTCTGGAACGTTCTGGCATTCATTTTGTTTTTTCGAAGAGGCACACTTGATCTTTTCTCCATTTTGTTTTCTCGACGTGATGCACTTGATCTTTCCCTCACTTTGCAAACCAATACAAAATGGTTCTCTTTCCTCTATCTTTTACATATCTGTCCCACTCGCGCTTCAAGCGGAGTGTCTCTTTCAGCACTCTTTATCTAAAGAAATTTGGGGCAAGCATCTTATACTCTGAGAATCATGGCCTCTTCATCGTTGATCTTATTGAACTTGCAATGCTTTATGAGCTAATCAAGTTTTTATACAAACTCACCAGCTCTCTGTCTTTCCAGACTAAAATTGTACCTTTCATTGCCAAAATTCGGCATTGGTTTGGACTTGGTGTTTAACGTTTCTTTGATCTGACGTTGTCACTTCATCTCTTCGTTGTTTTTTCTTTATCACTTCTTTTACTCATTCACTTGCTAAATTCTTTAGATTTTAATGATCTTTTTGACATTTGCTTCTTGCAGTGCATCAATGAAATCATTGAAGGTTTCAATCCAGGCAGTCCATCTGTCACCAATATTCTTCTTTTTGGCGGTATCAAAGGGAGGCGGTGGGTTTAGGAATGTAGCAGCATTATAAGCTGTGGAGCTTTCTGCTGTTGGTAGTGCTTGTACTGGCACCTTTGTCATGCACTAGGCACGTGCTGACATTTGGGTTGTGAGGTGCTGTCTTCTTCAACGTGAGTAGCAGCTTTGTTTCTTTGGTTTTTCATCCTTCTTGCGTCTTTGCATTGAATCTGGTTTTTACTGCCTTTTACATTTCTTTTTGTTAGAAATATTTTAGCTTTCTTGCACTTGGCTATCACTGCTCCTAGTCAAGTCAAGTCAAGTCAAGTCAAATAGGCTTTATTTCGACATAAAATATCTTAAAAAGCGTACATACATTAGAGGTCATTTAGAGCATTTGCTAAATAGAAAACGTAAAAAACCCTAGATATTCTAAAATTCATCATTTTTTCTACATTTGACTAAAAGGAAGGTTATTTAAATTAGCTAAAAAGAGTTAAAATCATGATTAAACAATTTGCCTAAGTCTTTTTGACCGAATTCGCCATGCCCAACCTAAATACTTCGAGGTGGCGCATGCGAAGAATGGGCGAGTGTCTGTGAGTAAAATACGTAATGCCACGTTACAATGTCTAGTGCCCAAAGTAAGGCACATCGGTTTTAACCATTTCATTCGGGGGACCTTATAGGCGGGGCACTCAAATAACAAATGGGGGACAGATTCATGACGCTGAGGGCAAAATGGACACCATGGCGCTGTCTGGTGAGGTATTTTCCAGTGGCATGTGAGTTCCATGACCGGGAGAAGACCTGTTCTGAATTTGAAATACAAAGATCTATCCCATGGGGCAGTAACAATGTCCAGGTACAGTTCTCTGATAGGGACATCTTTGTGCTCCAAAAAATTTCTGGTAGATTTGCAAATTGTTGAGGAAGAATTCCTTTTATTTGCTACCCATGTCCAATAGATTTGTTTTAATATGGATTTGGGCGGGGCTGACTGTTGGTGCCATGCTTCTTCCAGACCCAGATTTATAAGTAGAGCTTTGACGTCCCTTAGCCATTTTATTTTTGCCCAGCCGGGGCAATTATCTCCCGTAGGCCTTCCGCATAACTTGAGAGCTCTGGCACTCTCCAGATGCGGGCCCATAGTAGCAGGGGGCGTAGTTTTGCTTGATCTTCAATCGCCCGGCAACCCATGTCCAATTGCAGGGGAAAAATGGGAACAGAAGGGCCGAGAGACATTAGGCTTCTCTGGAAGGCGTTCTCAGCTAGAGTTAGCACTTTCACATTTGACATCCCCCAGAGCTCCGCTCCGTAAAGTGCTGCACTTATTCCTCTGGCGGAGTAAATATCCATTACTGCCGCTATTGGTCTTGTGGATGCTGCTCTCTGTTCTTTCAACAGGGCCCCAGTCACTCTTTTTAAGCTCAACAACATTTTGGTCAAGTGGCAGTCCCATTTCATTGTATCCACCAAGCGAATGCCCAGATAGTCAAACGTTTTAGTTCTTTCAAGGGCAACGTGCCCCAGTGTGGGAGGGGGGCCAAGCTTGAGTGGGGGATTCAAAATGCTCCTAGTGCTTCTCTGTACCTGGTTGTTTCTGTCATTGGTCTTGTCATACTATATGAGTAACAGCTCTGTTTCGCTTTGTGGTGCAGTACCTCTTGTCTAGACTTTACCAGCAAATTTCTAGCCGACGACAAACAACCTTTCCCGGAAGGCCTTCATTTTCTGCACACGCCTTGCACTGGCTGGAGTGGCACTTTATTTCCACATATGCCCACTATCAATTTTCGCTTCGACTGAGGCACACTTAGCATGCATGCTGTATCACGGCAAACTCTCTGGGAGAGCACTCTAAGTTCTTCGGATTGCGGGCTTTACGTAATCCCATGTTTTCTCGGCAGGTGTAGCGTCCTCCCCAGCCCATGTACATGCAAATGATCATGCCACTCATGGAGCTTGGTACTGCACACCTTTATTCATGAGTGTGTAATCATTAACTGAACATTTTACATCATGAATTCTATCAGTCACACCGACAAGCTCACATCACTGTTTTACGGAATCCGTCAGGAACCAAAAGGGTCCGTCATCTCTAACTCACAAGACACTACATCATTCTTTAACAGATTGTTTTAAATATCATTTTCCTTTAATTTATTTTTAATGTGGGTGATGTGTTAGAGTTTATTACAGATATGTTGCAGAGAAATGTTGTTTATGTTTCATGCAACATCCAGAAAAATCGTTTTTTTAGATCCAAACAGGACATGATATATGAGAAATGGGGGAGTGTCACAGAGATTATTTGCAGTAATATTAGTGAGCTGCTGCTGTTTTATAATATTGAAAACACAGGTCACTATCCCTGAATATTACATGTATACATATTTAGAATTTGGACAAGTGTTCCTGTGCACTGTCAGTGGTCTGGTCAAAGAAGGGATGAAAGAACTGAAATTGGATCACAAATTCAAAGCTGTTCCAAAAAGGGGCCACAAAAATACATTTGGCCCAGTACCCCCGAAATCCTTAAAATATCCCTGTCTGAAGGATCCTAGGAAATCACAAGAACAACAACAATGCTCTACTGAAAGTAATTGGTTGCAAACTGTCCATTTGCTGATGTTACCAGTCAACTCATGGTATTACTGTAGAGTGCCACCTGGCCTCTACATGAGAAATGATAATGCTCCATGCACCACCTAAGCTAGGCTCAGGGCTCAGGGTTAAATAAATTTAACGTTTACCACTTGAGGCCCACTCCAGTAACTGCAAGCTATGAGTGAAAGCCGTTATTGCTGGCGATCATGGTATCAATAGGGCCCACCCAGCACACTGGTGATGAGGCTGGAGGACAGACCCTCTGCTGTGTAACTCAGGGTGCAGTCTTGCCCTGTGACAATTCCGTGCCTCCCACTGACGCCGTCTATCCTGAAGGAGCACCCAGATCGCTGGCGGCATAACTGCATAAGCCGGCTGTAAATGGCAACTCACTAGTCCGTGGCATTGAACGGTCGCCAATTCCACTCCACATTATTGCTGAGGCCTGTGAGAGTAAAATAGGTACATCAGTGGCATGTGTGCAGGTTAGCACTTACTGCAAGCTGGAAGGGGCAAAGCGACTCCTGCTGGCAGACAGCTGCCACTGCAGGCTTTTGTGCAAATGTGTCTCCTGGGCCCCGGCCCGAGAAGCAACAGCAGACCCAAACCCCATGGGGAACCTTCTAGCCTAGGGCCCTGTGGACACCTAGACAAGAAGCACTTCCAGTACACCAGGGATTGAAAATACCAAGGGAAGTAAGATATTAGGTGAAATAAGTGCAATAAGAAATTAAGTGACCTTAAAATATTACATGTGGAAGCATAACCAAACCCCAACACTTTGACACCCAAAAATTCAACCTATTCCAGTTCTCTCGCAGATTGAATTGCGCATCAGGGCACCCACTCAAACAACACTTAGCAGAGTAAACTGCTCAAATTAATAATGGGGCTCACTCAATAACTGAGTTCTAGATCAGTAAAGAGATAAAGGGGTTTATTATAAAATTCAATGAGCAATACAGGATAAATGGCATAAAGGCTCCCAAATACAAAGTCGACAGGGAATGTAAATTCAGAATTATTCTAAGTCCCAAATGAGCAGCGAAACCCAAAAGAAGCCAAAATAGCATCCCTAGTAGAACAGGAAAGTCTTCTGGCTCACCACGAAGAATCAAATGGTGCTTATACACAACTCTTGCCAAACAAATTTATGGTGCTAGTACAAATATAATTTTTTCAGGAAATAAGAACACAAGGAAAAGTGTATGTCAGTACATTCACACATTGGCACCATCCCATTCTAAAAAACATGCTCAGCACCCACTATAACAAATTAACAATGCCAACTGGAGATGTTCAAGCTAATATGAAAAACATTTAAACAATGGAACTGTGAGCCAATTGATAAACTAGTATGCACAAAGAAAGGCTGTGGAAGAGACCTTGATAATGAGTCAAGTCATAGAAAACAGGAGAAAGTTAATTGAAAGCAATATAATCATAACATTGGAAATAAACCTTTACAGGTCAAGTCAAAGTATGCTTTATTCGAAGTTCATTCATAAATGCAGAATACAAATTTACAATAAAAACAGTTCATACAATATTTAAAATAAAATTAAATTCCATCAATAATATCAGAATACAAGACATACTTTAAAGTTTTCTGACTTGATTACTAATCCTATTTTTAAGTACAACATACTGTTCTATCAGACAATAGGGAGTTATAAAAAGTGGTAAAGAGATTTAATTAAAAAGTAGTTTAAAAGAAGACATAGAAATTAAAAATGCAGACGATTTCATAGCAGAGAATAGTCAAATGGCTAGCAGTCTCTGTCTAATCAAGAGAATAGTCAAGTGACTAGCAGTCTCTGTCTAATCGACCACGCCCACCCTAGGTACTTTGCAGTAGCGACAGAAATCCAGGTCAAAGTGCTGGTGCATATGATACGCAAAGGGACAATACTACTGGTGGTCCCCAGGTTCTTACACATCGGGGACAGCCAGATACGCCTTGGGACCGCGTAAAATTTACAAGAAAATAAAAAGCGACCGATGGTTTCTTTAGTAATACCACAAACAGGGCAGCTATCACAGGATCCACCTTCCCACTTCGCTGTCAAATACCTGAGGGGAAGTGCACCTGCTCTGAGTTGGAAAAGGAGCTTTCTTTCTCCTGGCCTGGTTATAATGTCCCAATAGGGTTCTAGACAAGGATACATCTTGGCCTCTAAGAATTCTCCAGTCATAGATCCAGCACTGGAGCTACTCCAATACCGGGAGGCAACCATCTCCCAGTAAGTATCTTTTAGAGTGCTTTTAGATGGAAAAATTGCTCTCGCCGGATCTTCCCAAAGTGAACACAAACCAAGCTCAGTCAAAGTTGTCTTAAGTGATTTTAACCAACCAATTTTGTGGAATACATCAGATCTTATAATGTCTAAGAAGCCCTCGGCATAATGAAAGAGCACAGGAGTCGTCCATAACCTACGCCAGTACAAAATCGGTCGAAGCTTAACCAAATCTGAGACTGCTCTTCTACCCAAATCATATTTAATGGGGAACAAAGGAGTGCTTTTGGGGACACCAGTTATTGCCCTGAGGAATTTGTTCTCCGAGGATTGAAGTGCAACCACTTTCTCAAAGCCCCAAAGCTCGGCACCGTAAAGCGCAGAGCCAAGAGCCTTAGCTTCATAAACCTGAAGGACAGGTTTTACTGGTTTGGTTAAAGATTTCCTATGCTCTGTGCAAATAGCACCAGACAATGGCCTATGTCTGAGTGTGGCAATGTCAATGTGATGTCGCCAGCTCTTCTCGCTAGATATATGTAAACCTAAATATGTAAAAGTATTCACTACCTCTAGCGGGCGGTCGTTCAAAGTAATTTTAGATTTAAAACTACTATGGGGATTAAAAATCATAAGTTTTGTTTTGGCTGAGTTGACCTCTAAGCCATACTCCCCACAAAATTGGTCAAAAATAGACAAGGCACGCTGCAAGCCGCTCGGGGTTTTAGATAAAATGAGCGTGTCGTCTGCAAACATTAAAATAGGAATTTTAATCCCAGCTAAAAAAGGAGCATCCACTTGAGCAGAGAGCATGCGGGCGACAACATCATTAATGTATAACGTAAAGAGGACGGGAGCCATTGAACATCCTTGTCGAACTCCCCTCTCAACTGGAAAGTCCGCAGTTACCGAGCCCAGTCCCCCCCACTGGATTCTGGCAAAATTTGATTCGTGAAGCCTCATTATCAAGGATAGTAACTCACTTGGTAGTCCCTGCTTCTTGAGAACCAACCATAGCTTAGACCGGGGAACAAGGTCGAAGGCAGTCCGCAAGTCGACAAAAGCCGCATACAAGCTGCCCTCACCCAGCACGACGGTCCTCCATTGCAACAGGGTAAAGCGAAAGACCTGGTCCACCGTACTTGTAGACCGACGAAATCCTGCCTGAAAGGGTGACAGGGCATTAGTCTCCTCCGCCCAATCCAGGAGCCTGTTGACGATCACACGCCCCACAACCTTTTGAATAGTGTCAATAAGGCTTATCGGTCTATAATTGCCCGGCTGGGACCGGTCGCCTTTCTTAAAGACAGGTATAATTACAGCACCCAGCCAGGATGTTGGTACCGCAGCACCCAGTGCAATGGCATTCATGAGAAGACGAATGTACTTACACCAGCGCTCTTTGTCATTAATGAATACGTCAGCTGGGACACCATCAAGACCAGGGGCACGTCCAGAAGCCACTGAGCTAAGGGCCATCATAATTTCATCAGTACCAAAGAAATTGACTTGGAGCTGATTTACACTTAAATCTGGCCCCAACACAATGCTATTTGGCTCAGCGTACTGGTTTTTAAAAAATGTTACCCATTCATCTTCTGGCACATTGTTATCTGGGGGATCAGGTAAACCTGAACTTCCCCACCTGACAATGTGCCAGAATAACCGAGAATCCTTCCTATCACTAGCTACCTTTAGCTCGGACCAGTGGTGCTCGTCCCAGGCTTTCTTTGCCTTAGATATACTAGCTTTATAATCTTTTCTGGCAGATTGAATTACCATAGATTGCCCACCCTTAATGGCAGTACCTAAAGCTAGTCGTGCAACCCTACACTGGTTATTGTACCACTTTGCAGGCTTTAGGGCTCTGACTCCTTTGATTTTCACAGGTTTGAGGAAGTAGTCTTTAATTGTACTAAAAAGGGTGTTATGAATTGCTACTACCTTTTCCAAGCCGGTGCTAAGTGAGTTGGAGTGCTCTATGGCCAGTATTGCTTTGCCAACCTGTCCGCTGATATTAGCAATAGCCTGATGGTTAGTCACTATGTTTTCCCACCTTAGTCTACGCATATCATTAGTGGGGACAATCTGGGGAGGGACGATCTCAGTAGGGCCTGTTGGCCGGTTAATGTGGGACCACCATTTATGAACTGTGCATAGGGGGTTGTGATCGCTCTCTATCCTCCAAACAACTTCCATGTCGCAGATCAAGGGCCATAATTTAAGACTACATAGAACGTAGTCAATCCTACTGTTGTAACGCCCGGTATCGAATGTACTGGTCCCATTTTTGTCACTACAGGTCCTCCCATTTAGAGCTCTTAAACCCTTTTCATAACAGAGGACATTTAGACTAATCACATCATCAGTCCAACGCACGACCGGGGTGAGCTCCAATTTAGGAACTCCCCATAGCCGGTCCTCTTCGTCCCCAAAGAGATCATCGTCATTGACTAAGGGTTCGAATGTTCTATTGAAGTCACCCGCTATGACAATATTGTTATTTAAAGAGTGAGAGTCAAGGAGACAACCCAAGGCTATTAAAACCTCGGACCTCCCTCCCCTGTTACTCCTAACATAGACATTGTAGATATCCAACGTTCCTAATTTATCTAAGGTCATTTTAATAAGTTGAATATCTCTATGACTAGTGTCAATAACTTTGATGACTAGCTTTAAACTCTGACAAACCCAGATAATTAATCCCCCCATAGGTCTCCCCTTTGGGCCCTTTAATGCAGGCACAAAGTAATTCAGATATCCATGTGCAAAAGATGGTTCATATAACCAAGTCTCTTGGAATATGCATAGATCAAAGTTATTAACAAAACGTAACCAGTCCTCAGATCCTAGTTTAGAGGACAACCCTGCAATATTCCAAGAGAATAACTTCCCCGTGATAACCTCAATGCCCGCCAAAAGGTTGGCAGATAGCGGAGAATCAGGGACACTAAGATGGTTAATACAAGTGGCTATACTTGCTTCAGATGCTAGGTTTCTTGGCTCATTGGGAGATGAGAATAAATCGGAAGATAGCTCAGCGGGGGCTAATGACGAACCCTTGGAATGATTAAGTCAATCCACATCTTCAAGGTTTACTAGTGCCTCATAACGGTTTCTAAGCGGAATGGGAGGATTGGGCTGGCTGCAGAGTAGAACCCCTGGATTATGAGTAGAAGCTGATTGAGGTCGAGGATAAAAATAAGTCAATTCCCAAGTGGTAATAAAAGACTTCGCATGGTTTGTGTGCCAGTTGAGAATGTGACTGACAGCTCTAGGGTCTCTGAAGTTAATTATAACGATGTCCCCATTTATATTCTTTGGTGTGTTTCCCAGCCATGATAGACGCCGAACATGTAAAATTTCCCCGTTTATATACGAAGGAAGAGGGCGGTTCTGACCAAGCCAGTGAATCACTTTGTTTTTTAGCTGGAAATGGCCCTCAGTTACACCGTCCTTTAAAGTTGGAACACCCGCAAGAACGAATACCAGAGGAACAGCTTCTGGTGGTAATTCAATAGAAAAAGGCCTGCATACCTTTGCAATAGGGATTGGGGTGTTACCTTTACTGTCGTATATTATACCTTTTTGTGTTGGATTATTTCCTCCCAAGGAGTCTCTTTCCTTGTTTAAAATAATATGTTGCGTTGACTTGGGGAGGGTAGTTCTTTCTGCATTGTTATTGATTACATTATTGATACTTGAGTGATTTTGGGGAATAGGCTTTGATAATAATGCAATGGGGGTGATACAACAGAGGCTGAAACAATAGGGGGTGCTATAATTGGCTTTGTAAGGTTCATGATTGATTCCCTATTATTACCTATTAACAGCTCTACTTTATCAAGCCTTTTATCAATTGATTTTAAACTCTTAACAATAGGTAACATGAGAGATTTCAATATCTGTTCTATGCTACCCAGTAACTCCGTAATAGGTATATCATTTACAGAACGAGATATGGGCGTGACTGAAGGAGATGTATTAGCAGTACAGAATGTAGGACCCTTGTCAGTAGAAGGCAAGTCAGAGTTACGACTGGTTTTTTTTTTTCCTCCTTAGTGACTCAGAGTCTATCTTTCTCCTTTTTCTAGGTATTGGGCCAAGATTTTTGGCTTGACTAGATAAATTAACCTTTTGTGTTAAAGGCTTTGAAACTTGTGGTGATGACCCATTTAATACAACTGGTTCAGGAGTTAGATTAAGGGGTAAAAGTGGAGCAATTGCAGACAAGTCATTGGATGACTCAGTTGAAAAAATTAAGTTTCGGGATGGTGTTGAAGAGTCAGCCTTACTAGAAATGTATGGAACTTCTTTATGAGAGGACCCACTCCTAACTGGGGAGGTGACTAAGTGAGAGGGTGCCACGAAAAGAGGCGTATTTTTGATAAGCTCAATAGAGCTACGTCGCTTAGCCCTTAATTCAGCAAGGGTGGCATCCCGTTCAATTCCCGAGTTAACTTTAAATAAATACCCATCAAGGGTCCCCTTATTTGCTCCTTCGGCCATACTAGTGATGCTAATACAGTAACCCGCTATCAGTAAGGCATACAACGGAACAGAAGGAAACAAATCAAGTATAACAATACGAATACACTAGGTAATTAGTCTAGGGCAAAGGGTACAGAAATAAGAATAGTACAAACGAAATACAAGGGGGTGAGCCCGACCACGGACTCCCTCGGCTCCGGAGGGCTACAGAGGGCCCGCCCTTTGCCCGGGCTTAGCCCGGCTCCGCCCGCGCGCGTCCCGCGACACGGAGGGAGCCTGCCTGCTTTAACGCCTCCGGACGCGGAAGCGGGTTACAGTGGGGGCGGAGTCACGAGCGAAAGTCTCTGGGGGCTGTAGTCCACCACCTCCTCTCCTCACGCGCTGCGCCCAGGGACCACGACAGCAACAGCGGGAGGGAGGGAAGTCCCAGAAAGCACCAAGCCACAAAAGCACTCTGCCCCGAAGACCAGAGGTAGGATTTCGCCACACGGGTATCCAGGAAATAAGCCTCCCGCTCCACCGAGGGAGCCTGCCTGCTTTAACGCCTCCGGACGCGGAAGCGGGTTACAGTGGGGGTGGAGTCACGAGCGAAAGTCTCTGGGGGCTGTAGTCCACCACCTCCTCTCCTCGCGCGCTACGCCCAGGGACCACGACAGCAACAGCGGGAGGGAGGGAAGCCCCAGAAAGCACCAAGCCACAAAAGCACTCTGCCCCGAAGACCACAGGTAGGATTTCGCCACACGGGTATCCAGGAAATAAGCCTCCCGCTCCACCGAGGGAGCCTGCCTGCTTTAACGCCTCCGGACGCGGAAGCGGGTTAAAGTGGGGGCGGAGTCACGAGCGAAAGTCTCTGGGGGCTGTGGTCCACCACCTCCTCTCCTCGCGCGCTGCGCCCAGGGACCACGACAGCAACAGCGGGAGGGAGGGAAGCCCCAGAAAGCACCAAGCCACAAAAGCACTTTGCCCCGAAGACCACAGGTAGGATTTCGCCACACGGGTATCCAGGAAATAAGCCTCCTGGCTACACTCCACAGAACCCATGTGTTGAATATGTACGGCCCTTATATTCTCTATCTCAAATGTTAGAAACCTTATTCTCTTTAATGAATTTGAATTACCTTTGTGATTGCAAAGTTTAATGAGATATACAGAAAGTTTTCACAAATAACACAAAATAATTGCACAAATCATAGTAAAATGTAGTGCTGGTGTTAGTACTATGTGAGGATCCCCCTTCCTTAAACTATCAATCCATTCAGCACCCTTACAACACTTTCCCTATCTCACTAACCCATGATCCTACAGCTTCCCATAAGCCATGCTCTTGAAAAGATTTAAGCTCATGAGAAATATTAAAAGATCCATGATATAGGTTTAAATAACAGGACTGTTATCCGGTATGAAAGTGCAATTCCGCGTAACGTTTAGTACTGTGCAAAGACCACCTTCCATCGCAAGAAGGATATCTAATGCTAAGCAGTCCTGCATACCGTAGACCTAATAGCCATTAGTTCTGAGTTTATTTGAGATAGTGCTCCACTGTGCTTAAGGCAAGTTTATCCACTAGGGTAGACAACCCTCTTATTTTCACATCATTCATTATCACACCTATAGGAAGAATAATAGCACCTGATATATCTAAAACGACATGACCAAAACCTCCCTTCAAACCAAAAGTCTCATTCATTTCACATTTATGATAGATTCTAGGAAACACCTAGCAAGATAACGGGATCTAACCTAATTTTGTGGCAAATTAGAATCGGCAGTCTTACCATACACATAATAAATCCCTCACAGAATTGGCTTTCCACCAATTATATAATCACCACTTAAAACATACCTTCTTTCACATACACTCTCTCCTAGAAATGCAGACTTGCCAAGTTTGAGAGGTTCACGACATTGCAGACACAGTTCACCTCTTCTTTCTTGTTCCATTCTCAATCTCAGATGTAGATTAGAAAATCTAAATTCTTCCTTAATTTGCTCTATTACAGTCTGTTCATCTCAGACTCTAATATCTCAAAATCTTTACTCTTTAACATTATATTCCTTAACAAAACAATTGTCTGTTGCTCTCAAACTAAACATATACCCCGGTTAATAAATTTAGTTTCATGCCTATATTGTGCAATCATTCTAAAATATTTACCATATTTAATACCATGGTTGGGCTCTCCACTCTCTGGAATATCGAAATTCCCCAACAACACACTGAAATCCAGTAAGGTAAGGAGGAAAAAATTAATTCTTAATAAAAATGCTAATAATCACTGTGCATAACAGACCATACCAAGTTGGAAGCTGTGAAAAGACAATGCCTTCATCTGCAGAAGAAGGAAGAAAAGTATATAAAAATAATTGTTAACCCTCATTATTTCAGAATATTCATTGTATAAATATTATCCTGAAATACACTAACTAAAATGTGTCTATGTTTAATCATGTTATGTTTCACTTCATTATGTACCATAGTTAATTCAACTCTTGTTGAGGCATATCCCATCATACATAGTAACACAACAACAGGCTAACTAAAATCAATAATGCTGATAGTATTTTGACATCAATACTTTTACAGAGTATGCTGTACTTAATTTTCTACTAAGACAAATATGTAATTTTTTAGCTCAGTTGCTGAAAAACTCAAAGTTAACAAACATTTTCTTTAAAAACAACAATACATTTCTTCTTTTTTTCTTTCTTTAAAATAATAAAAACATTCATAAACAGTTCAAAGATCTATCAGTTTTATTTGATTTGCTTGGGCAAAAACTCAGGTTTCACAGTCTTTAAATTCCTGAAGATAGGTTTTCTTTTCCTCTGATTCACTTTTTAACTCACTTTTAAAACTGTACTGGCAATGATTCACTGGGCTGTAGATCCCTGTCTCTGAATATTCTTCTTCCGACACTGTAGTTAGAGATACCCATTCTGGTGATGCATTCTTTTTGTTTGGCATTTTCTTCCTCACTGGTAGTTTAGCAACCAGTGATTCACTCCCATTATTTTCTGAGTTCATGTATTTCAGGTATCTCATTGATTGACTTTAGTCTCTCTGGCATCTCTGGCTGACAGCATTTTCTTTTACAGGTTCTTTTCAATGACTATTTTTCTTAAGTCTTTTTTTTTACCTGCTTTTTCACTCAGTGATGAACTTGAACCTTGATCAAACTCAACTATATGACTCACTGTAAATTGTTTTCATCCTCTGGAGTTTTTTGTGACTCTAAATTGCAACTTTTCATGGTTTAGAGCATAGACTACTTCTTCTTGGTGCCACTCATGCTTTTTTACTTCGACATTGCAACAGCTCTTCACTCTGATTACTGCTTTGAAACTGGACTCTATAATCACTGGTAGAGGTACCCCATTCTTCACCAGAACTCTCACTTTTACTGACCTGGACTTTTATCTCTCAATTTTCATCAGTTTCAGCACCTTCAGAATTTTTACCCTCCACTGGAAACTTGACCATGACTCTGTGAACCAGTGGTTGTTTTTAACACTTCTTTATCTGGTGCCTTTACTCTTTTCATATGAGTAGCGTGGATCCACTGGAGTATTCCTGCCTACTTTACTACAGTGTTTGTAATCAAGACCATCTGATCACGCCAGTGCTCTTCAAGATAACTTTTCTTGATGTGCTTCTGGGCCACTATCCAGTTTTGCAGGTTCATTCCAAGGCATAATATACCTTTTGTTGTTTCAGTTGCTACATTCATCTGGTGAGAGACAGATTTCACCATATCACCCACACATTTGCAGTAATCTAGCACAATGTCATCAGTTACTGTCTCTAAAGCAGCTGAAGGAATATAAGCCAATCACATTGCTCTACCCATAATTACATAATCGGGAGACAGACCAGTCTTTTTGTCAGTTGTACATCTGATGTTCATTAAAGCAAGCGGAAGTACTCCAGGCCACTTTAAACCAGTCAAAGAACAGACTTTGGCCAATTTGTTCTTGAGGGCTCCATTTACTCTTTCTACCACACTGGAAGTTTGAGGACGATAAATACAATTAAACTAAAAGGCAGTGAAGATTATCTGCAAATTTATTTTCCTAAAGAGTGACCATGACACTTTAATTGTAATGTTTTCTACTGCAAGAATTACTTGATCATACCAGGTGAGTCCACTGTTTGCTGTAACTGATTTCAGACAGCCAGGAAGACTTACAGTGCCTGGATCGACTACAGCTAAAATATAGGCAACGGACACATCATCCCACCATGTGTCTATGTAAGAATTGATAATGCACATCCTCCCATCTCATAGCAGTACAAAAAGAAAGTCAGATTATTGTCAGGCAGTCAAAGAGAGGGTACATTACATTGACTTCTCAGATATGGAATGACTCTGAACACTCTTTTTCAGATGGTACAGGATCTTTAATGTCACTGTGTGCTACTTCATTGGGCTTCACAATCAAGGAAAGTTTGGAATCAACCGTCTCCAATAGTGAACGATTTTCAGGAACATCCTCATCTTCATTTTCAGAAATGCAGAAAAAAGTTAATTGGGGATTTTTTTTGCATCTTTCTCAATATGATACAGTACTGCATCTTTGTTGGACAAACTCTATGACCACTATTAACTCAATGATTTAACAAAGCAATTGTGCAAAGTTAACTGTCTTCCTTTGTTAAGAATGCAACTAACAAGCCATTAATACACTATACCAAGATTGAGTTAAAGGGTAATCTCATATTTTCTAGAAAATGTGACTAAAGATCCCTTTGTGGGATTCTACACATCCAAAAGAAGAACTTTATTTTGAAAGTAAACCACAAGGGGGAATTGACTTTCCTCTGGAAAATGATTTGAAAAGAATGCTCAGCGTAAGTCAATGACTGTATGCCATTCTGCATCTGAAGGAATTTGGAACAAAAATCATTGCTGGAATCGGTACCACCAGACAGCATGGGATTCCAATTTTATAAATTTTTTGATGATTCCCCATAAAATGCCATTTTCCACTATGATCCTTTATTCCCATCACAGTAGAATGGCAAGAACGACCAAGCACCTTTTGAATAAATAGTTGCTCAATCCAAAATTAAACTAGGTGGCCATCGACTTTACCATCAATGCTTTGGCCACTCTGGTCTACCTATAGGACTGCTACAAGTAAGCAATCCTCCTCCCCGCTAAGCACCCTTATTGCAAATTACTCCATGAAGATAACTAGGAAGAAACCTCTCTCAGAATCAATGTATGCTGTTGGTACACTGCACTAAATGGCATTTTGTTCCTAATATTTTGCTACAACACTGGGGCTGAAGGCATAGTCATGCAAATTGATTTCTGATCATGCATACCATGCTCAGGATTGTGTTGAGTCTGGACCATTACCCTGAGGAACCCCGAATGGTTTTGCTTACGACGAGAACAGCAGTAAAAGTCGAAGGAAAGAAGAACTGGATTCACGGCGTGCACTGCAAGAAGGTTCCTTTGCCTTTGCCCTTCGATCAGTGGGTTCGTAGGGGTATTGGTGACTCTGAGAGTGAGAAGGTTCCACGATTCGTACCTTTTAGCGATGCACGCCTGAATGGAACATTGTCTGAGAAAGAGGACGACGACATTCTTCAGGAAGCAATACCACCACATCGTCGCTTGAATACGACAAATCCGCGAACATTGTTCCAAGACCAAACTGCACCTGATAAAGAACACTATAACCTAAGACCTAGACTAAAGAACACTTAAGATTTTCTCTCTCCTATGTAGTATTCTATCCCGGTTGCAAGGTCACGGTAGGAGTCTTGGTTGCGACCTGAGTAGTGGCAATAGGCCTGCAGGACTTGCAGTGTCATAGGACGGCAGACAATCGTGACTAAGTGATTGAGGAAGATTGCCGTGAGCATCCACTTAGAAAGATGGAGACTACATTAGGCGAAAAAGAGAGAGAGGATAAGATGAAGGAAAAAACATCACAAATCAATGTATAGTCGTTGTGGTATAGCTTTGTGTATTATTATATTATTGTGTATTCTTTTGGCGTGTATAAATTGGATTGTTATTGCTCTGCAGCGAAAAGTTGTCTCTCCTTCTACCTCTTCGTCTTCTTCTACTGTCTCTCCACATCTATTTCATACACTTCCTCAACATGAACTCACTAGAAGAACTGAATATTACAATAACTCATTTGTCCAGTTGTTACATCAACACCAATTAGTGAGCAATACAACTGACTGTTGGGTGTGTGGACTTATGCCACATACCGTAGAAAAAGGGATGCCATATTTAGTTCTTCCGTACTCTTATGAGGGTTCTGCTTGGGCTTATTTTGTTATCTTCTCCAATGCCTATCAAAGCAAATTCAGACGATCCGTTAGTTCACATATTGGTGGTCCGGATTTTAGTCATAGTTCGTTGATAAAGGGAATGGTAGCTATGGCTAAAATCATGGAAAATAGTAAGATTTCCATTGACGAAAGAAAAGCGTACACTAACTGGAACGTCACCCATTATGTCACTAGCCTTAGTGATAAAGTTAAACAAGGAAAATCTCCACCGATTTGGACTATACCACATCAGGGCAATTTCTGTCTACAGATAAATGGTCAGTCTGCTGACACCGTACAAAGAAATAGCTGTTCCCACACATACGATTACTCCTCTCAGAATTCACCGCCTCTAGTACCATCTCAGGGTACATATTTCATCTGTTATAATAGAGCTTACACGTGGTTGCCAACTGGTTTTTCTGGTACCTGCTATATAGCTTTCCTTCTTCCCCCTACATACACCGCTTCTGCAAATCATCATCGAAACAGATATGGCAGAGGGATTATTAATTCCAAGGACACAGCAGGACAAGAGGGAGGAGATTTCCTCAAAGGATTTCTTCCTTTTTGGGGTCCAATGGCCAACAGCAGAAATATAAGGCAGCTGGTTCGTGTCGTAGAAACCACCATAGACATCACTGTAGGAGCCTTAAGTAATATCACGGCAGAACTACAGGCAGATCGTCTTATGACTTTACAAAATCGAGTTGCCTTAGACTTTGTTCTTGCAGACCGTGGTGGAGTGTGCAAATTGATCGGGTCAAGTTGCTGTATTTTCATACCTAATGACGCTCCGACAGTACACCAAGCTATCTCTAAGCTACATATAATCTCTGAGTCGATTCATCAGGACGAAGGAGATTGGTCATTATTGGAGTGGTTTTGGGGACTACTGTCCAAATGGGGTTGGAAGGTATTGACATTTCTTGGAGTAATTTTAGCCATCCTATTCTCCTGTTGCCTTTGTATGCACTGTGGCCCCGCCATCTGCGACCTTTGTGCTACTATGTGCATCCCTAAACCCAAATCACAAAGAACAGAGAATATCAAAATGATGCTACAGCAACAGCTCGATGACCTCATGGCCATCGACATTGACTCAGATTAAATGTGAGTCTGTGTATCTTGCCTGAGTTCTGGCAAAAGGAGGGTCTGAGGAACCCACCATTTTGTGCTCTGCCACCATTTTGTGTTGCCCTCACTCAGGCAGCACAACGATCAAAGTCTTTTTCTGCTTTTCCTGCAATAGTGTGTCGAAATAACCTTGTGCCTCTGTTTACAAAAGCTGGTGTTAGAGACTGGCCGAGTACACTAATCCCTGTCTGGTTTTCCTAATCCCTGTCTCAACTATCTGTTGGTTCACACTATTCTCTTCTGATTTTATTTTATCTTCTGGCCTTCGCTGTCCTCTGCTCGTATTCTCTTGTTTCACAACTGTTCTCCAAAACACACAAACGTATCTCGTCACCTGCAAGACAGCTACAAGTCAGTTAATGAATTAGCTCGGGGGGAGGGGTGACAAACACAGTTAGAGGAGAGCCTTCTTCGAGTTACTCAATACTTTATTTTCAAACCTTTCCTATTGGTTCTGTTCTGTTTTCCAACTTTTCTTATTGGCTCCCTTTATATGTTTTAGGTGTGATCTTAGTTAATGTATATGTCACCTATATAATATATAAGATTGTGCGCCACGGAGTGAAGTGGCAGTCTCCTGAGAACATACTGTGTGTACTTCTAGGAAACTGTACTAGCTGCAGCTAATAAATCTGATCTTTTACGCCGACAGAGTGTCCCCGTGTCTCTGTGTAGCTAAGCAGGAGAACTCAGGAGATTAAGGCATACCCTGCGCCGCCAGGTCCAAAAGGTTCTGGTTCTTCAACCCAATGTATCTTTTTCTGTATGGGGAACAAACTCATTCTAAATTCTATCTAGATTATGTTTGCATTACAGTTTCAGCTGCCTGATTTTAGCCATAGAAGTGACAAGCAGTGTTCCTTTTCAGCATTTCAATATTTGCATTGATTCCAGAATTATTCATCATTTCTCCTCGCCCCCGGCACTTTGCATTTGCAGTTCTCCATTTCCCATTCTCACACATTAAACGACTTAATAGACTGGACATATTCCATGTCTGAACCCATCAACTGATTCCAGGCATTTCTCTTAAATTGTTTTGTTTGAGCAACTATCGACTTCTCCTTGATTTTTTTCCACCTTCAAAATCTCATCTAAACTCTTTGTCTGCCAGCACATTTCACTTTGTTGTATATGACTACTCAGATCCGGATGCAAACCCATAACAAAAACAAAACCACCACCTTTCTTGGGATCATCAATTCCGATATGCCTTTTAAAGATGTGTATGAGCCTCTCATAAGCATGCACTGACTCTTTTGGTTCCAGGGAAGTTCTCAAAACTTTTGCCCACTTAATATCTTTTTCAGGCACCTTCTTTTTCGAATGTTCAATCACCTTTCTGTATTGATTGGCCATTTCCTCTGAAAGAGCATTATAAGGGCAATTCTAGCTTGTTCTTCTGTCGGCCATGCCACCACAGGTTTAAATTCATGCCACAAATCACTGGGAGTCATAATCTCAAATAGCAAATTTAAGTCAGTCCACAGCATCTGTGAAATAGTTGTTAATCTATGAAGCTCCTTGTACTACCTCTCAGGTTCCTCTCTCAGTCTCCTAAAATTTGTAGTAAAACCATAAAGATCAGCTCTCATCTACGGGATATGTACTGGATATTCCCCATGCACTTCTCTTAATGGAAACTCCAAAATTGTCTTTGATCATACTTCCAAATTCAAGTCAAGTCAAATTGCTTTATTTCGATAACAAATATCATAAAAGCATCAGTCGATCCTTTATAAAAAAAAATAGAGTTTGCACAAGTAAAAATTATCATAAAAGACATAACTAGGACATGGCGTCTACTCAGCCTGAACATGATACTTCCAAATTGCAAGCTGAGGCCTTTGCCCTGCTCTCATTTTATTTCACCTTCTTTTTACTTGCTGTCCCTCACTTCCACTTGTTGGACCTGGCCCTTTTGTATGGCCCTCCCCCCGTTTTTTGCCTTTCGTTGCTGAACCCAATATTGTTGGCATTAGAACTCTTGCCACATTGCCACTGCTAACTATTGCTAAAGTGCTTATGCTCTGTCCTTCAAACATGGTAAAAGTGCCCTATATAGGGTCATTAGGCAGAGTGGATTGTATTTAAAAAGTAGGACATGTGTACTAAAATGTTACATGTCCTGGCAGCGAAAACCTCCTAAGGGATGTTTTTACCTTTTGCAATGCCTATCTTTCTCATTGGCTAAAAAGGGTTGTCTTATTACATTTAATAAGTGATAGCTTTTGATTGGGAGCAGATAGCGATATTATGTTTACACTGAAATGATTTGTAATTTAAAATTCACTTTAATGGTAAAGCCAGATTTTAAGTCACAATTCTGAAATGCCATAAAAAGATGGCATTTTCTTGTCATACCATTTGTGTCTTCTGCCAGTGTTCTGGTTCACATAACTGTGAGTTGCTCTTTATTGGGGGTTATGTATTCCTTCTAGGTAGTGAAACAAAAGGGACTAGATGTGGGCAGGATGAGCCAACCTCCCACCATATTTAGACCTGTGCTTTGGCCCAATTGGACTTCAAGGGCCTTACCTCTAGCACACACAAAGGAACTTGCCACTATTCTAGAGAATAACTATCCAGAACAGATGTGGAGGAGGTATAGGGAATCCCCCACTTCAAAGGCTTGAACCAGTTAAAATTGGGGACCTTCTGAGCCATTCATCAGTACACTCTGGACCTGTGGACATTACGGAAAAAGGACTACCTTGTTGCCCAGAGGACTGCCCTGGTGCTACCAGAGGACTGCCCGGCAACCTGAGGAAGGCTTTGACCTTCAGAAGGCTAATATGGTGTTTGAAGCCTGCCTTGATCTGTGGGAAGGAAGGCTGGACCTGCTATCCTCATCCCAGGTTACCTGAGTAACTCCAAGTATCAGTTGGATGACCTCCTGTCTGAGGTACACGGACACCAAGAACACCAGAGGCATCCCTGCAATTGCCCAGCTGACCTGCTGCACTGAACATAATAAGACTCTCATTTTAGTACATATGTCACCCCTAAGGTAGACCCTAACCAGTTCACAGGGAAGGGTGCACTGTATTTAAAAATTTGGACAAGTACATTTAGATTTTATATGTCCTGGTAGTGAAACACTCCTAAATGTCATGTAGGATAACATTGGGTTACTTTATTATATTTTATTAGTGATAGATTAGTTTGGGAACAGGTAAAAACATTACATTTTGTCTCAAACGAATTGTAATCTAAAATTGTCTTTAATTGTAAAGTTGGATTTTAAGTTGCAAATCTGAAAATGACACTTTTAGAAAATTTCCATGTGCTGGTCCAACCATTTGGTGCCTGTCTCATGGGTCACATGATTGTGAATGGTTGGCAGTTGGCCTTTGTGTATTCTTCCCAGAAAATAAGACAAATGGGGGCCAGGTGTTGGCAGAATAGACCATCCTGCCAGGATGGGAGAGACAGAGCTGTTCCTTGCCCCACTTACATTTCAAAGCAGATGCCTCAGCAAACTCACAATGACTTTTCACACCAGTCTTTTGCCACCTTACACCTCTTGGAGTCTGGGCAGGGAGGAAGAAAATTCCAGAATCATCTTTGCGGGGGGGAAACTCTAGAAGTGTCTTTCACTTCAAAGCTGGCACCAGGTGTAAAAATAGGACCCTCAGACCCACTCTTCAGTTCACTCCTGGACCTGCTGAGCATACCCCAAAAGACTTCCTTCTACTCCAGAGGACTGGCCTGCTGCTTGACACCTCCTTTTTACCTCATGGGATATCCCTGCTGCTACTAGAGGACTTCTTTGCTGTTTGAAGCCTGCCTTGTACCCTCAGAATACTACCCTGCTGCTTGTCCTGTTGCTTGATCCCAGGACTACCAGAATGACTCCAAGGGTCAGTTGGCCAGTTCTGAGTTATAGGGACACAACAAGCTTCAGATGCCTCCCTGCAACTGCCCAACTGACTTGCTGCAACTCTCCCTGAGCGGACTTGTAACTGAATCTGCCTGGACCTGCTTGAGCCCTGCTTGCCTCTGCTGGAATAAGTTCTTAATCCCCAAGAGGTGCCTCCCCAGGTATTGGACCCTTGTCTGGCATCAGCTGAGCTCCTCCTGTAAAATCCTTAAGTTTTGAATTCTGCATGCCAGCCTTCGATAAAGTACCTTTTTCAGTGGGACTAATGTGGTTCCTGTACCTGGCCCGCACTCCATCACGATCGGCCTGAACTTCTGACTTTATCCCGGTATATCGCTACCAGATTCCCAGTTACCGCATTTTGCATCTTGGTGTTATTTTTACTTAAACTTTTAAAAAGTCATATCTCTAGTTCTACTGATTGGATTGTTGTTGTTTTGGTCTCCTTTTATTTATTAAAATGAAATTGATTATTCTAAATTGGTTTGGGATTTTTATTGTTGTTTTTTCACTTTATTACTAATTGTGTGTTGCATGAATAATTAACACAGTACCTCTAAGGTAAGCATGACTGCGATTGTGCCATGCTACTATCGGGTTAAGCACAGGTTCATTTAGTGACATTTGTGGTTACCCCTGACAAGAATTGTGGTTGTTGCTTAAGAAGGGTTTTCACTCCCTTCATCAAAACCCAATTTCTTACGATGACATTATAATTTAAAAAAACAAATCCAGACAACCCCCCTAAGGTATGTCTTTAGTTTATGACCTTTGCCACAAAACAGCAGAGCCCTGCTGTTGACAGAATGGCTTTGTCATACATCAGTTTGTGCATAGTGGGCCAAAGAACATGGAGGAGGTTAATGTAGCTAGCTCCCTTGTACTTGTGTATGGTCAGCTGTGCAGTCCCGTGGTACATAGCCACCTTTTGTGATATTTCAACCAATCAATCAATCAATCAGAACATTTGTAAAGTGCACTACTCACCGTGCGGATCTCAAGGCCCTGGAGGGGGCAGGGTGCTGCTACTGCTCGAATAGCCAGGTCTTGAGTAGCCTCCTGAAGGTTAGTAGGTCCTGGTGCTGCCGTAGGGGGATGTGGAGGGTGTTCCAGGTCTTGGCGATGAGGTGGGAGAACAATCTGCTGCTGGTGGTCGCTCTTCGGATGCAAGGGACGGTGGCATGGGCGAGGTCGGCAGAGCGCAGCTGGCGGTTCGGGGTGTAGAAGGTGGAAGGTGAGTCGTCTGTTGAGGTATACTGGTCCGGTGTTGTGGAGTGCCTTGTGTGCGTGGGTGAGGAGTTTGAAGGTGATCCTCTTGTTGACGGGAAGCCAGTGCAGGTCTCTTAGGTGGGGTGTGGTGTGGCTGTGGCGAGGTATGTCGAGGATCAGGCGTGCAGAGGCGTTCTGTATGCGTTGTAGTCGTTTCAGAAGTTTGGCCGAGACTCCTGGATAGAGGGTGTTTCCGTAGTCCAGCCTGCTGCTGACGAGGGCCTGGGTGACCGTTCTTCTTGGGTATGTTGACACCCCCAGGAGCTCTACGACAGAAAGAGTGGGAAGCATCTAGGAGCCGGTGCAAGGGCCCTGATGGGAATTAATTAAGGTCATCCTGCAACATCAACACCATGGGGGTCCTGAGACTAGCACATCTGGAATGGAGCAGAAGCAGCCTCAGTGACCTTCCCACCCCTGAGTGCTGGGGGTGACAGAACAAGCACCATGGAGCCAGCAAGAGCAACAGGATGCAGGCAGGGACGAGAGTGGGCACTAAGGTGAAGGGCCCAGAATGTGGTGGAGGGCCACATGTTGGCAGCTTTCTCGCAAGAGCTAGCTAGAAGGGCAGTCAGGAGCAGACAGGGCCAGGGTCCAAAGGAGCTGCTCAGCATGAGAAAACAGAAAAAGGAGCACAGAGAGAGGCCCCTAGACAGTGAAATGAGAACACAAGGAAAATTAAGTTATTACCTTAACACATAAGCATCATCCCATTATAAAAAAGGTATTCAGCACACTCTGTGATAATACCACCTGGAAATGTTGTCACTATTATGAAACATTTACACAATTGAACTTTCAATGATGAATAAAGGGATGGAAGCAAAAGTTAGTGACATAGATGTCACCCATTATGTCTAAATGCTATTAAACAGGAAAATGTGGCATAAATAAAGCACATCAATGAACCCACTTGCATGCATCATTGAAAATTAGTTGTTTCAAATATAATTATGCTAATTCAGCCTACATATGCAGAATTGATCATGGAAAAAACATGTTGATCATCATTTGTAATGCACAAAAATATGAAACCAGAAAAACAATCTAACATACTTGATAGCAAACACTCAATAGCAGTAAAAGTGAACTGTAGGAATGGTCCTGCACACAGTCCCCATGTACAAGAGTCAAAGTCAAAACAAAGGCAAAGACGGGGTAACCCTAAATAAGCAGAGGCCTAGGAGGCAGGGCCAAAGGGACAATCTCCACACCAGGTAGAGCACCCAGGAGAGGCTGGCACAGTTTGAAATGGGGAATGACCCACAACTGCAGCCTATATGGCGAAAGCAGCAACCTGCTTGGGTCAGTGTCCACACACCTATTGCGCCGTCACGTCCTGTCACAAGCACAATGTGCACTTAGTTCTCTAGGGTTGCCTTTGCATTCATGCTTAACAGTGCTGCAATAACTGTTCTTACTCTTAGTCTTCAAAATATATGATGCCTTGAGCACATTCAACGAATAATTTGAAGTCTCTCTCTTTTGTTTTCTTCCTGTAATGTTGTGTACATACAAGTGTATTTATTTCTACTGAATCCGGTTGAGATACTGTTGTTTATTTTTCCCACACACCTATTACAGCATTGACTTGGTTCAGCAAATTCAATGACCCATTGTCAGTAGCTCCTCAATGGGATGCGGGTCGGGAGATTATTTTTGCGCCACTAACTAAAATGACGGCATGGAGAAAAGATCTCTACTTCTACATTTCGGGGATGAAGAGGTGTATAAACTCTTTGGGAAACTCCAACACAAGGGGGATCACCACTTTTATGATGTGGCGGTGTTGCATGCATACTTTGACACACAATTGAACCCCAACTACGAGTGGTTCAAGCTATGCCAATCCATCCACTGTGAATGAGACTTACAAAGGATTGTATCCAAGACTGAGAGTGCTCATGGGCATGTGCGTTGACAACAACCAAACGAAAGTGGTCAGAGCCCAGATAATTTAAGAGTGCCACTTGTCAGTCCTGTGGCACCTGATGCTACTTAATCCAGGTATCAAACTCAAGGATATCCTTATCCTGACACAGAACCAAGCTAAAGAGATTGAACTGGCCCTGTTGAAGGAGGACACCACAGGCATCTTTCATCAAGCCAGCAAAAGTCAAAGAGGAATGGCCAACATAGTGTACAAGCGACTGGTGCGATCCCAGCTAGCAAAGCCACAGCACACTAGCCAGAGCATCAAACTCGAGGATATCCTTGACCTGGCACAGCACACGGGCTAAAGAGATGGAACTGGCCCTGTTGAAGGGGTCATAACAAGCGTCTTTCATCAAGACAGCAAAAGTCAAAAGGAATGGCAAGATGCGGTGGACAAGCGACTGGTGTGATCTCAGCTAGCAAATCCATAGCACACTAGCCAGAGCAAGTGCCATAACTGTGCTTAGACCACGTGCATCTAACACCTACCCATCCCATAGAAAGATGTTCTCCAGATGTAGCAAGGCTAACACATTTTCAAGGGGTGTGCAAGACCAGTGAAAATGGGTGCAAGCTGCGATTTTTCAATTTGTCAGTCAGGCAGCTCACATTTAACGCCGGCCCACCTGAAAGTGCTACAGCAGGGCGAATGGCAAAAGCAGATACCAGTGGGAGTGAAGATGATGTCTTCATGATTTCATATGCAAGTGAGTAGGACAAAGGAATAATATCACTGCCAATGTGCTCTACAGTGATAGCTGATATCCTAGTCCAGGCCCTGATCGACACAGGCAACTCAGTCATTGCCATGGACAAGCAACCATTCGGAGTACTGGACCCCATTGTATGGACTGAGTTCATTCCTTGTCGGGTATGGAGGAGGGCACTGAAGCCCGCAGCGGTGGAACGAGCGAGGAGGAAGTTAAATAGGGCAATGCAGGTTTTTTCTGAGAACACTGGGATCAAAGTAATCGCGCACACTGGACTGCAGCTCGAGGAGCCCCTGCTTTTTAGGGACGACGGAGTGCACCTTTCGCACATGGGCAATGCATACTACATGATGGAATTGAGGGATGTCATCAGCGGGTTGTGGAACGAGTCTATTTGGTGTCGGAGAGAGTGAGGGCGAAAGGTGCACTGGAATGGGGTGGGGCAGGTAACCGCCCTCCGGGGGTTCCCTGGTTGGCGGATTTGGGAGGGGGGGGGAGTCCATGACAGGCATACTCACCCTTCCGGGGAGGGGGATACTGGTGAAAGGTGGGGGTGTGTCATACCGGTTCGCGATGGATGGAGATGATGGAGGAGGTTGGAAGAGAAGTGAGGAAGCGAATGGGATAACTGAGGAGGTTGCTGTGTGATGTGGGAAGGAGTAGTTGGAGTATGGGAGAGAATGGAAGGATGAGAATTATGTTGTTGGGGATTGTTGGGGGGTTTGTTAATGTTTGGTTATGGTTGTTCAACCCTGTCCTAATAAATGGCCTTTTATGCTAATTCCTTGCGTGGAGTGGTTATTGCGCGATGCGGCCCCCGGGGGAAGGAAGGTCAGCAGACTAGTCTTCCCCCGGGGTTTTCGCGCAAGGAACGGACAGGGAAGGAAGGGGTGGGATAAGGGGTGGGGTCGTTAGGAGGGGATAAAGGGGGCTGGGAGAGGAAGTCCTTCCTCTTCCTTCCCCAGCGCCTCAGGGTGGGAGTTAGATTTAGTTTGGCCGCCCGCCCACCCTACAGTTTGGTGGAGAAGAATGGGCAAAGCTATTTGGCCACATGCGTGCCATTTTAGGACGGTTTGTGAGTGAGTGGGGCGGATTTAGGAGGGGGGGAGTCCATGACGGGCATACTCACCCTTCCGGGGAGGGGGATACTGGTGAAAGGTGGGGGTGCGTCATACCGGTTTGCGATGGATGGAGATGATGGAGGAGGTTGGAAGAGAAGTGAGGAAGCGAATGGGATAACTGAGGAGGTTGCTGTGTGATGTGGGAAGGAGTAGTTGGAGTATGGGAGAGAATGGAAGGATGAGAGTTATGTTGTTGGGGATTATTAGGGGGTTTGTTGATGTTTGGTTATGGCTGTCCAACCCTGTCCTAATAAATGGCCTTTTACGCTAATACTTTGCGTGGAGTGGTTATTGCGCGATGAGGACTGTGGGAGAGTGCTTTTGGTATAAAACAGAGCAGCATTTCACTGTTATTGGGTGTCACAACCAGAGTTTGCAGGTTTGCACTCCTGAGGGAGGACTCTGGTTTCTGTGAGGCATTAGGGAGGCTTCTCATCTTACACTTCCAACATCGTGCAAACATTGGCTGTGTATGATAAGTTTTGGAATTCCTTGAATTTTGAGAGGAGCTTGTGTGAGCTCCGAAGCCAAGTGCACGCACACCCTAAACGTTCGTTGCAAACGTGTGCGAACCCCAGAGCTTCAGGTGTTTGAAGTTGCCAGAAGCGTGCTGAAGCCGAAGAAGTCAGTGCGAAGCTGCTTCGACTACAGCCCTTAAACATCTGGCATTCATGCAGCGAACACTAATCCGCAGTAATGTTATCCCCCTGTGTTGCATTGTTTGCCTGGTAGATTAATGGTGACTGATGGGGGATTGTTCGCGCTACCATTTCTCTAAGCGTGTATTAAGGGCTCTAGGAATGGGAGGACTAGCTCACCAGCCAGAGATCATTTATAAATCATTAGAGTTGTGGTAGCTCGCAAAGTAAAACTATACATCAGTTATTCAGTAACAAGGCAATGTGAAAAAGGTCTACATTTTGCAAGAGGAAAATACCCTTGTTTGGGCTGCTTCTAGGAAGGAAATGTTGGATAGGATGTTAGTAGTTTTTTAGGTCGAGCCTAGGCAGCATATGCGCTGTCTGGAATACCTGTTGTAATTGACATACCAAGTATAATTGCGCCTGCTGCTTCCATTGGGCCACTCCAGTGTTGCTCTTCTTTCCTGGGTCCTTGTTGGCTGGCGCTCTGACATGTCACTTCCGTTTCATGTCTAGCAGCACCGACCAACTACAGTTTAGTTGCGCAGTAGGGCTCTATCAGTTTCATTTAGGGACTACTTCTGCTTTTTTTTTATTCGCCATGCTGCCTGCTTCATGGGCGCAGTGCCCGCTTTCATCATTACTTTTGTATTGCCAATTACCATGGAGCCACTAAACGAGTGCCACACTTTGAAAGCAGCACGTAGCTTTCAGTGGTAACATTTTGTAGCCTGATTTCACTTATGTTGCTTTTCGTTTTGTTTACCCCCCCCACCCCTCAAGTTGAAGGTTTTAAACACTAATCTTACCTCCCATCAGAAATATCGTAAACAATTCTGGGAAATAGGATGGCACTAGGTGAGTTTTTGGAGATGTACCTCCTGGTACATCGTGTGAATTGTTAACCTGCAGCTCCTAGAACTCTGGTTCTGGCTGGTATTTTCACTTTCCCATTACAGTTTGCAGCATGACAACTGCTAGTGGCTGAAAGCGCCACACGTGGCCTGGGGAATCTTTACAGCTATTAAGACTTTATGAATTTGAAGATAGTGTTAGAACTCGGGGTCTCTAGTTGGCAGAGGTAGGTACCTTTGACCAAATAGGGACCCTTGCTTATAGTCAGGGTAAGGGGGAAACACACTGTAGATAACCCCTGCTCACACCCTTGGTAGCTTGGCACGAGCAGACAGGCTTATCCCCAAGGCAATGTGTAAAGTATTTGTACCAACACTCACAGTAACACAGTGAAGCACCACAAATAGACACCACAGAGTTTTATAAAAAAATAAAGTATCTCTATCTAGGTTTTGCAAGACCAAAACGACAAACTCCAACATCCATAATTAGTACTCTTCTTGGAATGGTTCTTTGGAAAGTTCTTGCTAAAACATAAACTTGTTGGTTCTGTATTCCCTCGTGTGCAATAATACCAGCAAAAATGATGACCATGTATTCCTTTAGGCAAATACGATAAAAGCAGTTCCCAGCATAAATCACTTGCTTAGACTGTATTTCCTCTCTTTTGTAAACGTTTTGTTAATAGTGCACAAATCACCTGGCACCGGTGCGTGGTGCCCTTATTGTCCTTAAAAGCTGCTTTCACCCATGGTGCTGACTCTGTCGTCAGCCTCTATAAGAACTGGCCCCCGGTACTTAAATCAAGGGGCCATCAACAGCCCTGCCGTCGTACAATCCACCCCAAGCCACACGACCAGCAGCCTCCTCACCTTTAGGCGGGGATGACGCTCAGACAGTCCTGCTGCCCCCCAGCCACCCAGGCAACACAACAAGCGGCAGTACGGGTTGAGCGTTACCTGTGAAGCTGGTCTTTTGCTGCGGTCCGCTCCTGGGCAATTCTCAGACCGAAGCCTCTCTCTCTCTTGATGGCGCCTCCCGGGGGATCGGAGCTGCCTTCCGGGAACTGAGCTGACTGGAAGCTGACGTCCTGCTGGGCGGCTCCCTCTTCAACGGCCGCATGTCTCGGGGGAATCCTGGTTGCCAGGCAATGCCTCGCAGCCAGGGTGCTCAGGACAGCTTTCTTCTTTGGGTGATTGTGATCTTGCTGACAACTCAGGTCAGCGGTCTCACAGTTGATCATGGTGTTCCTCTGAACACGGGCACAAGCACACCTCGGCATAGAGGTGATTTCAAAAGCAAAGCACTCCCTCCACTCAATAATTAGAATCTTGCCTGACAACTCAGGCCAGCAGCGGTGAAGTACAGGCACACAGCGCTTTCAGGCTCACAGGCTGGCGGCGGTGAATTCGGCATGCAGTTCTCTCTGTAGAACATGAAGAAAAGCCCTTCTCAGCAACACTGGATCCACGTAGTACACAAGCTGGATACAAGCGCATGCACACAGCGCTTCTGGGAATCTTGGAAACTTTTATAACCCTGTGTTTCAGGAACAGGAGGCCAGCTCTCCTCAGGCCCTTGGAGACTCTTTACTTCTGGACACAGTACACAGCAAAGTCCTGAGCAAGCAGGGGGGCACAGCACACAACAAAGTCCCTTGTCCTCTCCATAGTTGAATCAGCAAACTGCAGGCCAGCCCCAGAGCACACAGCAAGGGCAATACTTCTCCTCAGTCTTCTTCAGCTGTTCTTCTTTGGCAGAGGTTCCTCTTGATCACAAAGTAGTCTAATTTTACAGGGGTTTCAGATCTTACTTTTATACCCCAAAAGACTTTGTTCTTCATGTGTTAGGGGTCCTGGACCCAGTTCAAACCAGTTCTGGGTGCACTCTGCCAGTGCACAAATTCTTCCTTTGTGAAATTGGGCCAGGGTCTTCAGACGCACCGCAGGAGGTGGAGCCGGCATTGTGGAAGGCAGGCACAGCCCCCATTCAGGCCCAAGGTGCTACTCCTTCCACCACTCCAAATGCAGATAGGTCTATTCAGACTAGTGCTGACTCTCCCAGACTCCTGGAGCCCCCCCAGCCCCTGTCACTCCCAAACCAGACAGTCAATCCACAACCAGGCAGAGGCACACAGAAAGGTTGAACAAGAAAATAGCCACTTTCTGAAGTGCTATTTTCAAACACAGAATATAAAAACCATATTTACTAAAATATGGGTTATTAAATTCTGAGTTCAGGGATACCAGACTCCAATGTCCTATATCACTCCTATGGGAAGATATGCAGGCAAACATGTTACTCAGCATTCCCCATTCTGTCTTATGGGCAAGATGGCTTCTCAATAGTGAAAAATGAAATTGGCAGTATTTCACTATCAGGACATGGTACACACATTAGTACATATCCTACATTTCACATACACTGCACCCCGCCCAGGGGGGTACCCCGTGCCTGCTATAGGGGTGTCCTTTGTGTGCAGAAAGGGAGAGGTATGGCCTGGCAAATGGGTGCACTTGTCAGGTCAAGATGGCAGTTAGCAACTGCGTGCAGGCACTGCGGTGGCAGGCCTGAGACATCTCTTTGGGGATACTCATGTGGGTGGCACAATCAGTGCTGCAGGCCCACTAGTAGCATTTGACTTACCAGCCCTGGCACACTTAGTGCACTTTACTAGGGACCTACTGGTGAGACAAATATGCCAATCATGGGTAACCAATCACCACAACAATTGTATACAGGGAGCACTTGCACTTTGACACTGATCAGCAGTTGCAAAGTGCCCAAAGCATCTAAACCAGCAAAAACGAAGGTATGCTCAGACGTGAGTCCCTTGCTCACTTTGCCACTGGATTCAAGCAAGCCTGGCTGAAGACGGCTGAAATGCCAGAAACCAGTCCTAGGAAGCTTGTTTCCGGTCCAGGGAAGGCATGGCTTGGCAGTTCGGGCTGGACTGTTCCCATGAGGCACAGGATCAGACTGATTTGCATATGGCCATGTCTGAACTGGGGTGGCAGAGTGGGCTAAAGAACGGTGATGGATCAAACCCAGATCTGTTGACTGGGTGTGAGTGTTTGATTGGTTCTGATGCTCCGTCCATCACCACCCCCTTTTGTACCGCTTTGTTCGCCATAAGTTGGCAGGGTATGCTCAGACGTGAGTCCCTTGCTCACTTTGCCACTGGATTCAAGCAAGCCTGGCTGAAGACGGCTGAAATGCCAGAATCCGGTCCTAGGAAGCTTGTTTCCGGTCCAGGGAAGGCATGGCTTGGCAGTTCGGGTTGGACTGTTCCCATGAGGCACAGGATCAGACTGATTTGCATATGGCCATGTCTGAACTGGGGTGGCAGAGTGGGCTAAAGAACGGTGATGGATCAAACCCAGATCTGTTGACTGGGTGTGAGTGTTTGATTGGTTCTGATGCTCCGTCCATCACCACCCCCTGTTGTAGCGCTTTGTTCGCCATAAGTTGGCAGGGTATGCTCAGACGTGAGTCCCTTGCTCACTTTGCCACTGGATTCAAGCAAGCCTGGCTGAAGACGGCTGAAATGCCAGAAACCGGTCCTAGGAAGCTTGTTTCCGGTCCAGGGAAGGCATGGCTTGGCAGTTTGGGCTGGACTGTTCCCATGAGGCACAGGATCAGACTGATTTGCATATGGCCATGTCTGAACTGGGGTGGCAGAGTGGGCTAAAGAACGGTGATGGATCAAACCCAGATCTGTTGACTGGGTGTGAGTGTTTGATTGGTTCTGATGCTCCGTCCATCACCACCCCCTTTTGTACCGCTTTGTTCGCCATAAGTTGGCAGGGTATGCTCAGACTTGAGTCCCTTGCTCACTTTGCCACTGGATTCAAGCAAGCCTGGCTGAAGACGGCTGAAATGCCAGAAACCGGTCCTAGGAAGCTTGTTTCCGGTCCAGGGAAGGCATGGCTTGGCAGTTCGGGCTGGACTGTTCCCATGAGGCACAGGATCAGACTGATTTGCATATGGCCATGTCTGAACTGGGGTGGCAGAGTGGGCTAAAGAACGGTGATGGATTAAACCCAGATCTGTTGACTGGGTGTGAGTGTTTGATTGGTTCTGATGCTCCGTCCATCACCACCCCCTTTTGTACCGCTCTCTCTCTCTTGATGGCGCCTCCCGGGGGATCGGAGCAGCCTTCCGGGATCTGAGCTGACTGGAAGCTGACGTCCTGCTGGGCGGCTCCCTCTTCAACGGCCGCACGTCTCGGGGGAATCCTGGTTGCCAGGCAATGCCTCGCAGCCAGGGTGCTCAGGACAGCTTTCTTCTTTGGGTGATTGTGATCTTGCTGACAACTCAGGTCAGCGGTCTCGCAGTTGATCATGGTGTTCCTCTGAACACGGGCACAAGCACACCTCGGCATAGAGTTGATTTCAAAAGCAAAGCACTCCCTCCACTCAATAATTAGAATCTATCCTGACAACTCAGGCCAGCAGCGGTGAAGTACAGGCACACAGCGCTTTCAGGCTCACAGGCTGGCGGCGGTGAATTCGGCATGCAGTTCTCTCTGTAGAACATGAAGAAAAGCCCTTCTCAGCAACACTGGATCCACGTAGTACACAAGCTGGATACAAGCGCATGCACACAGCGCTTCTGGGAATCTTGGAAACTTTTATAACCCTGTGTTTCAGGAACAGGAGGCCAGCTCTCCTCAGGCCCTTGGAGACTCTTTACTTCTGGACACAGTACACAGCAAAGTCCTGAGCAAGCAGGGGGGCACAGCACACAACAAAGTCCCTTGTCCTCTCCATAGTTGAATCAGCAAACTGCAGGCCAGCCCCAGAGCACACAGCAAGGGCAATACTTCTCCTCAGTCTTCTTCAGCTGTTCTTCTTTGGCAGAGGTTCCTCTTGATCACAAAGTAGTCTAATTTTACAGGGGTTTCAGATCTTACTTTTATACCCCAAAAGACTTTGTTCTTCGTGTGTTAGGGGTCCTGGACCCAGTTCAAACCAGTTCTGGGTGCACTCTGCCAGTGCACAAATTCTACCTTTGTGAAATTGGGCCAGGGTCTTCAGACGCACCGCAGGAGGTGGAGCCAGCATTGTGGAAGGCAGGCACAGCCCCCATTCAGGCCCAAGGTGCTACTCCTCCCACCACTCCAAATGCAGATAGGTCTATTCAGACTAGTGCTGACTCTCCCAGACTCCTGGAGCCCCCCAGCCCCTGTCACTCCCAAACCAGACAGTCAATCCACAACCAGGCAGAGGCACACAGAAAGGTTGAACAAGAAAATAGCCACTTTCTGAAGTGCTATTTTCAAACACAGAATTTAAAAACCATATTTACTAAAATATGGGTTATTAAATTCTGAGTTCAGGGATACCAGACTCCAATGTCCTATATCACTCCTATGGAAAGATATGCAGGTAAACATGTTACTCAGCATTCCCCATTCTGTCTTATGGGCAAGATGGCTTCTCAATAGTGAAAAATGAAATTGACAGTATTTCACCATCAGGACATGGTACACACATTAGTACATATCCTACATTTCACATACACTGCACCCCGCCCAGGGGGGTACCCCGGGCCTGCTATAGGGGTGTCCTTTGTGTGCAGAAAGGGAGAGGTATGGCCTGGCAAGTGGGTGCACTTGTCAGGTCAAGATGGCAGTTAGCAACTGCGTGCAGGCACTGCGGTGGCAGGCCTGAGACATCTCTTTGGGGATATTCATGTGGGTGGCACAATCAGTGCTGCAGGCCCACTAGTAGCATTTGACTTACCAGCCCTGGCACACTTAGTGCACTTTACTAGGGACCTACTGGTGAGACAAATATGCCAATCATGGATAACCAATCACCACAACAATTTTATACAGGGAGCACTTGCACTTTGACACTGATCAGCATTTGCAAAGTGCCCAAAGCATCTAAACCAGCAAAAACGAAATCCAGCATAGCATAAAAAATATAGGAGGTAGAGGCAAAAAGTCAGGGAAAACCATGCCAAGGATGCCAGGTTTAACAGCTAGCAAAAGCTGAAAGATAACATAAGCCAGCGAAAACTCTTGCGCCGCGAATTCACTTTTCCAGCCGAAGGTGCCTCACGTTGCATCAAAAACCAAACCCCGCCACAATCTCTCAAACAGCCCAGTACAAAGAAATGTGTACTATCCGATTGCAACATCGGAAATAAAGCATTTTTGAAAGTTGGTCTTTTTCATCAGCCCTCTCTCCAATTGAAGCATTCTGATAAAACTGAGAGCCACTGCATTACTAAACTTCCCTTCCAGCACTCGTGGTGTGGCGACTTTATCGTCACCAGTTTTCAGACGCCTCTTTTAGCTTTCGATTGACTGTCTGTGTTGTTGATGGCAGGAAATGAAAGTTTTCACGCGCTTTGGTGCAGTCACTAACTAGGTCACAACACTCAGGTGACAGGATAAGTGAGGTACGGAATTCCATTTCAACGCGTCATATCTAGTGATGCTTTTATATGTCCCTTACTGTGGAATTCTAGTGTACTAATCCCAAACAATTGCAAGTATATTTAGTTGCAGCAGGACTTTCCAGTTTCTGGTCGTGCCACTGACAGGAGAGCTCCCTTTGTTCTTGCACAGAAGGTTACCCAAGCTTCCTACTATTGGAGAGAAATGGGCAGTGACCTTCAGGAGTGTTTTAAAGGTCCTCTTATCTGAAATAGCAACATAGAAATATAAAAGGAGAATAAAACGATCTGTCAACCCAGGGGATTGACTCCTCACACCTGTTGGTACTGAAAACTAACTTCGGGAATTTAGCTTACACATCTTTAATAACACCTTTAGTGTAAATGCAAGACCTATTGCATTGCAAAGGCTTGTTTAGTTGTGACGTACAGATAGCTTTAAGTGTTTCACTAGCCTCAACTGATAAAAAGACTGTAAAAATATACATAAATATATACATGCATAGATGGGCGTTAGGTGAGATTGCTTCATCCATTGGTTTGTTTACCTGTCATTCACACATCAGCTCACTACAGCATATAACATGAGCCAATGAGTCAGCTGACTTTAATCGTGAGCTCTCTTGCACGGCAAGTGGTTGCATGTTGACTGAGCATGTGTGCACGACTGCACTAAACTCCTGACACTGAAGTATGCTTCAGTCTTAAATCTGGTGGGCTAATACTTCACTTTGCAAATGCCTCTTTCTTTCAATTCTTTTTTGCATTTGTTTTATTTGTAGTCAAATTTCAATTGTATAAACTTTATTCGACCAAGAGGCCATAAAAGTAAAAACAAAACGTACGTCATCCAGGAACTTGTTTGACACGTTGCAATTTACATAGAAATTGAAAAAACAAAACAAAAGCTAAAGAATGATATAAGCAAGGCTCTCAAAGAAGAAAAGAAGAAACAAAGCAAAGCACAGGATGACAAAAACCATATTTTGGGTCTGCTATATTCTCTTAACAGTGCATTAATTTAGTCTAGAATTATTGGTCCCACAAAGACAAATCCTACACTATTGACATAAAAATATTTTAGCATTCTAGTTAAATTAACCATTGAGACAATTAAAAAAGACAAAAAAAGAAACAGTTTTGGAGAGGGAATCATTTAACCTTTTAATTACATGAGAAACTGCATTAGGACATTTCTGAGAGAAAATCAATAAATGTGCAACAACTACACATTCAAGAAAACTTGACAAGGCTTGAAAGCTTTAGTTACTGCATCATAGCAGCATACAGAAAAAGATGTACCCTAGGTAAAATATTTCTTTTACATAACATACACTGTGATTTACTCATTCATAAACCACTATATTTCTTTAACGTGTATTAGGAAATGTGCAAATGGCGAGCTTGCAAGTTATGGAATTTACTTCTAATCAATCTTTATTTTCACTTATGTGAAGTAATCAGATATTTTGATTTTGCCTGATTTTCATGTTGAATTTTGCCAAAGGCTTATCTTTTGTGTGAGTAAAAGTGTGCACCGAAACGACAAAGAAAAGAAGGTTACATGTACCTAATTAATGATGTATTCATAAAACTTTCAGAGAATGTATTTCACAAGGAGATGATGGACGGAGTGCTGAAACTTTTCAGTCACAGATCTGGCTAGCATCCATCATCGTCCTTTAGTTCACTTTGCCAGTGTCTGAAAAGTTTCAGCGCTCCGTCCATCATATCTGTGTGTTTGCTTTGTTCGCCTTAACTTGGCAGGGTATGCTCAGACGTGGGTCCCTTTCTCACTTTTCCACTGCATTCAAGCTAGCCTGGCTGATGAGGGGTGTTACCCCGAAACGGTTGCAGGATGCTTGTTTCTGGTCCAAGGAAGATCTGGCTTTGCAGTTTGGGCTGGACTATTCCCATGAGCGCCGCGGTCAAGACTGATTTGCATATCGCTGGGTCTGAACTGGGGTGGGGAAGTGAGCTAAAGAACGATGATGGATTCAACCCAGATCTGTGACTGGGGATGCGTGTGTAAAAGGTTTCAGTGCTTCGTCCATCTTCCCTTTATTTTTATTTTAATTTTCTTTATTCGGCTTTGCACATTGGAAAACCATAAAAGCAACATTTTGATAGTACAAATTCATATTAAAAGAGAGAACATCTTACAAAATGGAGTTCATACAAACACAAAATCATATATATTAAAAACAAAGAATCAAGTGATTTCCTTACGTCATATGGCACTAGATCCAGCGTAACTTTTACAGATTTTTCCTATGCCTCATAGTGCATTTTAAAAAGTTAAGGACATGATAACAAACCGGTTCAGATTCTAACAGTTGGAGACGTAGCATTGCGGGGCGACATTGTCTAAGTCCCCACCGCCTTAATAGAGGTAGTAGCCAAATTTTCCGATGTGGATGATGGAATTTACAAAACAATATTGTATGTAAGTTGGACTGTACTGATTCCTCATCACAGGGACAAGTAGTGAGAATTGGATCCCACCTGTTTCTCTCGGGAAAAGCTACTAGTCTATGAAAGAAGTCTAATCTGAATCTTGTCAGTAACATTCTATCGTACGTACCAATCTGTAGTGTTAAATAAGGCTGGATAAAATAGGTGGACTGGATCATGTTTGCATGAAGGACCGAGGGTTTTGTCGACTCAGAGGTCAACCTCAGGGACTCTAGGTGACTCAGAGCCAGTTGTTTCAACGCTCTCTTTGGTAGATCAATGATATCTTTGGGTTCAAGGTAATATTTCTCCAAACCAAGATCTTTGAAGAAGTTTCTCACATACCGAAGCCATTTTATTTTTAAGGATTGATCAAGAGTCATTGAGTCCACCACGATTGCCTGGGTTAGGGCATTTTTGTCAGAAGTCCAAATGCGCCGCCAGAGCAATAATGGTTGGATCCTTAACAAATCCTCTAAGTAAGGGATTCCAAGTTCCAAGTGGGATGCATAAACTGATGTACGTCTCGGTGTTGCTAAAAGGAATCTGAGGAAGGTGTTTTCTGCCACCTGAAGGGCGCTAACATCTACGTGTCCCCAGACTCCCGCACCATACAACGCAATCGTCTGACTCTTGGCGCTATAGATTTTTAGTAGCTCCACTGGGGCCCTTCTTCCCAGTCTCTGGGAGAAGCTCATCAGGGACATTATGGCTCTTTTAAAAAGATGGCACCTGGCCTCTACTGCTGGCCTCCAGTTTAGCCTTTCGTCAATCATGATACCCAAGTACGAGTACTGGGCAGTTACCTCAAGTTTTTGATCTTTGAGATAGATATCCTTGGCTCGATTTTTCCCACTGCCTGCTATCATGACAAACGTTTTATTAACGTTCACATGTAAGTCCAGCCCAACCATAAAATCAACATACCTATTCAGGGACTTCTGTAGTCCACGCGGAGTGCGCGCCAAAATGACAGCATCATCTGCATAGAGCAGAGCGGGAATCAGGCGCTGTTTTACCCACGGGAGATCCTGGGCCCCCCTCAACATCTATTCCTCCAGGCCATTCGTATACAATGAGAAGAGAAAGGGGGCCAGGACACACTCCTGCCTGACTCCCCGCTCTACTCCAAAAGATGCTGTCAACTCCCCCTTCATGCCAAAGCGCACCCTCGCAGAGGCTTTAGAATAGAGCTCTCTCAAAAAATCTAAAAGAGGGGGATCCACTCCCATTTGTCTCAAAACCATCCAGAATTTTGCGTGTGAAACGCAATCAAAAGCAGCGGACAGGTCTACATACACCATATAGACCGTGTCCTTCTTTGCTTGGATATATTTGCCCACCATCAAACTAAGGTTGAGGGCCTGCTCCACCGTTCCAAACCCCTCCCGAAATCCAAATTGGAGATCAGAAATAATGCCTCCCTCCTCAGCCCACTGCCGGAGTCGCTCAAGCACGACCCTGCCAACGACCTTGCCCAGAGAATCCAGCAGTGAGATGGGGCGGTAGCATTTGACGTCCTGACGATCCCCCTTTTTGAAAATTGGGACCATGATAGATTTGGTCCAAGATTTTATCAGACCCACTTTTGTGGCTGCAGTGCACACTCTCGTAAGAATGGGGGCCCAGAGATCCGGATTGAATTTAAAAAGATTCACTGGGACCCCGTCTGGGCCTGGGGCTTTCCCGTTTTTGCTTGTTTCTAGTGCCACTACAACCTCGGAGATGTCAAAATGCAGGGATATTGGGTATTCAACTATTGGATGTGAGATTTCTGTCCCTACTGATGTTACTGTATTTTTAAAGATTTTGGAAAAGTGTGACACCCAAGTATCTTCCTCTATGGCCACTTCTATCTTGGGACTGTTATCATCTATTTAACGGTTCGCCAGAAAGCCTCACTATTTTTAGAGACGGCACTAATGTGCAAATCGTCCCATAATTACTGTTTTAGTTCTTGAATTCTTTGTTTACGTGCCCTTCCATATTGCTGTCTAAGGAGTTGAATCTGCTCCAGGTCTCTGACTGTTTTATTCAGGGCCATCTTTAACTTAGTTAGGGCGCTGGTACAGCTATGATTAAACCACCCTTTAGTAGTTGGGTTCGAGCTCTTTGGATTTACTGTAAGAAGTCCCTTAATTTTCTCTAATATCTGGGTAAAATTATTTAGGACTTCTTCATCCGTTTCTCGTAAATCCAGGCATTTAGTTATGTTTGAGTACGCCTTTTTTACCAATTTTTCAGAAATTTCTGCTGGGTTTATCCGTTTTGCGTACCTAGCTCCAATTTGTTCTGGGCAAGAGTTTTAGCTATAACTACGGTTAGGGGTTGAGAATTAGTTGCATAAAGATCCATACTCAAGGCAGAATGATCGCTTAGTGTGTTAGTCAGGACCTCAAAGGACCTCACTCGGGGCAACAATCCGGACGACAGAAGGATGTAATCGACTGTCGTTTTGTATCCCCTACCCACATATGTTGGTTGCAGGAGGTTTAAGCCTGGACTTGGCTCGTTAGCTATCGAGAGTTCCAAGTCCGATAAGACATTATTCATAGCAATCCCCACCTTGGTATGGACAAAGTGCATGAGGGGAGCATCATGTTCATCCACTATCCCACAACGATTTTTTCCAGCGTGTGGGCATGGATGCAGATTAAAATCTCCTCCCCATAGAAGATGAACCACCCCTTTTCCTGCCTTTAAGAACTGGGTTAGTTTCTCCTGGATGTTAAGGAGAAAGGTCAAGAATTGGTCCTCCTCTAAATTATTATAGAGGTTAAGCAGGAGGATGGACTCTTTATTTTTAAAAGCTAGGGAAAATAATTGAAAATTTGGGTCAGAAGCAACTACAGATACTTTTAGGTGGTTCACTGTATTTGCAATATACGTGGTCAACCCTACCTTAGGTCTGCCTACACCACTGCCCAGAGCTGGAGTAAAGTATGTTTTATAACCCGGGAGGTGGAGCTCCGTCATGGACCATGTCTCCTGGAGGCAGATGATTTTGCCCAGCTCCAAGAAATTCATGGCAGTTCCATCCTCAATTTTGGGACGAAGGCCCGCAACATTCCAAAAGATGATAGGTAAGGGCAACAGTTCTGTGTTGATCACCGCAGCTTCATTTACTAAACAAATTGTTTTTACTTTAGGCGTTAAATGGGGTGTCTTGGGATTGATAGATTCGGTCGCCATTAGTGGTCAATCGACCGATTCAAGGGCACTAAACCTATTCATCGTCGGGATGCCGGACCAGGCATCCCAGCGAGGCAGCTCTCTATAGGCCGTCCTCTGAGTGTAGGGACCCCAATCATCCCATCCTCCTCCCCGATGACGTGGCCCCACTGTGTACCAGGAACTGTCGTAATCATGATGTCGGGGGCCCACTATTTGCCTTGAGTTGCCATGTTCACTATGACGGAGAGCTGCTACTTCCCAGGGGCTGTCATAATCATTAGAGGGACCATTGCGGTGCCTTGAAGGATAAAAAAAGGAAAGTCGCTTGGTGCCTATATCTCCATTTCCATTCGGAAAGTCCCAGGAGCAAATATAATCTACCACACGGGGATCTTCGAATGTAATCAGAATACAGTCTCCCGGTATTGTTTTTTTGCTGATTCCCACCCAGGGAGTCCTACGTACCATCAGAATCCTACATGTCCAAGTTGCTGGAATAGGGCGATTGGTATTTAGCCAATATTGGGCCTTGTTTTTCAATGACCACGTAGGTTCTGCGTTATAATCCACTAACTCTGGCACACCTGTCATTACAACTACGACGGACTTGCTTCCGGTGGCATATCGACAGCAAATCTAGCTTCAGGGGGTCCCCTAGTATCACCTCTGTTGGATACTGGGGCCAAAGTTTTTGGGGCAGGTATTTTGGAAGGCGGAGTTTTCTGCGCCGATTTTTTGGGTGCCGATGTTTTGGGTGCCGAAGTTTTAGGCGCCGATGTTGTTACTGACAAGGCATTACCCTGAGGTAGGGTTATGGTAGCATTAGTGGAAGGTTTCACTGCTCTGTTGATATTTAATGTTTCAGGGGGTGTTGGTTTAGATGTTACTTCTAGAGGTATAGGTACATTTTTTTGTATGAGTGCTGGCTTAAGAGGGGTCTGCTTGTTTCCCCCCGTTTTTTGGGCCCCCAGCACTTGCTTGGACTTTCTGAGATTTATGAAGTTGGATAGCTGGTGCTCTATCTGTGATAATCTTACTTCTACTGGAGCAAGGAAAGATTTTAATAGATCTGAAATGTTATTTAGCAGTTGAGAATTGTTGCTATCGCTTATTTCCTTACTACAGGGTGAATGAATGGAGGATTCCAGACTAATAAGGTCTGGAGTATCGTGTGTGGTCTGATTTGTAATCACAGACTCTACTATCTGTTCTTCTCTAGGGGGTGCTTTCTCTTTTCTGCTAGGCATGTCACTAATCTCGTTTGGAATGGGATTTTTCCGAACATTCTTTCTTTTCCTTATAGCGCCCTCCCTCCTCCCTCTTGTTTGCCTTGTTTCATCCGGTGTAATTTGGGGTATCAGCTCTGGTGTCCTTTCTAGGTCTAAGCTTGTCTGGAAATCGGAAAGCTGGGAGGCTGACAGGTCCACATTGTTTGGTAGGCTATGCCTACCCTCACCAGGCGTCCTTCGCCCAAAAATGTTGGGTATTTCGGGGGTTCTTGCATCCACTAAGTTCCCCATGGAGGATCTCTTAGCCAACGCTAAATCCAAAGACACCCTACCTTCTATCAAACTAATACTTTGGTCTATGAATGTGTTTGCCTTGGTAATAAAATCATCCATGGGGCCCAAAAGCTTGCCCCCACCCCCTAACACTTTGGTTTTGGTTCCTCTAGTTAAAACCATAGTTCCTGTTAGACCAATACGGGGGGTTAACGTCTTATGTAAGCAGATTGTCAATGATACTAAATCTTTAAGAACTCACAGGTGCACTGACAATGAGGTACCAATACGTACAATTTTGGATATACAGTCCGAATGAAAAACGTTAGGGAGATGGCCCGGTCCGGTCTCTTCCGTCCTCGAACGGCCTCAAACGGCCCGCCCTTTGCCCGGGCTTAGCCCCGGGCGCTCCGGCACGCTCCCGCGCAGCGGGGAACTGTGTTCCTGAAATAGGAAGATGATTGGGCGAGGGGGCGTGGCGACCAGGGAGAGCAGCCCAGGTGTGATTAATTGGGCTCGCAGGGACTCCTGGGCAATGGAGTCCCCGCTGCTCATAGCCCTGGTCTGATTGCACTCACCCCAGGTATGAGGCAGCCCCTTCTGGCAACTCCCGCGAAGATCTGGCGCGCTGCGGGACCCGTGCAGTGGGTCCGGCGAGTTGCTGGATGAAGAACAATGAAGAAAAACAAAGGGCAGTCCGACGTCTAACCAAAAAGCAGTTGGTGTCCCACTGGTGGAGGGTTGACAATCCGTTTTTACTCCCGTGGGGGAGGGGGCGTGGCGACCAGGGAGAGCAGCCCAGGTGTGACTAATTGGGCTCGCAGGGACTCCTGGGCAATGGAGTCCCCGCTGCTCGCAGCCCTGGTCTGATTGCACTCACCCCAGGTATGAGGCAGCCCCTTCTGGCAACTCCCGCGAAGATCTGGCGCGATGCGGCGAGTTGCTGGATGAAGAACAACGAAGAAAAACAAAGGGCAGTCCGACGTCTAACCAAGAAACAGTTGGTGTCACACTGGTGGAGGGTTGACAATCCGTTTTTACTCCCGTGGGGGAGGGGGCGTGGCGACCAGGGAGAGGAGCCCAGGTGTGACTAATTGGGCTCGCAGGGACTCCTGGGCAATGGAGTCCCCGCTGCTCGCAGCCCTGGTCTGATTGCACTCACCCCAGGTATGAGGCAGCCCCTTCTGGCAACTCCTGCGAAGATCTGGCACGCTGCGGGACCCGCGCAGCGGGTCCCGCGAGTTGCTGGATGAAGAACAACGAAGAAAAACAAAGGGCAGTCCGACGTCTAACCAAGAAGCAGTTGGTGTCCCACTGGTGGAGGGTTGACAATCCGTTTTTACTCCCGTGGGGGAGGGGGCGTGGCGACCAGGGAGAGCAGCCCAGGTGTGACTAATTGGGCTCGCAGGGACTCCTGGGCAATGGAGTCCCCGCTGCTCGCAGCCCTGGTCTGATTGCACTCACCCCAGGTATGAGGCAGCCCCTTCTGGCAACTCCCGCGAAGATCTGGAGCGCTGCGGGACCCGCGCAGCGGGTCCGGCGAGTTGCTGGATGAAGAACAACGAAGAAAAACAAAGGGCAGTCCAACGTCTAACCAAGAAGCAGTTGGTGTCCCACTGGTGGAGGGTTAACAATCTGTTTTTACTCCCGTGGGGGAGGGGGCGTGGCGACCAGGGAGAGCAGCCCAGGTGTGACTAATTGGGCTCGCAGGGACTCCTGGGCAATGGAGTCCCCGCTGCTCGCAGCCCTGGTCTGATTGCACTCACCCCAGGTATGAGGCAGCCCCTTCTGGCAACTCCCGCGAAGATCTGGCGCGCTGCGGGACCGCGCAGCGGGTCCGGCGAGTTGCTGGATGAAGAACAACGAAGAAAAACAAAAGGCAGTCCGACGTCTAACCAAGAAGCAGTTGGTGTCCCACTGGTGGAGGGTTGACAATCCGTTTTTACTCCCGTGGGGGAGGGGGCGTGGCGACCAGGGAGAGCAGCCCAGGTGTGACTAATTGGGCTCGCAGGGACTCCTGGGCAATGGAGTCTCCGCTGCTCGCAGCCCTGGTCTGATTGCACTCACCCCAGGTATGAGGCAGCCCCTTCTGGCAACTCCCGCGAAGATCTGGCGCGCTGCGGGACCCGCGCAGCGGGTCCGGCGAGTTGCTGGATGAAGAACAACAAAGAAAAACAAAGGGCAGTCCGACGTCTAACCAAGAAGCAGTTGGTGTCCCACTGGTGGAGGGTTAACAATCTGTTTTTACTCCCGTGGGGGAGGGGGCGTGGCGACCAGGGAGAGCAGCCCAGGTGTGACTAATTGGGCTCGCAGGGACTCCTGGGCAATGGAGTCCCCGCTGCTCGCAGCCCTGGTCTGATTGCACTCACCCCAGGTATGAGGCAGCCCCTTCTGGCAACTCCCGCGAAGATCTGGCGCGCTGCGGGACCGCGCAGCGGGTCCGGCGAGTTGCTGGATGAAGAACAACGAAGAAAAACAAAAGGCAGTCCGACGTCTAACCAAGAAGCAGTTGGTGTCCCACTGGTGGAGGGTTGACAATCCGTTTTTACTCCCGTGGGGGAGGGGGCATGGCGACCAGGGAGAGCAGCCCAGGTGTGACTAATTGGGCTCGCAGGGACTCCTGGGCAATGGAGTCCCCGCTGCTCGCAGCCCTGGTCTGATTGCACTCACCCCAGGTATGAGGCAGCCCCTTCTGGCAACTCCCGCGAAGATCTGGCGCGCTGCGGGACCCGCGCAGCGGGTCCGGCGAGTTGCTGGATGAAGAACAACGAAGAAAAACAAAGGGCAGTCCGACGTCTAACCAAGAAGCAGTTGGTGTCCCCTTTATGTTTGCTTTAATATACGCCAACCATGGAATGGCCAGCAAATTATTTAGTCTGAGGAAGCTTTGCGTGTAGGAAGTATGGACCTTATTAACCAAGGGCCTCCCCACTTATGGTAGAGGCCCCTCAGTCATGGGGACTCTCCGCAAATCAGGGTGGAATCTGTGCAATGAGGATTCTCGTTGCAGAGATTCTGCCTACAGTGAGGAGACTCACCTATGACTGTGGGACCTCCTCCACAAGTTCAGAGGCCCTTTGTAAACTGTGCTCATTGTCTTCAGATTACAGTAATTGAAAGCCAACAGTATCTTTTCTTTGCACCTATAAGAATCATAATTTCCTGTGATGAGCATTAAAACTAAAAAGGGTTCTAAATGCACCAATGTAGCAGGAAGCCAATATGCGTTTAATTAAAATTGCATGCAATGTTTTTTTTTTTTTATTCCAAGTATTATCTCAAGCATTGATGACGCTTTTAGTTTTTATCTTCTTTTTTACTCAGCATATGCTTTCAAAATAAATAAACAGTGCATCAGATTGCCAAGACCAGACCGACTTGCTTTGCTGATTCTCATTTACCAATGTTTCGATATTGAAATCAAGGCCCAACCTAACGGTCACAGGTACTGTATAAAGTTTTAATTATGCATGCAATTGTGAACTTCCTGGTTATTGTCCCTAGCCTAATTTGTATAGTTTTTAGGTCTCGCCTAAGCAGTGCGCATGCCCTGCTTAGGAGGAGACCTCTTGAAGTCGATTTGGTTTTGCGCCCAAAAACGTGCACTCATTGCACTGCTTTCAATGGCAACGCATGCACGTCTGGCAATTCCCTTGCGGGAGCGAGCTTTGAAACCATCTGCTAGCTTGCTCCCGCAAGGGAAACAGATATAGGCCCCCTCCTCTCTCCAATCCCGCTGCTGCCTCCTCCTCTCCTCGTCAAACTTGTTTCTTCTGTGAACATATGATGCCTTGCCCGATAGGAAGATATTTTAAGTTTATTTCTTTTTATTTTCATTGGGGTTCTGTTCTAGCGACTTCCTTATACATTTGTAGGCATGGTCTTCACAATCCCCTGGGCGGATGGGACCGTGTGTGCCCGAATGATGATTTGCGTGGCAGTCATTTGGTTCGCATTGCCTTCTCGGTCCCTCTGTGATATGGGGTATGCGTGGTAGGATATTTCCCTGGTTATGCCTTTCAGGCACATTTATCCCATCTTGGCATGGTGGTATCACGTCTTCTCGCGAGATCGGTTTGCCATAATATATGGGAGTTTTGCAATGGAAACTGCTTCGGCAGAGGCAGGAGGGGTGGCGGGAGTGGCGAATCTTGGTTTTGAGCCCCCTTACATCCCTCTTCAGAAGAGATTTTTTTTTCTGCAGTACCAACGTATGAAACAAGAGTCTCTTCCATTACATGGTGCAGGATAGAGGCTTTTGTACCACTAGTGGAACGATTTTGAGAAACAATCCTTCCCTCAGTTTTTAATGAAGAGGTATCCTATTGAAGCATTTTTGTAGGAATTTTCAACATCTGTCAAGTTGGATAACCTGATGACTGGGTTGGCTACGCAGGGTATGGTAGATTCTGAAGACACATTACCGACAGATCCGGTGGGTAAAAGAAATAAAATGGTGTATGTTGCATCTAATTTTGCAGTTCATGCCAATGTGCATACTACATACCCGGTGCAGTCCCTGTTAAGAGCCTTTCAGTCGCTCGCCAACCAGTTGATTGAGGGAGCAAATTGTTCTGCAATGCTGTCTTTAATGGAGAAACAAGTTTAATTTCTTTCGGACATTTATTTTAATAATCTTTGTGCGGCAGCGTGCTTCTATCGCAGCATGGCACCACATTTGGATGCGGTCATGAAAAACTGATGGTTCACAAAAAGCAATCTTGATGAAGATCCCTTCCACGGGGGAGAAGGTCTTTGGACAGCAGCTGGAGGGAATTGTTAAAAGAAATCTTTGTAGAAAAAGAAATTACTGGCTCTAGCTCGTTCTATTACAAGAGGTAGAGGATTTTCACATTAAAGGGCAATGGGGAAGATCATTTTGGGGTGGTCAGCCCTTTCGAGGCAGGGGCTGTGGCCAGGGCTTCCTGTCTGTTGAAAAATCCCGGTTCCAGTCCCTGCCACTTCCAGTAATTACACCCTGCTTCCTCTCAAAGCATGACTATCCAGAAGTAGCACCAGTGGAGGGAGACTTCAGCAGTTTAAAGATGTATGCATTGCCTCCGACACAGATGTCTGGGCATTAGAGGTCATTTCAGGAGGCTATATCGTGCCTTTTCAAAGTCAGTCTCCACAGCACTTCTGTCAAACTCCAGTTTCTCAGTCTTCCTAGCAGACTTTGTTTTACGGCATCCACCTACTACTCTAGAAGGCCCCAATCAGATTGGTTCCTCAGCACTAATGCTAGTATTCCATAATCTTTTTAGTACAGGAAGCTTCAGGGGACTTTCGTCCTGTATTGGATTTGAAAGGGGTCAGCAAAATAATTCCCCATCGAATCTTCAAGATGGTGACGTTACAAACAGTTTTGCCTCTGCAGCATCAAGGGGACTTTCTGTGCTCCATCGACCTCAGGGATGCCTATCTCCACATGCCAGTACATCCGCATTCCCAACAAGCGTTGGCATAGCCAATAGGTCTCGCCTTTGGGTCCTTATAAGTGTTTAGCCATGCAACAGTTGATGTTGTTGCACCAAGAATATTGTGCTGCATAACTAAATACTTATAAGGTCCCAAAAGCGAGACCTATTGGCTATGCCAATGCTGGTTTCCTTTCCCTTCAACTTCACCAAATGCATTTTTATGTCTGGCGGCAGACAGGGTTAGCTTCCAATGCTTCAAATGTACTAAAGTAAACAGAGAGACACAGATGCTTCAAAATATACTAAAGCAAACAGAGAAACACAGAAGTAGTCTTGGCAGCCCCCTCCAGCCAATTACTTGAAGGTATTTTTCATAGTTTGTCAGTGCTTGGAGGAGCAGTCCATCTAGGCCATAGCAGTTCTTGGATAGTTATATTGTTCACCTATGTTTTGGAAAGGGGGAATTAGGTAATCCTTTTGTTAGACAAGAACATTTGTGTGAACTTTAATATATATATTATGCTCACAAATTGACATTTTAATTGCAGGTTCATGGCTTTTTTTCTTTAGAAAGTGACAACCTTCGGATGACATAAATAGTTATAAATGCATAATGACATTTAGGAATGACTCCTGCCCATTCATTTGGTTTTTTTTGCTATTATAATAACATGTGGTGTAATCTGCAGCCTTTTGGGCGTACATCCACAAATAGACAGGTATTCATATAGACTTTATAAAGGATGCAATGCAATACTATCACAGTCAAAAGCATCTACTATACAATATGTTGCTATCAATGCCTTTTAAATTCACCTCTTATACTTAAGAAAATATCTTTTGGTTCCTTATAGCACTTTTAATTGAGGGTTGAGGGTTGAGCTTGACTTTTTCTATGCAGTCTGTGCAATGGAAGGAGATCTGCTGACACATTCCATATACTTGTAGCTCAAGATGTTGCCTCATTTTGGATCTTTTTTCTAGAATAGCTTGAGTAAACATGCTTAGGGCTACATTTACCAAAAGTGATGCTGTGCTGCATTGTATTAAAATCTAATGTCACTGCATTGTGAAACTTATTTTTTAACGGCTAGTGCCATATTTATGACTTATAAATATTTAAGGGTAATGATTGCAGCATAGGGTGGAGTGGTGCAAAGTGTCAATGCATTGTTACAGGGTCGGATTGGGAAGGCGGGCAGTAGGGCATTGGCCAATGGACCGGCACCTAAGTGTCTCCTGTGGGCCGTTTTTTGTAAGCCCTGTGTCACCTGGCCCACAGACCCTTGCAATCGTTGGCAGCCCCCTAGCCTGGCCTATTTATTGTAAGGCAGGCTGACTATCAGGGCAGGGACTTGCTTAACTAGACTTCAACTTAGCCCCTGGGGGGCTGCACATACACGCAAAAGCAGTGCTCCTTCTCCCCTACTGGGCTGTCAAACAGAGGCGGGCGGAAAGAGCAAAACTGGGGGTTCAATGTCAGGTGATAACAGCCGATGGCCCATCGTCACCCCAGCCCCTATTGCCCCCCACCGCCGAGGCCGGCCAAGAAGCTTTGTTCTTTGTTTCCTTCCACCACTGATAGGCCATTTCCCTGATGCTATAGTGGGCTGGGGAGGATGTGAGTGTGAGGTGACCAGAGGCCTCCCTGGAGGCCAGTTATTAATCTGGCTGTTTTTTCACCTCACCCCCTTGGGTTCGACCCAGCACCAATTCACTGTCTTTCCCCTGGCCCCTCCCCCACCGGGCCATCACATCACATTGAGGCTTTGGTGGACGGGGAGGGAGAGAGTATTCAGGAGCTTTTCTGTGGGCCAGGTGTTGTCTTCTCAGCCCAAGTGTCTTTCTGTGCTGAGTGTAAGGTGATGTGTGTGTGGGGAGGGTTGGGGGGTGTTTGCGTGATAATCAAAAACGAATCTTTATATAAAATGAAAACCTTATTCTTTTTTAACATGGCTTTTCTGCCTTTGTTAATTTGATGATCCATCACGGATCATTAAGGCAGCTTTAGAAATCAAAATAAAGGAGCATCTGCTTTACATTAATTGTTTAAACTACATACTGATTAGGGGGACAAATACCAGACTTTGGTGGTATTTGACATTTTTGTACAGGCCAGGGTTTAAAATTCCCATCAGAGCAGATGGTGTGGCCCTTGGACCATTATATTTCACCTTGCCCACCTGGCCAACACTCAGTGCTCCTAGGTTTTACCCAAGCTACTGGCTCTATAAGCTATACAATGTTAAAATCACCAAACATGTCTATAAACATGTGACCAATGAGACTAATCAATTGGTGTTTAATGAAAAGGCGCGTTCCGGGAATGTGGGCCACTTTCTTAGGAGTGCCCGGGCCAAATTGTGATATCAATCTGACCCTGCATTGTAGTATGCTTTAATATGTGGTGCAAATAGAGAGGCAAATGTTTGTATTGTTATGAGATAGCAAGTCAGAACTAAGGGGGAAGTCAGAAAGTCACACAGCAAAAAGGAGGGAGTACTCAGGAGGGTACTAAGAAGAGTAAGATGAATTTTACCCAAGAGGAGCTTTACATTTTGACTGGTGAAGTGTCAAGAAAAGGAAAACATTTCCTTGTCACCTAAAAGTTCCATCTGGCACGAAGGCTGCTTTGTAGAGTGTAATCCTTGACAATGTCAGCGCAGGAGCACCAACACGCAGGACCATGGAGGAGTGTAAGAAAAGGTGGCATGATTACAAGCGAAGGGCTTTATGAAGTGGGTTCAGAACCTGAGCTCTACAATGGCAATTGGTAGTAGCCCAGACATCCAGCAGAAGTTGATACCCATGAAGGAGCAGGTGGTAGCAGTCATTGGCTCTGAGATGGTTGTCAGAATTGATGGCACCAACACTGCCGACCTTGAAGACACCACCACATTGCAGGGTGTTATGTTTGGTACTTAGTGAAATATTGTATGGGTTGTGGTGCTTTAAATGTTATGTTCTACTGTCATGTTCTATGGTTGCTATGGTATGTTTCACAGATGTGTTCTGTGACTGGCAGTTGTATGCTGGCTGTATTGGGAACACTAACGCTACTCTTGTGCTCTGAATAAAGTACTTGATCGAAAGAACTTCTCAGTGATTGCTGTGACTATTTATGGATTACAACACAGGGTAAGCTAATTGACTAATCCAAACATTTTGTAATGCATTTATGTCTTTACATTTTTCGTTTAGTTAAAATATGGTTGAAGAAACACGTTTGAGGTGTGTGTGTGTTTTTGAGATTTGTATGAAAGTGGTTACAACAAAAGCCATTTCACAAAAATGTTTCTCAATACTTAGTAATCTTTTAGCCTCTGAAATTCTTATATATACATCATTATTGGGTGGTCCCTGGATGGGATTGTTGAAAAAAAATCAAACTTATTTAAAGATATAGTGGTTTTTAAAATTGTTTTGTACTTATGCATCATTTGTATCTATTTTGTTTCATAAAGGTGAAAGAACTGAAGCCATTTAAATATAGCAATATATACCCAATTATCATTGGTTACATATGATTATATACTATATTAAAATTCAATAATCATTTAATTAATCTTCAATACATTTGATATAAGGAAATTCGTCATTACAGTGTATTTATAAAAGAGGTTGGGGTTCCCAGATAGCTTCAAATGCCGTTGATCCCTCTCATTTTGTATTATTGCACGCTCCAAAAAATTGATACCCCCATTCCCTCATAGATAGTGTATTTTTGTGAAACCATAGTTTTGCAATTTGCAATCTGGCAAGAATTACAGCTGTGAATAAAATTCCACACAAATTTAAGTGGAATTAATTCAGAGAATCCTGATATTATCAATTTAGGAGTGGGGAGAGCTGTTATATCTAAAAGCCTTCCTAACTCTCGAAACACATATTGCCAGTATGCCAAAAATATGAAAGTTATTGGCCTCTTCAGTCCTACAGTGGCAGACCCAATCGAACAATGTTTTCGGGGTAATGTAATTGTCCTGTATACATTTGTAATGGTGAATTTAAGTCAGAGTATGTTTAAAAGGTTGTGACTTTGACCAGTAGTCTTTTCTTTTCTCTTCACCGATTCACCGAGTCTTGGCAATCACCGATCAACAATTGGAATTTTGTGGTTGCTTCCCTTGGAGAAGGCTATAAACCCGACCTATAATCCCCTTATGTTCAGTAGAGGCTGCGTTTTTAATATGTGGGATTGGTACTAGGCTGATGGGGGTTTTACTCATAATACTTTAGCCCACAATACACTAACCAACTTTCAAGAAAGGCTCCAGCACCTTCTGCGTTGTTGCTGTCTGGGGGTGCACAACACACTATGCAACATTTTTCAAACAATAAACCATGCACTAGTGTATTCTACCAAGCTCACATCGGACCTGCTCTGGAAAGGTCTTTGGGGTGGAAACATTTAATTCACAAAGAAAGTTTCATTCACAATACCTACACTCGAAGGAAAGTAACTGGTTACGTCACAGCATTTTGTGCTGTGCTATGACTATATGTGGAGAAGACATGCAGGGGGACATTGATTGGAAGGGGAAATGAGAAGGAGCAAGATGAACAAAATATAGGAACAGCATCCATATTAATAAAAATGGCATCCTTGTAAAAATGTGTCTCAACTTAATCACATTATTAAACTTAAATTGACACATACATTTTTTTAAAAAGTGCAACATTAATAATTCATCAATCAGATATGGCTAAAAATCATCATAAAATCATCATAAAAATCATTAATATTCAAAGTTAATTTTCACTCAAAATTGTGCATTAAGAAAAACTTCCACACCCACCGGCGTGAACAAAAAACTCACTAGAAGACTATTCAGAACTCTGCCGATTATGCACACATGGTATGACACTGCCCTAAATTACGGTTCTATTGGGAGGAAGTACAAAGGGCCCTGAAAACGACACTTTGATGGTGCCCTTTGTGCACTCTAGAGGCGTGTCTGCTGGGACTGTTCCTGGGACTGACCTCGTGAAAAGTTGGCACGAGGTATATAGACCTAGCTTTGGTGTTGGCTAAAAAGCGAATAGCCATGATCTGGAAATCGGTTAGATGTCCTAGGCCCCAAACCTGTAGAGAGGATGTTATTCAGTGGACAAGGGCTAAGGAGAGGGGTTGGTCAGAGAAGAGGCTAGAGGGGTATGGGCTCGCCCGATTGCGGATCTATAGACAGAAGTGCTGGTGACTTGGGAGCACCCAGAGATTGGCCGGCGGAGGATTTTGTGGAGGGAGGCGACCAGCCAGAGAGTGACCTAATTGGACCTGGAGGCCAGACAGAAAGAGTGACCTTGGGATGATCCGGGTAATGCTAACAAGACACTAGGCTTCCCGCGCTGCCCAGAGAGAGAGCAGAGAGGTGACTAGACCCCCATTATGTCTACTCCACAATGGGCACTATCTGAGAGGTATTGGATATCATCAATTACACTGGTAGGGAGCCCCCAGGCCCCTGGTCCACACACCCTGTTAATTGAAAGCCATTGCCCATTGATGTTGAGAGCTGGAGATTTGATAGGGACTGACTTCCTTATGTGTGTGCAGTCTCTGGCCCAGCATGCCTCAATAATCAAATATGCTTTCACAAACCTTCCAGAATCCTTAACTCATTCAGACTCCTACTTGCACACATCCCACGCATATGGAAAACTAGATCCAGCAGTTGAACCTTCGCCTATATCACAACTAGACCGTAGAACGAACTGCAACTATGCATAAGACCCTCCTACTCATGTTTTCATTCTGCTAGAGGCTAGGCCCTATGTTTTTCTAAACTCACACCAGCCCAGCACCAGGATACCCTCCCAGGCATTAGTTTGTCCTACAAATCTGAATAACGTAACATAAACTAACATTATTATCTGAGTGATATTTTACCTGGAAGTTTGGTGCACATACTTTGAACCTGTAGCTCCACTCCGAGATTCCAGAGAATGTCATTTGGCCCAGATCTCTCTCTCCTTCCAGACTTGTCATTAGAGTTCAATAAAAACTCTTACTTTACCAAGGTGCCTCCTATTACTCTGTGGAACTCAACAGTACTCTAGGATTTTGGTCATATATTCCGAATAATTTTGATCACTAAGAAGACTTCTCTTGAATGTCCAGCATGTATAGTTGAGAGGTGAAGAAAATAAATCTCTTTTCACAAAGGTAAACTTAGACCAAAAGTCTAAGTTTACAACTTTCGTTATTCACAAAGGTAAACTTAGACAAAAAGTCTAAGTTAGGAACTTTAGGTATTCACAAAGTTAAGTTATGAGTGGTATCTTTACATCCGCAGTTTGGCCGGAATCTCACCCCTAGCGGTGGACGTTCCACCATTGTGCCGGAATCTATCCAGTCTGGGTGGAATCTCTGCATTTTGGCTGGAGAATTTCTTTTTTTTATCCTGACACATTTGTGTCAGTGCCTACTATCCCCCAAATAGTTTCAGGTGAAACTCCTTAGCTCAACAGCCAATCCCAGCCTTGTTGCAGACATAAAAGCAGAGCTGCCACAAACAAACTCTTTCAGAAACCGGTCCTAGGATGCTTGGTTCCAGTCTAGGGAGGACCTGGCTTGGCAGTTCGGGCTGGACTGTTCTCATGAGGCACAGGGTCAAGACTGATATGCATATGGCTGGGTTCAAACTGGAATGGCATGGTGAGCAAAAAAACGATGGATTTAGGCCCAGATCTCTGTACTGGGGTGAATGTATGACATTGTTCTGCATTCTGTCCATCAACTGTTGTTTTTGCATTTGTCACCCCGAGTGGGACGGGTATGCTCAGACGTGAGTCCCATGCTCTCCATGCCACTGGAATCAAGCTATCCTGGCTGAAGAGGGGTGAAACCCCGAAACCGGTCCTAGGATGCTTGGTTCCAGTCCTGGCTTGGCAGTTCGGACTGGACTGTTCCATGAGTTACAGGGTCAAGACTGATTTGCATATGGCTAGGTTCAAACTGGAATGGCACGGTGAGCAAAAAAACGATGGATTTAGGCCCAGATCCCTGTACTGGGGTGAATGTATGACATTGTTCTTCATTCTGTCCATCAACTGTTGTTTTTGCTTTCAGACCTTTCAACATGTTGGTTTGCCCCTTGGCCATGCAACAGAACGATTTGAGGTGAAGGTGGAGGAGGAGGAGAGTAGAAAGGATTTTTTGGACAAAGGATTAGCCTCTTTGGGATGTACATTTTCTCTCGATGTCATCTTGGAGATGGTTTGTGAGTAGGAGCAGGCTCTAGACTCTGTGACTTGCCACTCCCACGCTATCCCAGCCTATATCGAGATCCTAGCAACTCTCCATTTTATTGCCACGGGATCATTCTAGAGGATCTCCAGTGACCTTGTGGGCCTCTCTCAGGCAAGCCAGTCCCTATGCTTGCATCAGGTACTGAGCTGCATCAATAGGAGAGCCCATCACCACATAAGAATGCCCCATACATTGGACAAGAAGCAAAGGGTAGCTAGGGAATTCTACCTATGTTCCTGCTTCCCACGCGTGCTAGGTGCAATTGATAGCACCCATGTGGATCTGCAGCCAACTCGCCACAATGCACACATCTTCTGCAACAGACACAGCTGGATCTCTAAACACATGCAGGCTGCCTGTCTTACCAGTGGTAGCTTTACTGATGTGCATGCAGTGTTTCCTGGCAGTACCCATGACGGCTTCATATTCCGCAGGTCACCTCTTGCCCGGCAGGTGACAGTGGGAGAGTTTTGCAACATATGGCCACTGGGTAAATACCAAACACCACATATGTATGACATGTATGTTTGTTTTGTGATATACACAACCATCAAACAGCACTATTCCTCATGCCACATACATGACCCCAACAGACACAGCATGTACCATTCTATATATCATGTACTGTAAAGATGCACAAGTGACATGTACAAATGATTCCCTCCTCAGGTGATGCAACATATGCACTCGCCCCTCATCTCCTCACACGGGGGGTGCGGCTGTACTCCCCTGAAGTGTGCAAGATCATTGTATTGTATTGTTTTGTAATTGCATTTATATAGTGCTTACTCCCCTGACGAGGTGTAGAAGTGCTTTTTCGGCGAGTAGCCGCTACTTCAGAACCCATAAAGGATTAGTGTTGAATTAGTATAGTGAAATATGAAATTGATCTAAGTGGTGGATAGGTTAGTCAATTATTTGGATTCAGAAGGATAGCGGAAGGATAGAAGAAGGAAAAGAGGTTTACATTTATATAGTGCTTGCAACCCCTGATGGGGTTTTGAAGTGCTTTTTTGGCGAGTAGCACGCTAATCCGGAACCCATAAGGATTAGTGTTGAATTAGTAAAGTGAAATATGAAAGTAATTTGAGTGGTGGAAATGTTAGTCAGTTATTTGGATTGAGAAGGGTTGGGGAGGGATAGAAAAGGGAAAAAGGTATGCATTTATATAGTGCTTGTTACCCCTGATGGGGCGTTGAAGCACTTTATTGGTGAGTAGCATGTTACTCCACAACCCATAAAGGATTAGAGTTGAAAATTAGTATAGTAAAATATGAAAGTCATTTCAGTGGTGGATATGTTTTTCAGTTATTTGGATAGAGAAGGGTTGCGGAGGGATGGAAAAGGGAAAAAGGTTTGCATTTATAAAGTGCTTGCTACCTCTGATGAGGTGTTGAAGCTTTTTTTTGCGAGTAGCACGCTACTCTGGAACCCATAAAGGATTAGTGGTGAATTAGTATTGTGAAATATGAAATTTGAGAAGTGAACATGTTAGTCTGTTATTTTGATTGCAGAGGATAGTGGAGGGATAGAAGAGTGAAGGATTTAGACTTTTTTTCATCATAGCTGTAGGAAGAGGCTTAGTGATGAGTAAAACGGGGATGTGGAGGGGACGAGTCAGAGGGAAGAGTTTAGATAGGCTTGTTTTGGGTGATCAGTATAGTAAAAGAGGTGTCAGATGATGCAAGGGGGGGTAGAGTATGGGAGAGTCCAGAAAGGGATATTTTGGGGATCATAGTAGTGGTATGGGGTTTGGGATAAAAGAGAGAGTGGAAGTAGAGGATATATTGATAGAGGTATAGGATGAGAAATAGGGTAGTGCATTGGAAAGAGTAGTAGAATGAAGTTTGAGATGAGTCAGGAACTGGGGTAGAAGATATATTGAGAGAAGTATAGGATGAGAAATAGGATAATGCATTGGATATGCTGAATTGGAAGAAAGTGATAAATATATAGATCCATAAGTACATGGAAAGTATATAGATGCATAAAGGAGGTAGGTCTATGTAGATTAAAGATATTGATAGAGGTATAGGATGAGAAATAGGGTAGTGCATTGGATATGCTTTTTTAGGAAAAAAAGTAATAAATATTTAGATCTAATTACATGGAAAGTATATGGATGCATAAAAGAAGTAAAATGATGCATTATATAAACTCTGATTTTCAAGTGTTATTGTACTTTAAAAATGTATTTGTATTTATTTTTTAACAACATAATGATCCTACATGTTTATACAAATCAATACACAAAAAGGTACATATCTATAGTAAAAATAAATGCTTATATACAGAGGGATATGCTATAAATTTCTGTTTGCGTATGGTGCTTATGTGGGGAACAGCCAATTCTTGAGTAGTTTTCTGAAGATAAGTTGGTTGTCCGTGGATCATATATTGGGTGGTAAAGAGTTCCATAGTTTGGGTGCTTGAACAGAGAAGGATGTGCCACCCATGTTTTTTTTCTTGTATCTTGGGATTTTGAGGCAAGGTGCCACTTTAGAGCAGAGGTTCCTTTGTTGAATGTGTTTGGTGATTTTATTCCTGATGAAGAGCGGTCCCATTCCATGTATTGCTTTGTGGGTGATATAAAGCAGCTTGAACCTAGATCTTCAGGCAACCGGTAACCAATGCAGGGCTTTCAAGGCAGGTGAGAAGTGATCTTGCGGTTTGATATGCAAGAGTAGTCTGGCAGCCGAGTTCTGAATCCGTTGTAGTCTTTTCATGGTTGTCAAAAGTGATCCGTGGTAGAGGCTATTGGCGTAATCGAGTTTAGACAGAACAAGGGAGATGGTAGCTTGAACCTTGTGTGGAAATCCCAAATTGGGGAAAATTAGTCGCATCGGCTTTATAGTGACAAAGCCTGATCTTGCTAGTTTGTCCACTTGGGCATTTATCGATAGCTTGGAGTCCATGGTCATTCCGAGGGTTCTTACTTCCTTCGATACTTTAGGCGGTGATCCCAGTTCACCAGGCCAGGTGGCAAGCGGGTCATAATGTTTCCAATCGCCACATGTGAGTATTTCCGTTTTGGAAGCATTCAATTTGAGATGGCTCCAAGTCATCCACGGATCCACAGCTCTGAGACAACTGAAAATTGGAGAGTTTCCAATGTCTTTGGGGCATTCCAGTTTAAGGAGTATTTGTGTGTCATCTGCATTATTCTTGCATGTGAGGTGAAATTGCTTGATCAGTACCAGTAATTACTTCATGTAGATGTTGAAAAGTATTGGCGAGATGATAGAGCCTTGAGGGACACCTTCTTTTGTGGAGTATGGTTTGGACGAGAAAAGTGGGGTATGGATGACATTAGTTCTGTTTCGAAGGTAGGACGCGATCCAGTCTAGTGTTATATTCCATATAAGTACCCCGATACAGGCTCAGGTAACATCACCTATATTCTCCCCTACATCACACACATAACGGTTCTTGGGGACTGACCTTTTACCTAGCTACAACACTGCAAACAGAATGTGGGATTTTCCTAGTAGCAGCCTCATACATTATGCATTAAGTTTCTTGGAAACTCAGCAGGGCTCATCTTCTGCATAAAAACTATGTATAAAGGTAATTCCCGACGTCATCCTAAGTCTGACACAGACACAGCAAGGTACAACCCCCGGGGAGACCTTTGGGTATAAAAACATCACATCTTGCTGAAACAAACAGAGGAGATCAGGACTTCCATGCCGACACACTGACGCGAGACGCTGAAGCACCCTGCATGTAAATACTCCAGCTCGCAGTGGTCTGACATTCCTTGCGCGGTGTCCAACCCGAGACCAGGACGGGTCCTACAGTTTCTCACTTCAGGTAATGAGGGTTGACTTTATCCTAGAGGGATTCTTGGCTTAACACCTACATACATGTTAGGTATAGTTAGGTACATCTATTTAGGGTAGCATCGTAGGAGTACACATTCTTATTGTCATTTTATTGTCATGTATTTTAAATACTTGCCTGTATTCATGATTATATCAGGATGGTAGAAATCTACCACCCTTTTACTTTCCTAGTGCTTCTAGTCATTTATATCTGCTATTGTCTAATGATTGTTACAGCACATCCATTCTACACCAGAATAACAACCGGTCAATAAATACTTATTGAAAATGCCCCTACTGTTTATTCTGTGTACTACTTTGAGATTAAGTAAGCACGAGTGACTGAGCAAAAAGTAGTACGCTGTTTCCACGGTCCTGAGGGATCAGGGTTGTCACGTTCGATAGTTGACAAGAACTATTTTGTCCTTGGTAAGAGGAGTTTCTAGTGGCACTGTGAGCTAGCTGTTATAAAGGCCAACATACCTGGTGGGGGTGTCTGGAACCAGTTTGGTCACCAAGCCCGCAGTGTATGTTGTCTAAATGCGCAGATCCTGTATAGGTTTTATAGGAACTAGACACTATGCCGGCTTCATAGAGTCTTTGTTTCAGAGTGTCATGGCCAACCGTGTCAAAGGCAGCCGAGAGGTCCAAGAGGAGTAGCGCAGCAACCCCTTTGCGGTCTACTGTGTTCTTCAGGTCATCCCAGATGGCAAGGAGGGCAGATTCTGTGCCTCTTCCCAGACGGAATCCTGTTTGGAAGTCTGAAAGTATGGCATTCTCTTCAATGAATTGTGACATCTGGCCAAACGCTGCACTTTCTATCAGTTTGCCCAGAAAAGGTCCATTTGTAACACGTCTTTAGTTGTCAGGGTTCAGTGGGTCCAAGTTTGTTTTCTTCAGTAAAGGGCGTATTTATTACTTCTTTAGTTCTTCTGGAAATTGTCCGGTAGTTAGAGAATCGTTGATTATTCTTCTTACTGGACTGGCAGCAGAGGTTGTTGAAAGAATTGTCTTGAAAGTTTGCGGTGGACACAGGTTAGAAGGTCTGCTGGCAGGCCTGCTTGCTTTGACCAGGTCCATAAATTCATTGTGTGAGATGTGTCTTGCATAACATAGAATTAAATCATGGCTTACACAAATACCTGACCGTCAGCTAGGTCTGAATCCGGGCAACTGGGCCCTTGTACAAAACAGAGGGCGAGTTGACACTTTTTCTCCTGAGCAACCTATTGTGTTACAGACGTCAAGTGGTTTGAGTCATTGTCAATGATGATAGTTAAACATTTAAAACTTTGTCCATAAATTCCACCCTGAGACTACTTTGTAAGCCATAGATTATGTCGGTAAACAACAGCCATTGACAAGAGTCAAAAGATAGGCCATGCAAAACATGATGTGCACATGTTAGGGGTTATTGTGGAAAACGTCATTAAGGACTCCATTGCCTCAGGGGATCAAATGTCAGTGCATTTGTGAGACATCCCTGTACAGTTTGACAATAGAGGCCTTAGTCACAAAGGGCCTCTACCCTTGGGGCTGAGGTGGCGCAGTTGTTGGGGAGTGTCTGTACTCCATGCCGATTTTCTGCCATGAGATTTCCCAGTGCCGATATTCCACCCCAAGTGCGGGGACTCCCCCACAACTGAGTGGCCTCCATCATGAGGGCAGAGACTCTTTGTGAATCAGGCTCCTTGTATGTGTGTGTGCTGCAACTGATGTGGCAGTGTGCCCAGATATGTCTGTCAAATGTACACCATGGTTCAAGTCAGAGGCGCAACTAGAGCCAAATTTCGGGGGGGGCTGAGCAAAAATTTCGGGGGGGGGGGCTGAGCAAAAATTTCGGGGGGGGGGCTGAACTTTAAGCAATAGGCAGAGTGGAGCTGCAGGGGCTCTTAGAAGGGGTGAAACAACAGCGAGGCCTCATTAACATGCAAATGGTCTTTTAAAGACCTGTGAAGTGCTCGGGTGCGGCTGTGTGTGCGCCGCGAGGCTGTCTCATCCCGGGCTGCCACACACGACGGGGGGGGGCTGAAGCCCTGTGAGTCCAATGGGTGTTGCGCGCCTGGTTCAAGTGGACCTCTGTAATGACATGGATAGTCCTTGCTCAAGCTGCCATGTTTGCCGGCTCCATGTGTGATGTGCCACTTCAGGCCTGTTGATAATTCTTTTGGAAACTGGTATTTGTGTTCCTGTTTCACTATGGAATGACATAGACTACAAGCCCCAGATTTCAATGAGATCACCTTACCTGGATCACCACATCATAAATACACCTGGGGAACTTGGCAGGGCAGTGTGATTAGAAAGTATCTCCCTCATGAATCCGACTAACACCTACTGGCCCCATTAAAAAATGGCTAGACATGTGATGCAAAATGCATCGCAAACACAGGTCTAATGTACCACTATGATGACATATCACTGTCTCATGTTACCTTAAAAGGTACCTTGGGAGATATATCACATGGAGTGGATGCCACTGTCAGAGCTGGTAATGTTCTACTAACCAACACACCCTACTCTAATGGCACATCTAGGTCCATTGCAGTTCCAAAGACACATAACTCTTCAGCACACAATGAATAGACTGCAGATCTCGTTGTGCACTGCAGTGCTCATCTGTTCCTCTTGCCTCACGTAATGTAGTAGGTACCTTACAAGCACCCCCTCAGTTAGCATGGTCATAGTAGTATCATAGAATGTGTGCGTGTGCCTTGTCCTCAGCTCTCTCTGCCATGTTGGGGGAGGTGGCTTAAGCAGTGCTGCAGGATGACAGAATTTCTTGCTTGGAGAAGAGGACGACTCTGAATGACCACAAAATGGCTGCCTGTGCCTCCCTGTAATGAAGTGGGTTGGGAGTGCTGCTCTCTAATGATGAAGGACTAAATTCAGAAACACATGTATGGGCCTTATTCACAAGTGCCCCCTCATTCGGAAATCTCAATGTGGAGAATTTGCCCCAGGTACAAAGACTCCCCCATTACTGAGGGTCCTCCGTCACCAGTGCATAGGCCCCTTGTGAATCAGGCCCTATGTGTCTAGGGATATACAGCCTACCTGCCCCAATTTTGGTGAAACACTACAGGCATCTTTGATGTGAGTGCAAAATGTGGACGGCATGTACAATAATGCATAGGGGCAAACTGTGCTTGGATGTGATGTAGAGTGTACCAAAATCCTCTTCTCTTTTTGGTTCAAAGTTTCTGGCAATCTTTTATTATTTTGTCTTGAATTTTGGTAAAAACATATTATTTTCAGGCCCATTTTCAAAGTCTTAGGCCAGAGTGCAAAGAGTCCGCTCTGGATGCGGAAACATCGCAATTGGGCTGGAGTCTCAAAAAACAGACCGGTGACCAATGTTTTAATACAAGAAATGACAAATGGTAAATGCAAGGCAGAAAGTTCATAACAGTGAGTTGCCAGCAGCCATTTTATGTTCATTCTCACCTCCTAATAGAATCCTCTGCCATCCTGCTGCTCTGTACATCCAAACTGCCCCCAACATGGCTGAGGGACTTGATGAGAAGACACTCCCTTTCGGTGAGCGAGAATTGGATGTGTTAGCTGAGGGGGTGCTTGATAAGTATCCCCAGTTTTATGCGGTCCAGAGGAGCAGCTGAGCAATGCAGTGTGCACAAGACTCTCATCCAACATTGTTGTGCGTTGCAGTGCACTGGGCATATTCCACTGGTGGGTCCGATCATGCTGTAAGCACTGGGAGAAACTGAAACGATGGTCCAGAATTAAGGCCCTGGAAATCTTGGGCCAGTCCTCCCACCCCGTCGTGTACAGGTATCACATTTTTTGCCACTGTATAGGAGGGTTCTGAAAGCAGCCTGGCCGGCCCTCCTTGCTCAACTGGAGGAGCATGAGCAGCATTCACTGCTTTATGTGTGTGGTAGTATGATGTGAGCAGTGACAGAGCTGTGCTATCTTGTGTCATATGCCACCATTCATGTAATCTGTGTAACAGCTGCAGTAGTTATAAGGCCAATGCCTCATAGGAGCACATGAATGCACTTATCCAAGTGCATTCTGGGACTTGTAGTGTTCTAAACACAGCTTGGAAGGTGCCCCTCACATGTTGCAGTTGAATGAATAAATGCTATGTTAAAAGCTTGAGTGGTAAACCAAGGGCCTTATGACTGTTGTGCGCAATGGGGTAGGAATGGGCCACACAATGCTCAGTGTGGGGATGGGAGGCTTTTGGGTGTTGGATGCTATATCATGCATGCCTTTTGTGTGTATCATTTCACCTTTTCGGCACTCTGAGTGATTGCTGCTGTAGTTATAAGGCCAATGCCTCATTGGAGTACAGTGAATGCACTGACAAGAATGCATTCTGAGACTTTCAGTGTTCTGAATACAACTGGGGAAATGATCCTGACATGTTGCATTTGAATCAATAAATGCACTGTCAACACAATGAATGGTGAATCAAGGGCCTTATAACTGATGTGTGGAATAGAGAAGGATTGGGTCAACCAATGTTCAGTGTGGGAATGGGAGGCCTTTGGGTATTGGATGCTGTATAATACATGCATTTTGTGTGTCTTTTTTCTGGCAACAAATATATTATTATGTGCCATGAAGTAAAGGCTGATGTTGTGATACTTATCTCACTCAAAATGATACCAACATGTCCAAGGGGGCCGAAATACACACAACTTCCCTACGGTGGAATGTGTGTCATTTGTAATGTCTTTGTAGCTGGGCTAACTATGCACATGTGCTACCCAGTGTACAGCACCACTGAAGCTGCCTTGACATGTTAATGCTGATAGCCAGAAACCGGTCCTAGGATGCTTGATTCTGGTCCAGGGAAGACATGGCTTGGCAGTTCGGGCTGGACTGTTCCCATGAGGCACAGGGTCAAGACTGATTTGCATATGGCCATGTCTGAACTGGGGTGGTGTAGTGGGCAAAAGAACGATGGATTTAACCCAGATCTCTTGACTGGGGGAGAATGTATGCATTGTCAGCATTCCGTCCATCATTTGTTTGTTGTAACGCTTTTTGCCCTAAGTGGGATGGGTATTCCCAGACGTGGGACCCGTGCTCACTACGCCACTGGAGTCAAGCTATCCCGGCTGATGACGGCTGATAGCCAGAAACCGGTCCTAGGATGCTTGATTCTGGTCCAGGGAAGACATGGCTTGGCAGTTCGGGCTGGACTGTTCCCATGAGGCACAGGGTCAAGACTGATTTGCATATGGCCATGTCTGAACTGGGGTGGTGTAGTGGGCAAAAGAACGATGGATTTAACCCAGATCTCTTGACTGGGGGAGAATGTATGCATTGTCAGCATTCCGTCCATCATTTGTTTGTTGTAACGCTTTTTGCCCTAAGTGGGATGGGTATTCCCAGACGTGGGACCCGTGCTCACTACGCCACTGGAGTCAAGCTATCCCGGCTGATGACGGCTGATAGCCAGAAACCGGTCCTAGGATGCTTGATTCTGGTCCAGGGAAGACATGGCTTGGCAGTTCGGGCTGGACTGTTCCCATGAGGCACAGGGTCAAGACTGATTTGCATATGGCCATGTCTGAACTGGGGTGGTGTAGTGGGCAAAAGAACGATGGATTTAACCCAGATCTCTTGACTGGGGGAGAATGTATGCATTGTCAGCATTCCGTCCATCATTTGTTTGTTGTAACGCTTTTTGCCCTAAGTGGGATGGGTATTCCCAGACGTGGGACCCGTGCTCACTACGCCACTGGAGTCAAGCTATCCCGGCTGATGACGGCTGATAGCCAGAAACCGGTCCTAGGATGCTTGATTCTGGTCCAGGGAAGACATGGCTTGGCAGTTCGGGCTGGACTGTTCCCATGAGGCACAGGGTCAAGACTGATTTGCATATGGCCATGTCTGAACTGGGGTGGTGTAGTGGGCAAAAGAACGATGGATTTAACCCAGATCTCTTGACTGGGGGAGAATGTATGCATTGTCAGCATTCCGTCCATCATTTGTTTGTTGTAACGCTTTTTGCCCTAAGTGGGTTGGGTATTCCCAGACGTGGGACCCGTGCTCACTACGCCACTGGAGTCAAGCTATCCCGGCTGATGACGGCTGATAGCCAGAAACCGGTCCTAGGATGCTTGATTCTGGTCCAGGGAAGACATGGCTTGGCAGTTCGGGCTGGACTGTTCCCATGAGGCACAGGGTCAAGACTGATTTGCATATGGCCATGTCTGAACTGGGGTGGTGTAGTGGGCAAAAGAACGATGGATTTAACCCAGATCTCTTGACTGGGGGAGAATGTATGCATTGTCAGCATTCCGTCCATCATTTGTTTGTTGTAACGCTTTTTGCCCTAAGTGGGATGGGTATTCCCAGACGTGGGACCCGTGCTCACTACGCCACTGGAGTCAAGCTATCCCGGCTGATGACGGCTGATAGCCAGAAACCGGTCCTAGGATGCTTGATTCTGGTCCAGGGAAGACATGGCTTGGCAGTTCGGGCTGGACTGTTCCCATGAGGCACAGGGTCAAGACTGATTTGCATATGGCCATGTCTGAACTGGGGTGGTGTAGTGGGCAAAAGAACGATGGATTTAACCCAGATCTCTTGACTGGGGGAGAATGTATGCATTGTCAGCATTCCGTCCATCATTTGTTTGTTGTAACGCTTTTTGCCCTAAGTGGGATGGGTATTCCCAGACGTGGGACCCGTGCTCACTACGCCACTGGAGTCAAGCTATCCCGGCTGATGACGGCTGATAGCCAGAAACCGGTCCTAGGATGCTTGATTCTGGTCCAGGGAAGACATGGCTTGGCAGTTCGGGCTGGACTGTTCCCATGAGGCACAGGGTCAAGACTGATTTGCATATGGCCATGTCTGAACTGGGGTGGTGTAGTGGGCAAAAGAACGATGGATTTAACCCAGATCTCTTGACTGGGGGAGAATGTATGCATTGTCAGCATTCCGTCCATCATTTGTTTGTTGTAACGCTTTTTGCCCTAAGTGGGATGGGTATTCCCAGACGTGGGACCCGTGCTCACTACGCCACTGGAGTCAAGCTATCCCGGCTGATGACGGCTGATAGCCAGAAACCGGTCCTAGGATGCTTGATTCTGGTCCAGGGAAGACATGGCTTGGCAGTTCGGGCTGGACTGTTCCCATGAGGCACAGGGTCAAGACTGATTTGCATATGGCCATGTCTGAACTGGGGTGGTGTAGTGGGCAAAAGAACGATGGATTTAACCCAGATCTCTTGACTGGGGGAGAATGTATGCATTGTCAGCATTCCGTCCATCATTTGTTTGTTGTAACGCTTGACATGTTAATGTGGCACTTGCCATGTAGAGTGACTCAAGCTGTCAAGGGATATTCAAATACTTAGATTCTCATCTTAACAAAAGTCATATCCAAGGCCATGTGTGTACATGCACACCTACACCAGTATTCGTGTTTTGTTAGACAATGCACACAACAGATGACATTTGATAGAAAGTGAAAGACTGTTGAGACTGCACATTAAAGGATAATCATTGATTCATGCATATGTGTGGATATAGCCATCCAGACTATGTCCCATCCCCACCTGTAGACTGACATTTGAAGATGACTATGTTGCAATGTCAGGAAACAGTGATTGCAATAATGCTGATGCTGAAGGTGAGGGTTGGTCAGTACAGAAGTGTATACTTCCCAAAACTGTGAAAGATGTCAATGTGTGAGTGAATTCAGGACATCACAGTGATGGTACGCATAATTTTGGCTCCAAGAGTTGGTAAAATCAAAGGAAAACAAAGTCTGCACTTGCTTGAAGTAGTTATGTGCTTTGTAATGACTTACACCAACTACATAATGTTTTGCCTTTTATTTTAGTGGACTCGGCTGGCCAAGAACACCAGGAAAAGAACAGATCAGGACATCCTTGGGGCATCAGTGGCCACATCCTCTTTCCTCCAGTGAAGAGGACGGGGAGGCAGAACCTGATCCGTCAGCAGGTAGGGGTAGTGCACCCACCCGGACACCGCATACAACAAGTGCAACAGACCGGATGGAGGCTGAAGACACTGTAAGGGGGCAAAGATTTGGACACCTCTGATCAGGGGTGGTAGGAATGTGACTCTCCCCATCACACACAAAAACTTGATACATCTGAGATGTCCCTAGTGCAGGCTCTATCACCACCTGGGCCTGCTACTGTACCCTCTCTATCGCTTGACTATCTCTTGAGGCCCCCATTCCATCGGGGCCTCCAGCTGCACCCCCTGCCATTAGTGCCCCTCAAAGTGGCTGCCAAGGCCCCCGACACCCCACACCCTTTATGTGAGACCCAAACTACTCCCTGTATTGTCACTCCTGTGGCTGCATCCCAGGAAGAGATGATGACACATGATGATGAGACAGGTATGTCTTCTCCAGTCCTACTGTGGCTTTGCGATAAGCTGAGAGAAACACGCAAAAGTCATGATCACCCTCATTGCCACCAATAGTTTCATAGGTGCATCCAATTTGGCTGCCTTGGCCCAGCATCCCTCCCAAACCTCCCTTCATGTGTCTCCCAGTTCATCTTGCCACACAGTGTCCCCTCGCATCCCTCTTTCCCCTCATATTTCCCTATCCCGTGGGGTGCCTGGTCCTGCACCGGCCATCCAGGAGGAGTATACAGAGGTGGAGGATCTCCACATTGTGGAAAAGGAGGATGATGAGGATGACCAGTGACTGGACCATGTTTGGACTACTGACATTTTGATTTCCCCCTGTACCTAGACTTGTTCCCCTGACACTTCCTGAAAAGTTATAATTATTTTGCTCAACCCCCTCCAAGTCCTCTTGCCCTTTCTGTATGAAGACCAATATTTGATTTCCTTTCTCCCTATCCAATGGCTCTCATTTGATTGCATTCATTTTTCTATAATAATAAGCTCAAGTATTTTTTTGAGCATCATCTCTGCCTTGTGTAGTTTATGATATGTCTGCTGGATCCAAATTATGGAATTGTACATTGGGAGTAGCTTAGGTATGCTCCCCACATGATATCTTGTTACACATCTATTGCCAAATACCAGGGTTACCAATTGACCCTCCTCACATACTATGCAACTCAGAATTTACTTGTGAGTGATACATATTTAATGACATACATTATGAGTAAAATTTTTCAGCATTTCCTAGGGGATCTCTCTTGCGACTTCTCAATTGTGGTGGTGAGGATTACTGTGAGTAAGTGTGTTAACTGTGTTGGTGGTGCGGAGTAGGTGTGTGTTGTGCATCTAACTGTATGGTGGTGCCTGTACAGGTGGGGTGACTGTACAGGTGGCTAGGGTGCCTGGGTAGGTGGGGGTGCCTGTAAAGGTGTATGACTGCTTGTACAGGTGGCAGGGTGCCTGTACAGGTGGGGGTGCTTATACCAATGGGGGAGGTGCATGGACGGGGTATGGCTGTTTGTATAGGTGGGGTATCTGTACAGGTGGGGGAGGTGTCTCTACATGTGGGGGATGTGACTGGGCAGGAGGGTGATGTGACTGTGCAGTGAGGGACATGTTCAAGGAGGGTGGTGCCCGTTAATTTGGAAGGGGTTATGGTACAGGTGGCTGGATGTGATGTGGTGCAGGTAGATGTGTAGGTTCCCCTCCATGTGTTGACCATGAAGGCAAACCTTGGAACTGTTTCAGCATGCCCTCCATCATCTTCATGGCCAAGTAATGGTGTCTAGCACGCTCTTCCTCTTATGTCCTTTATCTTCTTTGACATGCCTTGCCAAGAATTATCCATCCCGTCCAATAATTGAGTCATTCTGTCCACCATCTGTGGAATCTGGCACATGTCGTATAGTGAGTCAGACATGCCGGACAGAGTAGCCCCCATGTCACGAATGTCCTGCCTCACATTAGCGTGCTGTTAGAAAAAATTATCCTCCCACGGACCAACACAACCATCTGCCAGCCCCTTCCACATGGGACAGCCTCGGATGCAACTGTCAAGTCCACCAGCAGGGGGGAAGGAGGTGACCAGTGAGAAGCTGTGGGCAGGAGATTGGAGCCTAGGGGGATACCTGATGCTCACCAGGAGTTGCAGGTCCCTCAGATGGTGGAGAGAAGGCTTGGGAAACACTGTCATGGGAGGAGTGTGTACTGTTTTACCAGCAGTGCAACTTCCCTTGTAGCTCTTTCTTGCCTGGTACAGGCCATTAACCTATGCACAAACTGAGTCAGTTCCGATGACTTTTTACTTGCTAGGTGGGTCTCCTAGAGACATACAATCTCAGATATAAAGAGAGTTCATTCTTCTCTCACTATACGGAATTTAGAGTCAGATTTGAGACCTTTAACATTTCACGTGTTTACCCTTATACTGTGCAAATTTTTTGATCTGTCCACGCTAATCATCATTTATAAACTATTTATGCACTCCACTTGAGTGCCATGTCATTACATCTTTCTTATTATTCCATCTTTTTATTTTTTTTGTCTGTCAAAATTTTTTCATTTTTCTAAGAAATAAATTCTTAGAGAAATATAAAATACATTTTCCAATTCATCAATACATAACATTAAGGTGCCGATCACGATCCGGTAAAAAATTCCCCCGTGCGACTCGTATCGGGTCTTTTTACCGTACGAATCGTACAAGTGCCGTACGAACTGGCAATCACGATTCGCATGGTAAAAAGTCCATACGAACCGCACCGGGAATCATTCCCCACACGTCCTCGGGTCGGAAAATGTGTCCAACACGTCCTCGGACGATTTACCTTACAAACGTAAAAATCCAAGTCCGACCGAGGAATCACGATCCATCCCGTGCGTCCGAGCCTACAACCGTATGGAAAAAACACCGTCCGCACCGAACACCTATAGCAACCATGGAGACATGTGCCCGCATACGCGCCCAACACTCCCCCCAGCCCCCGTACGTCCGACACGTACCCCCCGTATATGTATACCCCCACCCGTCTATGTACACCCCAGTACGTTCCAGTCGTACCCCCACCCCAGTACGTGTCGTACCACCGTCAATGTACACCCCCCCACCCCTGTACGTGTCGTACCACCGTCTATGTACACCCCAGTACGTTCCAGTCGCACCCCCACCCCAGTACGTGTCGTACCCCCCGTGTACCTACACCCCAGTACGTTCGAGCCACACCCCCACCCCAGTACGTGTCATAGCCCCGTCTACCTACACCCCAGTACGTTCCAGTCGTACCCCCACCCCAGTACGTGTCGTACCCCCCGTGTACCTACACCCCAGTACGTTCGAGCCACACCCCCACCCCAGTACGTGTCATGGCCCCGTCTACCTACACCCCAGTACGTTCCAGTCGTACCCCCACCCCAGTACGTGTTGTACCCCCCGTGTACCTACACCCCAGTACGTTCGAGCCACACCCCCACCCCAGTACGTGTCATGGCCCCGTCTACCTACACCCCAGTACGTTCCAGTCGTACCCCCACCCCAGTACGTGTCGTACCCCCGTGTACCTACACCCCAGTACGTTCGAGCCACACCCCCACCCCAGTACGTGTCATGGCCCCGTCTACCTACACCCCAGTACGTTCCAGTCGTACCCCCACCCCAGTACGTGTCGTACCCCCCGTGTACCTACACCCCAGTACGTTCGAGCCACACCCCCACCCCAGTACGTGTCATAGCCCCGTCTACCTACACCCCAGTACGTTCCAGTCGTACCACCACCCCAGTACGTGTCGTACCACCGTCAATGTACACCCCCCCACCCCAGTACGTGTCGTACCACCGTCAATGTACACCCCCCCACCCCTGTACGTGTCGTACCACCGTCAATGTACACCCCCCCACCCCTGTACGTGTCGTACCACCGTCTATGTACACCCCAGTACGTTCCAGTCGTACCCCCACCCCAGTACGTGTCGTACCACCGTCAATGTACACCCCCCCACCCCTGTACGTGTCGTACCACCGTCAATGTACACCCCCCCACCCCTGTACGTGTCGTACCACCGTCAATGTACACCCCCCCACCCCTGTACGTGTCGTACCACCGTCTATGTACACCCCAGTACGTTCCAGTCGTACCCCCACCCCAGTACGTGTCGTACCACCGTCAATGTACACCCCCCCACCCCTGTACGTGTCGTACCACCGTCAATGTACACCCCCCCACCCCTGTACGTGTCGTACCACCGTCAATGTACACCCCCCCACCCCTGTACGTGTCGTACCACCGTCTATGTACACCCCAGTACGTTCCAGTCGTACCCCCACCCCAGTACGTTCCTGGCGCACCCCCAACACAACCTCCTAAGTACGGAGCGCACCCCATGCCCCAACATCACAACCGCATGTACGAGTCGTACAAAGCCACACACAAGGACCAAATCGTACAACCAAATGGCCCATGTACACACCGTACACACGCTCAAAACGCACGTACACAACAAGGACAAAACAAAACAACTCAACAATACACCATTCGAAAGGCACACAGCCACTAAACATGGCCAACAACCACTAAAATAACACAATCACTGACCTGCAACTGTCAAAAACAAACAGAGGCCCAATACACCACCACTCCTTATAACACACCCACCCAAAATTCAAACACTGCCACACCCACCCATGGACCAATAAAAAGGGCCCACACACACAAACCATGAGCCTTTGCAACAGACCCACTGCTGCCAGACACCACAGAACCAGACTACAAGCGACACCACATCTTACACTTGCACACCTTCACACGACCACCCTCACAAACACCCTCTCATCACATTCACACACACACACAACCATCCACACCCCCCCCCAACATCCACACACCCCCCACACCCACACCATCCCCACCCACACCCCTCACCATGCCCACTACCAAGAATCCAAAGTTCAGTCACCGAGAGTTGGAGGTCCTTGTTGATCAAATCCTCAGAGTCGAGCCACAGATCTTTGGAACATTGGTCAGAAGCACCAGCCAGGCAGCCAAAACAGCCATGTGGCAGACCATCGTCGATGCTGTGAATGCTGTTGCGGACACCAGGAGGACCAAGCAGGATTGCCAGAACAGGTGGTACGATCTGCGGAGGAGGGTCAGAGCCAAGAGACAGGAGGAACACGACCAGGCCAACGCCACCGGAGGAGGGCCCTCCCGCAGACCCGTACAGTACCATCCCTGGGAGGAGAGGGTGATGGCCATACTGCCGGTGGAGGCAGTTGAAGGAGTAGAAGGACTCCGAGACCCGGGTGAGTACACAAACAACGCACCTCACATGGGGGGAACTGCAACCACAACCAAAATTAATAACAGGCACGCAACCACCACAAGCCATCGCATTACTCAACCACACTCCATGAGCAGGCACATGCCACTGCTGCCACCATGCCCCATGCACCCAGCTGGACAATGTCAAGTCACAGGCCACAGAAGACAACAACACATGACACGGTAACCCGGATGGCGGGAGGCTGGGCACCAAGAATCACATAGTGCGACTCCAAAGCAGACAACAATGCCCTCTGCCCATATGGCCTAGGTCACAGCCAGACAAACACTGTGTCCCAACACAGGAATGACTTGCCAGCAAATGGCGGATGCCTTGCATCAACACATGGGGGTGAAGGCACTGTTTTGCACATGCCAGCAGCTAATGAACAGCCAACAGTGTGAAAGAGTGGCAGCACACACCACCACAGCAGCAGCGCACAGACACACAGCAGACAAAATGGGTGCCTGGAGATCAGAAACAAACTCACATCAACAGGCCAAGGGCCACTCAAAGATCTGCTAACAGTGTGTGCCCAGGAAGCTGGGCCAAGGTGACAGAGGGTGACACACGGAGGGAGGGAGAGGGGGACACAGAGGGAGGGAGAGGGGGACTGAGAGGGAGGGAGACGGACAGAGGGAGGAGGCTGACACACAGAGGGAGGGAGAGGGGGACAGAGAGGGAGGGAGAGGGGGACACAGAGGGAGGGAGAGGGGGACTGAGAGGGAGGGAGACGGACAGAGGGAGGAGGCTGACACACAGAGGGAGGGAGAGGGGGACAGAGAGGGAGGGAGAGGGGGACAGAGAGGGAGGGAGACACAGGAAGATGGACAGAGGGAGGAGGCTGACACACAGAGGGAGGGAGAGGGGGACAGAGAGGGAGGGAGAGGGGGACACAGAGGGAGGGAGACACAGGAAGATGGACAGAGGGAGGAGGCTGACACACAGAGGGAGGGAGAGGGGGACAGAGAGGGAGGGAGAGGGGGACACAGAGGGAGGGAGAGGGGGACACAGAGGGAGGGAGAGGGGGACAGAGAGGGAGGGAGAGGGGGACAGAGAAGGAGGGAGACACAGGGAGAGCAAATCAGTCCTGTGGTGTGTGGGAATGTCTGCTCGTCAGCAGGTGGACTGCGTGCATGTAGACAAGGGTGGCCAGTGCCAGAACCCCCCCTCTTCATCATGGCAAAACGCAGGGCCATGTCACAACCTGTACACGAGCACAAGGACAGCCACCTGCATCATATGAGTGTGTGGATCCACTCCATGTGCACATGTACAGTGCTACAAGGAAGGCGCAAATGCATAGCTCGGCACACATGCACACTCCACTGCTGACTGCAGTCACACTTGACGCAGCAAGTAAGACTGTGCCACACATAGTTAAAGGGGCCAAATTGGTGCCCAAGGGACACACACATGCACAAGTGCACTGTGAGTGGAATGCAAGACAGATCCTAATTCCAAGAGGAAATGTGCCAACTTTGTAACGGATGAAACATGGATGTTGCATGGATCAAAATTAACATTTTCTCTCTCACACACAGGTCAACGTCGTGCTGCACCCCCCAACACTGGGGGGGAACACTCACAGGACCCGGATCTGCAGGAGACCGATCCCACCGGCAGCGACCACTCTCACCACTCTGCGGACGACCCCGACCGACCTGGCCCCTCTGGTGTCCAACCACCTGCAGCACCTGCGTCAGGTACAACCGTGCCAACCACCACCCCCACTCCTGCCACATCCCAGGAGACACCCAGGATCCCTGCCCCAACACCACAATGCAGCCAGGCTCGCCAGGAGGGACACGGTGTCCCGGGCACCCAGGAGGAGGCAGGCGACAACGCCAATGCCACCCCTCAGGGGTCCCGGAGACCCGATGTGCCCACAAGTGCAGGCCAGACGCAAGTGGGCAGGGGTGGTGGGAGTGGAGGACGGCGGAGGCGCGAGCCTGACCAGTTGGCTGGGGATCCGGTATTTTCACATGTCCGTAACATCCTGGACTCATACCGGCAGGACACCACGGGCATGGCCCAGGTTGTGTCCGTCCTCGAGGGGATCAAGGTCCAGCAGGCCCAGCAACATGCAGAGCTAATAGCCTGTCTACAGCTACACCAACGGAGGATGGAGGACAGACAGGCTGAGCAAGTGACGGCGTCCCAGGGGATTCACGCTGAACTCCGTCGGATGGCCGACACCATGGCCGACCCTCCCTGTGCCAGAAGGCGGAGAACATCACCACCCACAGGGAGGGATCATGAGGAGGAGGAGGAAACATCCGACGGAGCATCCCAGACGTCGTCACGGCCTGCTGCTGAGGTTCCCCGCAGGAAGCCGGGTCGTCCACGGAAAGGACCGCGAGGGTGGCTGCTACATCACCATCTCCCAGGACACCTGGCCTGGCACCTGGCCCACTGGAGCAACAGCATCACAGCATCAAGAGACATTCTCTGCCACATGGCCCTGCTGGTCACTGGCTGACCAATGTTGACAAAGACTGTGGCATGGACTCTGAGGATTTCCAATGGCACGGACACCAACTCCCCTACTGAACTTTGGATTCCCTAATCCCGGAAAGCCCCCCACTTTGTCCCCCCCCCCCCCCATAATAAATCACACTATTAAGAGTAGATGCCTGCTGGTAGCATTATTACCTAACATGTGTCTTGTACAGTCTAAACATGCCTGAGTCATCTGTTCACTTCAACCATCCACACCCTGGGGCCTGAGTCTGGCACAGGACACATGGGTCACAGTTTATTAGGCAAGACAGACATGGAGCACCATACACACCCGTGATGGTCAGAACCAGCTGAGGGGGTGGCCGAACAACCGTGCTGACAGACACATTGAGTACAGCAACAGTCATGCGCAGAGGTCAGGGAACCTGGCCCGTGTCCTGGGGGGCACCCAGGTACGTGTAGACAGGTGGCAGAACCATGTCCTGCAAGCTTGAGTCCGGTGGATGCAGAGAATGGGGGCCTGGACAACGTTGGATGCATGGGGATGGCACATGTCACACTACCCACACAGTCATGGACATCATGCCCAATACACAGTCTCAGCACACACACACAGCTTGCATCTTGCCACTCGACACATTGACACATAGCCACAATCTGGGAATACCATGCCAGACATGCAGGATGCACCGTGCCAACACACCAGCATTGACTGAGCAGAGGCACCTTGGAGGCATAGGGACACCTTTAATAGTCATGTTTTTGGGATTGCAGAGGCAACTTGAAGTACACATGAACACATCATGTGGAGTAACATGTGGCTCAAACACTGGCACCCCCCTTCTGCAGCACAAATGCGTGATAGCCATGGTACTGGCACACAAGCGTCGGCTAACAGCTAAATACCCACAGCTGCACACGGAGAGCCTGCCATACACCATAGATCCGCTGATGTGGAAGTCCCACGCCATGTCAAGCCAATGTCAACCGTATGTGTCCGAGGGCAGTGTCACACACATTGATGCCATCATCACAATCCACCATCCCATCACTGATGACTGACAACCAGGCAGCCCATCTATTCTGGTGTACCCAGCTGCATGTCGTGTCCCATGGGGATGCCACATGACTGCAGAGGAACCAAACCCCGACCTGGGCAGTGTGCACACATCGTGAACAACTGCCACACCCAATACACCCCAGATGCATCCCTTACCCCATGGAGACTTCCAAACGTGTCCGTGCCTGTAACGCTGAGTCAGCCCACAATGCCATGTCCATGAGGAATAGCAGTGCCACAACAATGCAACCAGCAGATGGCATGCGCAGGTACCTGGGGAAGAGAGACACACAAGAAGTCAGCCACAAAAAGCACAGCCACTTGCATGTGCATTGACTCGACACATGTATGGATGACAACATGCTAGGTCACAATTATGACAGGGGAAATACTACCATCACTGCCACCATCACTCCAGTGACACACCCACACACACCTCTGACTCACGTGCCATACATGCAGGTGGACACACACATCACAACACATGCCACACGGGGACCAAGGCGTGCACACTCAGACACTGGTACTCACCACTAAGCAAAGAAGTCGCGTATGAGCCGAGTCCGGATGTCCTCTTGCGGCTCCACATCCTCCACATCACTAGCCCCATTGCCAAGGCCTTCGTCCTCCACGGGTGGATGGTCCTCGTCATGTTGATTCAGGATGAGTGGCACAGCTCTTTCAACTGCCATGTTGTGCAGCATGCAGCAGACCATGAAGATCTTGCAAACCTTCGCCGGGGCATATGGGAGTGCGCCGCCGGTCTTGTGGAGGCACCGGAATCGGCTCTTCAGCATGCCAAACGTCCTCTCTATCACACGCCTTGTCCGGCCATGGGCGGTGTTGTAGCGGAGCTGGGCCGGCGTGATGGGGTTGCGGAGAGGTGTCAGCAGCCAAGGCATGTTGGGATAGCCAGCGTCCCCTACATGGAAAGCACATGGATATCGTCAGAACTGGCGAAGCGGTCGTGCTGCTCGGCTATACAGAATACAGGACAGACAGACTGTACCCACCAACAACACATGCCCGTTCGTTGCGCAGCTGCATCATCATATCAGGCATCCCGCTACGCCTCATGATGTAGGCATCGTGTGCTGATCCTGGAAAACGAGCACAGACATGTGAAATCACCATGTTGGACAGACACACCACAAGGGCATTGATGGAGTGGTAGTGCTTTCGATTTCGGTACGCCACCTCCCGTGCGTGTGGTGGTACCAAACCTACATGTGTCCCATCTATGGACCCAATGACATGGGGCATCCCTCCCAGGGCATAGAATCCACGCTTGACCTCAGTCATCTGTTCAGGGGTTGGGAACTTGATGAAGTCATCCAGGTGAATCAACATGGCCTCCAAGAAATCATGCAGCACACCGCTGAACATGCTCTGGGACATGCCACCAACATGAGCTATGGTATTTTGGAAGGTACCCGTGGCAAGAAAATGTAGGGCAGCCATTACCTTCAGCTGGGGTGTCAGTGCCGTAGGATACCTGTGCTGCGGTTGCAGGTGTGGTGCCAGTCTCGCCGTCAGCTCCAGAATCAACGGTTGGGTGAAGCGGTAGAGCCGGATCCTGTCATTCTCCTGCATGGCAGCCAAGTCTGGAATTATTCGGGCAACAGGCGGCGCTCTGCAGTAATTTGGAAGTGACAAGGAAGAGTGAGTGCACTACGACAACAACTCATGTCTACTGAGCACATGTAAATCTGGCAATACACACATGCCACATAGGGAGTCAGATACGTGCTACATGCCCAGGACACGTATGGATGCAAGGTGACACTCCTTCCAAGACCCAGCTACACACGGAGATTGAGAACCTCCCCATGCCACGCCATGGGAATAGCTGTGTCCCAGTGCAAGTGAACAGCCAGACGCAACACAGGAGTGACATACACCCACACATCAGCAGAAGTAGGATGCCGATTGCAGAGACTGGTAGCGGAACACCGGAGCCACAGGTCACATGACATTACACTAGGCCTGCCCACACACCTTGCCATGAAGGTGCACATGTCATGACTCACCACACATTCCTTGTGAGGATGCTGACATGGCCTTGTCACGCTACTCCGTGTCCCATGCATACATGTGCACCTCACATCCGATAACACATGTGTCATGGTGTGCGGAACAGTGTGCAATGACAATCTACACACAGACACATGTTGGTTGCTGCAACGGCTGCAGCTTTTGAGGGTGCTACTACATCAACCTGATGTAAATCCCGGACACATAAATGACATGGTCACATTGTGCACTGTGGCTAGTGACAAGTCATGTGTCATGACCCCTGTACCGGGCATCATGGGACACTTCCGTGTGTTGGTGTCCGTGCCATGCCAGTGACGCTCACCCCAAGTGCGCAGTACGACATGCACACATGTCATAGGAGTCAAGGGCATGCCTGGCACACATTGCACCCTCACACAGTACACCTGTACACATCTCATCATACATCTGGTGCCTCCTCCACTCAGGAGGCATGTTCCACATCACAGCCTGTGACACCTGTGCCCCACACATGTAGTAATGCACAGGCGATGCATTGATGTCCATTCCTGGACAAGTATGTCCATCGATGGACATGTATGTCCGCCCTATTCCTACCTGTGTGTTGCCTATCACCACAGTGATGTGTACAAACCGCCGTACTGCTGCTAAGAGGGCCTGTGTATGTTTCCAAATCACTGTGGGAGTGCTGCCGTATGTGTACCCATCGTGATGGCGAACGTACAGGCATTTGTACGGTCCGTACCACTACGAGTACGCATACGCGTGCTGAACCATAGTGAGAGGGCCGTACACTCGCATGTACGCTCACTATCACTATGGGTCTGCACGCGTATGCGTACTCGTAGTGGTACGGACCGTACACACGCATGTACGCTCACTATCACTATGGGTCTCCTCGCATATGCGTACTCGTAGTGGTACGGACCGTACACACGCATGTACGCTCACTAACACTATGGGTCTGCACGCTTATGCGTACACGTAGTGATATTGAGCGTACATGCATGTGTACGGTCCGTACCACTACGTGTACGCATACGCGTGCAGACCCGTAGTGATAGTGAGCGTACATGCGTGTGTACGGTCCGTACCACTACGTGTACGCATACGCGTGCAGACCTGTAGTGATAGTGAGCGTACATGCGTGTGTACGGTCCGTACCACTACGTGTACGCATACGCGTGCAGACCCGTAGTGATAGTGAGCGTACATGCGTGTGTACGGTCCGTACCACTACGTGTACGCATACGCGTGCAGACCCGTAGTGATAGTGAGCGTACATGCGTGTGTACGGTCCGTACCACTACGTGTACGCATACGCGTGCAGACCCGTAGTGATAGTGAGCGTACATGCGTGTGTACGGTCCGTACCACTACGTGTACACATACGCGTGCAGACCCATAGTGATAGTGAACGTAGGATGCATGTACGGGCCGTTGCCATGCATTTGGGGTGCCCTAGGGCCCCGAAACGCACCGTACCTGTGTGTGATTCTCCAAATTACATAGGGGACAAGTATTAAGGCCTACATGCATGCTGGTTGTCATGGAGACAAAGTTCAAATTTCGAAATTGTTCTGGAAGGTGCACAGCAGAAGTCAGTTGGAATTGTTCTACTTTGTTGCAATGTGTTTGTGGGGGTTACATCATGCAGGAGAATGAAACTGATAGGGAACCCACAGACTGCTAGGTTTGAAGGGATTGGTGGAAACATAGGATGCAAATGTGAGTGACCAATCACTCTGTACTCCTGTGCATGAGACTGGGCAGAAGGGCACATATAAGGCAGCCAGGTCCCATGAGGGAGTACTTGCCTGCACATATTTGCATTTGTTGACCAAGCTGCTGCTACTGATTCCCTGGAACCATGTCAAGGGCTGTGGAGAGGTCACAGCCATTCACCCTGGAGGAGAACATGGCTCTGCTGGATGTGATCCTCCCACAGTACCCCATGCTGTATGGGCGACCAGGGTATCAGGTGAGTGCATAGGCCACTGCCACAGACTGTCCCTGTGTTCTGACTGTGACTTCCGGCATTGTGTCCTGGTGTGACACACATGCCATGTACTGTCGGGGGGGTACCAGGGGGGGGTGGGTGCGAAGTCCTCCCAGCAGTGCCCTGAGACAGGAGGGGTGGGTGTGGAGTCCTCCCAGCAGTGCCCTGAGACAGGAGGGGTGGGTGTGGAGTCCTCCCAGCAGTGCCCTGAGACAGGAGGGGTGGGTACAGAGTGCTCCCAGCAGTGCCCTGAGACAGGAGGGGTGGGTGCAGAGTGCTCCCAGCAGTGCCCTGAGACAGGAGGGGTGGGTGCGAAGTCCTCCCAGCAGTGCCCTGAGACAGGAGGGGTGGGTACAGAGTGCTCCCAGCAGTGCCCTGAGACAGGAGGGGTGGGGGCGAAGTCCTCCCAGCAGTGCCCTGAGACAGGAGGGGTGGGTACAGAGTGCTCCCAGCAGTGCCCTGAGACAGGAGGGGTGGGTGTGGAGTCCTCCCAGCAGTGCCCTGAGACAGGAGGGGTGGGTGTGGAGTCCTCCCAGCAGTGCCCTGAGACAGGAGGGGTGGGTACAGAGTGCTCCCAGCAGTGCCCTGAGACAGGAGGGGTGGGTACAGAGTGCTCCCAGCAGTGCCCTGAGACAGGAGGGGTGGGTGTGATGCACAGTGTGAGCCTTGATCATTGATTGTGACATTGCCATCATTCCACCTGTGTACCCACTATGGCACGTACTGCCTTTTCCCTCACCAGAGGATGATGTCCCTATGACAGAGGTGCAATGCGTTGGCTGCATGACATGCCTTGTTGTAACCAGCCAATTTGTTCTCATATGTCTCTATGTGACATGTGGCTGGTGTATTGATGTGGTGTCACTTGTTCTTCCTCACAGGTAGGCGCCACTGCCAAGGAGCAGATCTGGCTGACCGCCGTCAGTGCCGTGAGGCGTGTGGATGGTCGGAGGCGGAGCCTGTCCCAGGTGAGGAAACGCTGGCAGGATATCCGGTGCTGGACGCGGAGGATTGCACGGCTCCTGCTGGGGGACTCACCTGAGAGCCACAAGAACCGCGGCCGCCGCCGTCTGAGCCACCTCCACAGGCGTGTGCTGCCGGTGGTCTTTCCAGACCTGGAGAGGCGCTTACAGGCGATGCAGCAGGCGGAAGGGGGTAGGTACATGTGCGTTTGTTGTGTGTCACCGGCATTTGTAAGGGCACTGTGGCATGAATTCACTGGCAGGGTTTAAAGGTGCTGTGCAGATCCTGTTTGCCCCAGTATAGCGCTGCGCCCCTGCCACCCTTCCCCTCCTTGCAATGTGTTCCCTGGTCTGTGTGTAGTCACTCCTTCACAAGGTAATGTAGGCTGGCGCTTTGTCCACGAGAACAATGACTGTAGCATCATGTGTGGTGGTGGTGTGTAACAGGTTGTGGGACCTTGCCTGTGAACTGTCAAGTGCACTGCATGTGGGTTCCATGTCAGTTGGCACTGATGCTGACTCCAGACATGGGAGTTGGTCTCTCATGTGTCATGCCTCATAGCGCATGTCCTATGTTGTGGCCTGTGACATGATGTGCATGAGTGTGCGATACGCATAGTGCAGGGATGGTGACGTGTGTAGCAGTCATGACCATTCTGTAGCATGTAGTTGCGTGCCCACTACTGTCCCCTGGGGCACCTTATCCTCAGTATTGTATGTGTCATCATCAACGTGGACACTCTCACTGTCTACAGCGTAGGTTGTGCTCTGTGCCATTGTCCCCTGTCACCATGTATATAGACGTGCTATTATGTACAGGTGTCCACTGTGCAGCCTGACCTGATTGTCCTTCTTCATACTCACAGTTGCCAGTGCCTGTGTGTCTTGTTATACTCATCTGAGGATGGGCACTGGTGCCTCATTATTTGTACAGGCGCACCTTGGCTGTTTGGCGTCCAATCTTGCTTTTTGCCTGCCCCTGTGTTTATCACCCAGACTATGAGATGTTGGTGCCACCTGTGTCTCAACAATTTGCATCGTGTGGGGGTTGTTTGGGGCGGGCAATGCCTATGTGTCAAATCCTGATTTCTACTTGCTGGGTCTGGCCAGTGTGTGATGTTACTGGACACACACGCAAGGTGCAGTGACCGAGTAATGTTGGGCATGTTTGCAGCATTACCTATGCAGCATGTGTCTCAAGTTCATGGTTATTGTCCCTGGTCATCGGTATTTTCACCAACGCTGTGTGGTGCAGATGCTGGGCAGGATTGTCCCCAGGGCCTGGGTGCTATGTCAGACTCCGTTTCCTGTCTTTAGCTATTGTCTCATACTCTCCATGGTATTTCAGTGGCATGGTGGCTCAACCAACTGTGTGTTTCATGCCCTACATCGGTACCTTGTTTAGCAGATGTTAGGGATCTTCCTCTTCAGGCTATGCAATGTTGACTATGTAGATTGGACTCATGTGACAGATGTGTACAGGTGTCTGATTAATTTCTGTCTCTCCACCCTGCCCACAGCATCGTCGGGGGACACAGAGGGAGACATGGACACAGACCAGGCGGAGGGACCGAGCACCAGTGCCAGCCGTGACATCGGGGCTGGCACATCGAGTGGGACAGAGGCGGAGGATAGTGCGGCCGAGGACCTGTCGACTGGCACATCAGAATACGAAGCTGACAGGTCCGAGGAGGATGTCTCCGAGTTGGCGGAGGCTGCACCAGCAGCTGACAGTGGAACAACACCTGGCACCGCCCCCTCAGTTCCCATCAGCCGCCTCCCACTTGCTCGTGTCCCTTCCCAGTGTGCCCGGTCACCGCATGTCTCCTTCCTGCCAGGCACCGCACCCCCTGCCCCTGTCTCCACAGCTGCCGCCAATGCTGAGTCTATGGACATCCAGCGGCAAATGCAGGTTGGTCAGGCTGCGATCCTTAATGTCCTCCATTCCCACGGGAAAACCCTCACCAACATCGAGGCATTCTTGGAGGGCATTCATTCTTCGCAGGCTGACCAACGCAACTTGCTGAGGTCCATAGACTCCACACTGACTGCAGCAGTGGGTCTCCTGCAGCGCGACCTCCCCCCACCTACCCCTGCCCCATCCACACTTCCCACTTCCATGCCTGTCCCACGTACACCCAGACGTCGGCATGCACCCACCACAACAGACACAGGCACCACACCAGCAGGGAAGGTCCACCTCACTCCTCCTGACACGCACACACACGGTGAGATAGGCACACCCACTGGGTCGGGGGGCAAACGTGTGACACGCAGCCAGAGTGGGAGTCCGCATTCCACACAATCCACTCCCTCCAAATCCCCTCCCCTCAGCTCTCCTGGCCACATCTCCCCCAAGGACTCCTTCATGGCCGCTCTGTCCCTGAGCCCCACAGTTCCGCCACCACGCAAGCGGTCAAGGAAGTCCTCGGTCAGGGTGGTTGAGTCTCCCCCCCTGTCTCCACCCTCCCCCGGTGGCGCTGCAACCCATCCCTCTGACCCCCCCCCTCCTTGGGGCCTGAGGTCACTTCGGGTGCAGGGGACTCCCTGGAGGACCTTGCTAAGGTGTGTAGTGCCATCCTGGCCTCCGCCTTTGGCCATGACACACCCCCTGTGGTTGAGTCCTCCATCCCTGCACCCACAACGCCGCCCCTTTGCCCTGATGTCCCTGCGGTGCCTGTTGCTTCCCCCCCCCCTGATGCCCTCACCAGTATGGAAGACGATGGCATTTGACTGTGCAGGCAAGGTAGGGGACACACATCCCACTGTGTCCCCCATCCAGCTGGGAATCATTGACTGCCCTATGGCCTTTGTTGAATTTGAACTGCCTGCGATCCACGGACATTGTGCTCATGCAGAATAAAGCTTATTTTTGTTGTCATTCTCACACTCCTGCTATGGTGGTATTGGTGTTGGTGGGGCTGCTACATTGTTTTGGGTGGTGTTTAACGCTTTGGGTGTGTGGGATTTGTAGTAGTGTTCTGCTCTTTGGGGCGACCCTGGGATCTGTGTGCCATCACAAGGTGTTGGCTAACTTCCTTAGGTCATGTCAGCAGTTACTGCATGCTTCAAATGTCCCAGGGTGTATTCCTTCCTCTGTGTACCCAGTTTCTTCCCTGCAGGGTGTTCACAATGTTTAGCGCAGAACTGTGTCTACATGAGCTGTGTGTGTGACGGAGCCCTTCTACTTTGGCCATGCATGCATGGGCATGTCTCCACCTGCAACAATCGTGGCATCCTTGGTGATCACTGTACTTGTGTGTGGAGTCAGTTGACATGAGTTCATGGGGACATGTTCCCTTGTAGGCAGTATGGATGTGGGTAATTCTGGCATCACACACATGTGTTACACCCCTCCTGGGTCTGGACACTGCTGGGAGGACTCTGCACCCACCCCTCCTGTCTCAGGGCACTGCTGGGAGGACTCCACACCCACCCCTCCTGTCTCAGGGCACTGCTGGGAGGACTCTGCACCCACCCCTCCTGTCTCAGGGCACTGCTGGGAGGACTCCACACCCACCCCTCCTGTCTCAGGGCACTGCTGGGAGGACTCCACACCCACCCCTCCTGTCTCAGGGCACTGCTGGGAGGACTCTGCACCCACCCCTCCTGTCTCAGGGCACTGCTGGGAGGACTCCACACCCACCCCTCCTGTCTCAGGGCACTGCTGGGAGGACTCCACACCCACCCCTCCTGTCTCAGGGCACTGCTGGGAGGACTCTGCACACACCCTCCTGTCTCTGGGCACTGCTGGGAGGACTCTGCACACACCCCTCCTGGGTCTGGACACTGCTGGGAGGACTCTGCACACACCCCTCCTGTCTCAGGGCACTGCTGGGAGGACTCCACACCCACCCCTCCTGTCTCAGGGCACTGCTGGGAGGACTCTGCACACCCCCTTGTGTCTGGGCACTGCTGGGAGGACTCTGCACACACCCCTCCTGGGTCTGGACACTGCTGGGAGGACTCTGCACACACCCCTCCTGTCTCAGGGCACTGCTGGGAGGACTCCACACCCACCCCTCCTGTCTCAGGGCACTGCTGGGAGGACTCTGCACACACCCTCCTGTCTCTGGGCACTGCTGGGAGGACTCTGCACACACACCTCCAATTTCTGGATATGTACGCTTGGGACATACACGGTGTGGGTGCGCTCCATGCATTCGAGGTGAGGGTACGGGTCGTACTTACACTGTTGGGGTGGGGGGTACGCTCCATGCATACGCGGGTGAGGGTTCGTGTCGTACTTACACTGTTGGCATGGGGGGTACGCTCCATGCATACGCGGGTGGGGGTACGGGTCGTACTTACACTGGTGGGGGTGGGGGTACGGTCCGTACGTCCGCGGGTGAGGGTTCGAGTCGTACTTACACTGTTGGGGTGGGGGGTACGCTCCTTGCATACGCGGGTGGGGGTACGGGTCGTACTTACACTGGTGGGGGTGGGGGTACGGTCCGTACGTCCGTGGGTGAGGGTTCGAGTCGTACTTACACTGTTGGGGTGGGGGGTACGCTCCTTGCATACGCGGGTGGGGGTACGGCTCGTACTTACACTGGTGGGGGTGGGGGTATGGTCCGTACGTCCGCGGGTGAGGGTTCGAGTCGTACTTACACTGTTGGGGTGGGGGGCACGCTACATGCATACGCGGGTGGGGGTACGGGTCGTACTTACACTGTTGGCATGGGGGTTACGCTCCATGCATATGCGGGTGAGGGTACGGGTCGTACTTACACTGTTGGCATGGGGGGTACGCTCCATGCATACGCGGGTGAGGGTTTGTGTCGTACTTACACTGTTGGCATGGGGGGTACGCTCCATGCATACGCGGGTGGGGGTACGGGTCGTACTTACACTGGTGGGGGTGGGGGTATGGTCCGTACGTCCGCGGGTGAGGGTTCGAGTCGTACTTACACTGTTGGGGTGGGGGGCACGCTCCATGCATACGCGGGTGGGGGTACGGGTCGTACTTACACTGTTGGCATGGGGGTTACGCTCCATGCATACGCGGGTGAGGGTACGGGTCGTACTTACACTGTTGGCATGGGGGGTACGCTCCATGCATACGCGGGTGAGGGTTCGTGTCGTACTTACACTGTTGGCATGGGGGGTACGCTCCATGCATACGCGGGTGGGGGTACGGGTCGTACTTACACTGGTGGGGGTGGGGGTACGGTCCGTACGTCCGCGGGTGAGGGTTCGAGTCGTACTTACACTGTTGGGGTGGGGGGTACGCTCCATGCATACGCGGGTGGGGGTACGGGTCGTACTTACACTGTTGGCATGGGGGGTACGCTCCATGCATACGCGGGTGGGGGTACGGGTCGTACTTACACTGTTGGCATGGGGGTTACGCTCCATGCATACGCGGGTGAGGGTACGGGTCGTACTTACACTGTTGGCATGGGGGGTACGCTCCATGCATACGCGGGTGGGGGTACGGGTCGTACTTACACTGTTGGCATGGGGGGTACGCTCCATGCATACGCGGGTGGGGGTACGGGTCGTACTTACACTGTTGGCATGGGGGGTACGGTCCGTACGTCCGCGGGTGAGGGTTCGAGTCGTACTTACACTGTTGGGGTGGGGGTACGCTCCATGCATACGCGGGTGGGGGTAGGGTCCGTACATATACGTCCCCACGCTATGTGATGCTTGTGCGGGCCGTACCCAGGCCTTTGCCACGTGGGTACGATCCGTCCCGCCATTGTTGGGGTGACGTGTGTGTGGGCGTGGTACGACTCGTACCCACGCTCTTCAGGCGTGGGTACGGGACGTACCTGTCTGGTTGTGTTGCCGGTTCGCGTGGTGACGGACTTCCGTTGTGGCGGTCGCTGGCTTATCAGGACACACCCCCACCCCCTCGTGGTGACCAGGGCATGGGAGTCAGGTATGTCCAGGCCATGTGTGACTTATGTGGTTGTTTTGTGGCCTGCCCTGGTCGTGCCACCCCCACCCCACCCCACTTTCCCCCCTCCCTTAGTTATTCTGACCTTCTGCGGCGTCTGCGTCGGTGCCTGTAGAGCAGGTGGACTGCTATGAGGGCAGGGATGACTCGTAGGTTCGGGTCCATGTCTGTCCGTCGCGTACTGGTACTCCAATCGCGTCGTCCTGTCGCGTACGGGTCCTCCTTGGTGGCGTCGTCCTGTGTGTCCGTCACGTACTGGTCCTCCTTGTTCGCGTCGTCGTCTGTCCGTCGCGTACTGGTGGTCCTTGTTCGCGTCGTCCTGATTTCCCGGCAGTTTTTGGCTGCCGCAAAATATTCACCGTGCGGGGTGACGTCGGTGCGAATCGTGATTCCTGGGTCGTGAATGGCTGGCTGCGAGCGTCCCGACGTCAGGTCGGCACTTTCCCGGATCGCATTGGTAGGTGTTTTTTTGTTCGGTCGGACTTTTTTACGAATCGTACGGTCATGGTGTACCCGTGCGATTCGTAATTCCTTGTTTGTAGAAATTGACGACCGGGTACGCGTCGGACGGAGAATATGCTCCGTCCGACGGTTCGTACCCGGTTTTTACCGGATCGTGATCGGCACCTAAATGTTTCATAAAACCTCAATACATAGACTAAATGACATTATTATAAAACAGCACACTATCACACACCTACAAACTAAGATCCATAATTTCAAAAATGTACACATTAGGGTAGTTTACAACAAGACCAGTTCATAGACATAATTACCATTAGTAGCGGCTGCTACTGGACAGGGGGGGAAGAAATGTTTTAAAAAACTCTTTCCTGGGCCGGCCGGCTGCTGTCTCCTTCCTCCGTCTTCTTCCTCCTGTATCTGCCGGCAACAGGAAGCACCCGTGCTTCCAGGCTCCCCACAGCCTATCATAATGCTGAAATGCAGTGTTATGATTGGTCTGAGCGCCGTGGATCAACGCTCAGAAGGGGAATGGGAGGCTTTGCATGTTCCTCGCCCGACTGTGTAAAGCAATCCTGGTGGGTAAGATACAAAGCTTGCAGGACTATTTAGAGAGCCCGAGAGGGCCAGCCAAGCAGTCATGAGCACTTTAGGAGTGTAGACCACTCATTTCCCTGATCTGGCCAGCCCAGCCCCGAGAGCCACCGTCTTAATAGGAAAAATAAAATGACAATAATGAAAATGATAATGATACGTTATTATCATTTTATTTTTCCTTTTGAGCAGTGGGGCGATGCTCTTCCACATTCACGGAGGAGCCGCAACTGTGTATCATATTCAGAATGTTAAAAAGTTATGCCCTATTGTAGTGTAAATCAACAAATAATTTCAATTGCTTATTAAAAAAATAAAGTGCTGTGTGCAAGACCGGGTTGGAAAAAAACCTCAAAAACTGATATAGACAAATTAGAAGGTCCGAATTACCCATTTTCATAGATCAATATTGAGCACAGACCAAGTCCTCCTGTTTTGGACTGCATGATCTCAGTTTGTTCAAAGCTCATCCTTATCCCCTATGAAAGGGTATAAAGTAATTATTACGTGGCCATTCTAAAGGAAAATTCCCTCACATAAGATGGCCCAATTTTACATAAATATTGGCCTATAACAATGGCTACAGCATGATGTATCATACCACACACCAAATTTAGATCCATTTCTCAAGACTGTATCTCATATTTTGTTGAAGATTGATCACAGAATCTTCTTTGAAAAATACACTATCCACTAATAGATGACACACCGAATACCCTCGACCCAGCTTGCATGGACACTGGCCATGATTCTTAGCTATCTGCGCCTTTAAACCTGGCACCTGCCACGCCGGGTTGATTCCCACCCTCAGACAAAGTATTTCATTCCCAAGTGCCTAACTGGTATTCTATAAAGATACAGGAAGAAATCAGGGCTCTCCTGTCTTAATAAAAAGGGGGAACAGATTTCCTCTTCCTCAAATACAGTAGATATTTATTCCAGCTGATTTCCTCAGGCTAATGCCTAAGAATGCTCTTTATTTGGCCAATTTTTCTCAATTCAACCCATTAAAAATGCATGTTTTAGGGGTCTAAGTGTTCCCTAATGATTTTCACTGGGTTCGTTTGACCAGGAAAGATTGCCATTACCACCGAGAGGATTTGCACAGATAGTTTATCATAGTGGGTTCCATTTTTATTCAAAAACTGATATCGCAAGGCACATGCATACCCCAAAAGACCCCAAGTTACAGATTTCAGCTCACATCTTATGGCTTGAGTCATTGTGTTTTTTGGTAAAGAAAGCACTGATTTCAGGATACTGCCTTCTAGCATTTCTCATGGGACCCATTTATCCTTGGCCAGCACCTCCGCTCCATACAGATCCTGAGGAATTATCAGCCCAATGTAACTTTATCAAGAGGCTCAAAAGTGTAGCTACCATATTTGCGGTCAAACCGCTTCAGACCATTCACTTAGGCCATCAGTGCAAACCTTCAACAGGCCAGGTGCTTATCCCACCTTAAATATTCAGAGTATATCGTCCTCAAATATCTATAATCTTGAACCTATTCAAACCTCATGCTGTCTAGGAAACAAGAAACTCTCCTCTTCTGCTTTGCAAATTTCAACAACGCTTTTATCTGGTCAATATTTGGCAACATTTCATTTGTTTTGCAGCCCAATGAGTGTGAGATCTATCACCACAAGGTCATCCACATACATCAGACAGTTGGTGTGTTTGCCCTCAATCATAAGAGAAAAACTATGTTTAACACTTAATGCCAGAAGGATATCTATAATGAATAAGCTAAATAAAAGGGGTGCTAAAACGCAACCCTGTCATAAGTCTTTGTCCACTGGGATTTTCCTCCTAAGGCTACCAGCCCCATCCATTTTAAACTGAACCCAGTTAATACTATATGGACTTCAATCAAGAGACACAGCAGGGCCTCAGGGATGTTCCACTGTCGGAGCTTAAGACATGAAGTGCATTTGTCCCCCCTGTTGCATGCCGGCATTAAGTCAACAGATCAGCAACAAAGACAACCTACTGATTCCATTGACTTCCTTGCTACCCCCACAGGGTGAAACAGTGATCTGTTGTCAAGAAATATGGCCTATACCCTCCCTGCTCTACAGGGAAAAGGCCTGTACTGATTGCCCAGGCAACTAAATGCTTTAATAAGGTCTGGGCAAATAACTTGGAGGTTATGTCCAGTAACGATATCAAGTGATGATTGGCTGCTAAGATGGTTTTACCTTTTTCGCTAATAGGCGTCACTCTAGCTCCCCTCCATGAGTCAGGGAGGATCCCCATAATTGCTACCAACTTAAAAAACATACTTATAATTAGGCTCCACTTCCACGGAACACCATCTGGGCCATCAGCCCTGGCGGATTTAATGTTTCAGATAGTAACACCACTGTTGGAGAAATTTCAATAACCTCTTTGTCAGATTGCAAGGACACCGAGACCAACACCACATTTTCAAGATTTCCTCTACTATAAAGGGAATGAATTAAGGTATACCAATCTTCCTCAGCTATCTGTGCCACCAGGGAGGATGTGCTGTCTATCTTTCCCTGCAATGGCAGCTAACATTTTTTCCCAATCTGTTCTATAAAACTCCCTTTTTATAGGCACAAAAATTGCAGTATGCTTTTTTGAGGCCTCCATTGCTTGTCTTAAACATATGCTATTTTTATTACTGCTGAGACACCTGCAGTACTAATTGAACGCTCTTCTTCCCTCCTGACAATAATCATCAAACCAATCATTCCCCATTTCTTTGCAGCCACAAAATAACTTCGGTCCACCCTTTACTGGTTTAAAATGGGCTAACAGTTGCTCCATTAATCTGCTGTACCATCCAATCTCATCTTCTCCTACTTCCACATCTAGGAGCTCAAATTCAATTGAGGACAGAGTCTGGCGATAGTCTTCCGTAATCATGACTCAAATTCTTCAATGGTATACAAAGCTGCATTTTCATGGGACTCAAAAGGTTCTTTAAGTGCAAAACTGTGTGTGTTATGATCACTAGGGCCTAAATCAAGAACCCAAAAAGTTTTTACCTAATGCAGCTGGTGTACTGGCACAATCAATGGTCATACAGCTATTATCAATTCAATTCAATTCAAAAAGTCTTTATTTATCGATAATTCATCATAAAAAGACAGTTTACAGAATATAAAAGAATATAAACAGGATAGTTTGTCTTATTTTTTTAAAAAAAAATTTTACGACATAATACAAAATGATAAAATCTCAAAAATCCAGGGTACAATAATTTTATTGCCTCCTCAATCTAATAAGCCACGCCCAAGCTAAAAACTTGGCAACTGCAACTACAACATATTCGCTAGTGTCGAAGCGCAGGAAATCAAGTGCTACTGACCCTTGCCTAGTTCCCAGAGTACGACAAAGGGGTTTTAGCCATATAGCCCGAGGGGCTGCGTAAACAGGGCAGACAAAGAAGATATGACCCACGGAGTCAACACATCCAGAACACCAGTTACAAGAATCAGACGATACACCCTTCCATTTTTTAGTGAATAAGTTTGTTGGTAATGTACCGACTCTAAACTGGTGGTAAAGTTTTCTATCTCTCGGCCTAGTGATGGTATCCCAGTAGGCTTCAAGGAATGGGGTATTCTTTTGTTCAAGAAACCTACCAGTCAAAGAGTCGGTTGAAACGGAAGTTAATTGTTTTTGCAGTACCATTGACCAGTATAGATCTTTAAAATCTTTTTTAGAGGGAAATGAGTTATTGGCTGGGTCAGTCCACAAAGTACCTAAACCCATGGATTCCAAAAGTTGTCTAACCTGTCTGAACCAAGTGATGTTACCAGCTCCCAAAATAGAACGAACATCAAGAAAGGCTTTGGCATAGGGACCAAGTTCGGGAACAGTCCAAAGTCGCCTCCAAAAGGCCAATGGCTTAAACCTAGCGATGTCGTCAAATGAATGGGAGCCGAGATCCAGCAGTAGTGGTTTCAATGGGGTGGAACTGGGGAGGCCCGTAAGCATTCTGAAAAATTTGTGTTGAGCTTTGACCAGGGGAGAGAGATTGGCAAAACCCCAGAGTTCAGCTCCATAAAGGATCGCTGAATTTATCCTAACATTATGGATTTTCATTGGGGGGCCAATTATTTTCGACTGGGATTGCTTTTGTTCTTTGACGAGACATCCAGAAAGCTGAGCAAATTTAAGAGTGAGGACGTCAATCTGCGGCCTCCAGTCCAACTTGTTTTCAAATACTACCCCCAAATAGGTCATGACGTTAGTTCTCTCGAGCAAATCATTGTTCATAAACACTTGGCCTTTCACACATTTCCCTTTGTTAAATACCATGTATTTGGTTTTGGACACATTCACAGACAAATCAAAATCATTGCAAAATTTAGAAAAGACATTCAATGCCGACTGTAACCCTGAGAGTGTCTGAGAAAGAAGTAGGGTGTCATCGGCAAACATGAGGAGTGGAAGTTTACTTCCACCCAACATGGGTGCGTCAGTGGGAGTAGATGAAAAGTACTGGACCACTCTATTGATAAACAATAGAAACAACGTTGGCGCAAGGACGCACCCTTGCCTGACACCCCGATTGACCCTGAATCTTTTAGTAATCTGGCCCTGTTTCCCCCAGCGCACTTGGGCGAAGTTGTTATCATACAGCCTAATGATAATGCTCAGAAGGTCTCCCGGAATCCCTAGCTCCACCAAAACATCCAATAGCTTGGTCCTATTGACCAAGTCAAATGCTGACCGAAGATCAATAAAGGCAGCATATAAGGTACCACCACGTAGATAAACCGTTTTCCAGACAATCAGTTGAAATTTGAATGCCTGGTCGATGGTACTAGTGCAGAGTCTAAAACCGGCCTGGAGTGGAGAGATGATATCCTCCTGTTCAATCCAGGCCTGGATTCTAGCCAGGGTCATCCTAGCAATTATCTTCTGAACGGAGTCAATAAGGCTGATCGGGCGATAGTTCCCCGGACAGGAACGATCGCCCTTCTTAAAAATGGGAAGGATCTCTGCGCCCCTCCAGGAATCATATTTAAATGTACTGGTGGCAGATATATCATCATTACATTGCCCGTTAACATTAATCAAATTCTGCTGAACTGCACAATACAAAACCTTTGCTTCCCCTAATGGAGCTCTTGACAAGAAAGTACGGTCCAGGATATTTAACAACATCAACTGGTCCTTCAGAGAAACATCAAGCACTTTGAATGTTGACTTTTATTTAAACCCCCTCTACAGTAAAAAGAGCATCAGGGTAGTCCAAGTACAGTTTTTATAAATCATCAGCCAATTTCAGAAGTTCACTCTCAGGTATGGAGCCCACTGGGGGAACATACATATTTAAACAAACCATTTGTTTCAACACCACCACATCATTGAACACTTCAATTACATAAGCGAGCACCCATGCACAGGAGGTTTGCAGCTTTGTTACTTTCCTCCCACAGCGAACAGACACCAAAATTAATATCCTAAGTGCAGCTCTTCCTCTAGTCAAGTGCTTGCCCTTTTGAACAATAGAAACAAAACCCTCAGCTACCGGGCACTCCTGGAGAAATAATACAGGGTAATTGCACAAGATCTCTTTATAATTACCTACTTTCATAAAGGATTTGAACTCATACATGTTCCATACCAAGGTACGACCCAGCAATAGATGCCCTGGCTCCTACCAATCAATCATGTAAACTCCCCTATCACTCCAGGATGTGGAATGACAACCTTGAGTAAGTTGGGGAGAAGGAACTTTCATCTTTCCAAGGTTTATATGGCTGAAAATAGGGGGTTTTGTCCCTTCAAGCCTTGGACATTTCATAGCGCTGCAACTTATCTTGATTCCCCTAAATTGGGCTTTATCTTTTTGAGAGGTAAAGGTCACTATTCTATCCTGCGACCCTTCCCGTTCCCACCAGTTCCTACCAATTCCTACCAATTCCTATCAAATCCATCTTTTTTGTCCTACATCCAAGGACCTGGTCGTAACTACCTGGTTGTGCTGTAAACCGCTATGTTCACCTCGGAATGGTGGTCTTCTACAACAACTACTTTCCCTCAGTCCTGCTTGACAATCTCCCAATCTACCTTCCCACGGTCTTGTAGGCAGATACAGTGGGCTTCCAGAGCAGTCACTGAGGCTTGAACTAACCCCTTCGCTTTCTGAGAGGCAAATAATATATTCATTAGCTCAGCATCTGGTACGATCTTGAAGCCCATCAGTACAAAGTCCTTTGAGGAGAGACTTTTTAACCTTCTTATATTTGCAAAGGTACTTAACAGTCTAGCTTTATTTAGGGGATGGCTACGGGAAATTCACGTCTTCCTCTTAGAGTGAGATTTAAAAAACAACTGTGTTGGGCTCCTATTCCTGATATCTTCTCTTATGTGTACTGACTGGGGCTATTTTTGGACATCCTTAGCTCCTCTCTTACTTTTTTTCTAATAGGAGACAGGTTTTTAATTTTGGGCCTCTCTAATGTACTCCACCCCTGGATTTTCTCCTTTTTTCCCCTTCCAGCTGCTGGTTTCCTTCTCGGTGAAAGTTTAGTCAGCCCTCCTTTATCTATCATACTAGGTCCCTCCTTAGAGACTAATTGTTTATATTTTGCTGCTAATAATGCTTTAGTAGACAATTTATTAGATAACTGCATAAACGAATATGTGACGTTACAACGAATAATCGCATTCCATTACAATGCGGTCGTTACAAGGACCGCATTGTTACATCGTATACCATTACAACCAACTTGCTGTAGGGGGCGCTGGATGTTAGAATAGTATAATTTACTATCCCAACTCCAGTCAGTGCAACAGTAGGGAAGGTGTTGGATTTTAAATCCAACACCTTCTGCCCCCTACAGCAACTCGTTGTAACCACCCCTACAGCAAGTCGTTGTAACGACTTGCGTTGTAATGGTTAGCGATTTAACAACACGGTCGTTGTAACGACCACGTTGTAATGGAATGCATTGTATCGCATTTGCTGTAAACTATGTCTCCCGCATAAACAGGGCCTTTCCATACACAATAAGATTTCTGTCATGGTTTACGCTCCTCTTCCTGCTTTAACCCTCCTTTCGTCCCCCCCAAGCTAATGCTATATTCAAGACCCACAAGCTCTACGGGGGGTTGTTGCAAAGCTCTCAAGGGCCCTAAGCGGACATCTTATAACTGGAATACAACCCGTTGTCCCCCCTCCCTGGTTAGACTACTTAGTGTTTTCTTTTAGAGTCCTACTTATATTTTCTAGGAGCTGGATCTGCTTAGCAGATTGAGTATTACCCAGTACTAGGGCTTTTACCATCCTCCTTGCAGAAGGGATAGGAAGTTCAGCATTGTCATTTCTTGACCAAACTAAGACGTTTGCCTGAGAGTTACCCTCATCGGTGAATTCATAGTTATCACCTGGAACCTCCCTCCTTAATCCCTCAGCCAGTTCCTCCATTCTGATAGTGAGTTTCCCCTCAATTTGGATGTTACTAGTTGGTTCGTCCAGGATTGAGTTTACTCTGCCTTCCCTTAGTAATATTGGTGAAAATGTTAATCTAGGCGGCCTTACCCCCAAATGTCTTCCACAACATGTGACACCCCTCCACCAGGCTAGATAAACCTGACAACTCCAACTCTTCTATCCCCAGATGGGCACTACCAATAGTAGAACGGGCATTTCCAACAGCACATGCCCTTATGACATAAATATTCCTGTGGTCAACCACTGATACCTTACTATTTAGATGGTTATCCACAGTCAACGAGCCACCCCCACTCTGGGGTGCATCATCAGAGTACTCAATATATTCAACAAGATTTTGCCTCAAAATCTCCTTAGATAAAAAGGAGTGGTATGGTCGGACATTTCCCATACCACATTCATCAATGAAGCAATTCACATTGGGGGGATGGGTTACCAGTGACCAAAAAGGTATAGTAGTCTCCATAATAGTTACAACTGGTTTGACTCCTGCTTTATCCTCCATCGGAGTAGTTACCATTATATCGTCATCTAACGCCTCCCTCAATTGTCAGGCTCCTTGCTTTAAAATGCTTAAACACAAAGTCCTGCAAGAACGATGGCAACCCTGTTAGTGACCTAACCAACCTCAGCTTCTGTTTCTGCCGTCCCTTGGGTTTTGGTAGAGGGATAATAAAAATAGCTGATTTCACTGACTTTAATTCCAGCTCTAATGAAGTCTTTAAACGCTTTAATAGAGGTTCCATCACTTTCACCACTCACTCCTGCTCTTCTTGATTTTGTCTATATCTGGAAGAGTCAGAGATTACTCAGCATTTCCTGTACCACAGGGCCATTATTCACATCAGCATTTCACAAAACCCCCAGTCTTGGGAGGGAAATCAGCTCGCTTAGCTCAAGGCAGTCAAGGCAATATTCATCTGCGCCAGTGAATACACTGGAGGATCACAAATTCACAAATATCCATCTCATTTCCAGATTCCACCCTGCTCCCCCAACCTGAGTTCAAACTTTCACCCCGTGCCATCCTGCCATGCTCCTCTACCATCAACACAGCCCAGCTGGTGAATACTTGAATGACCTGACCTTTTTATCCAGTGTTAGCATTGTTACAGACTGCATCATATCAGGGGAATCCTGATTCTCTGACTGGATGGGGGACATAATCCGCATGGAACATCACTGGGGTATCCTCTTTTACATGTACACCACTGAGGTCAATAATGGCTTCCCTCAGACCAGCTGCACTCTTAAAATCTTCCAAGGGACAAACCTCTGCCAACACCCTAGGCACCCTCCAAGCAGTGGCAACTGCAGGTGAGTGTAATATGCATGAAACTGAGGGGATACTGAAGAAGTAGGCTTTACTGATGGTCCCACAACTTTTTCTTGATGCACGTTTCTCATTCATACACCCTGTTACAACCTCACCCCCTGCCATTCTGCCTCTTGGTCGTAGCAAGTGCTCAGACATCTTTGTTTAGTTCCAGGTTCAAATAGGAGCAAGAAGAGTTGATAACAATGGCCACAGGTTTTCTCCAAGACCATGGAATAACTGATAAAGTTTTTTTATAAAACTCTTATATCTCTTACCACCTTGCAGCACCCTGGTGCCAAACAGATGATACTGCAGGAGGTACTGGGGGTGCAGGACTGGGCGGGGGCCAAAAATGAGGGGAATAGAAGACAGATTTTACTAGTAAGATTACAGTTACAATTGCAGGTCAGATGACGACTCTAGACGTGAGGATCGGGGAGGGCATCTGAAGATGGCAAGTGGAGGGAACACATGAGCTCACAAACTGCACCTGAACTAGTTAGGCCAATTCTGTGGGCCGGGTTCCTCCCCCTAGTCTGAACCGATTAGGTAACATAACCCGCACATAAACAACCTTGTTGCTGGCTTCACTAAAGGCCCCCGTACGGTAATCAACTGTAATCAGCTCACTGCAAACCGCCAACTTCTGTCTTCTTGCTACGGCCTCCTGTAACCTCCAGCTGTCCTTTGTGGTGCTCAGCCACACATCAAATTATTTTATTCCTTTTTGAGGGACTCTCTAGGAGCTAGCTAATCCCGGTCGCTTACCAGGCTTGTCCTCTCAATGATCTCAGCACTCCCAGATGTGATCATCAGCTACCCATCAATCGCCGACCACCAGCCCAGCTGCAAACCCAGCCTGGGTCCCCCCTTACTGCTTTCATCTCTGGTTCACAAACTTTGTACTGCATCTCTGCCTCGCATCTGCCCGTAATGCTTACTGAATCTCTGCCTCATAGAGCAATTGGAAATTAATAAAGTTCCCAGTATAATCTACAAATGCTTTAGTGTGCAGATTCTTATGATCATCTTTGGGTCTATTAAAAGGGGAGCAATGTAAAAATTGGACTTTGCAATCAATGGCTCATTCTTTGAGGTCCTCCTGGTATAATCTGCCTCTGTCCCTCCACAGTCCCAAAGACATGAAGATTATTACGCCTCATCCAGATTTCCATATCTTCCATTTTATCGAATAAGACCTGTGTCGGTTTCTGCTGGTCATCCACTCACTCTCAAACAATGGCACTGGCTTCTTCAAGTTTGTCTGTCAATTCTCCTATTTTACTTCATCGTTCACTGAATTAAGATATGCGTTTGGAGATTTTGTACACTGGTGTTTGAGTTTTTAAATTAGATATCTGTATGCTAACTACATCCTTCTTATTTCCCTCTCAATGGGCAGTCATTAGCATATAGTTAGCATATAGGTCTGGGTGGAACTTACGGTGTTTGATCAGTGGAATTCTGCAGAGTGCTAGAAAAAGTCTGTGAGATTGCGTGAAATGCCACGTGAGAGAAGAAGTGCTCATACTCCCGTTTATGCTGCTTTTTACACGTGTGTAGCGCGATCTGCGTTTTGGCACTGAAATCCAACTAAAATATTTCCAATCCTCCTCCTATCCTACTCATCCTCCCCTCATGTATCTGTGTTTGTGTATTTTAAGTTGTTGCCTCTTTTTCTTTTTCCATGACTATTTTGTACCTCTTTTTGGTTTTGCCTTAACTTCCTTAGTTTTTCCTTTCTTATTCTTTCCAGCACACTGAATAGCAGTTGATGCATCGCCTGGCTGATATCTTTGACAGGGAGCAGGGCCTGCTCAACCTGCAGGGCATCAAGGTCGTGGGGCTCGGTGAGTAATTATTTATTTGTTGTGTTCCACAATGTTAATATTCTTTTTTCAAAAAAAATACTGCTCACACTCAGAAGTAAGTTAAGTTTATGTTTCAAATACTATGTGATCCAGTTTGAGCTAGCCAAGCGCTTGGCGCTACCTAATCGTACTCGTCGATGTTTGCTTGGGCTGATTATTTAAGAAGCCATGCAGACTTCTCTGTCCTGTCACTAAGATAGTGGTAATAGTAATATCAGTGAGTTAGCGTTTTCTGTTCCTTTCTTTATGTAGCTCGTACAGTCCCAAGCAATCTCTCAGTGATGTGTAGTATGCATCTATTGAGGAAATATGAATTTTGTGATCAGATTATGTCCCCTATCGTAGACCCCAACGGCTCCATGTGCATGCTATAAGTACATGTATGTTCCCTCCTACTCCAGTTTGGAAGACGCAAATATATGTGCGTCCACCGTCAACATGTCCTCTTTCAGATCCGCCATGAATGGGTCAGATATTCCATTCCTAAGTATGAAAGGCCACCGACTTTATGTGGTTCACTTTCCACATTTTACAGATTCAGGCGAGTAGGCCCTGAATTCTGTCATCAAGCCTTTTCCTGCCTTCTGCCTGAGGCATTTTACGTGCACATAGTCTGTGCCGGTCAAGACGGGTTTGGGTACACAAATCCGGTCTGCACTGTTTCAGCAGTGTATCTGTACTGTTTAGCAGTATATATAGTATGTCTTGCATATAAATAAGTATTATCTAGTGTCAGTATTATGTCAGTAACTAGTTTTCTATTAGTTATCATTGTTCGTTAAAACTGTTAAATGTTAAATGTTTTAATATGTTCTATACATTGTGGTGTGAATGACTGTTCATTATTGTGTTTTATAAAGTGTGTTCTAGTAATAAGGTCTAAAAATGCCGCTCTTTTCGAAATTAAGACAGATCAAAACTAGAAAAGGGGTACTCGAAGAAGCTGTTCCCATCCCACCTAGGGACACTCCAGGGTATTTTATGTATCATAAGCATGGTCTAGATGCCGTATTATTTCTTGATTTATGGGTGGACTACACCAAGGATTTGCCAGAAAATCAGAGATGGCCCGCAGCAGGGACCTGGGATACAGATTGCATCATGAGAGTAGAAGAAGAATTATGGAAAAAGAAAGCCAGACAGTCACAGAAAGATGCCATTGAAGTATGGCGTAAAGAATCATACAGACGTACAGAAAAAGCACTCAGACAGGAAGAGAAAGGTAGAGAGAATTCAAATAAAACCCGAGAAAATCTATTACTTGAGGAAGGTACCCGAGTAAACTCAGAACAAATAGATAGACAAAGAAACACTCTTATGAATGGTATGTATCCTCTTCTGGCCGAAGGGTTACCTAAGGCTATCCCGGAAATACCAAAAGACTTAACTCCTCCATTGCTCCCGATAAAAGCACATCCCAAAACACATCCCAAAACAGCAAAGGACGTTTTCCTTTCCTCCTATTTAGATGACGTAGCTCCCGAGTATGCTAATGCCATACCACACATACCGCTTGCCGATGGTGTTCAACACCAAGAGCATCCGTCTGTATCCCCGCAACTACAAACTCCTACACAAGTTCCCACAGGTCCGTCCGTTTCTACAGTTTTTCCCGCATCCACAATCTCTATCCTACGTCCAACGAATCCTTTCGTGCCTAACACCTCAGATGGTGCTACAGGAGGTACGACAGACATGTTTGCCACCCCGCCGCGAAATAAACAGACCCTTAGAGATTTAGCACTCCAACGTACACCCCAACTAGCGACATCCGACATGTTTAAAGAACAGCTTGTGGATTGTAGATACGACCCAGTACCAGGTAGACAGGATAAATTGCTCATATCATCACTACGTATAAGACGAGCTACATTATATTTAATGACAATACCAGGAATGGGTGAACACCTAGACGAAATATATCGCTTTGTCCAAACAGGGCGAGGTCCAGAAAGTATTAACGAAGCTATGGAATACCAGAAAGTGGATGTACAAAGACAACTACTACGTTTTTTCATAAATTGTGTAATTAGGAATCAAGACAGGCCCGGGGCAGATCACGATACCATGCAAAGACTTGTCAAATGGGGTCAGAACATATCAGAAGAGAAACATGATAGACAGGCGTGTATAATCGCCATGTGTCGAAAGATCCGCAAGGAAGTAGAACGAATACATAAAGAAAGACGAGAAACAGACAGAGTAGAATCAGAAGAGGAGGAGGAGCAAGAATCGGAACAATTAGAAACAATAGCTTATGTAGGTCGAGGAAGACCCCATAATAATACTAGAGGCTTGAATGATCAGATACGTCCAATACGTCCAGAATATAATAGACATTTTCCAAATCCTATGTTAAATACAAAATCCCCCGAACACCTATTCCAAGCCGCTGATAAATTACTCCGAGATCGAAGGGGGTACCATATGCTCGATTCCATGGACGAACAAGAATTAGCCAGGTCAGCAGTACAATGGGCTGACAGTCCCAGCGACTACAATGATGATGTACTTGCGCACACGTTTCTGAATCTTGACCCCTACGAACAGCGTTTAGCTAGTATATACATGATTCAACACCTCCTTATATTATATAAAAGCCAACACTCCGATCCAGGACCCTTACCTGACATATTGACAGAACTGCTCACGAATATATGGAGAGGGTCAGGTACTGATTTGATCAAAGAAATTCTAGAATTCCGAAACCAATATTTAAATTTCGTATGCCCAGAACACGTTCCAGTTCCCATCATGGGAAGAAAAATGTATCACATAGATAGACAGAACCCGTTACGCGAAGTACACCCAATCAGAGGTGACGGTAATAACTTTACACGCGTGTTTGTGTACACGCCTATAACTAAACTGGAATTATTAGAAATGAAGAAAGTAGTACCCAGCCATGACAAGGATCCAGCAGGTTTCCACCGTGAAATAAAGGACATGTTACTCATGGGAGAGTATACCTATCCCGACATTATGAAAATATTAAAAGTCCTATTGCCCGCCGGTGTTTACGAGAAACTCAGAGAAAAGGAATGGGAGGTGGGAGACCAAAAGATAGACTGGACAGCATTAGAAAACGAAGAAAGGGCCCGAGCTGCAGGAGCAGGACTTGGGGAAAAGACTACAGCACTAGCAGGACTACTAGTGCAGGTACTGCCACGTTTATTAACTATGAAAAAGGAAGACTGGGGTGCAATCTCAGCCTGTAAACAAAAGCCAGATGAAGACACTAGTGATTTCTATTCCCGATTTGAAAAATGTTTTGGTATAAATAGTGGTATAAAAGCCAGTAGTGAGTCATATCCACATCTGTTTGTGACAAAATTAGTTGAAAATTCTCTGCTACAAGTCAAGAATAGAGTATTGAAATTCAAAAGTACCTGGCAAGGTAATACCCCATCACAGATGTTACAGATGTTACAATATCATCACAATAGAATTAGAGAAGAACAAGAACACGAACAAAGACGTATGAAAGATACAAAAATGAAAATGCTTGTTGCACAGTCAGTTCCAGCTGATGGTCATCATAAGGGTGATTCCGCAGGTCCTACGAAAGGGACATGCAACTATTGTAAACAACCAGGTCATTATATACACGATTGTCCAGTCCTGAAACATAATATTGCTACAGGTAGAACCCAGGAGAGACCACGTCCACCTAGACAGGATCAGAATCAACAACAAATCTCTCAGCATGCACAACCTAGGTTAGCTCCGCAACAACTAGCTCCGCAACAGGGAGCTCCACAACAGACCGTAGCACCACCACCAGCGCAGCCTATTGCTGCAACACAAGCAACAACACAACAGATGTATCAGTATGCACAAGCAGATTATCCCGATTATCAGCGATATACATGACATAGCCTAGAGAGGGAATTTGGCTTACCCCTTATTGAGGTTCCTGTAGACCAAGAGGGACCTTATGTACATAGTGAACTATTAGGGGAAGACAGAAAGTTTTTACTTGATACAGGGGCAAGCAGAACAACTATAAGACGCAGTGAAGTTCCAGGGGCACCCCTCTCAGGCTCACAGAATATTTCCCTTGGATTCTCAGGAAAACCTATAATAAATGACGTAACACAACCTCTTCCACTTACGATTGGTCCATTGACACGTACTACAGATTTATTGCTCACTAAATCATGTCCAGAAAACTTGTTAGGTATAAAAACATTGAAAGCTCTAGGAGCTATAATATGTTGTTCTCCGGAAGGAGTACGACTATTTTTACGTGACTTCAAAGGTCACTACGTGTCCAGAGACATGGATCACCGACTACAGAATTTACCTACACATTTATGGGCACAAGGCCCCACTGATGTTGGTTGCATGAATATTACACCATATCGTGTCACACTAAAAACAGGAGTAATACTACCACGAATACGACAATACAAGTTACCACCCGATGCTGTTGTGGCTTTGCTGCAAATCATTGACGAGCTCATTTCACAAGGAGTGGTTGTCGAAACCGACTCCAATGTATGTAATTCCCCGATAATTCCGATTCTTAAAAGAACGGATCCAAAAGCACCACCAGTATATCGATTAGTTATTGATCTGAGCGAATTAAATAAATGTATTGTACCACAATACCCTGTGGTCCCAGATATCTCTTCATTACTAACAGCTATTGACTCAGAAGCGACGTTCTTCACTGTAATTGATCTCAAGAATGCTTTCTTTAGCGTCCCAATAGATCCGGAAAGTCAATATCTGTTCGGATTCAGTTTAAATGGACGAAGTTTTAAATTCACACGCGCACCTCAAGGATTTACAGAAAGACCCAGCATCTATAGCCAAGCACTGAAACGAGAACTTGACAGTATCCACATGCCAGTTAACACTGCCTTGCTTCAATATGTCGATGATCTGCTGATCACCGCCCGAAGCGAACCTGAATGTGAAACAGCGTCACTGACGGTTTTAAAATTTTTGGCTGACAAGGGACACAAGGTGTCCCCTTCTAAGCTGCAATTCTGTGTCCAGCGAGTTGTTTACCTTGGGCACTCGCTGTCCAAGGAGGGAAGGCAGCTTACACCCGACCGCATCCAGTTAATCGCTAACATGCCACCACCCAAGACACAAAAGGAGGTGCGGGCTTTTATAGGCCTCACTTCATACTGTAGGCAGTGGATCCCTCAATATGCATTTCTAGCAAAACCACTCATCCAGTTGACAACACAGGAGGCAGCCACATCGACTGTCCTCCCTTGGACTCAAGAACATACACACGCCTTTGAAAGTTTAAAGAAAGCTTTATGCCAAGCACCTGTTTTAGCAACACCATGTTACAGTAAACAGTTTACACTCTTTGTTACAGAACGCGAAGGTACTGCCTTGTCAGTACTCACTCAGGAACAAGCAGGATCGCACAAACCATGTGCTTATTTCTCTAGTACATTAGATCCAGTAGCTCAGGCTCTTCCTGCGTGCCTGAAATCGGTGGCAGCAACAGCTTTAGCAATCAGACAAAGCGATGCCATAGTGTTAGGACACCAATTGACAGTACAAGTACCACATGCAGTAGAGGTTCTTTTGAACCGCACACAAACACAACACTTGACTATAGCGAGACTTACCGGTTACGAATTGACATTATTTCAGCCACACATAGAAATCAGACGTTGTAATACGTTAAATCCTGCCACACTGTTACCAGTGGGCGGAACAGATCCATTGGCACATGATTGTGTCGAAGTCATTACTATCACGACGAAACCCAGACAAGACTTGACAGATATCCCTTTGTCAGATTCAGACTTGACATTGTATGTAGATGGGTCATGTATGAGAACAAGTACAGGAGAGTTAGTGGCCGCTTACGCAGTCACAACAGACACTGAAGTCATTGAAACAAATCGTATTAACACTTTGTCAGCTCAAGCAGCAGAGCTCATCGCTCTGACACAAGCCTGTATTCAAGCCACGAATAAGAAAGTCAATATATACACAGATTCACGTTATGCATTCGGAGTCGTCCATGACTTCGGCGTACTGTGGCGAGAGAGAGGTTATTTAACTTCTCATGGTGCCCACATCCAACACGGACCCCTCATTCAAGCCCTATTAGACGCGATTCATCTACCTACTGCAATATCGATTATGAAATGCAAAGCCCATACAAAAGTTACCGATATCATTTCTCAGGGTAATGACCTAGCTGACAGAACAGCTAAACAGACGGCTCAGAATCAGACTCACACAATTGACGCGACAAAGACAATAGTTCTGACACTAACACATTGCATGACAGTTAAGGATCCCACCCTTGATGTAATTGACATACAGACACATGCTACACCAGAAGAAATAAAGAAATGGACTGAATTAGGAGGGATCCAAACGGATCAAGGATGGATGACGAAGGAAAAATCTATATGGTTTCTTCCCGACTCTATGGTTCAAGTCATCATTAACACAATACATAGTCCAGCGCACCTAGGAGAAAAAGCTATGCTAGACAGCATTCAACACATTTGGTTCAACAAACATTTGCGAGCAGCAGCTAAACAGAAAGTACGTACCTGTATGATATGTTGTCAGTTTAATCCAGGTAAAAGCATCCCCGTAGAGCAGGGTGGATTTCAACCTCCCGATCATGCTTTTGAAGTCCTCCAGATGGATTATATCCAGATGGAACGATGTCGAGGATTCAAATATGTTCTCGTAGTTGTCTGTGCTCTTTCCCGTTGGACAGAAGCATACCCGGTTTCAGATTACACTGCTCCGACTACTGCCAAACAGTTAGTTCGAGAATTCTTCCCACGGTACGGTTTACCACGTGTTGTCTACTCAGATAACGGCCAGCCGTTCTCATCCGAACTAATGAAACACGTTTCCCTTTTGTTAGGCTACCAATGGAAATTCCACTGTGTCCGGCATCCCGAGGCCGCAGGTCTCGTGGAACGCCATAATCAAACTCTGAAAATTAGATTGTCCAAAATATGTAGGGAAAAAGGTGTCGATTGGATAGTAGCCTTACCAGTTGCACTCTTTTACATGAGAATGGTAGCACATTCTCGAACAGGGCTATCTCCGTACGAGGTGATCTTCGGTAGACCACCAAATATGTGGGGGACGCCTATACCTCGCAAAATCACTGATGTTGACTGTAATATGCTGACAGATTACCTGGCTTCCTTGATGTCTGCACTACAATCTTGTCGTTCACAGGTAGCCGCAGCTTTTCCCGATAATACTGAGGTGAAGCCCCATGACGTGGTTCCTGGTGACCTGGTTTTGGTCAGGAATTTCGACCGGAAGACCCAACTGGATCCTAGGTGGAAGTCGCCTAAGTTGGTTCTACTGACTACAAGGACTGCCGTGAAGATTGAGGGTCGCAAAGGGTGGTTGCACTCGAGTCATATCAAGAAATTTTATGGACTACCATCCAGTGTGAATACTCAACCCTGTATTCCCCCACAGACAGACTCAAAGCTCCCCTTGGTTGAGAAATCAAAACCAGAACTTTACAAACTAAAATTGAGGTCTAGTAAGTCAGACAATTTGATTGTTTAAGTCCTCTCCAAGGTGAATCGGTTGAATTAGTCTCTGACATGTATCCTCTAGACCGGAATAGAGAAAGAAATCAACAGATGCAGCTGAAAAAACATGCGTATTGTAAATCACTTCGTAGTCACTGCACAGTAACATTATTAATTTTGTTTTTTCTAAGTCTTCTGATCATTATTTTCAGCATACTATTGCATATGTATTACCCTATTCTTAAGCGTGCTTACAATGTAACTGCAGAACATTCTTTTAGCGAATTACCTCCGCATGAGTTGTCATATAGATTTGCGCTGCGCAACAACACATTTATTAGTATGTTACATCATTCCCATCAGACCAGCAATGCCACAAATTGTTGGATATGTGGCCGACTCCCTCCCTATCAAAACTATAAGGGAGTTTTGCCCCTCTTTCCATATCCGTTCACACACAATGGCTCCTGTGGAGCATGGTTTAGTTTGATTAATTCCCTAGATTCAAATTCCGCAGTTTATCAAGACAACTGGGTATGGGGAAACCTGAACCTAGTTTTGCTTAAAGTCTGCTACCCTAACAAGGAGGGACTTCCCAAAAGAACAGGAACTGATCTAGAAAATGAAGTATATGGATTAGGTAATTTTACACTTAACCTCATGATCCTGAACGTTGAATCTGAAGCTACACCAATCTTGCCCGCCATGTCAGTATTCCCAGTAAAAGGGGAATTATGTGTAAGAAAGAATGGTTCCATACACATGGGCCATAGTAAATGCACCACTGTAATAAAATTCAGTGATCAAGGCAAGTCTACATTTAGAGCTTCCCATCATTCTTACTTCATATGTGGCCAGACCGCATATATATGTCTACCTTTAGATTGGGATGGTACCTGTTACATAGCATTCCTTCTGCCACCTGTTTTCCTAGCCCCTCCTGATTATCATAGAAATACCCATTTAGTACACAATAGACAGCAGAGAGATCTCCCAATTGTCGATTACACTGAAACAGCATGGGAAAAATACACAGATTTCAATAAAGGGTTCTTCCCTTATATAGGTACAGTCACTAATAGTAAGCTGATACGTAGATTAACCAGAACCCTTGAAGCAGTAGTGAACGAGACTATCTCCGCCTTAGGCAATTTAACAGAAGAGCAGTCTGCTATGCGGATTGTTGTGCTTCAAAATCGTCTTGTCCTTGACGTCATCCTGGCCGATAGGGGCGGAGCTTGTAGGGTCATCGGATCAAGTTGCTGCATTTTCATACCAGAAAATTCACCGTCAGTATATAAAGCCATAACCCGCCTTCATAAGATTATAAGCCAGATACACCAGAGTCCAGGCACCTGGACTTGGTCCGGTTGGTTCTGGGGCGTGTTGTCAGCCTGGGGATGGAGAATCCTATCCTTCCTAGGTATTGGCTTTCTCATACTATTCAGTTGCTGCTTATGTCTACAATGTGGGCCAGCGATTTGTGGTCTGTGTGCCACATCGTGTATCCCACATCCAAGTTTTCGTTCAAGATCCCGGAAGAAGAAAGAAGAACAAATGATGCTATATGAACAGATCGATGGATTGATGAAGATCGATATCTCCTGAGGGTCCGTAGGGGACAAGGAGGGAATGAGGAAATATGAATTTTGTGATCAGATTATGTCCCCTATCGTAGACCCCAACGGCTCCATGTACATGCTATAAGTACATGTATGTTCCCTCCTACTCCAGTTTTGAAGACGCAAATATATGTGCGTCCACCGTCAACATGTCCTCTTTCAGATCCGCCATGAATGGGTCAGATATTCCATTCCTAAGTATGAAAGGCCACCGACTTTATGTGGTTCACTTTCCACATTTTACAGATTCAGGCGAGTAGGCCCTGAATTCTGTCATCAAGCCTTTTCCTGCCTTCTGCCTCTGAAAGCTCCAGTCTGAGCCTGCATCTGTGTCCATGAACTTTGTCCTACTCCCTGCGCGGCTAACGGTGCCTGATCCAGCATATTGCCTGCCAAAAACTGTATTTCACCTTCAAGATTATCTACTCCGCTCCTCATCCGATGCATTCCTGTCTAGTAGTTTAGGTAAACATTCCTCCAGCTACCGTGCAAAGAACCAGGCCTCGCTGTCCTCCTGCAAATAATTCATAGGCCCCGTTACCATGGAATATTCCTACCCCCTCGCATCTCATGTAGACACTTAGACGCTTGTACACGCACTAACAGTCAGTATAGAATAGATTCTACTCTAGAAACCTTTCCTTTTGGATAACACAGTTCTTTAAACATAGGATATTAGATATGATTTGGGATTAGGTTGACATAACCCCCAGACTTCTGTCTCCACATGTAGAGCTAAATGTCAAGTCCCCTTCACTCTCTAGTTGCACGTCAATCACACGTCATGCGGCTGCGCGCGCATCTCTGCCAAATATTTCTGCTGACATTGCAGGATTCTTCTATGGATCCACCCACTTGTGACATCATGTATGATGACGTTTATTAAATTCCACCCATATATCCGCCCCTATTAGTTACGTATGCACCTTTTATCTGTATTATCAGCTGTTACGCCTCTTGCATCTGTTTCACTGTAATGCATTTTTCTATAAAACTGCTTATCTGTCAATAATATATGCCCTTCCTTCCTGAACTTTCGTGGTGATGGAATAGAAAGCCTACAATTCGAATTGTATTCCTTTGTATAGGAATAAAGCCTTTTAAAACCTCTAATACCACGGATTCTGCCTCTTATATTTACTGAGTTATTCTTAATAGACTTTACCGCATAAAAAATAGTACCGGTAATTAAATATTTACCACACTATGGATTGAGAAAAAGGGAGAGATTAGTTAACGCATCAAAGGGAGTTGAGAATAAGAAGAGGAGCAAAGATCATTTGTTGCAATGCATTTGTAGTTCAAAATGTAGTTTAGGAGATTTAGAATAGGGCTTAGGTTTCGGAAATTAGGAATAGGTCAACTCGATACTAGTGCTAAAGAAGATCTGATTTAGAAAAGCAATGTTACTGCCTTTGCCTGTCAAAATATTTTTGGGGAGATTAACTGTACCATCAATCTATTTTTTTATCTTCTTGACATCAGCACCCAAGGGCAAGAAGAGGACTTCGGTGGCAGGTCAGGGATCTGTGGGTGTCACCACCAGTGCCCCGGTGGGTGGAAGTACCAACACCAACAGAGCCGCTAACGGATCTGCTGACCCCAGTAAGTCCTTTTATTAATATTGTTATTATTTCCCTAACTTTTACCTCTACCATTCAGAATAATCTTTCCTTTTTTTACTGTGCCTTTCTCCTTTTTTTCAACTCCTCATTGTTCTATCTAATGTTTGTTCTTGCTATCCCTGCATTATTCTAGTTTTTTTCTATATTTCATGTTTTTGTAGCAGACTTCTTCCTGTCTGCACTAGCCTGTAGCTTTCTTCTGTTTTGTTAGTAAGCTTTCCCTCTCTGCTTATATGTATTATGGACTGATATTGTAAGAATAAAATAACATATTTTAGGACAGGTACTCTACTGTGAAGAATCCATGCCCAGGTAAGCTATTATATGCATGTTTGTTGAGAAGGCTTTCTTTTTCTTGCTCATGCTCAAACGGTAAAATGAGAGAGTGGCTATGGTTATGAAGGAACCAGCCAATGTTGTTATGTGTATAATTCATTTGTACAGTAAAATACCAGCACTTTTGAACTGATGACAGTGCAAAATGACTGGAAAGTAGTATGAAGATCAGATATAATGCTGCCCTTGACTTTGCAGAAGTTGAAGGGATATACTTACACTTACTTTGCTTGAATATTGGTGTACTTAAGGGGAGTCTTGTACAATGGTCAGTTGTGCTGTTATAACACACCAGTTGGTGCCTATTTGTCCCCATACTACTCTTGTCTACAAAACATGACACATATATGTTCTACTGATGTGCATCTGTGTACAGCATCTTCTGAAAGCTGACAGAAGTGTGACAGTCAATTTGAAATGGAAGCTGTGCTGCATGGCAACTTCCATTCCAATTGTGGCATCAGATGGAAATGTTACTCATCCCTAGTAGTAGCACTGCAGTGTTGTGTGTAGGAAGTTCTGGACAGCAGACCTTTAGCTTGTTGCCGGTCCTGTGTGGATAGGTTGTGGTATGTACATGTATGACTTTAGTTGACAGTGTCACAGTACAAAGGTCTAGGTTGAGAAGGTGATGTTAAGTGTAGCTACACACATGTGATATAAATTTGTACTGTCTCACACGTGCAAATGGAGCAGACAGTGGTCCTGACACCCGGGTGCTTGCCTTTGCTCAGGTCATGTGACATACGATGCATGGTCTCATGCAAATGGCACCGATAATGTCCAAACGCTTGTACTATTAGTGGTCTGTGGTGATGTGTAATGTGTATTGTGATGATATGCTTGCAAGTTGGTCTAAAGCACATGTTTCACACCTATGTCTCCTCCTATTCCAGCATCTACAGAGGGCAGAGAAGGGAACTGGCCCAGGACTGTTGGGGTTGCAGCTGGCCAGTATTGCCTCACGCAACAATGACTCTGAATTCACTGCTGGCACGGAGGAAGAGGGGAGTACCCTTGAGGGGATAGATAAAAACTCCTCAACATCATCTTCTTCATCTGCCCCAGATGGCAACTCCCTGGTGGTGGTGGACCAAACAAAAAAACTACCTGCAACATATCAGTCCACCACCGTTTTCCATCTCTATCCTCCCTGCTGCTCCCAAACCTGCTGTGTATGGCCACTCATCAAAGCAGTGGAGAATCTCTTTCCAACCAGGCACCTCAGCCCCTGCTCCTGTTTCCGCAGCTGCCCTGAGTGTGGAGACTATAGACACCCTGAGAGAGATCTCTGTCAGCCAAACATCAGTGATGAATGTCCTCCAGGAGCAAGGCAACAAGATGACCCAGTCTGTTGCCTACCTGGAGGGCATTCACTCTGGCCTTGGAAGGCTGGAGAAGTCATTTCAGCCTTCAAAACACCCACCACACCTCCTGCCCTTTCTACATTCATCCGTAGCCCCACAACTGCCCAATGAACATGGACATCTTAGCATGCATCCACATTATGAACCACAAGTAGCACGCTCCAAAACAGAGGTAAGACACAAACACAGCACAGACACACACCAGTCACTCACCGCAATCACCATAACACCCACTGACTCCCACACAGACACCGTACCCACAGTTCCAGCCACATCCACTCCCATAGACACACACAAACACACTGCAACCACTACAACACCAATACACACCCACGACAATATACAGCATGATAGTACACCATCCACTACAACAACAGCAAATTCACACACAGACCCAACACTCATGACACAAGGCACATACACTACACACAGGACCAAGCCACACAGACGTTCACCATCCACAGGGCAAGACCCACAGAGACATTCCCGCACCAAACACCCATCCACGAGTCAGTCCTCACATTCCTCTACCTCCCACACCCAAACCCTCGACTCAACTACTCCCAAATCTCCCCTGGCCCTAACCATGATTGCCCTTTCCCTCTTCCCTGCCACTGATGGCCCTCACCTTTAGAAACCCAAGAGTGCTGAACCAAAGAGGGCCCAATTCCCTACTCTACCACTTGCCACCCAGCATCACCTCCTGCCAAGAGGAGGAAGACCAAACCCAAACCCCAGTTTGACTCAAGGTCTCACCGCGTGTACATCCACCAGTATCCTTAGGGGTTACAAATTGCTCGAATAGTGCACCCCAGCCCTCCCAATCCCAAATCCAGCCCTTCCACAACCCAGACCAGCCCTCCAAAATCCAATTCCACACCTCCCACAGCCCAAACCAGCCCTCCCAATCCTGACCTCAGTTCCCCCAAAAAGTGAATATACCCCCCTCCAATTTTTTACATTAGGTGACTGGCCTGTCTATTTGATGCTCCTATCCCATAAGTCAGTATGTTCTGCCCTTGGAACAGTTACTGGATTTACAGAGGGCGTAGATCAATGTTAAGTGGATGCTTGTCTGTGATGAGGTACCGTTGTTGGACACATTGATGTGGCAGGTGTCTGCTATCTGTTTCTCTCGTGCTCAAGAAGAGGTCTTCTGTTGTCGATTGGGGGAGGGATTTACTCTGTCACCGAAGCCTGTCTGATGTACACGAGTAGCTAACTTCCACACCTGTCACCTGTACCTCTGTAAGTGTCTTTTTGTTATACACTGTGACATTGTTGATCCTTGTTACATGGCACTATGGCATGCTTTGTGAAACTGCAACTTATTTGGCATCAACAGTTGAAAAGGAGAATTGCCTATTGCCAATATTTGCTACTTGCATCAGTTGTTGCACTCTGACTTACTGCTATTGACTTTTGTTGATGCTGCATTTATGTCCTGCCAACAGTGGGGATGGAGTGTTGTCACAATATTAGTTATACCATCTCTGGCTTTATGAGGTGTTACAGCTGAATATTTGCTTATTTCTCACACCTTTAGTATGTGTAACCTATGTAAGGATTTGTTGTGGAACATATAAGCATCTGTTTAGTCTATCTACAGAGACTGACATCAGATATACCCAGGGACACTTCAAAACATGATTCACAAATCACACTACTCTATGTTTTCTTAAAGGGCCGTCAGGCCACCTAGGCCTTGCAGTGTGTAGATTGGACTGGGTGAGGTTTGTAAGTTGGTTTGGCAAATTTAATTTTGACCATGTTGTTTGACAACTTTTATGTGCATCTGTCAATGTCTTCGCTTTTCACCAGCCATGGCTTTTTTGGGTTTTGTCATTGGTACATGGTCTCTGATACAATACACCTCACACATGGCTCGTTCCAGGAATCTGTCCTTCATGATGTGTTGTGATTTGTCTAGGCAGTTTTTTCCCTCATACGGAATAGTTGTGTATGTTGTAAGTGTTTGTGTTCATAGGTAATGAGACTGTGGGTGTGTTGTGATGTGGATCTTGGAAGTGACATCACAGGTCATGCAGGGTGGTACTGCTACTGACGTATTTCGTGTTGTGAATCATGATGATTGTGGCTGGCATGAACTTCCCTATGTATATCTGACAGGGAACATAAACTTATTTCTGGTGCGACGAACCAGCCCAACATGGCAACATGACAGGCATGAAGCCCACTTGTAAGCACGATCACTACTTATCAAGGTTTCCCTGCATGATAACTGGGACATATATTAGTGACTCACACAAACATGCTGACAAGAATGCGCTTGGACTCTTGGATGTGGGCCCATGGAATAACAAAGGGATCTTAGTGAAGTGATAATAGGTCACTTACTGGTGGTTAGCTGCATGATGTTGCCAAATTTCGTTGTCATAGAGTAGGTAAAGCAGTGTCAGGACCTGTAATGGTGGGTCCATGGCAACACAGGAGGTAGGCTGCTGTGTTGATGTCCATTGCGCCCTTATGTGCCTCCTTTTCCGCCAACTAGAGCAATGTGGTTGGACCGCCTCGGCAAGGTCATCGGAAACATGCATAGTAATTGGACAGTCTCATCGGCCATTGTGTGGCTCTCCGATTAGTTCTGATGAGCCTTTCTGATGCCTTAGCGATCGTTAACTCATCTAGCTTAGCATCTATGGCATGAAAGAGTAGCCTGCAAGGGAATTTTAAAGGTCTGTGAAAGTAACTTCACTCATACTTTTAGCATACTTTTAGCATGCCAGAGCAATTTATGCATTACAATGAGATGAAGAGTTACCGAAATATGTATCGTAAGAAAAAAAGGCTTACTTATCCTTACCTGCTGAGTGTGATGAATCCTGTGATTTAGCTTAAGCATCCCCACACATATCTTACACTAAAGAATTGAGGGCCATTGGGCCAGATGTACGACCATTTCTTTGCGGTCTCAAACGGGAAATCGGCTTTTGTGACCGCAAAAAAGGGTCCTGGCATGTACAAACGCTATTTAGCGAGTCGGTGACTCGCAAAATAGCGTTTGCAACTCACTATTAGGAAGGGGTGTAGGAAGGGGCGTTCCTTCTGAATAATGAGTCACAATGGAATGTACCATTGTTTTGCGACCACATTGGCGGTCACAAAACACTTGTACTTTACCTCCTATTTCAAGTAGGTGGTTCACCACACACAAACGGGAAGGGGTTCCCAGGGGACCCCTTCCCCATTTGCGAGTGTGTGCGAAAATATTTTTTAAGAGCCAGCAGTGGTCCCAGGGACCACTGCCTGCTCTTAAAAAATGAAACAGAAACGTTTCATTTTTCTTTTTTAAATGCATCCCGTTTTCCTTTAAGGAAAAAGGGCTGTATTAAATAAAAAAGTTCTTTATTAAAAAAGCAGTCACAGAAATAGTGGGCTGCTGACCCCAGCAGGCCATCATCACTGTGAGTGCTGGCCATTCCTAATGGGGTCGCAAATAGCACCTGCCTCATGAATATTAATGAGGCAGGTAATTTGTGACCCTATGAGGAATCTCTAACAGTGTCTGAGACACTGTTGCAAATTGCATTTTGCGAGTCGTAAAGCGACACAATTTGCGAGTCACAAAAAATGTAAGGGTTGTACATCTGGCCCATTGACTTTTACTACCAAAGGAGGGATACAGGGGAAGATAATTTAGACATTTTGTTTTGCATTTGCTCATCCAATAGTAGTATCATTTAATGTAGTAAGAATAAGGAAGCATGCTCATAGAGATGCTAGCTAATGACACTGTTTCTGCTTTATATAACATTACTGATGAAACAATTGCAATGTGTAGCATGACTTTGCCAAACATAATGGGCCCAATTCACAAATGTAAAGTGAGTTTCAAGTCTAACTTTATGACTTTCTGTATTCACAAAGGGCATTTATGAGTAGTAAATGTCCTTTGTGATTACCAAAAGTAGTAAAGTTAGACTTTCGTCTCACTTTACCTTTGTGAATTGAGCCAAATGGCTTTAAATCTGATTTTAGCAAAGGAGGGTGGGGTCTGAAAGGTAACTAACACACAATGTTGGACTGTTATCACTGTCAATACAAGGAGCATACACAGGCTTATATTTGATATCTCAAAGTTTTCATAGAAAGAGCATGAAATGGGCAAACGAGAATTTTGAAAAAAGATCGGAGACCAGCAAGAGAGTTGGGGAAAGTAGGTCCTAGGCCTTTTGGGATTTGTGATCAGTGTGTTCTTACTCTAGTTTCGACTAATAGGCATAGGACCTAGTTTATATTCAATGGGCCCGATTCACAAAGGTAAAGTTAGACGAAAGTATAACTTTACGACTTTCAGTATTCACAACGGGCATTTACTGCTTGTAAATGCCCTTTGTGAATACCAAAAGCTCTACCCCACATGTTGTTTCAGTGTCAAGGCTTTCTCTGGCCAAGAAAAGGAATGCTCTGTAGAGTACTTTAAGGCCTTTGGTGCAAGCAGTGCTGGTGTGTGCCTGACTGCCAGTCCCCTATAGGTAACAGGACATCACCTGAAGTGTTGATCACTTGTTGAAAGAGCTGTATATCCATTCTAAAGTCACTGGAAGTGCGCCACCACTCATCAGCGTGCATGGGCATGCCCTCAGGTAACACGCAGGCCAAGGCTGACCTGTGAGTACTGATCCCACTTGTGAGCAGGTAAGAGACGGACCACACATATGGTTTTGGGGTGATTTAATCTGCACCAGTGCAAGATTAGCGCTACTCCTTTTATCCTCCTTTGTGAAACGGTGACCACCCAGAACTCAAGCGAGAGCCTAGGGACAGTGAGGGAGCGGGGTAAGTGCAGCATTCATCACAGTATCCCCGAGAGACACTAAATTGATTCATCCACCAGAAGTGTGTAGGGTAGTGTAAAGTCCATTACTTAATGAAGTACTTTCATTTCTGACGTTCACTTGATTGGGTTGCGACCATGAAGCTTGAGCTGCAGCGACCACGAAGCTTGAACTTGAGGATTTGGTCTAATAAGGCCATCAGGGTTTTAAATTGATCTTACCGAACTAGTTGAAAGTAGAAAATGGTGTAAGCCTGCCTTGACTCTCTTACGCAAAACAACCATTGATCACATTGGTATTTACTTTAATCTGATCAGACCCTTCCCTGTGTTCTAAGTCAAGGAAGTCTAAATTAAAATTGATATTTGGATATTGGTCTCTGCCAGAACAGCAGAGTCTCCCTGTGGTAGTTTATAGGGAAAAGTAATAAAGTGTATTTATCTCTGGGGATGCCGCGGGACTCTTGCCTTCGACTAGTTGGCTGCTGGGTCCTGCCGGAGGGGGACTCCCTGTCCTAGTGTGCAATGCCCCAGAAGGAGGGGCCAAGGACAGAACTCTAGAGCTTTTAAGCACGTCTTCACTTCTGCGACGCGGACACCCTGGGACTCTTGCCTTCCACAACTTGGCTGCCGGGCCTAGTGGGACTCCCTGTTCCAGTGTGCACTGCCCCAGAAGAGGGGGCCAAGGACAGTACTCTAACGGTTTTAAGCACATCGTCATTCCCACGACCCATCCTTGCCCGTCATTGCCAGGAAGAGGGAGGGCAGGGCCACCCACCTTGAGTTCGGTTCAGTACAGCTGCGTGAGGGGTCACATCCTATTTTGCAAGGTACTGTAACTAACCCGTTAGTTTCCCTGCTGGTCTATGTTTAGCTTTTATCAGTCCCTCACGCTGTGATTTGAAACTGACTTTTTCTTGGTTGGAAACTGATTTGGACTTTCGCCCCTCCCTGGACAATTGATTAACTGAATTGAACTAATTATAAGCTATGTCTATTTTGATTTTTAATCCTCCTCTCTCCCTATTGTGTGTAATTTGAAGGGCTCCTTGTTTTGTATTTGCTATATTGGGAGGGACCCAGCCTCTTGGCGACAACTAAACTCCCGCTGCTGAAGCATTCTCAATTACTCCCTCATGATAATTATCCTGAAAAATAGCGAACAGATTCAGAGTAGAGATTGTTACCTGCCCGTGCCAATGAGGGATGGGGAAAAGGAAAGCTACTGAGGGCACAGGGGGGAGGCAGCTGGAAAAGGCAAGAATGCAAAAATGCCCACCAAACAGCTGAAGCACACAGGCAACAATTGCATCATGGGTCGCATTGATTGCCTGATAAGTGAATGCAAAGGTGCCTTAGTTGCCTCACCAGGCCCTGATCCCTGTCCTGCCGTTAGGCAATCTTCCACCAGTTTTACCAGCCCCAGTGACCCACCTTCCACCCCAGATATGTTCAGAAGATGACCAACCAAGTGGGCTTTGTTGAGCAAACCGGGGGAACTGTCTCATACTGTGAGGGTCCATTACCCACCCTTAAGTTCCATTACACACCATATAAGCCAGCCTGAGCCCGCACCTGAGTGCACCAATAGGTTCGTCCCCCCCTTTCTGATCTGATTGATGACTCGCTGGACCATCAGTCCCCAGATGGGCTAGGCGAACCAGTATCCGCACCTGTCTCTCACCACGGGTGTAAGAACCAGTGCACTTACTAGCTCATCAGCGACCTTAGACCTGAGGTAGGGACCTTAAGATCTATGATTGACGGGCTTACTACTTTGCTTTGGTATTTATCTCGAAAAAATAGTAAAAATATTTTATATACATGTAAATGTTATTTGATTTTATCTATTTATTTTAAATATGTTAAAGCAAATTAAAATAATTTTGCTGAAGTTTTACATTAAAAAATAAATGCCCACCAAAAGTAATTTTTTATACATTAATAAATATTCAAAGTAATGTATAGAATTAATGTAAAGTAGTTATTAGAATTGTTTAAGATACTTTATATGTATGTAAATTTTTAAATATTTTAATTTTCTAATTTTTATTGAACATTATTTCTAATTGGGTTTAATTTGAAGTCCCTATCTCCATTATATTCTATTGAATGGTATTGCAGAACCAGTAGTAGGCAAATTATGCGCTGGTGCTGGCTGAAAGGACAGGAATGCATAGTCTCTTGTAAATACAGTGCATTCCTGCCCTTTCGAATTGTAAATAAGGCCCTAAATGTAAGAAAGACTGGTATTAGACCTGACATCCCGCAGACATCTTGCCTTCACCCAGCCTGTTTTGCTGAATTTGTTTTTGTTGTATTTCCCTAAAAAATGTTAAATTGGCTTGCACCTATTTTGCCACATTCAATTTACTTGCACTTCCCTAGCAAATGGTACTCCATGTACCCAGGTCCTGTAAAGCAAACACTACAAGTGGGCCTGCAGCCCTCATTGTGCTACCCACCAAAGTAGCACTTTAAAACATGTCTTATTTTGATCTTTCAACCTGTAATGTAGTTTAAAATTGCAATTTAGTCCTGGCAAAACAAACCTTTTTCCAAGCCTAAACCTTCCTTTTCATACTTAACCATCACCCCTAAGGTAGGACCTAAAAGCTCCTGATGCTTGGTGCATGGTATTTAAAAAGTGAGACAGGTGGTTTTAAGTTTTACATGTCCTGGCAGAGAATACGTTCATTTTCATTGCTGTAAAGCCTGCCTCTCCCATAGACCAATATGGGTTGCCTTTTTCCCCTTAATAAATGTTAACTTTGGTTTAGGAACAGGTAGAAAAAAACTCCTTCGTCTTTTTTGAATGGTAATTTTAAATGTCCTTTAATGGTAAAATCAAATTTTAAGTTACAATTGAAAAAATGCCACTTTTAGAAAATTGCCTTTTTTTGCCCAAACTAACTTTTTCTTTCTGTTAGTAGGGCGGGTCACATAAATGCAGCTGGATCTCCTGTGATGGGTATTGATTCCTTCCAGAAATGGGGACCAAGGGGCTAGGTGTGGACAGGATTGGCCACCCTGCCAGGATGGCCGTGGAGGGGTTGTACCCAGTCCCACATACACTTCAAAGGGCATAGCCTACAGCACACACAGAGAAACCTGACACCAGTCCTGCCCCTGCTTTTTATCACCCTAGACAATTTGGAGCCAAACTCAGGAAGGGGGAAGGGGGAAGGGGAAACAAAGGGGGCATCCCCACCAACAAGCTGGCACGGGATAAAAGTTGACCTTCACAGACCTCACATTAGATCAATAGTAGACCTGTGGAAGATTCAGAAGAAGGACTGCCCTACTGACCTGCTGTTAGAAGCACTGCACTGCTGCCCCGCTGTCTGAGGAAAGAAGGCTGTATCTGCTCATTTGAATCTGGGCCCCTTGAGTGACTCCAAGGTCTGACTGGCTAGCCTCGTGTGAGCTTCAGGGACACAACAAGCTTCAAAAGGCCTCTTTACAATGGCCCACCTGACTAGCACCAACTGGACCTGTCAGAATCTGCCTCAGCTCTACTGCTGCCCTCTGCAGAAGTGAGTTCTGATCCCAAAGAGGTGCCCCCCAGGACCCGGACCCTGTGTGACAAGACTCTGTCGCCCGCGATCACCACCAATGCGAAGCTCTGGTGAGACCGGCTTTTGCACCGACAGCGACCATCAGTGATGACCGGCAACACAAGCGCTGCACTTAACATTACAACAAAGACAGTTCGCGGTGAACGCCAATGATAAGCTCCAGCAAAGACTGTCCTTGATGTCCAACTAGCTCTTCGAGCTACAGCGACAACCGCCCGCGTCATTCAACCAGCTCTACAGGGTCGACTGTCTGCACCCCTCGACCTGCCCCTCACGGCCTCCCCCCACGCAAATGTAACTCTTCGAGTCAGGACTTGAGAAGGTAACTTTTCAGTGCACACAGCCTGGACCCTGCATCCAGCCCACACTTCATGGTGGAGGTCTAAACTTGTATGTTTTACCCCAGTCTGGTGTGGCCAGATGACTGCGAATGCTTTTTTGCTGCTATTTTCACTCAAATGAAAATAATCATATCTCCAGTTCTACTGATTGGATTGCATTCATTCTGGTGTCATTTTATTTATCAAAATCTACTCTATCTGTCTATATTGGTTTGGGATTTTTCTTGTGTTGTGGTTTCACTCTTACTGTTTATGTCCTGCATACATACTTTACACATTGCCTCTAAGTTAAGCCTGACTTCTTCTGTGCCAAGCTGTCAGACGGCTAAGCACAGGTTATTTTAGTGACTTTTATGGCACACCCTGACAAGGATTGTGTTTATTATTTGAGTGGGGCTTCCACCCCTCTCAACTAATAACCAATTTTTCACATAAAGTTGAATAGTTGAACTCTTATCTCAAAGAAGGAAGAGAGCACCCCAATGTCATGCATTGCACCCTACAAGATCGGTCCCATCGTCCATGAATGACATTTACATCTAAGGATCTTGAATGAAGTATTAGCACATGAACGAATATTATGAGAGTTTGAATATTTAGCACAGGATACGAAAGATTGTGGCGCAGAACAAAATATCTTGTGACGAAAGAGCTTATGTAAAAGGCTGACATGTTTGAAAACAACCCTCTTTTTCACTGGTAACGAGTGACATTTTCTGAATTTGTCTGAGTTTCTTCGGACCAAAAATAATATGAGCTGGTGCATTATGAATATATTCCAATCACTTTTATGCATTGATATGGATCCCTAAATAAATAAGATTATGAAAATGAAGTTGCAAATGTGCACGCATAAATGACTCTTATTTTTAGCAGCAAATTGTGAAAGGGGAAGACACGCCATAAACCTTTCACAGAGTAAAAACATGATTTTGAAACTGTTGCAGTGTTGGGTAGACAAACACTTTCACTGGGATGGAGCACCGCCCCATTCAAGGCCAAATCCATGTAGAAGAAGCGTTAAAAGCAACAAAAACACGGGGCAAACCGTAGAACATAGGTGGATATGAGTACAACTATTTTTAGGACAACAATGTCCATCAAGGTATGAACTGTAGTGTCCTAGCATGGACACGTTCTAGTGTTCATAAGTGTATGATCTACACTTTACACCCACCCACCACCTACGTCACTGGGTCAGGTGACTAGGCTAATAAAAGGGCCGAGCGCACGTGCTCGTGGCCAGTTAACCCACCATATAACCATGTGTCTGCGTCAGTGCTTTCTAGCATGAGGGCCTAGGGCCCCAAACACAACAATGGCGACGAGGGTTGTGAGCCCCAGCGTGCCGCAGCAGCCCTTCCGTTCGTGAAGGGGAGAGGAGTGATCCCACTAAGGTCACCCCCCCTCTACAGGAAGGCGCGACGCGCCGACAAGACAGCCGGGCGAGTCGGAGCCCACAGCACCGCCGCGGGCAAGCACAGTGCCCCGGAGTCGAAGCGTGGCAGTCGGGTGCCCACCCCGACCTGCCGCGGTGCCGAGTAGCGCCCAGAAGGAGAAGTGCCGACCGTGCGGAGCCCACCCGCATCGGCCGTGACCTGCCCAGTGAAGGAGGGGCAGTGCGGACCGTGCGGAGCCCACCCGCATCGGCCGCGACCCGGCAAGTGGCGAGGACCACGCGGAGCCCACCCGCGAGGAAAGCAGAGGCCCGCCGGCCGAAGGTGAGGAGCCGCGCGAGGAAGCCAGCGGGAGCTCACCCCGTGCTTCCATACGCCTCAGACCGCAACGGCTGACACTGAGTGACCCCATCCGAAGCGGGAGCCCACCCCGCGTGAGGATCGTGGGCGAAAAGGAAGCACCCGGCCCGTGGCCGGAGAAGTGCAGCACTAGTACTTCCCCCCCCCGCGGCCCGTGTAGAGTGAAGGCTGCCGCAGGGGCGGGAAGTGAGTGAAGACCGGCGCACTGGAGCGCCGCTCACAGTACACCTCAAATCAACGCTGCAGCGGTGAGGAGCGTGCTCCGCAAATGCACCCCCGCCCCCCTCCCTGCCGCGCAAGGACTGAACGAAGCTGCCGCGGGCAGGGAGGGCAATTAAGAAGTTACGTAGTGGTCGCCAATGGCCATCGGAGAATGCCCCACCTCGCGGGACCCCCAGTCGGCGCATCGACGTGTGGCCTCGGTGTGAGCACTGAAACTTAAGGCGGAGCCCACCCGCGGCAGGAGCAGGGACCTGTATCCCCTGTCCAGCAGCAGCACCTCTCCCCCGCCCCGGCCAGCGAGTGAATGAAGGAGCTGCCGAGGGCGGGGAGAACAACGTACGGGACAGCGTGTGGCCGGCAGCGCGCTCCAAAGGAAAGGAAAAGTTTTAAATAAATGCGCTAAGCCTCGTGGCAGGCAACAGAACGGAGGCGCGCCTGAGGCGGATCGGTGCGCTAGTACATAAATAAATTAATGGGCGCGCGGTAAGGACAGCGAGATGTAATGCCCTACCGCACAGGACCCCCAGCAGAGCCTTCACGAGCAGCACGCAGCCAGCGCTGCCACTAATGAATAAAACACTGCGTGAGAGCACCAACTGCCCATATGCTCAATAGGGTGATGCCTCATCCTCTCTGCAATGCCTGTGCCCCCTGCCTTTTAAATAAATAAAAGTAAGGAAAAAAGACTTACCTGCTGCCACGTGTCCTGGACTCCACTGCTCTGCTCCAACTCCAGCCCCATCTGGACTCCACTGCTCTGCCTGGCTCCAGCTCCCCTCCAGCCCTCTACACTCTACCGGAGCCTGGGGAAATGGTGGAAAGGAAAACAAGGCATAGAGTTCTGGCAGTACAGAAGGTTGCTGCTGAAGCCAAAGAAAAGCAACACTGCCACCCAGTGGCCACCGGCAGTACTGCAGCAAGAGGAAAACCAACAAGCCTACAGCAAGCCAAGGAAGTCCAGCAGCTACAGGAGACCGACGGCAAGGGAGAAGAGGCAGCAAGGCACGTACCGCAAGGTCTGACGGAGGCGCGATGGTGAGCGCACGGGAGTGCGACGGAGGCGCACAGGAATGTGCCAGAAGCGCAGGAACGCGACAGAAGCACAGGAAGAAGTGACGGTGTGCCACAGGGATGCAGCGCCATCCCGCAGCGACAAGGAGGAAGAAAGAAGAACGGTGTCGAGCCACATCCACCCCAGCGAGGACTGCGCTGTCGCCGCATCAAGTGGAGCGAACCCTCGAGAGAACAAACGGACTCAGCGCAGAGGTACCCCGGACGCGGACAGTACACTACAGCGCCTACACAAGAGGAACCCACTGAAGAGGATGGGCGCAGCAAGTATCCAACACTGGCGGGCAAGGATGTCGAGCCCCACCCAGTGGCGCCAAGAAGCCACCACATCAAGTAATCATGATACTAGGAGCAACGCTACACTGAAGATGTACCACGACGGTACGAAGAGTAGCACGCACCAGCGCCTGACAAGGCAGCGGACAAAGGTAGTCACACGACGCGACACACCTCGTGAAGCCGACCAGCCAAATGGTCGCACCACAAAGGCCCAGCCGACCTGCCAAACGGTCGCAACGCAAAGGTCAAGCCGACCAGCCAAATGGTCGCACCACAAAGGCCAAGCCGACCTGCCAAACGGTCGCCCCACAAAAGTCAAGCCGACCAGCCAAATGGTCGCACCACAAAGGCCCCGCCGACCTGCCACATGGTCGCACCAAAGAAGCCGACTCGCCAGGAGTTGCACAAAGAGGTCTGACGCAAGACCGAAGATATCCTGCCAGTGATCGGCAGCGCGGACCGTCAAGTGGTCCAAGAAGCTCAAGAAGAACCAAAGCAACTGGTGAAAGGGAGAAGACCGAAGCGGACCATGAGCATGGCCCCACGAACTTCAACCGAAGTAACTGGTGACAAGGAGAAGATGAAGAGAAGGTCACGACCCTAACTCGGAATGCTGAGGAAGATGAAGAGAGTGTTCTCGGACGAGGACAAGACCAGGGGGAACACGTGCAGAGTGCGCGCGCTGCATGGAGAAGCCTGGCCAGATAAGAGGAGAACAGAAACGGTCCAGAGTAGGTCGTGAAGCGAAGAGATGAAGAGACCAGAGTGGCACGTCCGCCACTAAGAAGAAAGAAGACATCGCGGTGGCACGTTTGCCACTACAAGAAAAGAAGATGTCTGAGTGGCACGTTTGCCACTACAAGAAAAGAAGATGTCTGAGTGGCACGTTTGCCACTACAAGAAAAGAAGATGTCTGAGTGGCACGTTTGCCACTACAAGAAGGAAGATGATATCAGAGTGGCACGTCTGCCACTTAAAGGAAAAAGGGGAAAGAAAGATCTGAGTGGCACGGTTGCCACTATAAGGAAAAGAAGAAGTCAGAGTGACATGACAGCCTCACGGAGAAAGAAATAGAGGACAAGGAGAAGAGTGTGGCAAGACTACTCACACCTCAAAGACAAGGAAGGTGACAAGCGTCAGAACACAGTGCGCAAGTCCTAAAGAACACCCGTGGCACGGAGAAAAGACCATCTGTTTGATGATGCTTTCAGCACACCTGGGATCTGCAGAGGTGAGCAGGCCGGACCATTCGAAACACCCACCTTTGGGGTTACACGGACACTGGTCAATGCCAGCCGTGGTGACTCAGGGGCAAAGGCCTCAGGGATGCCGGTGAGAGAGAGTATCCCCGCGACGAGAGATGGTCATCAGCCGCCCTTCAGCAAAGGTCTCAGGAGGATGAAGACTTCGCGTGCTTAAGACAGGAGCCAACAGCCACCCTCCAGGTCTGACTGCGGCATCTGAGGTGAGACCTGCCGTCTCCTCCGCACCCGTACTTATCGGCATGGGAGTAACACGATACAGGACACTGAACCCAGGCCAGATCTGAGGAAGAGGGCATCAAGGATATCCCGTGGCAGGGGAACACCTGTGAGAGGGGCATCCTGGTGAGAGGGGTGTCTTGCGAATAACCCGTCTTTCTGCAAAACAGAACACACGCCACCGATAAAGAAAAGGACTGGACTAAAAAGATAAATGGCAACATCTAGCGCTGAACCAAAAGAACTCAACAACTGCGTTTGTCGCCAAGAAAGTAAAGCGAAGAAAGACTGTGAGAGCAACTTCAAGGCAGAGCCGTCAAACAGACTAACTCCATCGAGCACCCATGACTGGTGCCACAGTGAACTGGTGATCGCCCGCGACAGGAAGAACATCGTCCGCGACAGGAAGAACATCGTCTGTGACTCCAGGCTGCTGAAGCGTGAGCGACTCTGCAGAAGTTTAGTCACTGTATTACGTCTGTATATATATTTCTTTTTTCCCCTAGGTTGGACATTTGACTCCGGGTTTTTGTTATTAAAGATTGGGAGGAATGTAGTGTCCTAGCATGGACACGTTCTAGTGTTCATAAGTGTATGATCTACACTTTACACCCACCCACCACCTACGTCACTGGGTCAGGTGACTAGGCTAATAAAAGGGCCGAGCGCACGTGCTTGTGGCCAGTTAACCCACCATATAACCATGTGTCTGCGTCAGTGCTTTCTAGCATGAGGGCCTAGGGCCCCAAACACAACAATGAACCATGAAAGTTATTTAAGAGGTACAGTCAATGTATATCTGTCTCTTCTGTGCAGCCCAAATCAGACTACACCTCATACGAGGGTCAGGAGGTCGAGACTACTGATAGCCTAATGCTGTTATTAGCTCCACTGGAAGGCAGAGATACAACACTGGAACCCGTCCCTATACGACAAAGCGCATATGTTATAGATAAGGAACAGCTATCCATACTGAGGCACATAATCACTCCGGGAAATGATAAGTATGAAACTCCGAGCTGCGTCAATGTCACTGAAGCACTGACAGGTCGCCTTTTATGCTCGACCCAGAGTAGTGTTCTCAGGGGTCAATTCAAGATGAGACTCTGTCATTACAGAAGGTCACAGGATATATACAATTCAAATTCTCCATGGATGCTTGAAGGCAACTCATCGATAGGTTTCATGGAGCTGCTGTGCAAATTGTCACATGCATACTCCTCCCATCAGGGATGTTGAGGTGGCAGGAAACAGAGCACTAGAATGGAGTACCATGCCATGTGCCATATCCAGTAATGTTTCTGTTGAAATGAAGACACTCTGAAACGGGTAAAGTTCAAGCGTCTTTATTCTGTCATCCACTCTCCGCTACTGACAGCCTGTTGAACATTCCAAGGTGAACTCTCAAGGACCGTCCCAAGAGGGAGGAAATGCGGGGGAGGAAAGGAAGCTACCACTAGGAAAAGGAACTGGGAAACACGTCAGGGAAGGTAGCAGGGGAAAAAGGAGAGAGATTACAACACATCTCCCTTCGTAGGGAAAGGAAACCAGGGGAAAAGGACGAGGTGCGCGGTAACATGAACCTGAGAGGTAACAAAGCTTGTATATATAAGTAACATGGAAACCCCCAGGGTCTGGAAGGCGAACAAGTCAAAACGCAAAATGTACACCAGCCTACCTGCAGACAACACAAGGAGAAGGGAATAACAGATCACCTCATGACAGTGAAAGAAAGGAAGGAAAGAGCGAACGAGGTAAGGCTAGAGACACAGGACGAAATCAAGCAGAGTAACTTACGACCTAACGGATGAAAACAAGGTATAACAACGCAAGGAAAACTGTACAAGGAGGAAGCGGAGAAGAGGCAAAGATGTACAAACAGTAAACTAATGCTTCCCCCATTTTCAATGAACAGTCCCAATGCAGTGAGATTGACATGCGTTCTACAAAATCCAACTTGCAACCTGTAAGAAAACAACATCAGTCATGTGGACTCGAACACCTGACCCTCCTCAACTCCTATGACGAGGTGAGGAACACTTTGAATGGGACTCTAACCCATAAGACGCCCTAAGAGGAAGCCCAAGTAAATGTACATGGTTAAAGCTCATAAATATGTGCCCAGTATGGGGTATCAAGGTAATAGTGGATGGGAGCGTACCCTTAACCCATGCCCTATTTTGGGGGTTCCACCCGTGCTTTACCTATGACGGCAATAATGTGTAGGCAAATGGGGCAAAACCCACCCCCACCCCTATGTAGGGAAAAAATCTATAGACATATGTAAACATGTAGCTGGGACCATGAATGCCAATGGCATGTACGTACCCACAGTACCTGAATGCAAACTGAAGCAATAATGTAAAGTGAGCAAAAGTTGCATGGACCAGAAACGTCCCATGCTTGTGAACGTAAATTGTAGAAGAACATATGTGAAAAAAACATTCAATCACTTTTCAAAATGTCCCAAATAATTGTGCAAACGTCCTCGTTGACCTGTGTCAGAAATAAAGTTCAAGGAGTGCGTGTCACCGTAGTACTGTGACCCCCACCTTAGTTGAATGACTCAACCCGAATTGGAGAGATGAACAAACTGGCAATCCTTGAAAACACTGACTGAGAAAACCAGATGTTGAGTTGAACATCGTACACTGACAGCACAGAGAAGTGTCAAACGCCTCAAAGCCCCAAAAGACTCACTTTATTACTGGTTGAGAAGTGGGAGAAGCAGCAACGATAAGACACAGGATACATGTAGAAAATGAGTATACACGATAGGACGCTGAGAAGAGCGTTTACTGGATGGCTGGCTGACATAGTCCGTGAAGACAGATGGATAGGCGTAATTTGACTTTAGCTCCGTAAAATAGCACCAAAGATTCCTTGAAGAAAACATGGCAGCACGTACAGGACGCACTGCAGGAAGGCTCACAGCGCGTTGAGGCAGGCAGACGTGAAGAAGCAGCAAAGGCAGAGTTCCAAACCTGACGTCACAAAGGGAACTCTAGCAGAAATGAGCTGCTTCGGGGATGAGGTAAACGCTGTACGCACAAGATAACGAACATTGTTTGACAGTTAAACTGCCGCTGAACAGGCAACCAATGTTTTCACGGTTAAACAGACACATGACAGCTTAGCATAACAAAATGAAGAGGGAAAATAACCTCACCACAGCAAAATATTTCAAAAGCAAGCGTCATCCAACGTAATGTGAACTGGAAACATCACGATGCAATAAATGTGTAATGACCCGTGCCCCAGTCGATGCAGACAGATACGTAGGCACAAAATAAACACCACAGACCTGATTGACTCATGGAAAATTGCCAGTCACCACATTGCCAACAGTGACATACACGATTATAAGACAGCGTGATGCCGATGTGTAGAGCAAAAGCATGAGGAAAGAAGTGAAATAACCCAAATCAATTTGCAGGTGTCGTAGCCAGTGTGAGGATTTTTTCCAGGTTGTTCAGCAGATTGAAGGTGGTCACGATGACAAGGACACACGATACATTTTCTTCAGCGAAAGTGAAGAATAAGAGATCCTCATGAACACCCTTTGAACACCCTCATAGACAGTTGAAGGCAGACTTTAGTAGTAAAAGTCATGAACAATGTCTAAAGAGTGAAATACACCTGTCTCTCAGAGTGTACAGCAGAGTTGCGTCTCCCAAGCACACGAACATTGCAGGTGAAAGTTGAAGCCAACGCGATGTATGGGGTGAATTCTAGACAGTATGAATTGTAGAAGTAGCCCTCACAGCACTCCGACGTGAACACACACGGCAACACCCTCTCAAAGGAATGTGCACAGGGTCACACAGCATAGGCGGGAAGTGCTCAAGATCACACAGCCAAATGCAAAAGGAAGCCAATACGTTCAGCAGCCACAAACTACTGGTGTTGAAAATCAAGATGAAGAGATGAGCAGTGTATGAGTAGCAGAAAATGCATAGCAGTGCAGCAGGCTGTGGTGGTAAAGCCAAAGTTCAAAATCTGAAGTATAGATGAGCACAACTCGCCTGTCTTAGGGCTGGCCATATGGTGAGGCCATTGGTGGGGCTGAAAGGCGAAGTGCTTCATCTTTCTTGATGTCTTCTTTTCTTTGTAGTAGTTGTATCATCCTTGTAGTCATCTTTGTAGTTTAGTGTACAACATGTCTGTTTCTTGTTAGTAGAAATTACCATCTTGTGGATACCGCCTCTTCTGAAAATTGTGCGCAGGACCACCACTTCCTCCCGCCGACTTCTGAGAGAGAGCGGCACAAAGACAGCACCTCACAACGGAGCGAGTAGAATCCACGGTGGTCTAGGCATAACCTCAGGAGACTGTTGCCTTCGTCAAAGACTCCTGAAAGCCCCCACTCTGCGTCCTCCAGGCACTGACTCGAAGAATATTCAATCCGAACTGCAGACAGAAAGAAGCACTGAAAGGGGAATTGACATGTATAGCCCCCTTCGCCAGCAGTCAAGGAACTTTGGAAAGCCCCAACTCTGCGTCCTCACAGGCACTGAACCGAGGAATAGTAATCCGAAATGCAGAAAGAAAGAAGCACTGAAAGGGGAATTGACATGTATGGCCCCCTTCGCCAGCAGTCAAGGAACTTTGGAAAGCCCCAACTCTGCGTCCTCACAGGCACTGAACCGAGGAATAGTAAATCCGAAATGCAGAAAGGAGAGGGCACTGAAAGGGGAGATGACAGAAATGGCCCCCCTCGCCAATTCGCCGCCAGTGTTGATATGAAGACACTCTGAAACGGGTAAAGTTCAAGCGTCTTTATTCTGTCATCCACTCTCTGCTACTGACAGCCTGTTGAACATTCCAAGGTGAACTCTCAAGGACCGTCCCAAGAGGGAGGAAATGCGGGGGAGGAAAGGAAGCTACCACTAGGAAAAGGAACTGGGAAACACGTCAGGGAAGGTAGCAGGGGAAAAAGGAGAGAGATTACAACAGTTTCCTTTTTTTATTTCACTTGAGGGCCCAGAGCATGAGTGAAGCTCTATGCAAAGTGATGTCTTCTTTCCTTTCAACAGGTACAAGTAGGCCTTACTTTATTTTCATTAGCTTTTTGTGGTCTGGTCTTCACCTTCATAGTTCCTGTGAGACTAGACACACACCTCCAGTGATACCAGAAGTCTCTCTTCTCCTGTCCTTGATCTTCCTTTGTTCTGCCCTGACTCAGCCATCCCCACTCTGTTTCACAGTCCCTGCATTATTTCTCTTCGTAGGACCTGGTGCACTTCAGATACAAACACAGTTCATTTTGCAGACTGCTCGCAGACATTAAAATAGTTGCACTCCTCTTTAAGCATAATGACAACTACTTGCTCATGCTCTGAGATGACGTCACACTTACTTGCTTGTACCCGACCATGTTATTTTGTAAGAATATAAGCCGAAGTCCTTATTTATATGCCGAATTCGGGGACAGATTTAGATTACTTATGATTTTAAACATTTGTTTTCAGTTTTACAGATACAAGAATTAACATGTAGTACTGTTATTTGTGCTGTCACCATTTCGCTCCTATTTTCTTTTGAGCTAATTTGGATCACTCAGTACAAAGGTCCTGCAACAAATCTCCTAGTGCACTGAGCTGACACTCAGTGTCTCTGGGCCTTGTTTGAAATTGTCTTGTAGAGTAATACAGAATGCATGCTGCACTTAATAATGTACTCAGTAAATTTGTAAAGCATAAAAGCATTTACAAAGCAGCAGTAAAGCAACTAATGCCTTATACACTATATATTATCTACTGGCGGTCGCCAGTAGATAGTTATAGTTAGGACCGTGTTTCCATAGGAAATCCGCAACATTCTATTTAGAATAACTTTGGCGCCGGTTGACGAATCCTCGCGAAATTTTCAAAATAGGTGGGGCGCTCCGCTCCGCTCCTACCCTGAAAGTCTCGGGGGGATTCGTCAAGCGGGGGCTGAGAAAAAAAGGGGTGTCCCAAAACGCGTTTTCCCCATGCAATTTTCCATAGGGACCTTTAGTCCAAGGTACAGCCCGAACGGCTGAACAGAATTACTTGAAATTTGGCAGAGAGGTAGTCCTCAGCTCAGGGATGTGCCTTTTGCAGGTCTGGTGTCAATATGTTCAGTAGTTCCTGAGAAAATCAAAAGTAAAATCATATATATATGTGGGCGGAGCCTAACCACACATCTCATCCTGAGATCTGATTGGCTGTCAGCACTTCATCCAAGAAGTGTTGGCAGCCATCTTGGGACCAATATACATGATAGCACCTCATTAAAAAGCATTGCAGTTAATAGAAGGTTTTAAGACTTTAGTTACATTATAAATCATTTGTTGATGGTACCATACTCATTTTAGGAATTGTGGTATGTTCTAAGGTGATTTCACCATGTGAAAAAGCCTTCTGCTGGGATATCATGATTGAGAGAAAAATATTTTCTCATGCTTTTCCCACAGAGGTTTGGAAGGTGATCTATAAGCTAAACTGAGAGCTTATTTTCTGTAAATTCACATTATCTTTCTCAGTCATGTGAGAATGAAGTCTGACATTCTCAGTAAAACATGTACATCCAACAAGGGCAGAGACTGTCAGTTGATTCCTTTGTGTTCTACTGCAGCTTCCCAGAGTGTTCCAAAGAACAACTAGAGCGCTAACAGTCCTACTTATGATAAACGAATGGCACACCTGAAGCCATCTTGCTTGGATTAAAGTGGTAACTCTTAAAACATTTAATTTAAAAAGGAACAAAATGAGGGGGTTCATTTTTCCATAAAAAGTATGATTAGTGCTGCAGAAAGAATAATTAGGGCACATTTTGAGTGACTTCTCAAATCCTCTTCTATTTCATTAAAAAATTCTGACATGCAGACTGAAACATGCACTTTCAATACCAGCAGCAGTTTTCCCTGGTGAGCAGTAGCTTTACTACAGTGATCTAATGAGCAAAAAGAGTGCTAACATTCTGAATTTATGGCAAATGTGTGACACATCTGAATGCCTTCTTGATGGAATCAAAGTAAAAAACTGAAAGCATTTCCTACTGAGGAGACTGCAGTAAATGAGGAAATTAGGAAACTTCATAACAAATAAGTCTCCCAAGATGGCCACCAGAGACAAAAGAGCCCAAATGTAGCCCAAATATCACCCAGATGTAGCCCAAGTATAGCCCAATGACAAAATGTCCCAGAGTGTTCTTAAAAACAACTAGAGCGCTTACTGTCTTCATTATGACAAAAGTATGGCACACCTGAAGCCATCTTGATTGGAATAAACTGGTAACACTTAAAACATTTAATTTAAAAAGGAACACAATGAGGGGGTTCATTTTGCCATAGAAATTATGATTAATGCTGAAGAAAGAAAATGAGGGCACATTTTGAGTGACTTCTCAAATCCTCTTCTATTTCATTAAAAAAATTCTGACATGCAGACTGAAACATGCACTTTTAATACCAGGAGCAGACTTCCATGGTGAACAGTAGTTCTACTACAGTGATCTAATGAGCAACTAGATTACTAACATTCAGAATTTATGGCAAATGTGTGACATATCTGAATACCTTCATGATGGAATCAAAGTAAAAAACTGAAAGCATTTCCTACTGAGGAGACTGCAGTACATGAGGAAATTAGGAAACTTCATAACAAATAAATCTCCCAAGATGGCCACCGGAGACAAAAGAGCCCAAATGTAGCCCAAAATCACCCAGATGTAGCCCAAATATAGCCCAATGACAGAAGTGTGCAAAACACTTATTATTTTGTGTTTTTGCAGTGTTATATAGTGCAGACTTGTCAGGTATTGGAGTGCTTTACATGAGCATTGGTTACATCACACAAGAACAAATTCATTTTGGTTGTAGACATGGGGAGACTAAGTGATTTGACCAGAATCACAGAATGTCGAGCTGAAGCAGAAACTCCAACCTGGTTCCCCAGTTGCAAAGTCTGCAGTTCTGGAAGTAACACCACATCCTCTCCCCTAAGTGCAACATTTAATCAAGTGGTCAACTGGATAAAAAAACATAAAGATAACAAATAATTTAAAAGTGCTTTGTCGCTATTTGAAAACTCAGAAAATATGCCCTTATTTTAGTCTTTTAGAGCACTAACCATAATTTTGATGCCAATAAGACCCTCTCATATATCTAATTTCTAAAGGAAATGCTCTAGGTATTACAGTCTTGATTACATCAAGATGACGTCAGGCGTTCCACACTTTTGTAATAAATATAGAATGTTAGCAATCTAGTTGTTCATTAGGATACTGTTGAGAGGCAGAGGCCAGGGGCAAGGACTCTGAAAATTGAAGGCAGGTAGGAGGGTGCAAAGGCAACAATTTAACCACACTGAGCAGGCAGGAAGGGCCGTGGCAGCACAACAGACTATGGAGGGCAGTGGAAAGGGGGGCAGGGGCAACAAACCAACAATACAGGACTTGCAAGAGAGGCTGTGGCAATGTAATAGACCATTGTGGGCAGAAGGAAGAGGCAATGGTAGTACAACCATACATGCCAACAGACCCGTTTCAAGCCAGGAAACGTCCAATGTTTTTAAGCTCAAATGGGCTTTATTTGATCTGTCTCCTGTCTACAATCTCCTCTTTTTCAATGTAACTCAAAGGGGAAAATCAATACCCTAGTTTTTTTCAAAATCTCCCTCTTACCAAGTTCAAAATGTTCGCAAGTATGGTACATTGGATCATGGAAGGAAATGGGGTAGGGACATGGACTTGGATAACAGAGGACAGGAGGGACATGGAGAGGTGTACCAAACTGACCCTGCAGGGCAGGCATCAGGGTTTGCAGCAGCACAATACACCACACAGGGCATGCGGGACGGGAGTGCAGCACAACAATCCATAGAAAGCAAGAGGGAGGGGACAGGACCATGCACATGGACAACAGAGAACAGAGGGGCAAGAGGCAATGGTAGCTAGCTGACCATAATGGACAGACAGGAGAGAAAGCTGCAGCATAACAGACCATAAAGGGCAGGAGGGACAGATCAGGGGCATTACAATGGAACAGACAAGCCAGGAGGGAGGGAGTAGGGGTCTGCACATGTAAACAGAGGGCTGGGGGCAAGGGGGCAGGGCAGGTGCAGCAAGATAGCCATGGAGGTCAGGCAGGATGGGCACTAGAAGCAAGACACACCATGAAGAGCAACAGTGAGACTGTGATGGCATACACACAGACCATGGAGGGAAGGTGGGAGGGGGTCAGGGGCAGCTAACTGACCACACAGGGAAGGTGGGAGGGGCCATGGCAGCACAGAAGACCATGCATGGCAAGTGGGAGGGTTAGTGGCAGCACAATGGCTATGATGGGCAAGAAGGAGGGTGCAGGGGCATGCACAAAGGACGATGGAGGATAGAAGGGAGGGTCAGGACCTGTGCACAGACAAGAAAGTTCAGGGGAAGGGGCCTCACAACAGACCGCACGGGGCAGGCAGGAGGAGCAGTTGCAGCACAACAGACCAGGGAGGGCAGAAGGGTGTGGCAGTACAATGGACCATGTAGGACAGGAGGAAGAGGATAGGGGCATGGCATGTGGACAGGCAGGGTGGAGGTGGCAGGGACAGGTTACAGTCATCTGACAATGCTAGGCAGGTGGGAGGGGAGTGGCAGCGCAACAGAACACTCAGAGTAGATAGGAGTGGCAGGTCCATGGAACATGGTGGGCAAAAATGATGGAGCAGGGGCATGCACAAAGACATCGGAGGGCAGGGGGAAGGAGAATAGGGGCAGAAAGCTAAGCACAGAGTTTAAGCAGAAGGTCAATGATGGGGCATAGAATTGGGCAATGGAGGGCAGGAGGAATGGACTGGTACATCATGCTAAATTGAGGGCAGTGGCAGCTCATCAGACCATGCATGGCAGGAGGGAGGAGGCTAGTCCATGGATTCACACAACAGAGGATAGGGAGGAGGGGGATGGGGCAGCAAGCTAACTGTTCAGAGAAGACGGGTATTAGGAACGTTATTGTTTTTAAAACGTGTGTCTGTGCGAACTACTTAAAATATGAACAAGTATGCAGCATAATCTCACTTTTATTCAGGAAGAAGAGGACGTTTGTGACTGTGACTCCGGGCTCACTTGGCAGAAACACCCTCTGACCCTCCACCCCCTATCGCAAAATGTAATGCCTGTGAAAAGGGTAGGTGAACACAGTGTTATATAGAACATAGTCCTGAGAGCACGATTGAAAATGAAAACTAGATATAGTGTATGGTATAAACTATGCACCAAAAAGTGTGATATAAGATGAACCGGGCGTGAAATATAATATGCAATACATTGTGCGCAATGACAGATACATTGGAGAGCGCGAGATAGCACAGGCACTAGCGCGTGGTATGCGATATGCGCCTTGGAGTGTAATATGCACAGGGCAGTGTTGTGTAACCTAGCTAGTCTCTAAAGTTGTAATATAAAATATGTTCTGGGGAGTGTAACGTTGCATATGCACTGTGACAAAGATATGGATCCCAGATTGTAATATGTATGGCATAGCACTGTGCGTTATAACATAGGCATCGAGGAAGGCACGTTAGATGGGGCAATATAACCCATGCGAAGACAAGTGTGGCATGACATATTCACGGGGTGATGTTACAGTGCACATGGGCTAGAGAGTGTCATAGCATATGCACTAGCTAGTGGAATACAACACAGAGGTGTGTGGCACTCAGCAGGCAATGGTGGGTGTAACACAGCATTGGGCTCTGCCAGGAGCGCGCTGTGACTCTCAAGTGATGTTCGTCCCCTTTCCAGAGAGTAAAATAAAAAGTATTACACATCCGGCAGTACATGTGTGTTTTATTAACCGTGAGGGGGGTTTCTTGCATAGTTTTGGTCGAATTTTTGTCGAATCCCCTTTAAATGGCTTGGTGTGCATGTGTATTAAATGTGCCCGTCAATAGCTACCCATGTTTGTATAAATAAACAACAAGGGTGTCTACCGGGATTAGGCACGGTAGGGCATCAGACATGTCAGAGCTTGACTAGTGGTGTAAATACATTCCACGTGGATTCATTGTATGCATAGTCGCCTTTTAATGAATATCACGCAAATCGTCATGGTGATAGGTACGTACGGTTTGTCCAGCATGTCCTAGGTGTGTCTATAAATATATATTTTTTAAAAATAATAAAAAACAGTGGCCGGCCCTGGGGATTGGGGTAAAAAAAATATAATTAGGAGACAGGCCCTGGGGGATGGGGTCATCAGGGCCAATAAATTAGAATAAGAAGGGGAACCACACAGCCCCCCTTCTTAAAAAATTAAAATAAATAAAAGAATGGCATCGTGCCGGAGGCCACGCCCCCTCCTTGCAGCACTCTGCAAACGCGCCCCCTGGCGAGTTGTAAGTTGGGGAATTAATTCCTCTTCAATACTGAGGGTCCCTGAGGGCCAACCAGCCCGACAGGCATCTTCAGTATGCGCCAGGGAGCTGCGCTGCAGACAGGTGGTCCGAAGCCAAGCCCCTTTTTACACCTCTCTGCAACACAGCTCTGTGGCGCTTACTGGAGGTACCTAGTGGTCTAGTTTGACCCTAGGGACCCTTAGGATTCAAGGGGACTTAATCTCTCAACGTAGAACAGCCACAGGGCGCGTTTACACAGTGGTGAAGGGAGGGGACGGGGCCTGAGGTGACGTGTGCAAACACGCACTATGGCACGTTTTAAATTGGGGATATAATTTCCCTTCAATACTGAGGGCCCCTGGGGGCTAACTAGCCCACCAATTGCTTCCAGTAAGCGCCACTGAGCTGCATTGCAGAGAGGTGGTCCAGGCCGTGCCACTTTTTACACCTCTCTGCAACGCAGTTCTGTGGCAATTACTGGAGATACCTAGTGGGCTAGTTGGACCCTAGGGACCCTCAGGATTCAAATGAACTTAATCTCCCAACTAAAAACGGACATAGGGCGTGTTTACACAGTGGTGAAGGGAGGGGACGGGGCCTGAGTTAACGTGTGCAAAAATGCCCTGTGGCCTGTTTTAAGAGGTAGTTTTAATCCCCCTGCCCTATTATATACTAGGGGCTTACAGAGGAGGTCATGCTAATCACAGGGGGACCCCAACGCATAGTGTTCCCTAGTGTATGTGTTTTCACTGTATTCTAAGTGTCTTTTAACATAGCACTGGCTCTAGAACTGGTTAGTCAGACTCAGTTACCACCAGTATCCGTCTGAAAAAGTTGAGGGCACAGGATGATTTTGCAACAAGGCTTCTTTCTGCTCTTCTTTTTGTTCTTTCTGCACGTTATCCTTCTTCCTGCACTGTTCTTCGTCTTTGAGGACTTCTGTTGCTTCTTTCTGCACTTCTTTTTTTTCTTTCTGTGCATTTTTTATTCTTTCTTCACATGTCCTATCTCTGTAGGCATAGTTCGAAATTAGCATTTAAAAAAACCTTTGAAATTCACAGAAAAAACCACAGGTTTCAGGCACGTTATAGTTAGGAATTAGCATTTAAAAAACCTCAGAAATTCAATGAAAAAACCATAGGTTTCAGGGGTGTTATAGTTAGCTGGACTTTTCACTTGTACAAAACCATTGAAGTTCCCCCGTTATAGTTAGTTCAGCTAACTATAACTCGCGCACCCGCAATGCACTGCTGATGACGTCACAAATTACATCCCTCATGACATGGTCAGTGACATCACTCATGACATCACTGATGACATCTCAAATGACATCACTGATGACATCACTGATGACATCATCCTTGTGATAGAGTGGCAGACCTTCTCTCACCCTAATATAACCTTTGATACACACATTCAAAAATAGAGACTAAAATTTTCAAAACAATGGACATACCAATACCAGTTACAACAACCTCTTCAGTAATTCTAAGATCCACATGCACATCCACTCATTCACCAACAGTCCTATACAGTCACTCATACATGTACTCACTCATCATATGTACTCATACACCTATATATCCTGTTACACAATGCCACTCATCCATAGAGTTACTCACACACATAGTCACTCATACTAATAAAGAATCAAACATACATTTACTTGCATATACAGTTATACACACACCACCACACTTACTTCTACGGAAACTTACACATACTTAGTCTTTTAAACAATCACTTATAGAAACACATACTTATTCATACAAGAACTCTTTCAATCTCTCACTCTCACATACTCACTTATATACACCAATAGTCACATATACTAGTTTAGAACATATGTAGTTACTCATAAAGACACTATTGAGACAGTCATTCACTCACTAACACACCCATACACACACTCATCCACCCATACAGTCCTGCACACATGCTGTCTTCAACACATACAAACAGTGAGTCACTCATTCATGCACCTATGCACTACGTAATACCCCCCACCGAACCATGCAGACACTCAGACTGATACTCAAAAAACCAACTAATAACCTATATAGACACCCATGTAGCTACTCACCAACCCATGCAGCCACTTATACACAAAGTGAGAGACTGATACAGATATTTACATATTTAAACATTACTCACTAAGCCATGTATTCACTATGATACACTTAATCAGTCAGTTACACAATCAATTTTTCAAAAACAAATCATCCATTTAGACACTTATATACCCATTCATTCTTCCATCGACCTTGAGATATACATATATAAAACATATTTAATTTTCAGAAAAACACACATTCACGGGATGATGTCATCAGTGATGTCATTTGAGATGTCATCAGTGATGTCATGAGTGATGTCACTGACCATGTCATGAGTGACGTAATATGTGACGTCATCAGCAGTGCATTGCGGGCGCGCGAGTGATAGTTAGCTGAACTAACTATAACGGGGGAACTTCAATGGTTTTGTACAAGTGAAAAGTCCAGCTAACTATAACACCCCTGAAACCTATGGTTTTTTTCAGTGAATATATATATATATATATATCCACCATGAATCCTTCCAGCACGGGAAGGAAAAATCGGGTCGCACTCACGTCTGGAATATTTTCCAAATTGCAGATTTTATTTTCAGTTATAAATGCATAATCTAGGTAGAAGATCTACGCGTTTCGGTTTTAGCATAAGACCTTGGTCACGATCAAGATAGCACTTGGTTGGTGAAAAGGAGGAAATGACGGATGTGAAACCACCCATGATTTACAAATAAATCGTAATGAACCTACCTGCTGTCGAGTGCTTTCCTGCTGCAAGAGCCATTGAAATACAACATTTTTGCACAACAGCTTCGTCGTGAGGAAAGCACCACCTGGAAATGAAGGAGGGAGCCGCTGGAGTGAGGGGCCGGTGTGACAAGGACTGTCCATGTCAGAAAACGGCACAGCTGGATGTTAAACTAACGGGGTGCAATTACAATCCGGGGTTCACTGGAGTGCTCAATGTCTTGGTGGAATTGCAATTACCACTGTGAGCTTGTTTTAATTAGAGTGCTATTGCGGAACCCACTGTGGGAAAGACTTAAATAAATACTACAAGCCCCAGAGCTCATTACGAGCAATTACGCTACCAAGCGGATGAAGCTGCGTTACCAAAAGACAGCTGATATGTGGGACCACATGATATCCAACAAACCTCATTGCCTGATTGCCCAAGAAGAAGATGCGGACAGCATTGAAACGTGTTGGCGAACAGGAGGAAATGACGGATGTGAAACCACACCAGATTTACAAATAAATGGTAATGAACCTACCTGCGGCCGAGTGCTTTCCTGCTGCAAGAGCCATTGAAATACAAAATATGTATATATATATCTATATATATATATATCAATTCAATTGTACCCCTGGCAGGGCTGCTTCCTCGTAGCAACTGATCAGGCAACACAAACACGGACCAACTTCTTAGTGCAAAAGGTTTTAATTGCTCAACTGCAACGATGTCGTCATAACGTTTCGGCTCTCCCTGAGCCTTGATCGCATGACAACAAGTAAATACACATCACTTCCTTAAATAGGAAGAACGATACTCGGCACGTGATGTGGTTTAAACATGGAAAGAGAAAGCAGACTCATGTAATGTAGTCAAATTCAAGACATATGCTTAATGTACAAGTATATACTAAACAAAAATTTGCATTGTATATGTTATAGCCTTGTCATACGTAAAAGCACATATTAATTGGTAAAATACCCACAGGAATTCATATCCTATTAGAGTTTGCATAATCAAATAGCGGGATAAATCCCTAAGAACACTCCAAAAAAACTCCATGTATCATGGTTCTACAAACCCATCTGATTGCAGATCCCTGCAATTGTGCACGAGTATGAGGAAGTGTGCTGAGTGCAAATAAATGCCAATAAATTAACATTGTATCCAATAATTTAACACTCAATCAGTAATCATAAAAAACTGTTATATAAAAAACCTGTAAAATAAATAAAAAATATACATTTGTAAACAGTAACGACGCAGTTCAAACAAAGTGCAATGACAGTGCAAATAGGGAAGAACAACTGCTGCTGATCCCAGCTGCAGATACCTTATTTTCCGACCTATAATCATCTCTCTCATTCTGTATTCTAATAATCTTGGATAAATGTCTGATGGTGCGGTATATGGTGAAATAAACTATTATCCAGGGATATTGGAGATTGGTATGTCCATATCGATGTTTACCCAATTAAGATGATAGTAAAACCCCAAAAGATAGGGGTGCTTCATGAGGATCATTTATTGGGGCTACAATAGTTTAGAAGGGGGTAGAGTATGTTTCAATACATGATTCAATGCAATCGCCCATTGGAACCTCATAAGTATATGATAACAGTACGGTGTACAGTCTACTTAAACATTCTTAATGCTGGCTTAGAAGTCTTCATGATTGGTGACAATTTATTACACTAAAACAATAAATAGAATACACAAAGGTTAAAATAGTATCCCACATTGATATAAAAACCTCTTGATAAGAACTACTAATGGGTTGGTTAGATACCAATCATATAACCAGACTTGATATGCATTGATGCTGTTGATTACCCTCCATAGCACATCATGTGTGCAGGACTGTATGGGTGGATGAGTGTGTGTATGGGTGTGTTAGTGAGTGAATGACTGTCTCAATAGTGTCTTTATGAGTAACTACATATGTTTTAAACTAGTATATGTGACTATTGGTGTTTATAAGTGAGTATATGTGAGAGTGAGAGATTGAAAGAGTTCCTGTATGAATAAGTATGTGTTTCTATATGTGATTGTTTAAAAGACTACGTATGTGTATGTTTCCGTAGAAGTAAGTGTGATGGTGTGTATAACTGTATATGCAAGTAAATGTATGTTTGATTCTTTATTAGCATGAGTGACTATGTGTGTGAGTAACTCTATGGATGAGTGGCATTGTGTAACAGGATGTATAGGTGTATGAGTACATATGATGAGTGAGTACATGTATGAGTGACTGTATAGGACTGTTGGTGAATGAGTGGATGTGTATGTGGATCTTAGAATTACTGAAGAGGTTGTTGTAACTGGTATTGGTATGTCCATTGTTTTGAAACTTTTAGTCTCTATTTTTGAATGTGTGTATCAAAGGTTATATTAGGGTGAGAGGAGGTCTGCCACTCTATCACAAGGATGATGTCATCAGTGATGTCATTTGAGATGTCATCAGTGATGTCATGAGTGATGTCACTGACCATGTCATGAGTGATGTAATATGTGACGTCATCAGCAGTGCATTGCGGGCGCGCGAGTTATAGTTAGCTGAACTAACTATAACGGGGGAATATATATATATATATATATATATATATATATATCCACCATGAATCCTTCCAGCACGGGAAGGAAAAATCGGGTCGCACTCACGTCTGGAATATTTTCCAAATTGCAGATTTTATTTTCAGTTATAAATGCATAATCTAGGTAGAAGATCTACGCGTTTCGGTTTTAGCATAAGACCTTGGTCACGATCAAGATAGCACTTGGTTGGTGAAAAGGAGGAAATGACGGATGTGAAACCACCCATGATTTACAAATAAATCGTAATGAACCTACCTGCTGTCGAGTGCTTTCCTGCTGCAAGAGCCATTGAAATACAACATTTTTACACGACAGCTTCGTCGTGAGGAAAGCACCACCTGGAAATGAAGGAGGGAGCCGCTGGAGTGAGGGGCCGGTGTGACAAGGACTGACCATGTCAGAAAACGGCACAGCTGGATGTTAAACTAACGGGGTGTAATTACAATCCGGGGTTCACTGGAGTGCTCAATGTCTCGGGGGAATTGCAATTACCACTGTGAGCTTGTTTTAATTAGAGTGCTATTGCGGAACCCACTGTGGGAAAGACTTAAATAAATACTACAAGCCCCAGAGCTCATTACGAGCAATTACGCTACCAAGCGGATGAAGCTGCGTTACCAAAAGACATCTGATATGTGGGACCACATGATATCCAACAAACCGCATTGCCTCATTGCCCAAGAAGAAGATGCGGACAGCATTGAAACGCGTTGGCGAACAGGAGGAAATGACGGATGTGAAACCACCCCAGATTTACAAATAAATGGTAATGAACCTACCTGCGGCCGAGTGCTTTCCTGCTGCAAGAGCCATTGAAATACTATATATATATATATATATATGTATATATATATATCTCCAAACCCTCGCAGGTTAACGATCCTCTTACAAAGAATGCGAGTATGGACCCAACTTTTGTGCAGGTATTTTTTATTTTCAAATTTCACCCACTTCGTCCGCCATGGTGCGTTTCGCCCGACACTCGGCCTTGATCACATAACATCTCCAAGACTTGGTTACCAAAATTTAAAGTGCCAGTGCTAAAGGTTCCTGTCATAAACATAAACAACACACTATTTCAACAATTCATATTTCTGCAAAAAATTGAATTTACAATCTTGGTAAAACACTCTGGACATCTGAAATATTGTCCCCCCATGAATGTTGTATTATCACATTTACATTTCCTGGGTATAATGTCCAAATTAATTATGGCATAAATGCCTCCATGTCCACCATATGCTTTTTGACCTGTTGTAGTGTAATGTTGTATATGACTTGGATTGATTCCCCCCATTAGTTTCCCTAATTATAACAAGTGCTATGTCACTATTAGCTATGTTTTTGCGCAATAGGAAACATTGACCATTTTGTGCAAATTACGCAGTGGGTATTTAGAATCAATACAGTACCCTTAAATTCTGTGAAATTAACCTTGTGCAAAATTGGCAGCATCGAGGTCATACAGTGTGCAAATATTGCTATATACTCGCTAAAGTGACTTAGTGCTAAAGTGTGAACCCTAAGTGCAAAAAACGATACAAAACGTGCTGGTGCTTTTTTATCCCTATTGTTGGCCACATGTATTTTAAACATAATTGTTTTCTTTGAAAAATTATGTTGTGGCCAATGTACCGCATAAAGTTAGTATTCTATTTTGTGCAAAAATTGCTAAAATATATTTCAACCTGGCATAATTCTTGATGACATCTAGTGCCATCCTATCTGTATGCAAAAAGGTGCTATGAGGATGTGGATGGAGTTAAAGGAATTGTTCATAGACATATAGTAAACATTATAATAGCAGCTGAATTCCTTTTACACTCATAAATAAATAAATATTCATATAAATATGCTATAAAACAACTACCATCTAAAATTGAATAAATATGTGCATGAATAAAATCCTAATGTTGTTTTGCAAAATCAATGTGATAATTACGAGACAATAATTGTTGCACTGGATAACTACTGCATTGCATATAAACCATCCTCAGAATACATATTATAAGACATACAGTATAGAATTCTCAATTTCATATAAAGTGTGCAGATCTTCACTGGTATTAAGGCCCATCGGCTGTTTAGAATCAAATTCTAATATATAGCTTGTTTCTAGGTGTATTAGCTTGGGTTCCCGATTTCCTCTCTTTTTTGGAGCGGAATGGCCTCTATTGCATAGTATTTAAGGTATTTGGGGTCACTATTATGACATTCCTTAAAATGTCTAGCCACCGGGTAGCTGGCATCGTTGTTGGATATGGCTCTTAAATGCTGTAATATTCTTTTATGAACGGCCAGTTTTATACTGCCAACATGCATCAAGTTACATGTGCATTCTAGGATATATACTGCATATTCAGATTTGCAGGTTAAGTGTTGTTTGATATCCTGTGTTTTTATATTAAATGCAGTCTGATATGATGTTGTATTAATGCCGTATTGGCGGGCTTTGCAGGTGGAACACATCAAAAAAGCCTTTCCTGGCCGTAAGCCACATTCCAGCACCTTGATCTTCTAGGCTACTTTTTACCAGGATATTTCCCATGCTTACTGTTTTTCTAAACGGTACAAAAGGGGGTGGTGATAGACGGAGCATCAGAACTAATCAAACACTCACACCCAGTCAACAGATCTGGGTTTGATCCATCACCGTTCTTTAGCCCACTCTGCCACCCCAGTTCAGACATGGCCATCTGCAAATCAGTCTAACCCTGTGCCTCATGGGAACAGTCCAGCCCGAACTGCCAAGCCATGCCTTCCCTGGACCGGAAACAAGCTTCCTAGGACCGGTTTCTGGCATTTCAGCCGTCTTCAGCCAGGCTTGCTTGAATCCAGTGGCAAAGTGAGCAAGGGACTCACGTCTGAGCATACCCTGCCAACTTATGGCGAACAAAGCGGTACAAAAGGGGGTGGTGATAGACGGAGCATCAGAACTAATCAAACACTCACACCCAGTCAACAGATCTGGGTTTGATCCATCACCGTTCTTTAGCCCACTCTGCCACCCCAGTTCAGACATGGCCATCTGCAAATCAGTCTAACCCTGTGCCTCATGGGAACAGTCCAGCCCGAACTGCCAAGCCATGCCTTCCCTGGACCGGAAACAAGCTTCCTAGGACCGGTTTCTGGCATTTCAGCCGTCTTCAGCCAGGCTTGCTTGAATCCAGTGGCAAAGTGAGCAAGGGACTCACGTCTGAGCATACCCTGCCAACTTATGGCGAACAAAGCGGTACAAAAGGGGGTGGTGATAGACGGAGCATCAGAACTAATCAAACACTCACACCCAGTCAACAGATCTGGGTTTGATCCATCACCGTTCTTTAGCCCACTCTGCCACCCCAGTTCAGACATGGCCATCTGCAAATCAGTCTAACCCTGTGCCTCATGGGAACAGTCCAGCCCGAACTGCCAAGCCATGCCTTCCCTGGACCGGAAACAAGCTTCCTAGGACCGGTTTCTGGCATTTCAGCCGTCTTCAGCCAGGCTTGCTTGAATCCAGTGGCAAAGTGAGCAAGGGACTCACGTCTGAGCATACCCTGCATAATGGTGATGGATCAATCCCAGATCTGTTGACTGGGTGTGAGTGTTTGATTGGTTCTGATGCTCCGTCCATCACCACCCCCTTTTTGTACTGCTTTGTTCGCCATAAGTTGGCAGGGTATGCTCAGACGTGAGTCCCTTGCCCACTTTGCCACTGGATTCAAGCAAGCCTGGCTGAAAACGGCTGAAATGCCAGAAACCGGTCCTAGGAAGCTTGTTTCTGGTCCAGGGAAGGCATGGCTTGGCAGTTCGGGCTGGACTGTTCCCATGAGGCACAGGGTCAGACTGATTTGCATATGGCCATGTCTGAACTGGGGTGGCAGAGTGGGCTAAAAAATGGTGATGGATCAATCCCAGATCTGTTGACTGGGTGTGAGTGTTTGATTGGTTCTGATGCTCCGTCCATCACCACCCCCTTTTGTACTGCTATGTTCGCCATAAGTTGGCAGGGTATGCTCAGACGTGAGTCCCTTGCCCACTTTGCCACTGGATTCAAGCAAGCCTGGCTGAAAACGGCTGAAATGCCAGAAACCGGTCCTAGGAAGCTTGTTTCTGGTCCAGGGAAGGCATGGCTTGGCAGTTCGGGCTGGACTGTTCCCATGAGGCACAGGGTCAGACTGATTTGCATATGGCCATGTCTGAACTGGGGTGGCAGAGTGGGCTAAAAAATGGTGATGGGTCAATCCCAGATCTGTTGACTGGGTGTGAGTGTTTGATTGGTTCTGATGCTCCGTCCATCACCACCCCCTTTTGTACTGCTTTGTTCGCCATAAGTTGGCAGGGTATGCTCAGACGTGAGTCCCTTGCCCACTTTGCCACTGGATTCAAGCAAGCCTGGCTGAAAACGGCTGAAATGCCAGAAACCGGTCCTAGGAAGCTTGTTTCTGGTCCAGGGAAGGCATGGCTTGGCAGTTCGGGCTGGACTGTTCCCATGAGGCACAGGGTCAGACTGATTTGCATATGGCCATGTCTGAACTGGGGTGGCAGAGTGGGCTAAAAAATGGTGATGGATCAATCCCAGATCTGTTGACTGGGTGTGAGTGTTTGATTGGTTCTGATGCTCCGTCCATCACCACCCCCTTTTGTACTGCTTTGTTCGCCATAAGTTGGCAGGGTATGCTCAGACGTGAGTCCCTTGCCCACTTTGCCACTGGATTCAAGCAAGCCTGGCTGAAAATGGCTGAAATGCCAGAAACCGGTCCTAGGAAGCTTGTTTCTGGTCCAGGGAAGGCATGGCTTGGCAGTTCGGGCTGGACTGTTCCCATGAGGCACAGGGTCAGACTGATTTGCATATGGCCATGTCTGAACTGGGGTGGCAGAGTGGGCTAAAAAATGGTGATGGATCAATCCCAGATCTGTTGACTGGGTGTGAGTGTTTGATTGGTTCTGATGCTCCGTCCATCACCACCCCCTTTTGTACTACTGTTTTTCTAAAAGCAATGGCCGGGCTTGATGGTAAAAGCCTACCTATTATAGGGTCATCTCTGACAATGGGCCAATTGCGTCTAAATATTGCCCTCAGATGCCTTTGCTGCCTGGAAAAAGATAAGATAAGCCTGGTGGGTTCCTGGTCCTAGCTTGCTCCTCCCCCTACCTCCTTTCTTGGTTTGACACTGTATTGCAGCAGATCCTCTCTTTCTCGCTCTTTGAATCTAGCTATCGCTGCATCCACAACCTTGGTCCTAGATCCTCTAGCCAAGAATCGGGTGCGACTTTCTGCCTGCTTAATTTTAGTGTTTTCCTCTTTGCTGCAGATGCGTCTAATACGTAACATTTCCCCATAGGGGATGCTATTTATTAAATAGGAAGGGTGTGCTCTAGACCCATGGAATAATGTATTGCCCGCTGTGGCTTTGCGAAAAAGGGATGTGGAGAGGCAGTTGTTTTTAGTTTGAACCAGCACATCAAAAAATGTTATTTCATCTTTACTGATATTAGAGGTAAAAGGTAAATTGATTTCATTGATGTTGATTTGAGCAATAAATTCCATAGCACTTTGTTTACATCCTCGCCATACTATAAACAGATCATCTATGAATCTTAGCCAACAAACAACTTTGTCCCGGGAGATATGTTCAAACTGCCTTATGAGGACCAGTTCCTCCCACCAGCCCATAAACAGACAGGCATAGGTCGGGGAGAAGCTGGCCCCCATTGCCACTCCTTGTATTAGTTGGTACAGTTGATGTTTAAATAAAAATAGGTTATTTTCTAAACAAAAGAGCAACATACTGAGTAGCATTTAGTTATGTTGAGCATACTTGATAGGCTTATTGGATAGAAAATATTCCACAGCCCTAATGCCATCCTTATTTCTAATGCATGGATACAGTGAGGATACATCTAGGGCTATTAGTAGGTAGTCAGGTTCCCATTGTATGTCTTTGATTTTTGGAAGGAAGTCACAAATGTCTTGAACATAAGATTTTTACTTTTTTACATGCTCTTGCAAGAAATAATCTATGTATCTGGACATGTTCTCCAAAGGTCCATCGCATGCCGCGATGATGGGCCTGCCCGGTGGTTTGTATATGTCCTTGTGTACTTTTGGAACAAAGTAAATTACCGGGATAGTTGGGTGTTCCTTCTTGAGGTATTTACATTCTTCCAGACTTAAGAGACCTAGACTTTTTCATGCCAGTAATTTTGAAACAAACAAGTCCTGTGTGCTTTTAAACCTTTGCATGGTACTTTTTCTATAGCATTCCTGATTGTTCAACTGGCTGGACGCTTCATTCATAAATTCCTCTAAGGGCCATAATACTATGTTCCCGCCCTTGTCTGAGTACCTGATTACCACTTTGTTTTCTTTCCTGAGTTTGTCCATCAACTGATAGTATTTCCTTTCTTGATTAGGAATTAACGTCTTGGATCTGTTGATAGTAATGTTGAGTTTCTTTACTTGTGCTACTACTTGTTCATTAAATACATCAAGAGAATCACGTGACGTAATCGGTATGAACTTTCGCTTGATTTTAAAAGGAGTAGTTGGTTTAGCATTCATCATCAGTCCTCTTCATTGAGGCTGCTGGAATTATTTTGAGTCCCACTGGTGTTGGCCAAGGACTCCACCTTGTTCTAGTTCCTGCATGTCCCTTAACAGTCCATAGTCTGATACCATTAAGTTTGAGGGATCTGTATTGGTTTCTACTTGAGGGTTATTGTCCATATGTCTGGGATTGCTGCGTTCTTGATGATATTTTTTCAATTTCAATTTCCTAATAAATTGATATATATCCGCCCTGATTTGTGTATAGTTGAAATTAGATTCCGGGCAGTAGGATAATCCCAGCGACAAAAGTTGTTGTTCTGCTTTGGTCAGATTTATATCTGTTAAATTGATAATTGAATTGGCACATTGGGTGGTAATGGAGCTAAGGGGGAGTTGTGGGGTGCCCACTAGTTGCGGTTGCCCCGGCCTCGACCCCTCTTCCTGGCATTCGTGTTTTCTGGGGGCTTGCCTTCTCCACCTTCTTCTCTTGGTGTTCCTGTTCTGGCTGGCTCCTTGTTCCGTGGGGGTAGTGTGTTTCGTCTGCTTTTTTAAAATATCCAATTCTTCCCCCAACGTTAGCCTGTTAGCGCTCTGACCCGGCCTTCTTCCTAGGGTTTCTGTGTCGGACTCGCTCTCTGGTACTTAGCTTAAGTCAGATGCAGACGCATATTCTGCTTGCTGTTGGTCTCTATTCGTTTGCTCAGAAATCTGCATGTGTTTATTAGCAGTAGCCCTTCCCATTGAATCATGGTGCCTGGCAAAAGTAAAAATCTGACCATTGGCATAGTCGTCTCTGTCCCTTCTAAACTGATAGGTTTTTCTCGTTTTAATTGTTTCCTCTTCTTTATGTAGTCTAACTAACATCTCTTCATGCAATTTTTGTCTCGTTTGGGAATCACCTTGTTGTTTGATATTATTACCCAGTGCGTCGATTTTATTTTTGTTTTCAAAGAGGTTCCATTTTGCCAGGGGCCACCGACCCTGCAGGGCGGGCTCTTGGAACAGGAATGGAGATCCTGCTGTTAAGGTTTTGCCACAAAAAGAGTAGAGCCCAACTCCGACTTCTAAACAAGCTGACTTTATTCATCTAAATGCGTAGCAGAACAGAAACACTCATAAAGTCCTTACGCGTTTTGGCGTGGTGCCACCTTGTTCACAGGTGAGTGCAATTTGCTGATACCTGTGGTCATATGCCTGTAGCAATCAACTACAAGCCCCAGAGTGCACCAAATGTAAAATGTAAAGTCCTCAGCGTGCAGTGATGTCTAAATCAATTCTGCTTAATAGCGTTTTTACACCAAATGTCACAAACATTTCTTGGTTTTTTCCAAGGTGCACACTTTGAAATTCTCAGCTGCAAAATGCATAATAGTCCTGCCACGTTTAACTAATTTGCCTGTAACGCGGAGTTACCAAAGAGAGGGTCACCTCTCTCATCTCCCTTTCTTCCACTCAGTACCACCTTGCCATGGACATCCTTGTTGGCTGGTATGCTTGGAAAGCAGGTCATGCCCACTCCGTCAAATGTTTTCAAAGAGGCTCCGTTTTGCTGGGGGCCACCGACCCTGCAGGGCGGGCTCTTGGAACAGGAATGGAGATCCTGCTGTTAAGGTTTTGCCACAAAAGAAGAGAGCAACTACAAGCCCCAGATTGCACCAAATGTAAAATGTAAAGTCCTCAGCGTGCAGTGATGTCTAATTGCCATAGAAATTATGATTAGTGCGGAAAAAAGAAAATTAGGGCACATTTTGAGTGACTTCTCAAATCCTCTTCTATTTCATTAAAAAATTCTGACATGCAGACTGAAACATGCACTTTGAATACCAGCAGCAGACTTCCCTGGTGAGCAGTAGCTTTACTACAGTGATCTAATGAGCAACTAGAGTGCTACCATTCAGAATTTATGGAAAATGTGTGACACATCTGAATGCCTTCTTGATGGAATCAAAGTAAACAAGCATTAAAAATGCAATAGGTCTCGCCCTCATTTAAGTTAAAGCAATTCTGTTTGTAATTAGGTGGCTTTTTAGCTTTGCTTGTATTAAAGTTTTTCAAACTTTCATGTACATACCATGCATATGTATGCATATATGTATATGTATATGCTTGCATGCATTTATATTTGTATAGATATGCAGATTATGTTTATATATGTATATATTCACTGAAAAAACCATAGGTTTCACACATGTTATAGTTAGCGGAAATTTTACTGATAAAAAACCAATGAAATTGCCCCGTTATAGTTAGTGCTGGCAACTATAACTCACGCGACCGCAATCCTCTGCTGATGCTAATACTGTATTTAGACACTTATTTGCCCATGTCTTCTTCCATACATTTTTAGCTATACATATATTACAAATATTTTTTTTTCATAAAGACACATATGTCATCAGCAGAAGATTGCAGTCGCGTGAGTTATAGTTGCCAGCACTAACTATAACGGGGCAATTTCATTGGTTTTTTATCAGTAAAATTTCCGCTAACTATAACATGTGTGAAACCTATGGTTTTTTCAGTGAATTTGCAAGGTTTTTTAAATGCTAATTCCTAACTATAACGTGTGTGAAACCTATGGTTTTTTCAGTGAATTTGTACGGTTTTTTAAATGCTAAGTTACTTTACGCCATTCGTGGCGTGCGCGCCCACTTAACGCAGTTCGTTCCGTGCGCGCACGGTGCGCTTCGCGCACCGTGCGCGCACAGTGAGCACGCGGTGCGCTTCGCGCACCGCGCACCCACTTTACGCAGTTAGTGCCGTGCCCACGTTACGCTAGATGGGCCATGTACGCACGATGCGCTTCGCGCACCGTGTGCACATGGAGGACATATTATGCGCTTCCTTGTGATAGGTAATCTGTTGAAATTTTTTGGGAAATTTCTGTGCTCTGATAAGCCATGCACAAATGGTGGCCTTCGGCCACCATTTGCACACGGGGTGGAGAAAGTGTGGATTTTTTTTTTTTTATAATTTTTTACCGTACGCTTACGGTAAGCGTACGGTAAGCGTACCCCGCGAAATTGCCGAAAAAAAAATAATGCCGTTTTTGCTCTTGGGGGATGTTTGGGGACTCCCTCAACATGACTATGTGAGAGGGAGTTGTCAAAACATCCCCGTAACATGTTTTTGGCCATCATGTTTGATAAACAACACTCAGTGCGAGAGACAAAATGGCGGCCGCTGCTTCCTGGTTTCGGCCGATTCGAATGTTTACTAAGATCTAAGAGCCAATCAGAATCGCGCTCGCGCACGCCACCGTACGCTTACCGTAAGCGTACGGTAAGCGTACCGTAAGCGGGCTCAGATATATATATTGATTTAAAGGCTATTTTCTCAGAATCTACTGAACAGATTTACACCAAACCTACAAAAGGCACTTCCTTGACCTAGGGACTACCTCTCTGCCAAATTTCTAGTAATTCTGTTCAGCCGTTCGGGCTGTAGCTCGTTCTAAAGGTCCTATGGAAAAATGCATGGGAAAAACGCGTTTTGGGACCCCCCTTTTATCTCAGCCCCCGCTTGACGAATCCCCCCGAGACTTTCAGGGTAGGAGCGGAGCGTAGCGCCCCACCTATTTTGAGAAATTCGCGAGGATTCGTCGACCGGCGCCAAAGTTATTCAAAATAGAATGTTGAGGTTTTCCTATGGAAACGTGGTCCTAACTATAACTACCTACTGGCGACCGCCAGTAGGTAATATATATACACATACATATATATAAATGCATATGCATATATATGCATATATATGTGCATATGTGTGCATGTACAGAGAGGTAGAGAGGTAGAGGTGTATAGGTAGAGGTGTAGAGGTAGAGAGGTAGAGGTAGAGAGGTAGAGAGTAGTAGAGAGAGAGGTAGAGAGAGGTAGAGAGGTAGAGAGTAGAGAGTGAGTAATATAGAGTAGAGAGTGAGTAGTAGAGAAAGTATCAGATAGTGAGTAGTAGAGAGTAGTAGAGTGAGTAGTAGAGAGTGAGTATTAGAGAGTGCGTAGTAGAGAGTAGTGAAGAGTGAGTAGTAGAGTGAGTAGTAGAGAGTAGTAGAGAGTAGTAGAGAGAGAGTAGTAGAGAGTGAGTAGTAGAGAGTAGTAGAGAGTGAGTAGCAGATAGAGTATTAGAGAGTAGTAGAGAGTGAGTAGCAGAGTGAGTAGTAGAGAGAGAGTAGTAGAGAGTGAGTAGTAGAGAGTAGTAGAGAGTGAGTAGGAGAGAGTAGTAGAGAGAGAGTAGTAGAGAGTGAGTAGTAGAGAGTAGTAGAGAGTGAGTAGTAGAGAGTGAGTAGTAGAGAGAGAGTAGTAGAGAGAGAGTAGTAGAGAGTAGTAGAGTAGTAGAGAGTGAGTAGTAGAGAGTGAGTAGTAGAGAGTAGTGGAGTAGTAGAGAGTGAGTAGTAGAGAGTAGTAGAGAGTGAGTAGTAGAGTGAGTACTAGAGAGTAGAAGAGAGCGAGTAGCAGAGAGCAAGTAGTAGAGAGTGTGTAGTAGAGAGTGAGTAGTAGAGAGTAGTAGAGAGTGAGTAGTAGAGAGAGAGTAGTTGAGAGCGATTGGTAGAGAATGAGTAGTGGAAAGTGAGCAGTAGAGAGTAGTAGAGAGTGAGTAGTAGAGAGTGAGTAGTACAGAGTGAGTAGTAGAGAGTAGTAGAGAGTGAGTAGTAGAGATTAGTAGAGTGAGTAGTAGAGAGTGAGTAGTAGAGAGAGAGTAGTAGAGAGTGAGTAGTAGATTAGTAGAGAGTGAGTGGTAGAGAGTAGGAGAGAGTAGTAGAGGGAGTAGTAGAGAATAGTAGAGAGTGAGTAGTAGAGCGAGTAGTAGAGAGTAGTACAGTACTAGAGAGTGAGTAGTAGAGAGTGAGTAGCAGAGAGAGTAGTAGAGAGTAGTAGAGAGTGAGTAGTAGAGAGTAGTAGAGAGCGAGTAGTAGAGAGTGAGTAGTGGAGAGTGAGTAGTAGAGAGCGAGTAGAAGAGAGTGAGTAGTAGAGAGTGAATAGTAGGGAGTGAGTAGTAGAGAGAGTAGTAGAGAGTGAGTAGTAGAGAGTAGTAGAGTGAGTAGTAGAGAGTGAGTAGTAGAGAGTAGTAGAGATAGAGTAGTAGAGAGTGAGTAGTAGAGAGAGAGTAGTAGAGAGTGAGTAGTAGAGAGTAGTAGAGTGAGTAGTAGAGAGTGAGTAGTAGAGAGTAGTAGAGATAGAGTAGTAGAGAGTGAGTAGTAGAGAGAGAGTAGTAGAGTAGTAGAGAGTGAGTGGTAGAGAGTGAATAGTAGAGAGTAGTAGTAGAGTGTAGTAGAGAGAGAGAGTAGTAGAGAGTGTGGTAGAGAGTAAGTAGTAGAGAGTAGCAGAGTGAGTAGTAGAGAGTAGTAGAGAGTGAGTAGTAGAGAGTGAATAGTAGAGAGTAATAGTAGAGTGTAGTAGAGAGAGAGAGTAGTAGAGAGTGTAGTAGAGAGTGAGTAGTAGAGAGTAGTAGCGAGTGAGTAGTAGAGAGTAGTAGAGAGTAGTGAGTAGTGAGTAGAGTAGTGAGTAGTAAAGAGTGAGTGGTAGAGAGTAGTAGAAAGTAGTAGAGTGAGTAGTAGAGAGTGAATAGTAGAGAGTAGTAGAGAGTGAGTAGTAGAGAGAGTAGTAGTAGACAGTGAGTAGTAGAGAGTAGTAGAGCGTGAGTAGTAGAGAGTAGTAGCGAGTGAGTAGTAGAGAGTGAGTAGTAGAGTAGTAGAGAGGGAGTAGTTGAGAGTGAGTAGTAGAGAGTGAGTAGTAGAGAGTAGTAGAGTAGTAGAGAGTGAGTAGTAGAGAGTGAGTAGTAGAGAGAGTAGTAGAGAGTAGTAGAGAGTCATTAGTAGAGTAGTAGAGAGTAGTCAGTCAGTGTCAGTCAGTGTCAGTCAGTGTCAGTCAGTCAGTGTCAGTCAGTCAGTCAGTGTTAGTCAATCAGTGTCAGTCAGTGTCAGTCAATCAGTGTCAGTCAGTCAGTAACAGTCAATCAGTGTCAGTCAGTGTCAATCAGTGTCAGTCAGTGTCAGTCAGTCAGTCACTGTCAGTCAGTCAGTGTCAGTCAATCAGTGTCAGTCAGTGTCAGTGTCAGTCAATCAGTGTCAGTCAGTGTCAGTCAATCAGCATCAGTCAGTCAGTGCCAGTCAATCAGTGTCAGTCAGTGTCAATCAGTGTCAGTCAGTGTCAGTCAGTCAGTCACTGTCAATCAGTCAGTGTCAGTCAGTCAGTGTCAGTCAGTCAGTGTCAGCTAGAGCAGCTCTGCTGACCTGGTTCTTTGGCTCTAAAGCAGCTCTGCTGACCTGGTTCTCTCTCTCTAAAGCAGCTCTGCTGACCTGGTTTCTCTGGCTCTACAGCAGGTCTGCTGACCTGGTTCTCTGGCTCTAGAGCAGCTCTGCTGACCTTGTTCTTATGCTACAGAGCAGCTCTGCTGATCTAGTTCTCTGGCTCTACAACAGCTCTGTTGACCTGGTTCTCTGGCTCTAAAGCAGCTTCGCTGACCCAGTTCTATGGCTCTGAAGCAGTTCTGCTGACATGGTTCTCGGGCTCTAGAGCAGCTCTGCTGACCTGGTTCTCTCCCTCTAAAGCAGCTCTACTGACCTGGTTTCTCTGGCTCTGCAGCAGCTCTGCAGACCTGGTTCTCTGGCTCTAGAGCAGCTCTGTTGACCTGGTTCTTAGGCTCTAGAGCAGCTCTACTGACCTGGTTCTCTGGCTCTAAAGCAGCTCTGCTGACCTGGTTCTATGGCTCTAAAGCAGCTCTGCTGATTTGGTTCTCTGGCTCTAGAGTAGCTCTGCTGACCTGGTTCTCTGGCTCTATATCAGCTCTGCTAACCTGGTTCTCTGGCTCTAATCAGCTCTGCTGGCCTGGTTCTCTGGCTCTAAAGCAGCTCTGCTGACCTGGTTCTCTCCCTCTAAAGCAGCTCTGCTGACCTGGTTTCTCTGGCTCTACAGCAGCTCTACTGACCTGGTTCTCTGGCTCTAGAGCAGCTCTGCTGACCTAGTTCTTAGGCACTAGAGCAGCTCTGCTGACCTGGTTCTCTGGCTCTACAGCAGCTCTGCTGACCTGGTTTTCTGCACTCACGATGCACGCACCCTACTTCGCGAAAATATATTTAAAAATAATATAAGTTTATTATAAGTACAAATATATTATTTTTATGAATATATTACATAATCTCTTACCTTAATATGTATATTAAAGACACATACATATCATTTTGGAACATAATTTTTTTTTGCGGGAGTCGCGCACCCAGTGCGCCCCAGCACGTATATGATGTCACGCGGGACCCGCAATGGCGCAAACATCTCGCACCGTAATGCGCATGTGTCGCAAATGCACGGGAGCAGGAGTCGCAGACTGGTCACATACCAATCGCGCATATCACGTGATATTAAATGTATACGATGTAACTGAAAAACACGCAGCCGTTGCACACCATACGTGGATCCTTCATGACTTTTCTAAAATGGCGGCTAGAATGTGCGCACCCACCGTGATGTGTACACTTTGAGTGCACGACTCCGAAAGAAATTGGAATTTTTTTTTTAAAGAAAATAATATAAATATATTAAAATAAAAAATGAAAACAAGAAAATTAATCAATATTTCAATTTTAATAAAAATTTTTTTTTTTTTGCAATTTTCAGAAAAATATATAATGTTATTTAATGAATAAAATATTTATAAATAAACAGTTAAAAAACTGTAGAACATCAGTACAAAAAATAGATATAACTACTATCACACTTAAAAGTTACCATTTAAAGAACCTTTGAAATTCACTGAAAAAAACATAGGTTTCAGAGACGTTATAGTTAGAAATTAGCATTTAACCCCTTCGCCGTCGCGCAAATTCCGCCGTGGCGCTGGGGGTGTGTGGGGTGAGCGCGGCGCCGCCATGCTCGTGACGGAACCACGCCATCATGAGTCACGGGCGAGCTGTGCTCATGGCGGCGTGGTTCCGTCACGACTCCGCCCACTCTTCATTTCGCCCGCACAGGCGGGGAATTAGTGCCGCGTAGGCGGAGCGGCCGCAGCATGACGGAACCACGCCGTCATGAGCACAGCTCGCCCGTGCCTCATGACGGCCGTGGTTCCGTCATGCGCACGCAAGGGGTTAAAAAACCTTAGAAATTAACAGAAAAAACCATAGGTTTCAGGGGTTTTATAGTTAGCTGCCCATTTCACTCATACAAAACCATAGAAATTCCTCCGTTATAGTTAGTTCTGTTAACTATAACTCACGCGCCCGCAATGCACTGCTGATGATGCCACATATTGCATCATTCATGATATGGTCAGTGACATCACTGATGACATCACTGATGACATCTCAAATGACATCACTGACGACATCATCCACTTGACAATCTGATACACCTCATCATACACTAGTATAACCTTTCATCACTCACTGTAAAATACAGAGTACCATATTTGAAACCATTGGCACACCAATACCAGTTACTACATACCCACTTACTGATTCCAAAGTCTACACACACAACTACCCATTCAACAACAGAATCATCTATACATGCAGTCATTCATTAATAGAACACTATCAAATGCACTTATACACATATATAGACATTGACACATCAGCAGTCATCTTAGTCGGTTATGCAGTCATCCTACTCACTCATGAAAAAAATGTATTGCACTTAAATTTACTCACTTACACAATTATCCAACAACACCTCATTTATTCAAACACATAGTAACTCATTGTTAATATGTTAAAAAAGCACCATTACAATTATACACTCATTCATATAGTTACTCTCACAATCACTGACTCTTACACATACTTATTTATATACACCAACTCTCACATACAATGCCTTTTATTTTTTTACTTTGTTGAAGATGTACAACTAAAACATATATTCGCTCACCAACACACAAATAAATACACTCAGTCACCCAAACAACTGTTTCCACATGCACTCTTAAACCCATACACCTAGTCAATCAACCATTCACACATCTATGCATAGAATTACACACACCCCATCCAACCACACACAAACTCAGTGTCCCATACAAATACTCACCCAACTAATCAATAACTAATATACACACTCATGTAGTTAGTGACCAACTGATGCAGCATGTTATACAACAAAAGAGACAGTGCTGCACACATTCACATAGTTTAGTTACTAATCCATGTATTAAGTGAGACACTTTTAATTACTCACTTAAAAAGACAGTCAAACAGCTACTAAATCCTCCATCCAGACAGTTATATATCCACTCAATCTTCAATACAGATTGCTATATATATAATACATATTTAAATTTCAAACTAAACCACATTCAGTGGATGATGTCATCAGTGATGTCATCAGTGATGTCATTTGAGATGTCATCAGTGATGTCATCAGTGATGTCACTAACCATGTCATGAATGATGCAATATGTGACATCATCAGCAGTGCATTGCGGGCGCGTGAGTTATAGTTAGCAGAACTAACTATAACGGAGGAAATTCTATGGTTTTGTATGAGTGAAATGGGCAGCTAACTATAACACCCCTGAAACCTATAGTTTTTTCTGTGAATATGTATATATATATATATAAAAGATTGTATATTTTCTTTACTAATAGGGTCATAACCAGCACTAATTGGAGACACTCTTTATGTGATTATGTTTCCCATTCCCTCCAAAATCATTATTGGTACTTTACCCTGATTTTGAATTACCTTCTAAACCAATTGCAATTTATGATTAATTAATTGTTTTCCTTGTAAATTGCCTGAAACAATGGATAAATTGTAGTAGCAATTAGAACAAATCTATTTTTTACTTTAAAAATGTTTTGTCGATGCGACTATGTCCAGTATGTCTTCACTGTTTACTCTAAAAATTGCACTAACACTTTAAATAGACACTCTGGGCTTTGAGACTCTATGGTCCAGTCAAAGGCCGAGTGCCGAAACGCGTAGACCGTCTCTTGCGTGTGTTATGCCCCGTTTCCATCTAAAATAAACATCATTGGAGTGTTCTTTGTGGTGCTGTGATTCTTAACGCCGACGTACCTTTGAATAACCGAAGGAGAAGCGAGAGAGAATTTTTTTGATTGTTGTGCGGTGGCTGTCCTGCACCTCACGTGCACCTGGGAAGTGAAGTATCCTCGGCGAGTTGTTACAGCCATATTGAGCCGGAAGGAGAAGAAGTATCGCCGAGACCTCTGATCGTTGCTTGGTTAACGCTTGTGACTCCGCGTCAGAATTGAGTGAACGCGGCAGGACAGCTCGAGAACCACGGGTGAGTAGAGAGGCGGGGAAACGGCTTCGGCAGCGTCTCGAGATTCCGCGGAAGCGGTGTCCGGGTCACTGCCGCCACGTACCCAACCCTCGAAAACCCCGTTCTTCGTTACTGCCCTGTTGTTATGGGTCTGATTTAAAAGTCATATGTAACGGATTACATCTAGACCCGCTCTTGCACTGTCCCTTGCAATACTTGCAATACCACTAACTTACCTACAAACAACGACCATATTCCCAGAATTGACCACAATTACCCGCTGGTCAAGTAACAAAGACACTCTCCAACAAATTGAAACTGGAATTATCGAGGCAGACATGCAAATAGCAAACATCAGCATCGACTTACTGGATAGAGACTACAATACCCATAATTCATCATGGCTGAAAGGAACAAAAATAGATCACAGAGAGCAAGTGACCTTCTAAATGATGACTCTAACTCTTTAAACAAAACCAGAACTAATGAGACAAGTGGAGAAAGAAAGAAAAGAACTGTCTCTTGCATCATAAGAGATTTACAACAAGCACGCATTCAAACGGTCAACAAATGGTGGGAAAAAACAACGTTGGAGAAATACATTGAATTTAAAAGAATTCCTAGAGGCTTAAGGATCCTAATCATGCCGACCCTCAATGATTTAGATGCCGATTTAATCAAACAATGGCAGGTTGACACCAATGAATGCTCTTTCAGATTAATGACCACTCTAATCTCACACGCGGAAAGAAAACTAGCCAAAATCACCACAATTATTAAAGAATTAGAGGAAGAACTAAACCAAAATTCTTCAGATGAAGAAACAGGAAAATTAATTGAATCGATGGAAAAGAAAATCAACAAACATGAAGACGACATTGAAAAACGCAAAGCCAGTAAATGTAACAGGGATAGATTGGACTATATCAATGCGCGAATATATACGTTTGCCAGAAAGTACGACACATACAGAAATCGTGTCGTGATGGACAAACACAGCGGTTATGAGACACCTGGAACAGCGGAGAGCTCTGAATTGAGCTCAGCAGATGAGGACCCAATTGCTTCAAGTCTGGATTTTTCTGGGGAAATGCGCCTCATGCAAATGATCACGCGACAAAGAGGACGAGGTCGAGGATCAACACGGGGAAGAGGACGATCACAACCCCCAAACGAAGAACCAGGAGAGGGGGCAAGACCCAAGAAAGGAAGAGGAAGGACAAAGCAAAACTGAAAAAAGATTTACAAAAAACGAATCTGATTGTTAACATCTCAAATAAAATCTTAAACAAAGCACAGACCTCACTGCTAAACAAAGGTTTATCTTTTTGTCCTAATAAAGACAAGGATCTGGCCAACATACGTATTGATCTTTACAAATTTTGCCGTAAAGTTAAACTTAAAAAATACTTCGAAGAAAGAAAGTCTCAACCATCATCTATACCTATAAGCCAAACTATTCCATCTTTGAGCATAAAGGATATCCCAGCCCTCAGAGTAGCAACTTCACTACAAACCGAGTCAAGCTCACAAGTAGAGATGAGTGAATCTTCTCAAGTATCTGACTTACAATATTGCCTGACAATGGGCTATGAAACTAACAGAGGTGGAGATAGTGGTCTCAAAACACGATCAACTTTCTGCCCACAACTCCCTCCGGGAAACAAAATAGATCTTTTCCAAGAAATCATGGTGGAGGAAATTAACAAAATGTCAACTAATCATCCCATGTCATTTCCAAAAAAGAAAACCAAAAAGAAAAAGACATGGAATCTCACTCCTGATGAACATAGGGCATTACAAGAATTACGAGAAGACCAAAGTATAATCATTAAAGCCTCAGATAAAGGTGGTAACATAGTCATCCAATCCTGTGATGACTACATCAAAGAAGCCTACAGACAACTAAACATTGGGGAACACTATGAGAAGCTCACAATAAATCCAATCAAGAACTGGACTGAGGAATATCACAAAAAACTCTTGGCCTGGAAAGAAAGAGATCTTATTGATTCAGAAGAATATTTATATTTGAAAACGAACCACCCTATTACGGCAACCATTTATTTTCTTCCAAAGATCCACAAGTCCACCATTAATCCACCAGGCAGGCCCATTGTTAGTTCCATCGGTACCCTGCTGGAATCTACATCCCGATTCATTGACATCTTCCTGATGAACTATGTCACAGCCTTACCATCTTATTTGAGGGACACAATGGATTTTTTACAAAAAATTGACAAATTGGATTGGAAAGAAAATTACATCTTGGCCTCCATTGATGTATCATCCTTGTACACCTCCATTCATCATTCAGACGGAATAGCAGCAGTGAAACAGTTCCTTGATACCAGACCACTTTGCTTTTTGGAACATTCTGATATGCTAGTACAAATGCTCACATTCTGTTTAACACACAATATTTTCCTTTTCAGAGGAGATCTGTTCTTGCAAAGACAAGGGACCGCGATGGGGACTTCTTTTGCCCCAACGTACGCTAATCTTCTTATGGCCGTATGGGAAACAGAGGTCTTGAAAGAAGAGAAAGCAAGGAACATAAGATCTTGGTCAAGATACATCGATGACCTTTTTATCGTTTGGGAAGGCGACAACGATAGCCTCACAACTTTCCTTGACTCTCTCAACATCAATAAATACAAACTAACTTTCACCTCCACCACAAGTACCACCAACATTATATTTTTGGACGTCGAAGTCTATATAGCAAATGGCAAGATCTGCACTAAAATGCATAGAAAGCCGACTGCCAGCAACAGCATTCTTCATGCTAACAGCGGACATCCAAAAAATCTGAAATGGAGCATCCCCTATGGGGAAATGCTAAGAGCAAAAAGAAACTGTTCTGAACTCTCTGACCTCAACCTACAACTACAAGAAATGAGTCAACATTTCCTACAACGAGGATATCCTTCGGAAGTCATCACCACAGCAATGAATAGAGTCAGCTCAAAAAACAGATCTGACCTTCTACAGACCAAGTCGGTAAACCACAGACCAAACAATGGAGAAGTTGAAATAACATCCAGGCTAATTGTTGACTTCAACTACCAGAGTGATGACCTACGTAAGATTGTACGGAAACATTGGGAAATATTGTTACTTGATGAAACTGTCAACAAAATCTTATCCCCGAGACCCAAGATCACCTATAGAAAAACTGCGTCTCTGGGTGACCTATTGACACATAGTCACTTTGAGATCAAACCAGCAACAACGACATCCTGGCTGAACACCCCGGGTTTTTGGAAGTGCTCAAAGTGCAAAGCCTGTGAACATGGAAAAAACACAACCACATATCAACTACAAAATGGTCACGATGAAAAAATCAAAGATCATATAACCTGTGAATCCAAATTTGCAATTTACATTTTGGAATGTCCATGCAAAAAATTATACGTAGGGAGCACCATCAACAAACTCAAACTCCGCATTCTGCAACATCTCCGTGCCATCAAAAACAGAGACTTCTCATACCCTATGGCCAAACATTTCTCTGAATTCCACTCTTGTGATTGCAATCATCTAAAATATTTTGGCATTAAAATCATCAAATAGAAAGAGAGGGGTGGAAACAGAATTCTAAAGCTAAGAAGGGCGGAGTCAAGAACAATTTTATCAATAGGCACCGAGAAACCATGGGGCCACAATTTGGACGCTGAACTACATGTACACCTATAAATCATGGGAACTCCCACTGAAAAGAAGGACATGGACACCTCTAAGAATGATGATCCTGGCCTAGTTCTAATCAATCTCATTCTTATATCCTTGATTCTCGCTACATACAATTGGGAACTGTACATCGCTTCTATTCTCATCACCCCTCTCTGTGACAGACAAGATTGATAACAACTTTTTGCAAATTGGTTTACATTAAGAGGGAACTCATTGGATAAAGTAATCCCTGTTATTGACATTTCCATTGTGCCAACTTGACCCCTGATAAAAATATACATCATGTACTTTACTAGCACACTATTTAAAAATGTATATATGTCTCTAGAAAAAGAATTATTGTCCCAAAGCAAAAAATCAAACAATCATGAAGCTCTTTCTTTACTCAATAAGAACTTCATTCTCTTGATTAGATTGTGTGAATAAGACATCATTTGTACATATATTTAGAAAAAGATTGTATATTTTCTTTACTAATAGGGTCATAACCAGCACTAATTGGAGACACTCTTTATGTGATTATGTTTCCCATTCCCTCCAAAATCATTATTGATACTTTACCCTGATATTGAATTACCTTCTAAACCAATTGCAATTTATGATTAATTAATTGTTTTCCTTGTAAATTGCCTGAAACAATGTATAAATTGTAGTAGCAATTAGAACAAATCTATTTTTTACTTTAAAAATGTTTTGTCGATGCGACTATGTCCAGTATGTCGTCACTGTTTACTCTAAAAATTGCACTAACACTTTAAATAGACACTCTGGGCTTTGAGACTCTATGGTCCAGTCGAAGGCCGAGTGCCGAAACGCGTAGACCGTCTCTTGCGTGTGTTATGCCCCTTTTCCATCTAAAATAAACATAATTGGAGTGTTCTTTGTGGTGCTGTGATTCTTAACGACGACGTACCTTTGAATAACCGAAGGAGAAGCGAGAGAGAATTTTTTCGATATATATATTTATATATATATTTTTTTTTTCACTGCAATAACCAAAGTTAGGAATTGGCATTTAAAAACCTTAGAAATTCACTAAAAAAACCCACAGTTTTCAGGGACGTTATGGTTAGCTGGACATTTCCCTCGTACAAAACCCTAGAAATTCCCCTGTTATAGTTAGTTCAGCTAATTATAACTCGCGCCCCCGCAATGCACTGCTGATGACGTCACATATTACATCACTCATGACATGGTCAGTGACATCACTGATGACATCACTGATGACATCTGAAATGGCATCACTGATGACATCACTGATGACATCATCCACGTGATAAGTTAGTGCATCTTCTCACACCCTAATATAACCTTTGATACACCGACTCAAAATTTCAGACGGCCATTCTCAAAACCATAGATACTCCAGTGATGTCATCCGTGATGTCATTTCAGATGTCATCAGTGATGTCATCAGTGATGTCACTGACCATGTCATGAGTGATGTAATATGTGACGTCATCAGCAGTGCATTGCGGGGGCGTGAGTTATAGTTAGCTGAACTAACTATAACAGGGGAATTTCTAGGGTTTTGTACGAGGGAAATGTCCAGCTAACTATAACGCCCCTGAAACCTATGGTTTTTTAGTGAATTTCTAAGGTTTTTTAAATGCCAATTTAAAAAATTAAAACGCACCTGAAACCTTTGGTTTTTTCAGTGAATATATATATATATAAATATATATATATATATATATTCCTTGTAGCAGCTACAAGCATTATCCACACAAGCTTGTTCAATGAAGAACTATTAATGTTCATATAAACTGCATTGCAGTAGTGTAAGCAAGATGTGATCAAAGCAATGGCCATTAATTTGCGAAGTTCTCCAGGAATTAATGGAATGTTTTTTTCAAAGTTCTAATGATGTAAAAGCAGAAACTGGTAATGTGGTTGACCTCTATATTGAAATTCAGAGCGCATTCAACTAGCACACTGAGATTTTTGGCTAATTCCACAGTGGTGGGTAACGGGTCACATGATTCAGACCACCATACTTTGGACTAGATGGACTGCTGGGCCTCAAAGAACAAAACCTTGGTTTTATATGCATTCAACTTTTAAAAATTGTGTTTCATCCAGATACTAAAACTAGCCATTCAGTGTTGGAATGTATCTACCATCAATGGTATACTGTCAGTAATCGACACAATAATTTGCATGTTTATGGGGAAAAAGGAACCCACATAAAGTATGTTTAGACACTGTTTCATCAGCCAATGCCGCCCATAGGGGATTGCAATATTTATCAATAAATCGTTACATTTTCAAATCACTTCATCCCAGACAGATAGAGAAGGGAGGTTGGGTTTGTTCAGCAGATTAATTATAGGAGCATATTAACGATAGCCACAATATATGCACCAATAGAAGGTAATCCAGCGCCATTATTTGATCTCTACCACGCACTTATACATGCAACGCCTGGAAATGCATTCTGTGGAGGTCAGCTCTTAAAGAAGATTAAAGATAAGGAGGATGTGAATTCATATAGACCAATAAGTGTTCTAAATACTGACTGCAAGATTATAGTTAAAATAATAGCCAATATAATGAGTAATTGTAGGGTCACCAATTTAGAGGGGAGTAGGGTGAAGAGAGTGATACACAAGCAAACAAAGTGAGAGGTATGCAAATTTGCATCCGCGAGGCACAAGCTGCACTGGCCTAATACCGCCAGCCTCCGCACCTCCTGGCAATGAGTCGTGCCCCTTGGGCCTTACCTAGCTCCTGCAGCCTTCACACTAACTACACTGATCCCACAGTCTATCCCCTCTGATAGAGACTGCTCCTGCTGTCACTTCAACAAGGACAGCTCCTGAGTAGCTCCTATGTAGTAGGTTGTGCCACTATGGCCTGCTGAGGCCCCCTTGACGCAGTGGCCAATACACCAAACAAACAACGGGATATCATTCCACAAAGCTACCATGCTGGCTAGCTGGCGGGAGAAAGTCAGGAAAATGCAGGCAGCAGGCTTGCAGGAAGGCGGGAGGCCTGGGGTGGGGGTCAAGACTTCAAGAGCCTCCCCACAGAGCTCCCTTCAGAGCCCTGAACTTAGAGATCAAAGCAAAGCAAGGATCCACCTCCCCGCTTTCCCTTACTGCTTGTATGCAGCCGCTACAGCCGCTAGCTCAGAGCAAAATATCCCCTCTGATCTTCCTCTCGCAGTTTCTGTAGAGCCACTATCACCATCTCTAACCACAGCGTCACACATCATCACATCCTCACGTCTATGATATAAGGGAGACTGTGTTTAACAGCTGTTTAAAGCCCATAATTCCCAGTGAGTAAAGTAGCTATTGCTATTCCTTACAGTATTCATGAAAATACAGTGGCTGGTATTTGTTACAGCTATTTAACACCCATCATCTCCCATGCAGTAATCATTATGACCATTCTCCCAAGAGGGCTACGTAAAATACTGTGCCCAGGATATGTAGCAGACCTTTATCCCCCAATAATCTTCCATGTAAATATAATCTATTCCCATTTTCCTGACAGGACCATTATTATATAGGGGGAAATGTATTGAATAGCTGTTTAAAGCCCATAATCCACTGTGCGTAAAATAGCTATTACCAGTTTCTTACAGTAATCAAGACCATGCCAGTGGCAGGTATATGTAAAAGCAATATAATGCCCATCTTCCCAGATGTAGAAAATCCCTATCCCTAGTTCCTACCTAGAACACTCCTAATACAGTCCCAAATATATTAAATGACCATATAATCCCATAATCCCCCATACAGAATACAGATTTGCTAATGTACCTTCAATATTGACAAAATAACAGTACCAGGTATATCTACCAGGCTTTTAACTCCCATCATCCCCATGTAAAAATTATGTATGCCCATTCATTCAACACATATCAGTACACCACAGTGACATTTAGCACCCATCATTCCCCATGTAGAAATCATTATGACCATTTTCCCAAGAGGGCTACCTAAAATACTGTGCCTAGCAGCCTATTACCCCCATTATCCTCTGTGTAGATATTATCTACTCCCATTTTCCTCTCAGGACCCAATAATATATAAGGGAAAATGTTTTCAACTGCTGTTTAAAGACCATAATCTCCTCTCAGTAAAATAGTTATTACCATTTCCCTGCAGTATTCATGAAAATACACTCGCAGGTATATGTAAAAACTATCTAATGCCAATCATCTCCGATGCCGAAAATCCCCATAACCATTTCCTACCTTGAATAATCCTAATACATGTCCAAATATTCAATGGTTATGTAACACCCATATCCCCCATGCGGAACAGAGCTATACCCATTTACCTTCAACATTTACTAAATAACAGTACTATTTAACCCCCATCATCCCCATGCAAAAAAAATGTATACTCATTTCCTCAACACACATCACTACAGTACAAAGCAGATGTATGTAACAGCCATTTAAATCCCATCATTCCTATGTAGACATCATTATGGCCATCATCCCAAGAGAGCTCTGTAAAATACCATGCCCAGGGTATGTAGCAGCCTTTTATCCCCAGAATCCCTCGTGTAGACATTATCTATTCTCATTTTCTTACCAGGACCATTATAATATAGGACAAACTGCGTTCAACAACTGTTTAAAGCCCATAATCCCCTGTGAGTAAAGTAGCTAATGCCATTCATTACAACATTCATGAAAATACAGTCTTAGGTATATGTAAACCCCCATAGTCCCCTGTCAAAGTAGCATGTTATTGCAATACTTCATCCAATAATCCCTCTTTCATAATGTATAGTGTGAGTCCAGTACCACTATAAATAACTGCATTGCAGCTGTACATGTTCCAGCAATGTAACAGTTAAATCAGCATATAATCGCAAGGAATCTACAATGGTAAAAAAAAATCATGTCCTATAAGGTAAAAGATCACATTTCGTATATATGTAAAAATATTTCCAAATGTACTTTATCTGATGGTCTACCAACAAGGTAGTGCTCAATAAAACCATTAAAACACATCCTGGTAGATAAACAATAACAAATGCTGTAGAAAGTTAGCTTTCACTGTGTACATGCAAGTGTTAAACTACACCTCCACCGGTGGACACCACAGAGAATGCATCCCATCATCCTCAATGATCGTTTTAGTACCTCCCATAAATTAGTGACTTTCCATTTGGGGGATTTGTAGCAGTTTCAGAGCTTTTTTTTTTAGAGCTTCTCGCTGCCATAAAAGAGCTAATTACTTATATTCATTGCTTTTATTTACTATCGAGAAAATGTCAAAGTGTCACACATGTGGCAGCTCTAATTGGACTTTGAAGTATGAGTTTTTAAAAGGATGCTTGGAGAATAGACTGTGGAGTGCTGTAGACAAACTGACAGTCCAGCCCTATATTGGGATTTGCCGGTTGAAAGTTCTGTACCATACTTGGTATGGGTGTGAAATTTGCCCCATACATTTTTATTGATGAGACTCAGGCTTTGCACGGTGCACTTTTTTGCTGCTTTTCTGTCACAAGGCATTTATTTTTCACAACTCCCTTTATGCCCATGTGACGACTATTCTCCGCAGACTACCTTACATTTTATCTCATTTTGCTAATTTTACTCGTTGCTGAGGAAACGTTACTTGCTCTCCATTTTCAGGGCGGCCAACATTCATTATTGTTAAGCTGCCTGTATTTACCTGCGAATCTTACCCGCGATCAAGATTTGCCTGTTTGCTACTACATATATTGAACGCGCTATTAAGCAGAGGGCTTCAGTTCCTATAGGATGTATTAGGAATTATATGAGGTTATTATGGATTTTATCTTACTTTTATGATAGATCGTCATGCTTTTCACTGTAGAACTGATTGTCCTCAATGTGTTTGATTTTCTACTTAGATAACCTAGGGGAGCATAGCGAACCCCTACTGAGTTTCCTTTTGGGACTTCTTTTGAGATTTTGTTCTATTGATTTTATCAGAGCTTTGCAGCATTCCATTTGACAATTTATGCTGTATGATTATTTAATTTATTGCTATGAAATGGATGATTTTCTATAATGTTTTTAAATTATATATTCTGTTCTGCTTTGTCACTTTTATGGTTCAAATGAGCCGAACTAAAGTTGATTTACGATTATGATAGTGACTTTTAATTTTTTTTTTTTGGGGGGGGGGGGGGGTTGCAGCAGTTTCTCATCTTTTTTTTTATTTTAGAGCTTCTCACCGCCATAAAATGGCTTGGTTTTGATATTCATTGCTTCGATTTATTAACGAGAAAATGTCAAAGTGTCACACATGTGGCAGTAGAATGTCAATCACGTGCTCACTGAAGAAATAATAAAGGTCACACATTAAGCAAACTGAAAACTTGTCAGCTATGATGTCAAAACAAAGACAACTTATTATTATAGGCTAAGTTAGAACTGAATCAAGAATAATGCAGCTAAAACAGTGATAATTTTCTCAAATATATAAAGCATCAATACAATTGTGTGACACGTTGTACACTGTTTTAATCGAAATCGCATCACAAGCATGCGTTCCTCCTGTGTTCCTTAAAGGGCTGCTAAATACGAAACTTTTTTCTTTCACTGTGTGTCAAAGCTTTGAAAATGGTTCTAGGACTTTGTTGCTAACATGAGGAGTGTTACGCTGCTAAAAATAATGAGTAGTCATATTATTCCATAAAAGTGTCCTATGTCCAATAAAATAAGCATTGGTAAAGCCAATAGGTCTCGCCTATCTAATGCAAATTCTGAGCTGTTGGCTTTGCCAGTTTGTCTGTAAACTATTAGCTGAAAAGGTAAAAGAACAAATGTCAAAATACTGAAAGAAAAGCAAATACACATAATATGGTATCTTAAAACTCTAAATTGAATTCATTGTTTTCAACCTTTATATACAGAATGTTTTATTTTTCAAATACTTTTCACCTAGGAAACTCTAAGCAGAATTTAAAAAATAAGGTAGTAGCAGGTGACCGCGCCCACCGCGCCATAAAAGCTTTTGTGTGCCTAAGCTTGCACTCTCATGCAAAATGTGGAATGCCGGAGATAAATGTAAAGCAGCCCTTATAGTCTGATCCACAGCCATACCCAGGAGAAAATATATCTATTGCTTTCCTGTTACAGACAAACTGAGAGGGAAAGAGAGCGACACGGAGAAGTTGTGCTTGATGGGGAAAAGTAGTACAAGACAGAGATAGCAGGAAAGCACATGCACTGTTATGTAGTGCTGAATGAGAATGAAAAAAGTACTTCACTAAATGTGAGCAATGGAAGGATACAAGTCAGCCCATCAAAAGAATAATGAAGAGGATGCACTTTAGGGAGGGGCATGACAAGAAGACAAAGCCAAGCCATTGAATAAGACATAAGCAGATAAGAGTGACAATAAAGCCAACCAATGGTGAGCAATAGGCAGGCTCTAAGCCCACTACAAGTTCACAATCGGTGTTTCACATCCAGACAGCTTGCATTTTGTGGTAGGCGAGATCTAAATAAAAGATACAACCGAAATATAAAAGAAGATGACATCTAGACATGGTGCAACAAGTCCTTGTTTAGGACTTGTATAGTATTTTATGGCAATTAATAGAATGTACAGCAAGACACTTTCTTAAAATTTGTCAAGATGTATGTATATGTATGTAAGTAGAGTTTTGTTATTACAAGGGCCTGGCAGACAACTTCACCTGCTAGGCTCCCCTAAGAGGAACGTGCTCCAGGACTGATAATTTAATTCTAAATCACCCCAGCCTAGCTGTCCTGAAAGCCTGGACAATATTGGTGTGGGGACTGACCGACCACACCCCAGTATAGCTTGACTTGGAAATGGTACATAAAGCCCAGACGACTAAATATTGGAAACTGAACCTATTCCATTACAAGACAGTCTGCTAAGCAGCAACTAGCCACCCACCTATGCCAATACTTGGCGGAGACTGAGGCATCGGTCTCATCCACGCAGGTCCTGTGCGCTGATGGGAAGGCAGTCCTTCGGTGTGAACTCATGAGAGATTCGGCTCTGCAGAAGAGAGATTTCTCGGTCAAACAAAAGAGGCTGGAACTTGAAGTGCGGGAACTGACTAAACGATACACAGATCAGCTCTCCGCCCTGACTTTGAGGCAGCTTGAGAAGGCAAAGCTGGATTTCAATTTGCTCTTTACCTCACAGGCAAAATACACACCACTCCAGTTGAAATGGCGGCATTACGAACCGGGGGAAAAGGCGACTAGTAGCCCAGCCCCACCAAAGGGAGGCTCGCACTGCAATACCAGCTGTATGAAGTTGAGATGGACACTTACACACCTGGAACAGATAGCTGACACCTTTGATGATTTTCGAAGTGTTCCTTATAGAACAGAAGCACACGATGATTCTCAGAGGGAACTCAATTTCATAACTGGGATCTGTCTTACCACCCCTTTGGATTCCAGCAGACAATTGATAGAGGGAGAGATGACGGAGGAAGAGACAGCTGAGACAATCTCGGATGTGCCCTATAGCAAAGCCAGAAGAGATAATCGATATCCCACAGAATTTCACAGGCTAAATAAACAATTGTTGACCCACATCCTCTACAAGGTTTTCAAAGAGGCTGAGGAATGGGGCTAACTGCCCACTGAATACAATATGTCTATTATCCGCCTTATATTGAAACCTGACAAAGATCCCACATCTTCCACCAACTACTATCCAATCTCACTCCTCAACATGGATGTGAATATCATGCCTATGGTACTGGCAGCTCAACTTAGGAAGGTGATCCTGAGTCTAATACATCATTCATTAGTAGGCTTTGTACTGGGCATGCTGTCCAGGAATCACATGCATACACTAACCAACCGACTGTGGCAGGTTCGCAACACTGGTGATGATCAGGTTCTCCTGTGTCTTGATGCCGAGAAGGCATTCAACAGGGTCTGATTGGGGTACTTGTTTCATACACTGCAACAAGCAGGCATTTGACTGGATTTTCTGACCAAGGTCAGGTGGCTGTATACTAATCCATGTGCACAAATTGACTGTGGAGGTCATTTGTCCAGGGTCTTCTGCATTAGCAGGACATCAGGTCAGGCTGTCCATTGTCACTGCTTCTCTTTCTTCTGGCCCTAGAACCATTAGAGGAGCATTCAGGCAATGTGAAGATGTGAAGGGCCTCCTCACCCTGGCTGGGATGGTCTAGATCATGCTCTACACAGCTGATATTCTCCTAACCTTAACTCAATCCTCGATCCTCTTATGTCTTTGATCTAAGCCTTTTTGATCTAATCCGGCTACAGGATTGACTGGGGGAAGTGCAAGGCTCTCCCCATTACCCAGTCAAGTGCCCGCCTTAAGCAAACACTTATGGGTTTACATGGAAGACTGCTAGGCCGAAATACCTGTGTATATTGGTCAACAGGGTTGCTAGATAATATGGTTTGAGACAACCTGCAAACCCTGATGGCCAAAGCAGACATTGATTACCTTACGCGGTCCTCTCTGTATCTCTGCCAACTTGAGAAGGGTCCAAGTGGTGAAGATGGTGACGGCTCCTCACATTTACTCTGTTTTCGGTGTGCTACCATTCTAATCTCTATAAGCGCCCTTCGTACACTTAACAGATAAATTAAGTCATTTATATGTGCAAGCTAAAAACCCTTTCTGTAATCATCCAGACTTCATGCCAATACGCGGGCTTCAGGACTTAAACTGCCTGATATGTCTTTTTATATCTAGCTCATCAGTTATCGCAACTAACATACCTTCTAGGAGACAATGAGCAGGGCTGGCTTTAGGGCGTGTGACCAGTGCAACTGCACTGGGCGCCCAGATCAGGAGGCGGTGTATTTTGAAATGTCCTATTAATTTTAAAGCACCTGCTGAAGAGTCAATTGTCTGCTCAGCAATTGTCAGGCAATATTTAAAAACGTCAAGATAACTCTGGTGATTGATGTATGTGCTGAAGAGAGAGATGGAGTTTTCTCTAGTCACAGTTTTGACTCACCATAAAGTAGTGCAGAGGGTGAATTAGCCTGCTGCAAAGCATGTGTACCATGCAGATCACAGAATTGTATTTTATGTAGGTAGGTCAGTGGGTTGCTCTGTAGTCACAAAGATCCTATTGTAGTAATCCAGCCTCAACCACTTTGTTCTGTTTCAATTTTGAGTTTGTGCTTCTCCAGAACAAACATTCTCAAACTATATTGCCTTCTAGTATGGATGACATGTGACTCCTACACTTTGTAGCACACGTTGTCTTGGATAGACTTGGACTTCGATGTGTGATAATTCAAGATTCCTCACTTCAGAAGTACCTGCTTAAGTGAGTGAGGAGTGTGGTTACCAATCTTTACCAAATCCTTATAGATGTTGCATATTTACCAGCACTCACACAGACATGAAGATATACTGGCAGGTAGTCTGAGTTTACTACATATGGACAAGGACTGGGCAAACTTATTGGAAATGCATGACCACACACTAAGCGAGGCCAGAACGAAATTCAAGTACTTCAAAATACATCATCATTGATGATGGACTCCCTACAGGCTAAAACAAGCTAGACTGGCCCAAATGACTATTGCTGGTGTTGTGAGCAAACACACTGTATCCTATACCACATAATGTGGTCATGCCCACAACTCGGTGGCTACTGGGCTGCCATTTGGTAAACACTACACAACAGTAGGCTTTACCCCTTTGCAGAATCCACAAAACTCACCTTGTTGCATGACACATTGATAAGGTCACCTCCCCATGGAAGAGATGGATATCTACGGTGCTCCGGTGCGAAGATATGTACTCTTTGGCATTGATGCATCCCTGTACTACCCACTCACATGGAGAGGATGACTGAAATGTTCTGACTGCCCAACTACAAACACAGCATCTATAAATGTAAAAATAAACTCCAGACGTTTGTCTACATATGAGGGTCATTCCTCCATCTCATAGACCCTTGGGGGCCGATTACGATCTTGCTAGAAAGGCCTCCGAGAGGTTCCGTAACGAGCAAATCTAAATTGTAGCTTATCTTTCTGACTGAGTCGTCCCCCGTTCCGAACGACCAAGTACGATGCTAAGATATCGTCCGGGGCGACCGCATTGTTTTCAAACCAGAGCCTGTCTATCCGATTCGTTCGGAGCTGAATCGTGCCGCACAATGGTGCTGGATCCCGAACAAGTGAGTACGATGCACGATTCGGACAGCTGTATCGACTCAGTGTTAGCGAGACTAAATGGATGTCAGGATAGAACTTCAGGGGGCTGTGGAAGGCCTCCCTTCACCTGCAGCCCTCCGAATCGGTTTGCGAGGGGCTGCGCAATAGTCCCCCGATCCAAGCATGCGCAGTGTGGCAGGCAACATGAGGTGCCCTTCACAGGGTGTACGCTTTCCCCACCCACTCCTTTTTTGCTATGGGAGCCTGTGCATGCGTCGGTACACAGGCTCCCATAGAGTTCATTGGGAGTCCGAGCAAACTGAGTCTGTCAGCATACGGCTGCATTGTACTCGTTCGGTCGGACTTGCACAGCGCAAGTCGCTAGGAAAGCCCTTCGGATCACAGTCGTATGGAGGGCTTTCCTAGCGAGATCGTAATCGGCCCCTTAGTGTACACACACTAGTTTCAAGTTTATTTTATTTAAGTGCTTAGTTAATTAAAACCTTTGCACTAAAATTATTATGTAATTACATTCATAAAACTTTTACATTCTGGTAAAGAGCAAAGGTCCATGTGTACAAATATAAATATTTAGTATAAAATAATTGTCCGATCAAACAGCAAAGAAATATAAGATTGTGATTGTTGCAGATACAAAGCTAAAATTTTACCACTTAAAATCCATCCTGAATACTGCCCTGTAACCTTTTTAAATGCAAAAGCAGAATAAAGAAATAACAGTGCAAGATAAAGGATGCGATACAGTGTTGTTATTTCCCAGCTTTAAAACCAGTGCCTGATTTCTAATCTGGTGGACAGGTGGCCAGAGGAAAGGCTGCTCCCTTTAACCAGGCTGAACAGTTTAGACTGTTTAGAGTGCATGGTGGGCTGTTGTCTTGACTGTGTTGAAGCAGGACAGTGTCAGTCTGAAGTCTTTTCTGAAACTCATTCAGTCGTTATACGGTCATCTGGGTGGGTACATTTCCGATCCAGCCTTGTACGGTATTTCATCAGTCTGCAGTTAAGCTGAATACCTGAGCAATTGAAACACGCTATGACGATCGGCTGGCAGCGGAGTAACCCCCACTGATTAAAAGCTGGTCTTCTAAAGGTTTTTCGATTGTCCATGTTTGCTTCACATATGCAAATTTGGTGAACTTTAGTTTTGGGGGGCTTTCCACAGAGTCTGCAGACTTCTGCACTGGTGGGTGTTTCCAGGTGCGTAAATATTCAAGACTGTAGTCAGCTTAGGCAGTATTTCAAAAAATATGTTTTAGTCTGTGCTTTGATAGAGGCACCCAGATGTGGTTGAGATGCTAATTTGTCATAGGATGCTTTTGTAAGTCAGGCTTGTCTCCTCCACGCACAGGCTTCCTTGTCTTCCAGCAGTGAGTTTCTCTTTATTCTTTTGTTTACGATGGCATTCACTAGGGAGAGATTGGTAATTGAATCCCATTCTTCAGTTAGGCCAAGAGTGGTTAGTTAGTCAAAAAGATAGGATCTGGCCTCTGATCGCAATTCAGGGTTCCATTTTCTTCCTCCAGAGTTTTGTATAGTACGAACTTGACCCAAAGGTGTCAGAGCGCTTTACATGAGCACCAGTTGCGTTACACATTCATTTTTTTCCGTTAGGCACAGAGAGATTAAGTGATTTGCCCAGAATCACAGGATGTTGAAAGTCCCTGCTTAGACTCAAACCTGGATCCCCAGTGTCAAGGTTAACCGTTCTAGCCGGCAGGCCACATTATTTAATTTGTAGCAAAATTTGATGAACTCTCTTTGTTTCGCCAAGGATTGTTTGTTTAGGCCAAATTCTAGTTGCAACTGGACTGGAGATGAGTGAGGGAGTATTGAACAAACAGACATTAAGAGTTTTGTAATAATTTTGTCTAGATGAGTGTCATCTCTGCCCCTCAGGACTACGCTGCCGCAAGCTATGGTTGGGATTAATTTAGTTTGTATTATTTTCAGAAGAGATGTGAATGGTGATGTCACTATTACCAATTTTAGGCATTTGAAGGCTGCGGTAAGGATGTTGGTTGTGAGGTGCATGAGCTGGTAAATTAGCCTTGTCTATCAAGTAGCATTCCCAGATATTTGTATTCAGAAACCACCTCTAATTTATCCTTATCCAGATACCACTGACGGAGGCTCAGTGATGGTTCCCCCAAAATCATGATCTTAGACTTCTTCAGATTGATTTCCTTAGCATTTGTGCTGGAATATGAGGCTGTGGTATTCAGAAGCCTTTGAAGAACAACGTTTGTGTGGCTAAGCAGTACTAAATTTTCCCCACACGTTAGGCAGAGCAGCAGGGTATTGCCCAGCTTTGGGGCTTGCGAATTTACCTGGGCGATGCTGGTAGGGAGATCAGCCAAGAAGAGGTTAAAGAATGTGGGGACTTATATTCACTCTTGCCTTAATTCTTGTTGGGTCCTGATCTTTCTTGCTGAATTGGCACCATTGCCTAACTTTTTTCTGACAGTGTGGAGTAGGATTACAGCTTGCAGCAGTAGGTGGGCTATCTTACTACTGGTAAGTCTGCTCCAAAGCTTTTCTCTGAAAAACCTATTGAATGCAGTCTTACAGTCTATAAAGGAGAGGTAGAGGAGGTAGAGGGGCTGATTAGTTTCCTGTGTTGGTCGAACAATAGGGCTTAAGCTATCAAGTTTGATGTTGTCCCCATGCCTTTGGCAAGACCTGTTTGACTGAATGGAATCAGATGCCTTTCTGTAACCCAGGATGACAACTCTTCAAGGAGACAACCAGCAAAGTATTTTAATCCACATCCAATAGAGCTATGAGCCGAAAGCATCAGAGTCATTGGCGCCTTAATAAATTGGAGAGATAGCAGAACCTTTCCATGAGGATGGAATAGTGCTTAGAGTAATTATGCTCTCATATATTGGCTCCAGATTACTTGCCCAGAACAATTTATCCTCCTTAAACACTTCACTTTGCTGCTGAGTTCATTGCAATGAAGCCTAAAGCAGCTCTTGTTCAGTGTGTCTGAGCAAGCTTTGTTGCAGAGTGTACGTGGGGCGTGGCGTGGTGCGGAGCATGGAGAGCCACTGCAAGTGAGCTGTGTGTTGCACCTGGAGAGCCCAAGTCGGAACCCAGGTGCAGGCATTAGCAGTACAGGAGACCAGGTATTAAATAACCAGAATAGTGAGAGAGGGGTAGCCTTCCCTTATTCCCCGTAATACTTCGCGCGGGTGTCCCGGCGTCCCTGCACTCTACCACTCCCTGCCAGCGGTAAGTCCGGGTGGGGGACTTTGGAGATGACGTCAAGAGGTATTTTCTCCAGCTTTCACCAGACTCTTCCACCAGCTCGCCAGCTGGGTCACTGTATCTCCTTACTCTGCCCACCTGCTGGTTATCACATACCGCCCTCTGCCCGCTGTCTACAGTGCCTGTTTGCAGCCTGTAGCCCACAGACTTGTAAAAAGCTCTGATAAGATTCTTGGCAAGAGAGAGAGAAGTAAGCGGGAAATAAACAAGGCACAGCAAGGCTTTTTCACAAGGCGGGGGATGCCAGGTAGAAGGCCCCACTGGGTGGTGTACATGGTACAGCAGAGCCAACCAAGCTAGGACTTGGTGCGGTCTGCAGCCCATGCACCCTCCTGGACCAACCATCATCACATTCACTCACCCCCTCATGCCTGAAAAAAATGTGATAAAAACATGTTCATGTCCCCATTTCAATTTACTAAGCCAATTGCTACGCGAGGGGTGAGGCGGTGCACTGACAGACTGGGAGGTCAGTGCACACTATGGAGCCCAAGGAGTCTAAGGGGAAGAGCATACAGGATCCATACAGGACTACACAAACAGGACTTGCAGAACTGACAGATCCTTATGATATGCTTGTCCTAGCTCTCCCTCCTCCATAAAGGAAAGAAAATTCCACCTGTGGCATGCAACGCAACAGCCTGATGACAGTTTTCTGAGATCTACCAAAGTCCTGTCAAGGAGAACCTCCCTCCCACTGAGCAATGGAAGGGCTGAAAAACCCTGATTCTGACCATAAGCTGGCCAAATGAGGTTGGGCAGCCAACAAAAGGAAATAAAGCCGACAAAACACCTATACTGCCAAAGCAAAGAGGTCCAAAAAGGTCATAAAACCCCTAGTAGCGACCTTGCAGGAACCAGATGCACAAAAAGGAGGAGCGATAGCCAGTACAGAGGGCAACACTCCAAGGGCAACCACATGTAATTATCTACCACACCTATACACAAAATTTGCTTTTTTAAAGGACGCTGGTTCAGTACTTTATCCCAGCAATGAAGGGATTGCAGGGCTCTCATCACCTCTGCAGCCCGAAGTTATAAACTTCCCCACAGAGGGGCACTCAGGGGCAGCACTTTCGATTATCACCAGCATCATCTCAGAGCCTATAGCCACTTGAGAAATAAGTGGAAGCTCAGAAAATAGAGGAGCAACAGAGGGCATTACAGCTTACAACAAGAAAGCAATGGAAGGAGACACAGAGGTCACAGCTGCTTGGGGAACCGAGGAGACCTCAACACAGTACTCTTTTAAAACACAGAGCAGCCTGGAAGAGAGAGTGTAATAACTCCTTGTCACAACCTCTCCTGGGCATGTACCTTAGAGAGCCCTAAATGTCAGATGACAACCCAGAGGGATCGCCAGACAGAGAAAGCTGCCACAGGGGATGATCGTCCTCCCTTCCATCAAATGCTACTCCCCACACTATTAGTCAAATCATCTCTACTGAGACTAGCTAGGTACCTAAAACTTGCAACCATCAATGAAAAGAAGAGCCTCGGGACTACACCTATGATATTTTATACTTAGCCACTCAAGAATGGGAGGAACTAGAAGCCTAGCATGTACAGAACTCCCCCAAGATAACAATAGGGCAGCCACTACAACCACCCTTATAACAGGGAAAGGAAAACAGACAGGTACTGTCTGGGCTTCACTTTTAAACACAATGCAGCTTTCAGTCTGATAAAATGGACATTCAGTTATCACTCCTTAACACTCTAGCAGTATCTGTCTCTGGAATAGTTAAAAAACTTGCCAACCTGCATAATTTGATCAAGCCAGCCCAAACTGACACCCAACTAATTCAGGTAGGCTGTACTTGTGGTCCAGTTCTGGAGAAAATGACCACCTTATCTACCTTGCTTGGCGACTTATTAACTGACCTAAAACAAACCAGAAGCTGCAGAAAGCCCACCCACTCGGGTCAACAACAATTTTCTCTTCCTGATGACATGGACACAGGCTCTGGATCAAGTCAATCGAAGGTCCAAGGGACTCAGAGCAGGCTCAATCAAGCCCAGATGGCACCTGAGTCATTCAAGCCCACTTACAGCTTACAAAATCCTCTCCAGTAGGCAAACAGGCAGTGTCAAAAAGTAACCCTGAATCAAATCAAGGAAGAGATGTTCCACGAATATAACAGTGGAGCAATGCCAAATCGCACCGCAATCAAAGAAGGAAAGGGAGAAACAGAAAAAATGACCGCTGAATACTTTCAGAGAGATAACACATCCTGAACCTCCCCAAGGGAACCGCAGGAAGACAACTCAGATTCTATAGTGGAATCACAGGACACACCATTAATATCTCTAACGAGCATCCTCACAAAGACAGTAGAGGAAGAGGACAGGTCTATTGGTGAGGACCCAACCAAGTGCATCGGGTCTGCCCCCTCAGAGCGCAGAATCTCGGAACTTGTACAATGGTCTTCACAAGCTTCATCTCTGAGTGTGGACACTCAAGCAATCTACGTGAGGGGAGCAGAAGCCAATCAACTGGGTGATGCCAAAACATACACAAATCTATCAGTTAAAGGGCAATCGTGAGTGACTCAGCCAATAGTCACATCATCAATCACTGCACTCTCACACCTGCTTAACAATTCAAACAGGGAACTCAATACTAGGGATGATCTAACTCTGCAAGTTCAGCAACTCAGCAGTGTGCGAACCAGCTCCAAACCAGCCCCCAATGATTAGCGGGACACACACACCACAATCTTCCTTCCAGATCACAAATCTCAAGAGAGACAAGACATACTAAACAGGGGGAACATGTTATGCCTAATAGCAGCGATCAGTGGACTGGAGCACTTAAGATCATCTGACCTGGTCACCATCTACTTAATCCAAACTGCAAGCTCATCGAGAAATGAGGGAACTAAGGCCACATGTGCATCAGCAGAGATAGCCAGGAAGGTTGTGAGTGAACAGGCTCTCTTCATGCACTGGAGGGTAAGACTGGCACCTTACCACACCCCTGGTATAAAATATCATTTAAAAAAATCTAGAGTCATTAATATTGTTTGCAACAATATAGTTGTTTAAAATATCGATTTTTTAATTAGTGTTATGTGTTTTAGTTTATATTCTAAATGTATATGATGAATGTTGTTTTGCATAAGTATTGTTTATGTTTTTAAATATATGTGTTACGGTGTTCTTATGCAGTTTAAGACAAGTTATAACTCACTTGGGTTCTATCCTTTCTGCATTTTTGTACAGGCGAATGTCATTTTTTTAAACATCTGATTTTTTTATTGACTTTTAAAACAATCGTATGTCGTTACTGCTTCACTTTTAATGCTTTTAATATTCATGCAATCATGTTTATTTAAGTATTTAGGAAAGTTTTTAAGTGCTGGTGCTCCAGCGCTGAATACCACAAATCCCCTCTCTACAGACCAGACCACATTTCATTCACTCATTCACTGGTGGGGCCCATAACACCAATCATTCATTCTACTTTCAGATCAATGGTTCTCGAGAGAGGGGAGTCTTTTCTTTCTTCCATGCGCTGAAATTGGGAGGAGGATTTCATCAATCACCTGATGAGTAACAACAAGTTTACCTATACCTCCCTACCTCACCAGGATCTCAATACATTATAACCTAGCAGTTCCTCACATACTATTGGCTATGGATCAGCCAGTTGCAGGGAATAGCAACACTTAATTCTGCTAAAACAATAAACATTGAAATACTTCAAATAATAACCCGACACAGTTCTTTAAATGCAATAATATGTTTATCTAATTAAAGCATAAGGAAATCATATAGCATTCAATATTTGGTTCGCATATTTACCTAATCTGGCTAAATGACGTCCTCTATGTCAAATTCAGATCTTTCGTCTCTATGCCCATAAATCAAAGAATCAGTTCGTAAGTAAATTGGGCAGCAGATCAGTCCATCAGAGTCTCTGGTAAGCAACTGTCCAGCAGTGTCACCGTCCTCTCCGTCAGCATAATGTCGGGCAATCTGGTAAAGTGTAAGGGAAGGTGCGGTAATGTCCTACTCTCTCTATTCTACTTTTGTAATAAAATGTTATCAACAAATGTTTCAATACATGTTTTAGAACAATTTTGATTGGTTGAACCAGGATCATTCTTCCTGATTCCCATGCATTAAATGTTGCATTAGATGCAGCTTCTCAATTTATGAATAAATAAGCAACAGTTTCTAGTCCATTCAGGGCATGTTGATTCCCATGCGGGGTTGTGTCCTTAGTGTCATCAATTATAACAGTTCATAGTTTAAGAAAGTCCTTTGTTTGATGCTTGGCACTCCTCCCAGGATGTCCTTCACGGGTACAGTCTGCCTGGGGTCAGGACAAGGTTATTGTTGCTCATCTTTTAGTGCAGGCGCACTTCACTCAGTGACTTTTGTGTCTTGTCGGGGCGTCAAAATAGGGATGGCAGCCATTTGTGGCCACTCCAGAAAGGTCAACTTAAGCAAAGAAACATAAAACGTAATTAATACATGGAAATGACTATCAAAATGTTAGCAAAAGCAACATGCATTGCAGTTTATACTCACAATTTTAAAGCACGATTCACAAATCACATCACAAAAGCAACATATAACATGCAAATTCTAAATATCCGACATTAGTATGCGTACGAAATTAGTTTACGTATCAATCAGGCCATGCAAATGCGATTCCCACGTGTATTTTCTAATTAGTAATGTTGATTAATTAAACACACAGCAAACCATTATTACTATTAATGTTAATCAATTATTCATGTTAATTCAAAATGATAATATGGAGGAGGTATACGATTCTTAGGGAAAACCTCGCTCCAGCAATCCCCCCTTTGGTGATTTTATCACCACAAAACACCCAAATTTAGTACCCTTTTACGGAAATTTGAAATGACTTCTTACTCAAGGCTCAAAATTCAGTTTCTTCATATTCATCTCTTTTTGCTTTCTTGTACATACTGTCTTTCCACTCATCTAAGGCTATTTCTTCAAAATCCTTTTCTGGATCTTTCCCTTTTTTCTTAAGTTTATCTCTTTTTATTTTATTATTTGTTTTCTTTTTCCGGCAACACATACACCCTAATCTTATCACTAATACTACAACTATCACACCTGTTAATGGAAACAGAATTTTACCTATAACAGTACTACCTATTTTAACTAAGAAATTTTTAATAGCAGCTATTTTCTTTCCCATTCTTGTCCATACATCTTCAACCTCCAGTGGTACAAGTTCATCGTGCAATTCAGTAATATTTTTAATGTAAACTTTTAGATCTTTACTTTCATCTGGAATGTAAGTGCACCAATGTTGAACTTTCAGCATTCCACAGACTCCACCCTCTTTTGCCAAAAGAATGTCAAGGGAAAGTCGATTTTGCATCACCATAGCATGCATGGCAACCATTTCAGTATTAACCAATAAGAATCCATGAGCAGTGCTTGTTGACAAGCAATCCACTACTGTAGATAATCTTCTAATTTTATTTGCATTCAGAGTTATTCCCACTGCCGGTATCAATGCACAAAAGATGTCACCCACAATTTCTGCCCAAGATTCTCTCTTTCTACGCACTAAATGACTATTTAGACTATTTACACCTTCTTCTCTGTCCATGTGAAAGATTTTTGGAAATACCAAGCCTACATATCATGTGCCATACCAATGGTCTGGCAAACGATAATATGCCCTGTTCCCACAGATAAAATATATTCCAGGAAATACTGGATCTCTTCCACCTTTGAATCCCCATCCACCCATGATTCGGTATGTATCATGGCACTCACTATTACCTACACACAAGTTATCATATGCAGTTTGATTCCTTCTTATACAAAGTTTTCCTTTCTGAGGCCTATCTAAAGCTATCGTTGGTGTTGACTCTCCTTTTGTCAGGTGTTTCTCCATTTCTATGTCCCAAGCTGTTTTCTCAACCTTTCCTTCTGATGCCTTTTTGTGCATCTTATGCCTTCTTTCCTCAACCATATTCAAGAATGTCTTTTCTTCTTTCTGCAAACTGCATGTCAAATTATATTTAAACACAGCTTCTAATGTTAGTTCACTAGTCTCTAGGAAAAACTCACCTAAAACCTTTGCAGGTCTTACCTTATTTAGCTTATTATTAGCAGGCACTAATGCAAAGATGTTATCTACATCTGAAAAATAATACTCTAATTTCCCAATCTCATAAAACAAACTACCTATTACACTACACGTTATTCCATAAGTAGCTGGAAGGTGATGATAAGTTACTCCCTCTGCCACGGAAGCAGGTAACTGCATGCAGACGTAGCAGTCCCTTACGTCCATAGTCTTTACATATTCATACAATAATTTTGAAAATACATTATTAGAGAAATCGTTAATAGACCTATCTTTATGCAAATGAATGTTTGTTTCTACAGTCGGTACTACCTTTGAGATTTTACCTATGTTAGTTTTGTTTTGACCATTTCCTTCTATTGTATCTATTGTGACTTTAAATGATATTACAAGAGCTAGGATGCTCCATAAAAGCATTAATAATCCTGTACAACAGCAACATGTTTTACACCATCTTTTCATGAATGTACATCTACTTTTACTACATCTGTGTTAGCCATTTTTCTAAAATAGACTGTGTCTTTTGACTTAGCCTCTTCTACTTTGTGACCAGTTTCTACCCCAAAGCTTCTAAGCTTCTACTTGGTTCTACTAGTTTTCTACTTCTTCTCTTTTATTATCGTTCTCCACATCAACAGCTTCTTTGATTAATCAGTTTGGTATCTCATCGTCCTTTGCCTCCTTCACCCACTCAGGATACAGAATTTCCTGAATCTCCGCCTCTTCTTCTCCAATGTCGGACAAGAGAACTCTCAGGATTTCTGATTCTTCTTCTTCTTCTTTAACCACTTTCAGTAAAGCCTCCTCTGGATTTCCTTGACTATCTGCCTCTTGGGATTCTTCAGGCAGGGCCACATACGTCCATTCCGGTGACTTATACTTCTGGTTAGGTTTTCTTGTTCTTCCGGATTCTTTTGTTACAACTGTTTCTTTCTCCTTTGATTTTTCCTGACTCCTGACCTCATTCACCTGTTCAGCTCTTAGTGATTTCACTCGAGACAGTCGATATCTTAGTCTTTTTACTTTGTTCGGCCAAACATCTGGTTTTACAGTTCTTCTCTGTTTACTTTCTTTGACATTCTTTTCATTCTTTTCTTCTCTCCAAGCTCTCTTTCTCAGAACTCCACCTTCAGGTATTTCGTTCCCACTCTCTTCTGATTCTGTCCCAACTTGCTTTTCCTTTTCACCAGTTTCTTTATCCACCACTTGTTCTGGTTTCCCTACTTCTTTCCCTCCTCGGATCTCCAGCACGCAATCTTCCTGCTGACTACTTGTCCCTTCACCTAACTGGATGTTGCAGTTCCCTACACCTCTTCCGCAATCTGTCCCTCTCTCTCTGTAACTGTCCCTTTTTCATTCAAATCTATTAGTTCAGGTGGAATTTCTCTCAAATTTTCATCTGGGATCTGTTCCCTTTGACTTTCTTTTACTGCTTCTTCTTTGTCTTTTCCTTCTTTCTTTTTAGGTTCTTTACTGGGACCTTTCTTTCTCTGCTCGTCTTCGGAATCTGAGCTGTCAGAAATCTGCAATCTTCTTCTCTGAGAGACACTTCTGGGGACCAGAATCTGCTTTGGTTCGTTTTCCCACCTTTCAGGATCTTCACGTGTTTTTGGTTCCTCGTGATCTGATTCGGTACTTGACTCTGATTCATCAAAGTACTCTTTCTCCTTGCAATCCACTGGATTTGGTATTCTCAAGGTATGGCTGGCATGGATCCAGTTTTTCAGTCCAGCACACTTCACAGCTGTCGTGGTGGTCAGAATGACTTGTCTTGGTTTTCCACACCTGGGAACCAAACAGTTTCTTCTTCTGTGGATCTTTATCCTCACCCAATCTCCTGGGCTTAGATCATGGGCTTGCTTCTTTTCAAGGGTGGTGGCATCCGCTCCAACCTGATGAAACACAGAATGAACTGCGTCAGCCAGGCCTTTACAGTACTCCAACACCATGTCATCAGAAATCGTCATCAGTTTGTTGACTGGTATGTAAGCATGCCTCATCGCACGTCCTATGATTATTTCATGAGGACTTAGCCCTGTAGTTCTATCTGGGGTTGCACGTATGGTCATCAAAACTAGAGGCAAGACATCAGGCCATTTCATTCCTGTGGCTAAACACATTTTCCCAATTCTGTTCTTGATTGTATCATTCATTTGCTCAACCACACCAGAAGCATCTGGTCGGTAGGCACAGTGCAGTTTCTGTTGTACATTCAATGCTTCACTGACCAATTTCACAATCTCATTATAAAAATGCCCTTCTCTGTCTGATTCAAGGGTCACTGGGAACCCGAACCTGGGGATGAATTCCCTCAAAAGTAGCTTTGCTACTGTCAATCCATCATTTCTCCTTGTCGGGTATGCTTCTACCCACCTGGAGAATAGACAGACTATGACCAGAACGTACCTCAATCTGTTACATGTTGGCATCTCAATGAAATCTATTTGCATTCTGGTAAAAGGCCCTCCTTCTCGGCCTATAGTTCCCAGGCTCACCACTGTCTTTCTCCCAGGATTGTATTGCTGACAAATTAAGCATCTCTGACATAGGCTTTCTGATATGATTCTGAATTTTGGGTTGTACCAGGTCTGCTTAAATGACCTGATCATGGCATCTCTCCCTATGTGTCCCTGGCCATGATACGTCCGTGCCATGGTAGACAACATGCTATCAGGCATGACTGGTCTTCCATCTCGATAGACCCACACATGATCCTTTTCCCTTGGTGCACATCCTGCTTTTACCCACTGCCTTGTTTCCTCATCTCCTGCTTCCTCCTGCAATTGTCCCACTTCTTCCCATGTCCCTACAACGTTAGTAAACATAAAGGAATAGGAAGTCATTTCTTTCTCCTTTACCCGATTGACTGAATAATGATTTCTAGCACAGTACTGTGCCATGTCATTGGCATAACGGTTGCCAACAGTAACATAATCCTCCCCTTGGTTATGGGCAGCACATTTCACCACAGCCAATTGTTTAGGCAGCTGTATCGCCTCAATCAGCTTTCCAACCACTTCAGCATTCTTTATAGGAGTTCCACTTGAGGTCAGGAAACCTCTTTGCACCCACAACTGGCCAAAATCGTTGACAACTCCGAAGCCATACTGGCTGTCAGTTATCACAGTCACTCTCACACCTTTCCCAATTTTGCATGCTCGAGTCAGAGCCACTAACTCTGCTACTTGGGCAGATTTCACTCCTTTCAAATAGGATGCTTCCATTACTGTGGAAACCATGCACACTGCATATGCTGCACTCAACACTCCTTCTTCTGTTCTCAAACATGACCCATCAACAAACATCACATATTCATTCTCTGCCAATGGTACATCTTTTATATCTGGTCGTGGTTTTGTACAATACTCAAGCACATCCAAACAACCATGATCTGCTTCATCTCTCACTTCCACATTCTCACCATCTGGTAACAACGTTGCTGGATTCACATTCACACATCTTGCAAGGCTCACATTCGTTGCACCTAGTATGACTTTCTCATACTTAGTCAGCCGACTATGTGTCATATACTGAGTACGACTCCTTGTTAAAAGAATCGCCACATCATGAGGTACAAACACTTTTCAAAGGATATCCCATCACAATTCCTTCACTCTGCTCCAAACTTCAGCATGGTGCAGCCACTGCTTTCAGACAACCAGGTAAGCCTACAGCTACTGGATCAAGCATTGATGAGTAATATGCAATCGGTCTCCTCAATCTTCCATGCTTCTGGATTAACACAGAAAGTGCACATCCATTTCTTTCACTGCAATATAACTCAAATTATTATCCTTATTTTTTTTATTTTTATTGAAAAATATACCTGGTGCAATCAGTAAACATTACATTTTATACTTCAGTTTATACAAAGTTCCAACTAAAATCCAACTTTCTTTACAAAGATTCGAAAACATGTACAAAAAATGACAAACAACTGAAGAATTAAGGGGACAAATTCATCATAATGCGAAATATACCACCTTAAGCAATTTTATAATCGAGAATCTCTCCAGCTCTTAAGAGGGGCCCAAATGCTAATCCCCAACTTGTTCAGCTTCCTGCCCTTCCTAGTATATAAGGAGGATTCGATGTTATGAATCCCCAGGAGTCTAGCCAACCACATATGGAAGGTTGGTACTACAGTATCCTTCCAGCCTGCCGCTAATAATATCCGGAGAACAGCCACAGTTATAAAAACAAAAGCTTCATCCTCCTTGCTGAGACCCAGTTTACTATCGACTCCTAATATCATGAGAGTGGGGGATAGATTAATCTTAACATCTAACAGCCCCTCCCAAAACTTCTCTATCTCTCCCCGAATTCCAATTAATTTATCACATTGATGAAACATATGCATAAGGTTGGCAGGCCCTTCCAAACACCTTGGGCATGTATCATCACCTCTTTTACCCCAATCGTGTAATTTAGCTGGTGTAAAATACAGATTGAACAGTGTTTTGTAATGTTGGGCTCTCAGATTCGTGGAGCGAAACAGTTTCCCAGCTAGTTGCAGTGCTTTATCTAAGTCAACCTTTTCATAATCAGGCATACCCAATGCTGGGGCTTCACACAATCCATCTTTCAGTCGTTTAAATGCTGCCAATTCTTCCTTGTTTAATTCAAGGGGATCTTTTACATCACTCCTTGTTAGCCGTACCAGAGGTTTTGCAATCAGCAAAAAGTTGCTGATCCACTGGCGGCAGTACCCTACCATTCCCAGAAACATTCTCACTTCTCTTTGAGACATGGGAGCTCTCATTCTTTTTATGATTCTGATTCTGTCTATTGTTATTTTCCTCAATCCTTTTTCAATGTTATGTCCCAAATACTGTACTTCCTTTTTACAATACTGCAGTTTGGCTGGGGACACTTTTAATCCTCCATCTGCCAGGTGATTTAGTAAGGCTATAGTCTCTACTTCACAAGCTTCACGAGTTTTCGACGCCACAAGGAGGTCGTCGATGTACTGCACTAGTACTGAACTCTCGGGCATTTGCAGACTCTCCAATGACTTTTTCAACAATTGACTAAATATTGAGGGGCTTTCTGTATACCACTGTGGGATTCGGCACCATGCCAAAATACGGTCTCCAAACCGGAATGCAAAACTTTGCTGACTGTCGTGATGCAATGGAATGGAAAAGAACGCATGGCACAAATCAATTACTGTGTACCATTCTGCATCATGGGGAATCTGATACAAAATCACTGATGGATTTGGCACAATGGGACAGCATGGTACAACGATTTTGTTTACCTTTCTCAGGTCTTGCACTATTCTGAACTTCCCATTTGGCTTTTTCAGGCCCATTATGGGTGAATTACATGGACTGCTCAATATTTCTCTCAGAATTCCTTGCTTGATCATTTTCTCAATTATTGGAGTTACTCCTTCAATTATTTCAGGTGTCAATCTATACTGAGGAATGTTTGGATAACTAACTCCATCTTTGACAATAATTTTTACTGGGTCCACGTTTCTCATTAGCCCTACATCTTCTCCGGTAAAATCCCAAACCTCTGCTTTTACAGACAGTTTCAATTCTCTGGGCAATTCATCTGGATTAAATACTGCATATGTTCCAATAGTTTCACATTCTCTGTTAGCTATGGTCATTTTGTATAATACATCCTCATCTGGTGTCTCAAATGCTATTCCATCTGGAGTACAAAATATAGTGCAATTCATCTTGCACAGCAAGTCCCTACCTAGCAAATTCACAGGACTGGTATCACACACCACAAATTGGTGCATGTCAGAAAATTTCCCTATACTAACCTTTACGGGTTCTGTAAGGTACGTTTTCAACTGTTGGTTAGATACACCAACTACTTGGATTGTTTCATCCGAAAGAGGGAGATTCTTAACATCTGCTGATCTAACAGTAGATCGAGTAGCGCCAGTGTCCACTAGGAAAATAATATTATCATCATTAATCTTCCCATCTACAAATGGTCCTGTCTGGTCTACTTCTAGAGTTGCGCCAAGTACGCACTCTTCTTCCTCCCTTCGGCACCGTCAGTACTCCATTTCTGATTCACTCTCATCATGTTGCAGCCCATACTGCGAAACAGTGCGAGCGCGTGATGGTTTATTTACCTGTTCTTCATTGTAGAATCCCAATTCTTTACTATACTTCTGTGAGTTTCTGTTCTGTGGAAAAGGTGGTTTTGGCACCTGATTCTGAGAAGTAACCACCTGCTGCTGTTGCTGCAGTTGACCACCCACCTCTTTCCGCACCTGTGGATTCAATGATCGATTTTCAATATTAGTATTTGGAGGGTTCTTACACTCGGATTTCCAATGCCCTAACTCACCGCAATTGTGACATGGGAATTTCTTTTTGGCTTCCTCTATATTACCTTTCCCTTTCCCTGTACCAAATCTTGGTCTTACTCCTGGATTGTTTGCTTGTTCTACCAGCTGAGCTTCCTGTCGTTCGGCTACCTTTACCTGTGCCCACATTGCCTTTTCTTTCAGCTTTCGTTGTTTTGCCTCAATCTCATCACTGAAATATTTTGCATGTCTCAAAACTTCATCTATTTTCTTATTTTGCCAATCAACTGTATGCTGCTTTATCATATCGCCAATTTCTGGACGTAAACCATATACAAACCTGTATACGAAATGACTCAAATCTTTATCACTCAGGTTCTCATCCCCACTGAAATGTTTAAAAACCTGAATTAATTTCTCATAATATGCATGTACTGACTCCTTGCTTTCCTGTTGGGTCCTGTCAATTTTTACCCAATCGGTTTCTTTAGGGGGTACTTTATTTTTCAGAAATGCCATAACCTGCTCATATTTTTTCATTACCTCTGGGTCAGGAGCTCCTGTCTTAGGGTCCCTAGGATACTCCTGAGTGGGCCAATGTATCATCCGCTTACATTCTGTCCACAAATCTGCTGGTACTATTATATCGAATAGACTATTCATATCTATCCATAATACCTTTGCCAATTTTACAAATCTGTCTACCTGCCAGTACCACTCGACGGGTTTTTCACGTAGTCGAGGGAAATCATTTGTGAAAGACAAAATGTCCTGTCTTGTCCATGGAACATGGACATACCCTCCCCCTGGAATCTCTCTCATGGGGTATTCTGTCGTTACCTTTTCTTTCTCTCTAACAGGAAATGCTGAAACTGTCCTTTCTGTGATATTATCACGTCTTCTACACCACTTGCTTCTCCATCTGTCAACATCTCCCCATTTTCTCAACAAACCAATTATGTCCTTAATTTGACTTATCCTTCCTGTGGTATTCATGTTCTCTATATCCTTCTCAGTGAAATCGACTCGATAGGATTTTTGCAGTGCTTTTACTTTGTCAAAATCTATTCCTATTTCATTTGCAATTTCCTCTAATCTTTCATGCAAGTTTTTCGCTCTCCAGGTTGCACTCTTGCACAGAAACAACAATTCCTCATCCTGGTAATTTTTCAATTTTTCAGTAGGGATAGTTCCTACTATCAATTCTTCCAATACCATTCGTAATTTGGCCACATCTATTGACTGAGATTCTTGATCCTTTTTCTGTAACTCTTTGATCCATTCATTCAATTCATCTACAGAAGGTCCCACTGAATTGTTTACATTATTTTGTTCTGGGGCCTTTTGTTGTTCTAATAATGTTTCCATTGTCATTCTGCTCTTCTCAGCATAAATCTGATTTACAAATGGATTATTTGAAACATTCGGTTCAAACATATTCATTGTCGGTCCCCACGGATTGTCAATTTGACTCCGTTCAGTATTTTCAATTGTATTTTGGCTTCTGTATGACACTGTCAAACAATGTTCAGTATCTTTTTGTTTCTCAAATATGGGCATTACTGGACCTATCGTTACTGGAACGGTTACAGCTTCTAGATTCTTGGTCAATTCTCTTATTTTCTCAGTTAATTCTAGGGTAGTTTTGGCCAGTTCTACTGAATTCTCATCATTTACCCTACTTCCAGTCTGTTTTTCTATCTCTCTTGCAGAGTTACTTTTCCCTAGTTCAGGTGACATGGTCTCGGTTTTAATTATTCGTAATGTTTCTCTCATTGGGGCACTTGGTGTCAATGCCTCTGGTTCTGGTCGATACGGTGGTGGGTTTTTGTAAAACACTTCATCAAGAACATCCTCTTCTGATTCAGTCACTTCATACCCACTCAAATTCACATTTAGTCTTTTCTCGGTGCATTTTCTCCCTTCATTCTCTCCTACCATTCTCACAGGATACATACCATCAGTCATACTTGCATTCCGCCACCTTTTCATCCTGTCGTCATGTGTCTCATGTCCGTATGATCTACCGAACATATATCGGTAACCCCTACCACTTCTCTGTTTCTCTCGTTCATGCATTTCGTCTTCCCATTCCGTCAATGCCTCAAACTGTGTCGGTCTAGGTCTTGGTTCTAAGTTCATCATCTTGTCTCGGAGGTTTCTCAAGACAGCCAAATTAAAGGAACCATGTTCTGGAAACGCCAGGACTCCATCGTCCTTGGTGTATTTTACCCAATTATCTAACCAAATACAAGTATGATACCCATATTTCGCAATCATTGCAGATGCGGGGGTTTTCAGTGGAGGAAGTAACTGTCCTTCTCTAGTCTCAACTACTTTCTTGAACCGTCTTTTAATTTTTCCAAACCACGATTTCTTCTTTTCTGGTGGTTGGTAATACATTTTCTCGTTCCCCGTTTAGACCTCTTACAATGGTACCGCTATTCTGTCCACTCACAGCGCGACTCTTACTAACGCACCAATCAGGAGTGTCTACGTCCCTATCGCAATTCTCCAATCTCAGCGCGACTCACACTAACACACCAATCAGGGAGCGTTTACGTCACTCTGTATTCTTCCACTCCTAGCGCGGCTTTACACTAACGCACCAATCCGGAGCGTTCTACGCCTCCAATCTACTGTCCAATCCCAGCGCGGTCGTTCTGACGTCAGCAGCCGCTGAGGCAACTCGCTCTGCTCTGCTCTCGTCTACCCCTCCTTTACAAAACCGCTCCGTGAACTCTTACTGTAACTTTTACGATTTGATTAGTAACAACACTAAAACATCTCCATTGTCTGCTTCGCTAACCAAAGAACAGCAAAAGACCTTTCTCACAAGAATTCCGTCTGTCCCGAAAGCAGCACTTACCTCTGCCCTACTACGGAATCGTTACTTCTTTAGATAAAGTAGCACATCCCTCTACTTCACCCTTCTAGCAAGCATTAGCTAATTGTTTCTCTGGTATTTTGAAATAACCTAGAGTTTCGCAATCAACCCGAATGCCTTTACATTCACACTCGCTCATACATGAAAATGTAGTACATATGCACAGAATCCTGTCTTTCCCGAGAACAGCGAACAGTCTGTCCTACTACAGAATTATGACACTCGTTAACAAAACAGCGCTTCCCTCTACTTTGTCCTTCTAACAAGTTCAGAGAACACCTGCTACCTTTTCAGTGATAAGCGTTATCGGTATGCCAATTGGTTTCCTGGTACTTAAAGACCAAAATTTCACAGGTAACCTTCGCTATCATACACACTTCTCTCACACAGAGAATATCACTAATGACAACACACGACGATGCTGCCGAATCGAACCTAGACAATGCGCCGTGCAACTTCACTTGTCACACGTTTCCCCTGTGTACCTGCAGGGCTACAACAATCCCATCTTTCCCGAGTGCAGCATCTACCTCTGCTCTACTACGGAACTGTTACAAACTTCCGACTTCCTACATCCCAGAAGCCGTGCCAATAACATATAACTCGACGCGACTCAACATAGAGTGTTAGTACATAAACCAATACCAATCAATAATCAATAAGCTATTTACAAGCAATCGTCGCTAAACCCAAAACAATAGCTAACCATCATTCTGCTAACAAGAAAACTGCTCCAGCGCTGAATACCACAAATCCCCTCTCTACAGACCAGACCACATTTCATTCACTCATTCACTGGTGGGGCCCATAATACCAATCATTCATTCTACTTTCAGATCAATGGTCCTCGAGAGAGGGGAGTCTTTTCTTTCTTCCATGCGCTGAAATTGGGAGGAGGATTTCATCAATCACCTGATGAGTAACAACAAGTTTACCTATACCTCCCAACCTCACCAGGATCTCAATACATTATAACCTAGCAGTTCCTCCCATACTATTGGCCATGGATCAGCCAGTTGCAGGGAATAGCAACACTTAATTCTGCTAAAACAATAAACATTGAAATACTTCAAATAATAACCCGACACAGTTCTTTAAATGCAATAATATGTTTATCTAATTAAAGCATAAGGAAATCATATAGCATTCAATATTTGGTTCGCATATTTACCTAATCTGGCTAAATGGCGTCCTCTATGTCAAATTCAGATCTTTCGTCTCTATGCCCATAAATCAAAGAATCAGTTCGTAAGTAAATTGGGTATCAGATCAGTCCATCAGAGTCTCTGGTAAGCAGCTGTCCAGCAGTTTCACCGTCCTCTTCGTCAGCATAACATCGGGCAATTTGGTAAAGTGTAAGGGAAGGTGCGGTAATGTCCTACTCTCTCATATAAATAAAAATAAAATGTTATCAACAAATGTTTCAATACATGTTTTAGAACAATTTTGATTGGTTGAACCAGGATCATTCTTCCTGATTCCCATGCATTAAATGTTGCATTAGATGCAGCTTCTCAATTTATGAATAAATAAGCAACAGTTTCTAGTCCATCCAGGGCATGTTGATTCCCATGCGGGGTTGTGTCCTTAGTGTCATCAATTATAACAGTTCATAGTTTAAGAAAGTCCTTTGTTTGATGCTTGGCACTCCTCCCAGGATGTCCTTCACGGGTACAGTCTGCCTGGGGTCAGGACGAGGTTATTGTTGCTCATCTTTTAGCGCAGGCGCACTTCACTCAGTGACTTCTGTGTCTTGTCGGGGCGTCAAAATAGGGATGGCAGCCATTTTGTGGCCACTCCAGAAAGGTCAACTTAAGCAAAGAAACATAAAACGTTATTAATACATGGAAATGACTATCAAAATGTTATTCCCTCACTAAACCCTTTATGTGCGTGTATTTATCTAGCAAAAGCAACACACATTGCGGTTTATACTCACAATTTTAAAGCACGATTCACAAATCACATCACAAAAGCAACATATAACATGCAAATTCTAAATATCCGACATTAGTATGCGTACAAAATTAGTTTACGTATCAATCAGGCCATGCAAATGCGATTCCCACGTGTATTTTCTGATTAGTAATGTTGATTAATTAAACACACAGCAAACCATTATTACTATTAATGTTAATCAATTATTCATGTTAATTTAAAATGATAATATGGAGGAGGTATACGATTCTTAGGGAAAACCTCGCTCCAGCACTGGCACTTGCAAAGATTAGACAACATTTTTTGCAGTGTATGATTTCTTCTATGTCTATACCTATTTGCTATCAGGCAATCGTTTTTCACGTTATCTGCACATTATTGTACTTTAAATATTGGCACACTCCTCCACAGGCGTCATGTGATCAAGGCATCTTGAAGGCTGAAATGCGTCATGGCGGGCATGCAGGGCTCTAAATAAACTAAACCTTGCACCTACAATTGGGTCTGTATTCGTCTGTTCCTGAGTCCTGTGATTTAGGATTGCTGGGATTGCTGTGGCGAAGTTTACGGCATACATATATATATATGTAATTTTTTACATAATTTTAAAATGATTAAATATATTACAATTAATAGTTTATTAATTGTTTTAAAGTAAATATATATATATATTCATTATCATGTATCTGTGTTTAACTTTTTTTATTACGTTTATTGGCTATATTTGTTAAAATGGATATTAAATCTACTTTTTTTAAATTCAGTTATTTAAAATGTATTATTTTATTTTTTATATATTTATATATAGCAATTGATAAATGGTGCAAATACCATCCCCCGGCAAATGCCCACAAGCCAGCAAGAACACGCCAACCAAATGAACGCACTCCGCCTATGCTCTTGGAACATTAGCGTCCTGGGAATTAAAAAAACAGATGGCTATTTACTATTAGTTTTAGAATTGTTCAACATCCTCCTAACATGGCACAAACACACATTTCACATGCAGGGCTCTGTGGGTCACCATGTACCAGTCCACAAAGGAGCCAGGTTCGGCCATCCTAAGGGGAACAAGTCAATTTACACCTCAATAGGAAGCATCAGCACTGTTAAGGATTTGCATGTGAAGTCAACGGCAACAATTGAAATAAAAACAATTGAAATAAAAGCTATTAAAGCAATAGTTAGCAGTGAGGAAAAAGAACTGATGTCTGTGATCATAAACGCATACTTGCATCCTAGACTCAGGGCAAAGGGCTTGGAGCTATTAGTCAGCGTAATTAAACAGCTTCGGGGGGGAACAAACTCCAAATTTCATTTTATTTAGGGGACTTCAACTTACACCTTCTTGGAACACTCGTGGAAGAAGAACTTACAGCTGCATAATCTTTGTAATGGGAGATCACACAGCAGGTGGAAAATACAACGGGCAAACAAAATAAAACAGACAAGCAACTTTTGAGGGAGCTAGAGCATCTCAGCTTTTGCGCATTGAAGGTTGTTTCCCGGAGGAATACCCACAAGCAGCAACGTTCTACACAATGATGGCCAGCTCAACACAGGACTACACTTTTGTTACTCTTTCTTTGCATCATAAAGTCTCCTCATTTCAACTGGTTGAGAAAGACTCCGGTGATCATCTTCCACAGGTTGTTACGCTCAAAGTGAGTCCCATAGCTGTCCACTACCCGACTGAAGTTCCACACTCTGTATACACTTTGAATAATAAAAAGATTAAATACACTTCCCCCTCCATAGATAAACTCTTGGAGTCATCCAAGATATTCTACACCAGCAGCAAAATAGGTCCATGAACCCATCAACTGCATGGGAGACCTTTTCAAAGGAACTAGGGGATACATTCACCACCTCAATGATGAGAAGGAACTTGTCACAGCAAGGAAAATACCAGAGCTACTCTACTCTCCAGCAATAAAACAAGTAAAGCTGCTTAGGAAACCACAAACAAAATCCTCAGTTCTCTCCGCTGGAAATTGTCTGCTTCTACTAATTTACAGATAGAACTGAGATCAAACAAAGTAGCACTTAAAGAGCTAACTTGGTTAATGAAAAGGCAAGGAGAAGAAATCACTTTGGGCAAAGCTGCTTTATGATTTAAAAAGCAATGCCCATGGATGGCTCTGGTGCACAATAAACATGCTACAACGCTCTACACACCAAGGGGCCAACCCTCACCAGACCAAGGAAGTTAGGGCAAAGTTTCTATATGAGCATTTCAACCATCTTGAGGAACGGCAAAATCATATCAGGATCGGAACACAGACTCCCCCACAATAAACAAACAGAGACAGACATCTAAAGGGAGGCGGGAGGGCGCCCCAGGCTCCTATGGGATCCCACCTGCATTGTTCAAGCAGGACGCTATTTATTGGTTAGAGAAACCAGAGCCGATATTTCAGTAGATTTTAGTAGGCAAAATAATTCTGACTTCATGGAGAGGATTTATAGTTTCACTGATCCACAAACACTGCGACAAGAACAGTGCAAAAAATGACCGTCTTGTGGCAGTTATTGGACAACAAGGCCAAGTACTTGGTCATTTGCAATCTAGAGGAATTAACATTTTGGGCGACTGGCAAATCCATCATCCCGTTAAACCAGTCTGGATTTTGCAAATATTTAAGTAGCACAGCCAACATCCTGGCCCTGACCCTACAAAACCACAGCAAAAAGCGCAAGGGTACCTCTGTACCTTTGCTTTATTGACTATGGCGACCGTGGCAAGCTGTGGATGAAATTAGCCAACTGGAATATTCCATCTGCTCTCCTGAAGCAACTGATCCTGTTGCATACAGATACATGGGTACAGGTTAAGTTGAGGATGGGGACTCAACTTCCAAAATGCATCCCAACCACCAAAGGTCTGAAATCGCATTTAATTGTTTTTAACCATCACTGTATATAATCTTTGGGCACATAGACTGTTTGTGATTCCTAATTCGCTAGGATCTACCGCTTCTTTCTCTACCGCCACTTTGGCGCTTACCTGCTCAGGCTCCTTGCCCTTAGCAGCTGAATAGACGCTGTTGGGGGTGTGACTCGCCTCTGCTTCCGCCATCTTGGGGGGTGAATTTGGAGAGCGGTCCAGTCTTCGGCCCCTCCCTCGCACTACTGCATAAATTGCCACTTCCCTCCCACACCGCTGACTAAAAGCGCTGCGTGAAGTGAGTCCTGAGGCGGAAAGCCGGGACTGGTATGCTGAGTGTGAGAATCGCATTTAATCCCATCACTGTATATAATCTTTGGGCACATAGACTGTTTGTGATTCCTAATTCGCTAGGATCTACCGCTTCTTTCTCTACCGCCACTTTGGCGCTTACCTGCTCAGGCTCCTTGCCCTTAGCAGCTGAATAGACGCTGTTGAGGGTGTGACTCGCCTCTGCTTCCGCCATCTTGGGGGTGAATTTGGAGAGCGGTCCAGTCTTAGGCCCCTCCCTCGCACTACTGCATAAAATGGCCCCCCCGTACAGGGAGCGCAGCGGACGAGCGCAGCGGGCGTGCCGGCAGCGCGCCGAAGGCGCGCCAAAGGCAAGCCCGTCTGTGCCCGTCCGCGCCAGTTCTGCACCTAGCGCCGGAGACTCTGGCTTTTCTAAACGTGCCCAGCCTCTCCAATACTCAAATACTCAACTGCTAGAACTGAATCAATTACCCTGTACTCGGATGCAAAGAATAAATTTAGCTGACCTTTCTTCCTCACTCAGCTGTGACTCCTGTGACCGACTAAGGCCCAATAATCCCCCTCTTCAACCTCACATATCGCGCACCCCACCTAATTGTCTCAATTTCCATACCTGTCTACGGGCCAACAACAACGATAACTGCCAATTTAACCGCCCGACAAGCGGGGAGAGTTTCCTAAAGTGTATTTTGCTGAATACTAGATCCATGTCTAAACACAAACATGAAATTTCTGCTTTTATATTAGATCACACTATAGATCTAATGTTCCTAACAGAAACATGGGCATCTGAGACCTCAGGACCAGACTGGAATGATGCAGTTCCTGAAGGATACCTGGTAGAATATGTAAATAGGTCAGGAGCAGTGGGGGGTGGTATTGGGATTATCTATAAATCCCATCTAAAAATACTCTCATTATCAGAACCGGCTCTAGAAGCAGAAGCCATGAGCTTTAAAGTCAAAAGCAACAACTGCCTAATATTTACAGGCCTTCTTGTGTATCGCCCCCCTGGATTAAGAGCACCATTTACTACGGCGTTACTTACTTTTCTAGAATCCACATTTGACTCTACCTCCTACACTATCCTGGGTGATTTTAACTTTCACTTAGAAGCAAATAATGATCCTGAATCAGCCACACTAATAGACAATTTTCTTAGCTTTGGCATGACTCAGCTAGTATCTAGCCCTACCCACACTGCCGGACATACCCTTGATGGCATTTTTACCAACAATAACCACATTAATATCACCTCAATCCTAGCAGTCCCCTGGTCCGACCACTGTGCCATCTTCTTTAACCTGCCTCATAACAACTCATCTAACCACCGAAGAGGCTTCTCACTCCCTGTCAAAACGCGTCCCTGGAACAAACTTGAACCCATTAGGTTAGCTAATTTACTTACAAAAAAACCCCCTATCTTTGGATCTGGCAACACCAATAGGGGAGCGGTTAGATTTCAAAACTGGATCAGTCAGGCAGTCAATCAGCTGGCGCCTGTTGAAATAAAAAAAAGCCAGAAGACGGTCTGCAACGGCGTTGTGGTATTCAGCAGAGGTGAAACACATAAAAATGAAATGTCGGCGACTTGAGCGGGTATGGCGCTCGGATTATAGTGCCCTAAACAAATCAATATACACTAAAGCCCTACAGGAGTACAAGACAGCAATAGTTCAGGCCAAGTCACTATATTTTACAAATAAAATTCAGGCAGCCTCTAATACCACTAGAGAACTATTTAAAACGGTCACTCAACTGACTAAGAGCCCTCGTGATACTGTTTTTAGCCCTGACCAGGACCTCGTGACCAATATTGCAACCTTTTTTCAGCAAAAGGTTCAGAATGTCTACGATGATTTGAGCTCATCTGCACTAACTATACCCAATGACAACGTCGACACTGCCCATTCGACCGGGCCTAGCTATTCCTGTTTTCCGCTGTTAGAGGAGTCTCAGGTGGCAGACCTAATTGCTCTGATGAAGTCGGGGTCCCCTTTAGATCCATGTCCACCTCGCATTTTACATTTGATTCCACAAACGGTGGCAGTTGGTCTGACCACTCTGCTTAATAACATCATCTCCTCTGGTGACTTTCCCAGCTGCTGGAAAAAGGCCTGTATCCGACCGATCCTCAAAAAGGACTCATTAGACCCAACGGTACTAAAGAACTACCAGCCTATATCTTGCCTTCCCTTACCAGCTAAAATTCTTGAAAAAGCTATAAACCAGGAAATGATGAGATATGTTGACCAAAATAAGCTCTTGGATCCCTCTCAGCATGGCTTCCGTCCCTATCACTCGACAGAGTCCGCCCTAATCATGGCCACTGAAAACATCCGAAAGGAAATGGACGAGGGCGGTAGAACGGCCTTGATTTTATTAGATCTTACGGCGACATTCGATACCGTAAACCACTCGATCTTATTAAACAGACTAAAAACTTTAGGTTTCACTGGTACGGCACTTACCCTGTTAACATCCTTCTTGGACTCTCGTATCCAACAAGTACACCGGGAAGGTCTTCACTCTGACGAATTCTCCCTTCCAGGTGGGGTCCCCCAGGGCTCGGCACTGTCGCCCACCCTCTTTAATTTGTATGTTACTCCCCTGGCTGCCCTTATTCGATCTCGTGGCCTTCAATTAGTGTCTTATGCCGACGACACTTAAATCATAGTGTCAGTGTCCCAGTCCGTTGAAGCCACGGCAGAACGCTTTAAAAACTGCCTTCTGGATGTTAAAAATTGGATGAGTTGTAATTTTTTAAAACTAAACGCGGACAAAACCGAGATAATCGAATTCGGTCAGAAACCACCTGTCTGGAGCAGCCTTTGGTGGCCTCAGGAGGCAGGCGCCTGCCCTTATCCGGTTGATAAAGTCAGAAATCTAGGTTTCCTGGTGGATAAAGATCTCTCCTGTAAAGTGCAGATCAACCAGGTCACCTCCACTTGCTTCTACACCATTAAAGTCCTTAAAAAAATCCTACCCTACATCCCTCCAACTCTAAAAAAGACTGTAATTGCTGCCCTGATAATGTCCAGAGTGGATTACTGCAATGCACTCTACTTGGGCACAGGTGAAAAACAAATTAACAAACTCCAGGCAATTCAAAACGCAGCAGCTAGGGCTTTACTTAATTTACCCTACCGTCACCCAACGGCAAAAGCTATTAAGGAACTTCACTGGCTCCCAGTTAGAGCCAGAATACAATTCAAGGCCCTTTGCCTGGTTCATAAATCTCTGTATGGCACAGGACCTGATGACTTGTCTAAACTTCTCGCTCGCTATGTGCCATCGCGTACACTAAGGTCAGCCAACCTTGATCTAATATGCCACCCAAGAATAAGAAGAATGCGATGGGGCGGCAGGTCTTTCTCGTACCAGGCCTCCAGATTGTGGAACTCTCTGCCCTCCCACTTGCGCTCACAAAAATCTAAACAATGTTTTAGGAAGGCATTAAAAACCTGGCTTTTCTCTCCTCATTAAGTCTTACTCTCACCGTTCTCAACGTCATCTCAGCGCCAAGACGCCTCGGCATTCGAGCGCTTTATAAATATTTCAGTATTCAGTATTCAGTATTCAGTATTCAGTAAACAGGGCTTCGTCCTCGCCCCTACTCTTGCTAATCTTTTTCTAGTCGACCTAACAACAAAATTGGTTTGCAGCAACTCCCATGCCTCGAAGCTGGGTGGAATAGCTTTCTCTAGCCTCCTATACGCAGATGACCTGGTTCTAATCAGCCGCACTAAGGTTGGTCTGCTGAATCTCCTTGGTGCCATTTATGCCTACGCAATAGAAAAAGGCCTAAAGATCAACTTTGACAAAACAATGTCATTAAATAGCACGAAAATTAAATCTAATTGGTACAATTGTGGCTCAACACTTGAAGACAGTGTCAGAATATACTTATCATAGAAAAAAATTGCTCTTTTAAACCACAGAAAGAAACTCTGAAGAAAAAAGGCAATCCCTAGATGTGGCAATAAAAAATGTAAAGAAGAAAGTTGCTAGCCCTACAAGCAAAATTGTTCACTAACAATAACGTATGGGAGTGTGCCATTATGTGAAAGAGATTCACCAACCCTGGATGGGATCTTGGTTGATGCATACAGAATGATCTTTGGGCTCCCCAAATACACCTCCCTAGCCCAGATAAAGCTGGAGTTTGGCCTACAGAAACAATCTCTCACCATAAGAAGTGTGTATAAAATCAAGAACGTAGAATCAAACACACTAAATTCACATATTTGGCTGGAACTGACAACCAGGAGCAGATGCCCTGCCAAGTCATACCTCAATGAATCAATCGCACAACTTGGCCTACAGGACTTCCGGGAAACTTTTGCAACCAGACTTAAAAAACTAGTAAACAAACTATGAAGCTATTTTTTATTCAAGTTGTCTGTTTTTGACTGACTACCACCGAAAGTGCTACTTTACTGTTGAGCTTTTACCTTGGTATGCTTAACCCGGGGTCTGTTTAGCTGGATATTCTTGTCTCTTGGCATGGTGAGGGGCGGGTTGTGGTGGTGGAGCATGAGTGTTGGCTCAGTTCGCATTCCATAGCTTCCATGACTTTAATTATGAGGGGAAAATAGACACTGTCCTTGGAATCCGATGGCAGCAGGGAGACATGTTTTATATCTTTGCCATTTGTGTACCCACACAATAGTTACAAGTGCTGGTTAATCATTTCCACATTGATTTTTTAAGCTCAACGCTGGATTGTCAAAGCTTATAGGGTCTGGGCTAGTAGTGATTGCATTTATAATGTCACTGCCATTTATAGTGGTAACAGTGGCTTGTTGCACTTCGACTCTTCTGGTTAGGTTGTTAGGATTTGGTTGCAAGGGGACGAGACAGACAAGTGCTCCTTGCTAGAGGTCATGTGAGGCAATTTGTTTAATGACAGTTGGTTCCAGGGGAGATGGTCAACCTAGAATGTTCGCATTCAATGTGAAAATGGCTGCAGCTTGATCATTGAGGAAAACAAATTAGTGTGGATTTTCGATTGATGCTTTTTGGTAGTTACATCCTTCAGGGGGGAAGATGAACTTAATTCAGTAAGGTGAGGCTGTGGCTTTTGCAGAGAAGGCTTAGAAATGGTAACGTCGGGGCCACAATAGCACCGCAAGAGTTGCAGTGAATAATTCTTCCTTAACTGCTTTTGATGGAGCCGGGGAAAACACACAAATAAATTGTACCCCCTTTGAAGTTAATGACCTCATAACCTTAAAAATACTAACTATTTGAATGCATTTACTAATCAATCAATGCACCTTTAATTAGACACTACACGCAGGAAAATTACCTGGCATTTGCAAAAATCTAATTTACTTACCAATGTGAAATTAAATTAACATAGGTTTGTGATTTGTGTAGAAAACAGAAGTAAAATTGCATGTATTTCGTTGAAGTAAAAATGTTGTGTCAAAAGAATGCAGAGGGTAAGTAAAATGGCTTTAAATGTCACTTATGCTAGGTAACACCTAACACAGGTCATTTGAATGGCGGGTGGTAAACAGAAGGGCTTTTTTTCTATGTCTAATATATGCAATGTTGTTTTCATATTAGTTCCTTTCAGGCCTGTTAGGCCTCGCTGAGAAAATGGCCGCTGCCGAGAGATGTGATTACGTGTAACAAAAGATGGCCCCCGCGCATGAGCAGAATGGAAGTTTCAGTCACGAGTGTGTGGCCTATGCCCGGAGTGAGAGATGTCAAGGCCGCACTGACCTAGGACAAGAGTTGTGCCAAAACATACTGTACAAAAGCCTGGGAACGGATGAGAGACTCGAACTGCAGAAGATGATCCTATTCATTATTAATGGCAATTGTTGCAAATATTGGGACTTGACAAGTCACGAGGATGTGCATAAATGTATAATTTAAAGAACCAGTTTAGGCAAAGAGGACAATGAGGTGACCATCACCACCCCTCCAATGGACCAATGAAAATGAATACAGCCCCTAAAAAGTTTCAAGTTTGGGTATAGCAAGTTAGTGACCGCTCAGCCCTCCACAGGGCTTGGTCGCCCCACTCACTGCTGCCGCTCCTGCCTGGCTTTGCCGCCTCCTGCCTGCAGATTCCTTCGCTCGCTGCCCGCTGCTCCTGGGAATTTCCCGCTGCTCCTGGGAATTTCCCGCTGCTCCTGGGAATTTCCCGCTGCCCGCTGCTTCTTGGAATTTCCCTCCGCTGCCTCCCTGCGGCCCCGCCCCCCTGCGATTCCATTTGCCGCCCCGCTCCTGCCACCCAGCTGCTCCTCCCTCCCGGCTCCTTACTTATGAGGCCCCCAGAGCGACCGCGCAGCGGACGCGCCCGTCCGCGCCTGGACTTTCGGCAAAGCTGCTTTATGATTTAAAAAGCAATGCCCATGGATGGCTCTGGTGCACAATAAACATGCTACAACGCTCTACACACCAAGGGGCCAACCCTCACCTGACCAAGGAAGTTTGGGCAAAGTTTCTATATGAGCATTTCAACCATCTTGAGGAAGGGCAAAATCATATCAGGATCGGAACACAGACTCCCCCACAATAAACAAACAGAGACAGACATCTAAAGGGAGGCGGGAGGGCGCCCCAAGCTCCTATGGGATCCCACCTGCATTGTTCAAGCAGGACGCTATTTATTGGTCAGAGAAACCAGAGCCGATATTTCAGTAGATTTTAGTAGGCAAAATAATTCTGACTTCATGGAGAGGATTCATAGTTTCATTGATCCACAAACACGGCGACAAGAACAGTGCAAAAAATGACCGTCTTGTGGCAGTTATTGGACAACAAGGCCAAGTACTTGGTCATTTGCAATCTAGAGGAATTAACATTTTGGGCGACTGGCAATTCCATCATCCCGTTAAACCAGTCTGGATTTTGCAAATATTTAAGTAGCACAGCCAACATCCTGGCCCTGACCCTACAAAACCACAGCAAAAAGCGCAAGGGTACCTCTGTACCTTTGCTTTATTGACTATGGCGACCGTGGCAAGCTGTGGATGAAATTAGCCAACTGGAATATTCCATCTGCTCTCCTGCATACAGATACATGGGTACAGGTTAAGTTGAGGATGGGGACTCAACTTCCAAAATGCATCCCAACCACCAAAGGTCTGAAATCGCATTTAATTGTTTTTAACCATCACTGTATATAATCTTTGGGCACATAGACTGTTTGTGATTCCTAATTTGCTAGGATCTACCGCTTCTTTCTCTACCGCCACTTTGGCGCTTACCTGCTCAGGCTCCTTGCCCTTAGCAGCTGAATAGACGCTGTTGAGGGTGTGACTCGCCTCTGCTTCCGCCATCTTGGGGGTGAATTTGGAGAGCGGTCCAGTCTTAGGCCCCTCCCTCGCACTACTGCATAAAATGGCCCCCCCCGTACAGGGAGCGCAGCGGACGAGCGCAGCGAGCGCGCCGGCAGCGCGCCAAAGGCAAGCCCGTCTGCGCCCGTCCGCGCCAGTTCCGCACCTAGCGCCGGAGACTCTGGCTTTTCTAAACGTACCCAGCCTCTCCAATACTCAAATACTCAACTGCTAGAACTGAATCAATTCCCCTGTACTCGGATGCAAAGAATAAATTTAGCTGACCTTTCTTCCTCACTCAGCTGTGACTCCTGTGACCGACTAAGGCCCAATAATCCCCCTCTTCAACCTCACATATCGCGCACCCCACCTAATTGTCTCAATTTCCATACCTGTCTACGGGCCAACAACAACGATAACTGCCAATTTAACCGCCCGACAAGCGGGGAGAGTTTCCTAAAGTGTATTTTGCTGAATACTAGATCCATGTCTAAACACAAACATGAAATTTCTGCTCTTATATTAGATCACACTATAGATCTAATGTTCCTAACAGAAACATGGGCATCTGAGACCTCAGGACCAGACTGGAATGATGCAGTTCCTGAAGGATACCTGGTAGAATATGTAAATAGGTCAGGAGCAGTGGGGGGTGGTATTGGGATTATCTATAAATCCCATCTAAAAATACTCTCATTATCAGAACTGGGTCTAGAAGCAGAAGCCATGAGCTTTAAAGTCAAAAGCAACAACTGCCTAATATTTACAGGCCTTCTTGTGTATCGCCCCCCTGGATTAAGAGCACCATTTACTACGGCGTTACTTACTTTTCTAGAATCCACATTTGACTCTACCTCCTACACTATCCTGGGTGATTTTAACTTTCACTTAGAAGCAAATAATGATCCTGAATCAGCCACACTAATAGACAATTTTCTTAGCTTTGGCATGACTCAGCTAGTATCTAGCCCTACCCACACTGCCGGACATACCCTTGATGGTATTTTTACCAACAATAACCACATTAATATCACCTCAATCCTAGCAGTCCCATGGTCCGACCACTGTGCCATCTTCTTTAACCTGCCTCATAACAACTCATCTAACCACCGAAGAGGCTTCTCACTCCCTGTCAAAATGCGTCCCTGGAACAAACTTGAACCCATTAGGTTAGCTAATTTACTTACAAAAAAAACCCCTATCTTTGGATCTGGCAACACCAATAGGGGAGCGGTTAGATTTCAAAACTGGATCAGTCAGGCAGTCAATCAGCTGGCGCCTGTTGAAATAAAAAAAGCCAGAAGACGGTCTGCAACGGCGTTGTGGTATTCAGCAGAGGTGAAACACATAAAAATGAAATGTCGGCGACTTGAGCGGGTATGGCGCTCGGATTATAGTGCCCTAAACAAATCAATATACACTAAAGCCCTACAGGAGTACAAGACAGCAATAATTCAGGCCAAGTCACTATATTTTACAAATAAAATTCAGGCAGCCTCTAATACCACTAGAGAACTATTTAAAACGGTCACTCAACTGACTAAGAGCCCTCGTGATACTGTTTTTAGCCCTGACCAGGACCTCGTGACCAATATTGCAACCTTTTTTCAGCAAAAGGTTCAGAATGTCTACGATGATTTGAGCTCATCTGCACTAACTATACCCAATGACAACGTCGACACTGCCCATTCGACCGGGCCTAGCTATTCCTGTTTTCCGCTGTTAGAGGAGACTCAGGTGGCAGACCTAATTGCTTTGATGAAGTCGGGGTCCCCTTTAGATCCATGTCCACCTCGCATTTTACATTTGATTCCACAAACGGTGGCAGTTGGTCTGACCCCTCTGCTTAATAACATCATCTCCTCTGGTGACTTTCCCAGCTGCTGGAAAAAGGCCTGTATCCGACCGATCCTCAAAAAGGACTCATTAGACCCAACGGTACTAAAGAACTACCGGCCAATATCTTGCCTTCCCTTACCAGCTAAAATTCTTGAAAAAGCTATAAACCAGGAAATGATGAGATATGTTGACCAAAATAAGCTCTTGGATCCCTCTCAGCATGGCTTCCGTCCCTATCACTCGACAGAGTCCGCCCGAATCATGGCCACTGAAAACATCCGAAAGGAAATGGACGAGGGCGGTAGAACGGCCTTGATTTTATTAGATCTTACGGCGGCATTCGATACCGTAAACCACTCGATCTTATTAAACAGACTAAAAACTTTAGGTTTCACTGGTACGGCACTTACCCTGTTAACATCCTTCTTGGACTCTCGTATCCAACAAGTACACTAGGAAGGTCTTCACTCTGACGAATTCTCCCTTCCAGGTGGGGTCCCTCACGGCTCGGCACTGTCGCCCACCCTCTTTAATTTGTATGTTACTCCCCTGGCTGCCCTTATTCGATCTCATGGCCTTCAATTAGTGTCTTATGCCGACGACACTCAAATCATAGTGTCAGTGTCCCAGTCCGTTGAAGCCACGGCAGAACGCTTTAAAAACTGCCTTCTGGATGTTAAAAATTGGATGAGTTGTAATTTTTTAAAACTAAACGCGGACAAAACCGAGATAATCGAATTCGATCAGAAACCACCTGTCTGGAGCAGCCTTTGGTGGCCTCAGGAGGCAGGCGCCTGCCCTTATCCGGTTGATAAAGTCAGAAATCTAGGTTTCCTGGTGGATAAAGATCTCTCCTGTAAAGCGCAGATCAACCAGGTCACCTCCACTTGCTTCTACACCATTAAAGTCCTTAAAAAAATCCTACCCTACATCCCTCCAACCTTAAAAAAGACTGTAATGGCTGCCCTGATAATGTCCCGAGTGGATTACTGCAATGCACTCTACTTGGGCACAGGTGAAAAACAAATTAACAAATTCCGGGCAATTCAAAATGCAGCAGCTAGGGCTCTACTTAATTTACCCTACCGTCACCCAACGTCAAAAGCTATTAAGGAACTTCACTGGCTCCCAGTTAGAGCCAGAATACAATTCAAGGCCCTTTGCCTGGTTCATAAATCTCTGTATGGCACAGGACCTGATGACTTTTCTAAACTTCTCGCTCGCTATGTGCCATCGCGTGCACTAAGGTCAGCCAACCTTGATCTAATATGCCACCCAAGAATAAGAAGAATGCGATGGGGCGGCAGGTCTTTCTCGTACCAGGCCTCCAGATTGTGGAACTCTCTGCCCTCCCACTTGCGCTCACAAAAATCTAAACAATGTTTTAGGAAGGCATTAAAAACCTGGCTTTTCTCTCCTCATTAAGTCTTACTCTCACCGTTCTCAACGTCATCTCAGCGCCAAGACGCCTCGGCATTCGAGCGCTTTATAAATATTTCAGTATTCAGTATTCAGTAAACAGGGCTTCGTCCTCGCCCCTACTCTTGCTAATCTTTTTTTAGTCGACCTAACAACAAAATTGGTTTGCAGCAACTCCCATGCCTCGAAGCTGGGTGGAATAGCTTTCTCTAGCCTCCTATACGCAGATGACCTGGTTCTAATCAGCCGCACTAAGGTTGGTCTGCTGAATCTCCTTGGTGCCATTTATGCCTACGCAATAGAAAAAGGCCTAAAGATCAACTTTGACAAAACAATGTCATTAAATAGCACGAAAATTAAATCTAATTGGTACAATTGTGGCTCAACACTTGAAGACAGTGTCAGAATATACTTATCATAGAAAAAAATTGCTCTTTTAAACCACAGAAAGAAACTCTGAAGAAAAAAGGCAATCCCTAGATGTGGCAATAAAAAATGTAAAGAAGAAAGTTGCTAGCCCTACAAGCAAAATTGTTCACTAACAATAACGTATGGGAGTGTGCCATTACGTGAAAGAGATTCACCAACCCTGGATGGGATCTTGGTTGATGCATACAGAATGATCTTTGGGCTCCCCAAATACACCTCCCTAGCCCAGATAAGGCTGGAGTTTGGCCTACAGAAACAATCTCTCACCATAAGAAGTGTGTATAAAATCAAGAACGTAGAATCAAACACACTAAATTCACATATTTGGCTGGAACTGACAACCAGGAGCAGATGCCCTGCCAAGTCATACCTCAATGAATCAATCGCACAACTTGGCCTACAGGACTTCCGGGAAACTTTTGCAACCAGACTTAAAAAACTAGTAAACAAACTATGAAGCTATTTTTTATTCAAGTTGTCTGTTTTTGACTGACTACCACCGAAAGTGCTACTTTACTGTTGAGCTTTTACCTTGGTATGCTTAACCCGGGGTCTGTTTAGCTGGATATTCTTGTCTCTTGGCATGGTGAGGGGCGGGTTGTGGTGGTGGAGCATGAGTGTTGGCTCAGTTCGCATTCCATAGCTTCCATGACTTTAATTATGAGGGGAAAATAGACACTGTCCTTGGAATCCGATGGCAGCAGGGAGACATGTTTTATATCTTTGCCATTTGTGTACCCACACAATAGTTACAAGTGCTGGTTAATCATTTCCACATTGATTTTTTAAGCTCAACGCTGGATTGTCAAAGCTTATAGGGTCTGGGCTAGTAGTGATTGCATTTATAATGTCACTGCCATTTATAGTGGTAACAGTGGCTTGTTGCACTTCGACTCTTCTGGTTAGGTTGTTAGGATTTGGTTGCAAGGGGACGAGACAGACAAGTGCTCCTTGCTAGAGGTCATGTGAGGCAATTTGTTTAATGACAGTTGGTTCCAGGGGAGATGGTCAACCTAGAATGTTCGCATTCAATGTGAAAATGGCTGCAGCTTGATCATTGAGGAAAACAAATTAGTGTGGATTTTCGATTGATGCTTTTTGGTAGTTACATCCTTCAGGGGGGAAGATGAACTTAATTCAGTAAGGTGAGGCTGTGGCTTTTGCAGAGAAGGCTTAGAAATGGTAACGTCGGGGCCACAATAGCACCGCAAGAGTTGCAGTGAATAATTCTTCCTTAACTGCTTTTGATGGAGCCGGGGAAAACACACAAATAAATTGTACCCCCTTTGAAGTTAATGACCTCATAACCTTAAAAATACTAACTATTTGAATGCATTTACTAATCAATCAATGCACCTTTAATTAGACACTACACGCAGGAAAATTACCTGGCATTTGCAAAAATCTAATTTACTTACCAATGTGAAATTAAATTAACATAGGTTTGTGATTTGTGTAGAAAACAGAAGTAAAATTGCATGTATTTCGTTGAAGTAAAAATGTTGTGTCAAAAGAATGCAGAGGGTAAGTAAAATGGCTTTAAATGTCACTTATGCTAGGTAACACCTAACACAGGTCATTTGAATGGCGGGTGGTAAACAGAAGGGCTTTTTTTCTATGTCTAATATATGCAATGTTGTTTTCATATTAGTTCCTTTCAGGCCTGTTAGGCCTCGCTGAGAAAATGGCCGCTGCCGAGAGATGTGATTACGTGTAACAAAAGATGGCCCCCGCGCATGAGCAGAATGGAAGTTTCAGTCACGAGTGTGTGGCCTATGCCCGGAGTGAGAGATGTCAAGGCCGCACTGACCTAGGACAAGAGTTGTGCCAAAACATACTGTACAAAAGCCTGGGAACGGATGAGAGACTCGAACTGCAGAAGATGATCCTATTCATTATTAATGGCAATTGTTGCAAATATTGGGACTTGACAAGTCACGAGGATGTGCATAAATGTATAATTTAAAGAACCAGTTTAGGCAAAGAGGACAATGAGGTGACCATCACCACCCCTCCAATGGACCAATGAAAATGAATACAGCCCCTAAAAAGTTTCAAGTTTGGGTATAGCAAGTTAGTGACCGCTCAGCCCTCCACAGGGCTTGGTCGCCCCACTCACTGCTGCCGCTCCTGCCTGGCTTTGCCGCCTCCTGCCTGCAGATTCCTTCGCTCGCTGCCCGCTGCTCCTGGGAATTTCCCGCTGCTCCTGGGAATTTCCCGCTGCTCCTGGGAATTTCCCGCTGCCCGCTGCTTCTTGGAATTTCCCTCCGCTGCCTCCCTGCGGCCCCGCCCCCCTGCGATTCCATTTGCCGCCCCGCTCCTGCCACCCAGCTGCTCCTCCCTCCCGGCTCCTTACTTATGAGGCCCCCAGAGCGACCGCGCAGCGGACGCGCCCGTCCGCGCCTGGACTTTCGGCAAAGCTGCTTTATGATTTAAAAAGCAATGCCCATGGATGGCTCTGGTGCACAATAAACATGCTACAACGCTCTACACACCAAGGGGCCAACCCTCACCTGACCAAGGAAGTTTGGGCAAAGTTTCTATATGAGCATTTCAACCATCTTGAGGAAGGGCAAAATCATATCAGGATCGGAACACAGACTCCCCCACAATAAACAAACAGAGACAGACATCCAAAGGGAGGCGGGAGGGCGCCCCAAGCTCCTATGGGATCCCACCTGCATTGTTCAAGCAGGACGCTATTTATTGGTCAGAGAAACCAGAGCCGATATTTCAGTAGATTTTAGTAGGCAAAATAATTCTGACTTCATGGAGAGGATTCATAGTTTCATTGATCCACAAACACGGCGACAAGAACAGTGCAAAAAATGACCGTCTTGTGGCAGTTATTGGACAACAAGGCCAAGTACTTGGTCATTTGCAATCTAGAGGAATTAACATTTTGGGCGACTGGCAATTCCATCATCCCGTTAAACCAGTCTGGATTTTGCAAATATTTAAGTAGCACAGCCAACATCCTGGCCCTGACCCTACAAAACCACAGCAAAAAGCGCAAGGGTACCTCTGTACCTTTGCTTTATTGACTATGGCGACCGTGGCAAGCTGTGGATGAAATTAGCCAACTGGAATATTCCATCTGCTCTCCTGCATACAGATACATGGGTACAGGTTAAGTTGAGGATGGGGACTCAACTTCCAAAATGCATCCCAACCACCAAAGGTCTGAAATCGCATTTAATTGTTTTTAACCATCACTGTATATAATCTTTGGGCACATAGACTGTTTGTGATTCCTAATTTGCTAGGATCTACCGCTTCTTTCTCTACCGCCACTTTGGCGCTTACCTGCTCAGGCTCCTTGCCCTTAGCAGCTGAATAGACGCTGTTGAGGGTGTGACTCGCCTCTGCTTCCGCCATCTTGGGGGTGAATTTGGAGAGCGGTCCAGTCTTAGGCCCCTCCCTCGCACTACTGCATAAAATGGCCCCCCCCCCGTACAGGGAGCGCAGCGGACGAGCGCAGCGATCGCGCCGGCAGCGCGCCAAAGGCAAGCCCGTCTGCGCCCGTCCGCGCCAGTTCCGCACCTAGCGCCGGAGACTCTGGCTTTTCTAAACGTACCCAGCCTCTCCAATACTCAAATACTCAACTGCTAGAACTGAATCAATTCCCCTGTACTCGGATGCAAAGAATAAATTTAGCTGACCTTTCTTCCTCACTCAGCTGTGACTCCTGTGACCGACTAAGGCCCAATAATCCCCCTCTTCAACCTCACATATCGCGCACCCCACCTAATTGTCTCAATTTCCATACCTGTCTACGGGCCAACAACAACGATAACTGCCAATTTAACCGCCCGACAAGCGGGGAGAGTTTCCTAAAGTGTATTTTGCTGAATACTAGATCCATGTCTAAACACAAACATGAAATTTCTGCTCTTATATTAGATCACACTATAGATCTAATGTTCCTAACAGAAACATGGGCATCTGAGACCTCAGGACCAGACTGGAATGATGCAGTTCCTGAAGGATACCTGGTAGAATATGTAAATAGGTCAGGAGCAGTGAGGGGTGGTATTGGGATTATCTATAAATCCCATCTAAAAATACTCTCATTATCAGAACTGGGTCTAGAAGCAGAAGCCATGAGCTTTAAAGTCAAAAGCAACAACTGCCTAATATTTACAGGCCTTCTTGTGTATCGCCCCCCTGGATTAAGAGCACCATTTACTACGGCGTTACTTACTTTTCTAGAATCCACATTTGACTCTACCTCCTACACTATCCTGGGTGATTTTAACTTTCACTTAGAAGCAAATAATGATCCTGAATCAGCCACACTAATAGACAATTTTCTTAGCTTTGGCATGACTCAGCTAGTATCTAGCCCTACCCACACTGCCGGACATACCCTTGATGGTATTTTTACCAACAATAACCACATTAATATCACCTCAATCCTAGCAGTCCCATGGTCCGACCACTGTGCCATCTTCTTTAACCTGCCTCATAACAACTCATCTAACCACCGAAGAGGCTTCTCACTCCCTGTCAAAATGCGTCCCCGGAACAAACTTGAACCCATTAGGTTAGCTAATTTACTTACAAAAAAAACCCCTATCTTTGGATCTGGCAACACCAATAGGGGAGCGGTTAGATTTCAAAACTGGATCAGTCAGGCAGTCAATCAGCTGGCGCCTGTTGAAATAAAAAAAGCCAGAAGACGGTCTGCAACGGCGTTGTGGTATTCAGCAGAGGTGAAACACATAAAAATGAAATGTCGGCGACTTGAGCGGGTATGGCGCTCGGATTATAGTGCCCTAAACAAATCAATATACACTAAAGCCCTACAGGAGTACAAGACAGCAATAATTCAGGCCAAGTCACTATATTTTACAAATAAAATTCAGGCAGCCTCTAATACCACTAGAGAACTATTTAAAACGGTCACTCAACTGACTAAGAGCCCTCGTGATACTGTTTTTAGCCCTGACCAGGACCTCGTGACCAATATTGCAACCTTTTTTCAGCAAAAGGTTCAGAATGTCTACGATGATTTGAGCTCATCTGCACTAACTATACCCAATGACAACGTCGACACTGCCCATTCGACCGGGCCTAGCTATTCCTGTTTTCCGCTGTTAGAGGAGACTCAGGTGGCAGACCTAATTGCTTTGATGAAGTCGGGGTCCCCTTTAGATCCATGTCCACCTCGCATTTTACATTTGATTCCACAAACGGTGGCAGTTGGTCTGACCCCTCTGCTTAATAACATCATCTCCTCTGGTGACTTTCCCAGCTGCTGGAAAAAGGCCTGTATCCGACCGATCCTCAAAAAGGACTCATTAGACCCAACGGTACTAAAGAACTACCGGCCAATATCTTGCCTTCCCTTACCAGCTAAAATTCTTGAAAAAGCTATAAACCAGGAAATGATGAGATATGTTGACCAAAATAAGCTCTTGGATCCCTCTCAGCATGGCTTCCGTCCCTATCACTCGACAGAGTCCGCCCGAATCATGGCCACTGAAAACATCCGAAAGGAAATGGACGAGGGCGGTAGAACGGCCTTGATTTTATTAGATCTTACGGCGGCATTCGATACCGTAAACCACTCGATCTTATTAAACAGACTAAAAACTTTAGGTTTCACTGGTACGGCACTTACCCTGTTAACATCCTTCTTGGACTCTCGTATCCAACAAGTACACTAGGAAGGTCTTCACTCTGACGAATTCTCCCTTCCAGGTGGGGTCCCTCACGGCTCGGCACTGTCGCCCACCCTCTTTAATTTGTATGTTACTCCCCTGGCTGCCCTTATTCGATCTCATGGCCTTCAATTAGTGTCTTATGCCGACGACACTCAAATCATAGTGTCAGTGTCCCAGTCCGTTGAAGCCACGGCAGAACGCTTTAAAAACTGCCTTCTGGATGTTAAAAATTGGATGAGTTGTAATTTTTTAAAACTAAACGCGGACAAAACCGAGATAATCGAATTCGATCAGAAACCACCTGTCTGGAGCAGCCTTTGGTGGCCTCAGGAGGCAGGCGCCTGCCCTTATCCGGTTGATAAAGTCAGAAATCTAGGTTTCCTGGTGGATAAAGATCTCTCCTGTAAAGCGCAGATCAACCAGGTCACCTCCACTTGCTTCTACACCATTAAAGTCCTTAAAAAAATCCTACCCTACATCCCTCCAACTCTAAAAAAGACTGTAATGGCTGCCCTGATAATGTCCCGAGTGGATTACTGCAATGCACTCTACTTGGGCACAGGTGAAAAACAAATTAACAAATTCCGGGCAATTCAAATTGCAGCAGCTAGGGCTCTACTTAATTTACCCTACCGTCACCCAACGTCAAAAGCTATTAAGGAACTTCACTGGCTCCCAGTTAGAGCCAGAATACAATTCAAGGCCCTTTGCCTGGTTCATAAATCTCTGTATGGCACAGGACCTGATGACTTGTCTAAACTTCTCGCTCGCTATGTGCCATCGCGTGCACTAAGGTCAGCCAACCTTGATCTAATATGCCACCCAAGAATAAGAAGAATGCGATGGGGCGGCAGGTCTTTCTCGTACCAGGCCTCCAGATTGTGGAACTCTCTGCCCTCCCACTTGCGCTCACAAAAATCTAAACAATGTTTTAGGAAGGCATTAAAAACCTGGCTTTTCTCTCCTCATTAAGTCTTACTCTCACCGTTCTCAACGTCATCTCAGCGCCAAGACGCCTCGGCATTCGAGCGCTTTATAAATATTTCAGTATTCAGTATTCAGTATTCAGTATTCAGTAAACAGGGCTTCGTCCTCGCCCCTACTCTTGCTAATCTTTTTTTAGTCGACCTAACAACAAAATTGGTTTGCAGCAACTCCCATGCCTCGAAGCTGGGTGGAATAGCTTTCTCTAGCCTCCTATACGCAGATGACCTGGTTCTAATCAGCCGCACTAAGGTTGGTCTGCTGAATCTCCTTGGTGCCATTTATGCCTACGCAATAGAAAAAGGCCTAAAGATCAACTTTGACAAAACAATGTCATTAAATAGCACGAAAATTAAATCTAATTGGTACAATTGTGGCTCAACACTTGAAGACAGTGTCAGAATATACTTATCATAGAAAAAAATTGCTCTTTTAAACCACAGAAAGAAACTCTGAAGAAAAAAGGCAATCCCTAGATGTGGCAATAAAAAATGTAAAGAAGAAAGTTGCTAGCCCTACAAGCAAAATTGTTCACTAACAATAACGTATGGGAGTGTGCCATTACGTGAAAGAGATTCACCAACCCTGGATGGGATCTTGGTTGATGCATACAGAATGATCTTTGGGCTCCCCAAATACACCTCCCTAGCCCAGATAAGGCTGGAGTTTGGCCTACAGAAACAATCTCTCACCATAAGAAGTGTGTATAAAATCAAGAACGTAGAATCAAACACACTAAATTCACATATTTGGCTGGAACTGACAACCAGGAGCAGATGCCCTGCCAAGTCATACCTCAATGAATCAATCGCACAACTTGGCCTACAGGACTTCCGGGAAACTTTTGCAACCAGACTTAAAAAACTAGTAAACAAACTATGAAGCTATTTTTTATTCAAGTTGTCTGTTTTTGACTGACTACCACCGAAAGTGCTACTTTACTGTTGAGCTTTTACCTTGGTATGCTTAACCCGGGGTCTGTTTAGCTGGATATTCTTGTCTCTTGGCATGGTGAGGGGCGGGTTGTGGTGGTGGAGCATGAGTGTTGGCTCAGTTCGCATTCCATAGCTTCCATGACTTTAATTATGAGGGGAAAATAGACACTGTCCTTGGAATCCGATGGCAGCAGGGAGACATGTTTTATATCTTTGCCATTTGTGTACCCACACAATAGTTACAAGTGCTGGTTAATCATTTCCACATTGATTTTTTAAGCTCAACGCTGGATTGTCAAAGCTTATAGGGTCTGGGCTAGTAGTGATTGCATTTATAATGTCACTGCCATTTATAGTGGTAACAGTGGCTTGTTGCACTTCGACTCTTCTGGTTAGGTTGTTAGGATTTGGTTGCAAGGGGACGAGACAGACAAGTGCTCCTTGCTAGAGGTCATGTGAGGCAATTTGTTTAATGACAGTTGGTTCCAGGGGAGATGGTCAACCTAGAATGTTCGCATTCAATGTGAAAATGGCTGCAGCTTGATCATTGAGGAAAACAAATTAGTGTGGATTTTCGATTGATGCTTTTTGGTAGTTACATCCTTCAGGGGGGAAGATGAACTTAATTCAGTAAGGTGAGGCTGTGGCTTTTGCAGAGAAGGCTTAGAAATGGTAACGTCGGGGCCACAATAGCACCGCAAGAGTTGCAGTGAATAATTCTTCCTTAACTGCTTTTGATGGAGCCGGGGAAAACACACAAATAAATTGTACCCCCTTTGAAGTTAATGACCTCATAACCTTAAAAATACTAACTATTTGAATGCATTTACTAATCAATCAATGCACCTTTAATTAGACACTACACGCAGGAAAATTACCTGGCATTTGCAAAAATCTAATTTACTTACCAATGTGAAATTAAATTAACATAGGTTTGTGATTTGTGTAGAAAACAGAAGTAAAATTGCATGTATTTCGTTGAAGTAAAAATGTTGTGTCAAAAGAATGCAGAGGGTAAGTAAAATGGCTTTAAATGTCACTTATGCTAGGTAACACCTAACACAGGTCATTTGAATGGCGGGTGGTAAACAGAAGGGCTTTTTTTCTATGTCTAATATATGCAATGTTGTTTTCATATTAGTTCCTTTCAGGCCTGTTAGGCCTCGCTGAGAAAATGGCCGCTGCCGAGAGATGTGATTACGTGTAACAAAAGATGGCCCCCGCGCATGAGCAGAATGGAAGTTTCAGTCACGAGTGTGTGGCCTATGCCCGGAGTGAGAGATGTCAAGGCCGCACTGACCTAGGACAAGAGTTGTGCCAAAACATACTGTACAAAAGCCTGGGAACGGATGAGAGACTCGAACTGCAGAAGATGATCCTATTCATTATTAATGGCAATTGTTGCAAATATTGGGACTTGACAAGTCACGAGGATGTGCATAAATGTATAATTTAAAGAACCAGTTTAGGCAAAGAGGACAATGAGGTGACCATCACCACCCCTCCAATGGACCAATGAAAATGAATACAGCCCCTAAAAAGTTTCAAGTTTGGGTATAGCAAGTTAGTGACCGCTCAGCCCTCCACAGGGCTTGGTCGCCCCACTCACTGCTGCCGCTCCTGCCTGGCTTTGCCGCCTCCTGCCTGCAGATTCCTTCGCTCGCTGCCCGCTGCTCCTGGGAATTTCCCGCTGCTCCTGGGAATTTCCCGCTGCTCCTGGGAATTTCCCGCTGCCCGCTGCTTCTTGGAATTTCCCTCCGCTGCCTCCCTGCGGCCCCGCCCCCCTGCGATTCCATTTGCCGCCCCGCTCCTGCCACCCAGCTGCTCCTCCCTCCCGGCTCCTTACTTATGACGCCCCCAGAGCGACCGCGCAGCGGACGCGCCCGTCCGCGCCTGGACTTTCGGCAAAGCTGCTTTATGATTTAAAAAGCAATGCCCATGGATGGCTCTGGTGCACAATAAACATGCTACAACGCTCTACACACCAAGGGGCCAACCCTCACCTGACCAAGGAAGTTTGGGCAAAGTTTCTATATGAGCATTTCAACCATCTTGAGGAAGGGCAAAATCATATCAGGATCGGAACACAGACTCCCCCACAATAAACAAACAGAGACAGACATCTAAAGGGAGGCGGGAGGGCGCCCCAAGCTCCTATGGGATCCCACCTGCATTGTTCAAGCAGGACGCTATTTATTGGTCAGAGAAACCAGAGCCGATATTTCAGTAGATTTTAGTAGGCAAAATAATTCTGACTTCATGGAGAGGATTCATAGTTTCATTGATCCACAAACACGGCGACAAGAACAGTGCAAAAAATGACCGTCTTGTGGCAGTTATTGGACAACAAGGCCAAGTACTTGGTCATTTGCAATCTAGAGGAATTAACATTTTGGGCGACTGGCAATTCCATCATCCCGTTAAACCAGTCTGGATTTTGCAAATATTTAAGTAGCACAGCCAACATCCTGGCCCTGACCCTACAAAACCACAGCAAAAAGCGCAAGGGTACCTCTGTACCTTTGCTTTATTGACTATGGCGACCGTGGCAAGCTGTGGATGAAATTAGCCAACTGGAATATTCCATCTGCTCTCCTGCATACAGATACATGGGTACAGGTTAAGTTGAGGATGGGGACTCAACTTCCAAAATGCATCCCAACCACCAAAGGTCTGAAATCGCATTTAATTGTTTTTAACCATCACTGTATATAATCTTTGGGCACATAGACTGTTTGTGATTCCTAATTTGCTAGGATCTACCGCTTCTTTCTCTACCGCCACTTTGGCGCTTACCTGCTCAGGCTCCTTGCCCTTAGCAGCTGAATAGACGCTGTTGAGGGTGTGACTCGCCTCTGCTTCCGCCATCTTGGGGGTGAATTTGGAGAGCGGTCCAGTCTTAGGCCCCTCCCTCGCACTACTGCATAAAATGGCCCCCCCCGTACAGGGAGCGCAGCGGACGAGCGCAGCGAGCGCGCCGGCAGCGCGCCAAAGGCAAGCCCGTCTGCGCCCGTCCGCGCCAGTTCCGCACCTAGCGCCGGAGACTCTGGCTTTTCTAAACGTACCCAGCCTCTCCAATACTCAAATACTCAACTGCTAGAACTGAATCAATTCCCCTGTACTCGGATGCAAAGAATAAATTTAGCTGACCTTTCTTCCTCACTCAGCTGTGACTCCTGTGACCGACTAAGGCCCAATAATCCCCCTCTTCAACCTCACATATCGCGCACCCCACCTAATTGTCTCAATTTCCATACCTGTCTACGGGCCAACAACAACGATAACTGCCAATTTAACCGCCCGACAAGCGGGGAGAGTTTCCTAAAGTGTATTTTGCTGAATACTAGATCCATGTCTAAACACAAACATGAAATTTCTGCTCTTATATTAGATCACACTATAGATCTAATGTTCCTAACAGAAACATGGGCATCTGAGACCTCAGGACCAGACTGGAATGATGCAGTTCCTGAAGGATACCTGGTAGAATATGTAAATAGGTCAGGAGCAGTGGGGGGTGGTATTGGGATTATCTATAAATCCCATCTAAAAATACTCTCATTATCAGAACTGGGTCTAGAAGCAGAAGCCATGAGCTTTAAAGTCAAAAGCAACAACTGCCTAATATTTACAGGCCTTCTTGTGTATCGCCCCCCTGGATTAAGAGCACCATTTACTACGGCGTTACTTACTTTTCTAGAATCCACATTTGACTCTACCTCCTACACTATCCTGGGTGATTTTAACTTTCACTTAGAAGCAAATAATGATCCTGAATCAGCCACACTAATAGACAATTTTCTTAGCTTTGGCATGACTCAGCTAGTATCTAGCCCTACCCACACTGCCGGACATACCCTTGATGGTATTTTTACCAACAATAACCACATTAATATCACCTCAATCCTAGCAGTCCCATGGTCCGACCACTGTGCCATCTTCTTTAACCTGCCTCATAACAACTCATCTAACCACCGAAGAGGCTTCTCACTCCCTGTCAAAATGCGTCCCTGGAACAAACTTGAACCCATTAGGTTAGCTAATTTACTTACAAAAAAAACCCCTATCTTTGGATCTGGCAACACCAATAGGGGAGCGGTTAGATTTCAAAACTGGATCAGTCAGGCAGTCAATCAGCTGGCGCCTGTTGAAATAAAAAAAGCCAGAAGACGGTCTGCAACGGCGTTGTGGTATTCAGCAGAGGTGAAACACATAAAAATGAAATGTCGGCGACTTGAGCGGGTATGGCGCTCGGATTATAGTGCCCTAAACAAATCAATATACACTAAAGCCCTACAGGAGTACAAGACAGCAATAATTCAGGCCAAGTCACTATATTTTACAAATAAAATTCAGGCAGCCTCTAATACCACTAGAGAACTATTTAAAACGGTCACTCAACTGACTAAGAGCCCTCGTGATACTGTTTTTAGCCCTGACCAGGACCTCGTGACCAATATTGCAACCTTTTTTCAGCAAAAGGTTCAGAATGTCTACGATGATTTGAGCTCATCTGCACTAACTATACCCAATGACAACGTCGACACTGCCCATTCGACCGGGCCTAGCTATTCCTGTTTTCCGCTGTTAGAGGAGACTCAGGTGGCAGACCTAATTGCTTTGATGAAGTCGGGGTCCCCTTTAGATCCATGTCCACCTCGCATTTTACATTTGATTCCACAAACGGTGGCAGTTGGTCTGACCCCTCTGCTTAATAACATCATCTCCTCTGGTGACTTTCCCAGCTGCTGGAAAAAGGCCTGTATCCGACCGATCCTCAAAAAGGACTCATTAGACCCAACGGTACTAAAGAACTACCGGCCAATATCTTGCCTTCCCTTACCAGCTAAAATTCTTGAAAAAGCTATAAACCAGGAAATGATGAGATATGTTGACCAAAATAAGCTCTTGGATCCCTCTCAGCATGGCTTCCGTCCCTATCACTCGACAGAGTCCGCCCGAATCATGGCCACTGAAAACATCCGAAAGGAAATGGACGAGGGCGGTAGAACGGCCTTGATTTTATTAGATCTTACGGCGGCATTCGATACCGTAAACCACTCGATCTTATTAAACAGACTAAAAACTTTAGGTTTCACTGGTACGGCACTTACCCTGTTAACATCCTTCTTGGACTCTCGTATCCAACAAGTACACTAGGAAGGTCTTCACTCTGACGAATTCTCCCTTCCAGGTGGGGTCCCTCACGGCTCGGCACTGTCGCCCACCCTCTTTAATTTGTATGTTACTCCCCTGGCTGCCCTTATTCGATCTCATGGCCTTCAATTAGTGTCTTATGCCGACGACACTCAAATCATAGTGTCAGTGTCCCAGTCCGTTGAAGCCACGGCAGAACGCTTTAAAAACTGCCTTCTGGATGTTAAAAATTGGATGAGTTGTAATTTTTTAAAACTAAACGCGGACAAAACCGAGATAATCGAATTCGATCAGAAACCACCTGTCTGGAGCAGCCTTTGGTGGCCTCAGGAGGCAGGCGCCTGCCCTTATCCGGTTGATAAAGTCAGAAATCTAGGTTTCCTGGTGGATAAAGATCTCTCCTGTAAAGCGCAGATCAACCAGGTCACCTCCACTTGCTTCTACACCATTAAAGTCCTTAAAAAAATCCTACCCTACATCCCTCCAACCTTAAAAAAGACTGTAATGGCTGCCCTGATAATGTCCCGAGTGGATTACTGCAATGCACTCTACTTGGGCACAGGTGAAAAACAAATTAACAAATTCCGGGCAATTCAAAATGCAGCAGCTAGGGCTCTACTTAATTTACCCTACCGTCACCCAACGTCAAAAGCTATTAAGGAACTTCACTGGCTCCCAGTTAGAGCCAGAATACAATTCAAGGCCCTTTGCCTGGTTCATAAATCTCTGTATGGCACAGGACCTGATGACTTGTCTAAACTTCTCGCTCGCTATGTGCCATCGCGTGCACTAAGGTCAGCCAACCTTGATCTAATATGCCACCCAAGAATAAGAAGAATGCGATGGGGCGGCAGGTCTTTCTCGTACCAGGCCTCCAGATTGTGGAACTCTCTGCCCTCCCACTTGCGCTCACAAAAATCTAAACAATGTTTTAGGAAGGCATTAAAAACCTGGCTTTTCTCTCCTCATTAAGTCTTACTCTCACCGTTCTCAACGTCATCTCAGCGCCAAGACGCCTCGGCATTCGAGCGCTTTATAAATATTTCAGTATTCAGTATTCAGTATTCAGTATTCAGTAAACAGGGCTTCGTCCTCGCCCCTACTCTTGCTAATCTTTTTTTAGTCGACCTAACAACAAAATTGGTTTGCAGCAACTCCCATGCCTCGAAGCTGGGTGGAATAGCTTTCTCTAGCCTCCTATACGCAGATGACCTGGTTCTAATCAGCCGCACTAAGGTTGGTCTGCTGAATCTCCTTGGTGCCATTTATGCCTACGCAATAGAAAAAGGCCTAAAGATCAACTTTGACAAAACAATGTCATTAAATAGCACGAAAATTAAATCTAATTGGTACAATTGTGGCTCAACACTTGAAGACAGTGTCAGAATATACTTATCATAGAAAAAAATTGCTCTTTTAAACCACAGAAAGAAACTCTGAAGAAAAAAGGCAATCCCTAGATGTGGCAATAAAAAATGTAAAGAAGAAAGTTGCTAGCCCTACAAGCAAAATTGTTCACTAACAATAACGTATGGGAGTGTGCCATTACGTGAAAGAGATTCACCAACCCTGGATGGGATCTTGGTTGATGCATACAGAATGATCTTTGGGCTCCCCAAATACACCTCCCTAGCCCAGATAAGGCTGGAGTTTGGCCTACAGAAACAATCTCTCACCATAAGAAGTGTGTATAAAATCAAGAACGTAGAATCAAACACACTAAATTCACATATTTGGCTGGAACTGACAACCAGGAGCAGATGCCCTGCCAAGTCATACCTCAATGAATCAATCGCACAACTTGGCCTACAGGACTTCCGGGAAACTTTTGCAACCAGACTTAAAAAACTAGTAAACAAACTATGAAGCTATTTTTTATTCAAGTTGTCTGTTTTTGACTGACTACCACCGAAAGTGCTACTTTACTGTTGAGCTTTTACCTTGGTATGCTTAACCCGGGGTCTGTTTAGCTGGATATTCTTGTCTCTTGGCATGGTGAGGGGCGGGTTGTGGTGGTGGAGCATGAGTGTTGGCTCAGTTCGCATTCCATAGCTTCCATGACTTTAATTATGAGGGGAAAATAGACACTGTCCTTGGAATCCGATGGCAGCAGGGAGACATGTTTTATATCTTTGCCATTTGTGTACCCACACAATAGTTACAAGTGCTGGTTAATCATTTCCACATTGATTTTTTAAGCTCAACGCTGGATTGTCAAAGCTTATAGGGTCTGGGCTAGTAGTGATTGCATTTATAATGTCACTGCCATTTATAGTGGTAACAGTGGCTTGTTGCACTTCGACTCTTCTGGTTAGGTTGTTAGGATTTGGTTGCAAGGGGACGAGACAGACAAGTGCTCCTTGCTAGAGGTCATGTGAGGCAATTTGTTTAATGACAGTTGGTTCCAGGGGAGATGGTCAACCTAGAATGTTCGCATTCAATGTGAAAATGGCTGCAGCTTGATCATTGAGGAAAACAAATTAGTGTGGATTTTCGATTGATGCTTTTTGGTAGTTACATCCTTCAGGGGGGAAGATGAACTTAATTCAGTAAGGTGAGGCTGTGGCTTTTGCAGAGAAGGCTTAGAAATGGTAACGTCGGGGCCACAATAGCACCGCAAGAGTTGCAGTGAATAATTCTTCCTTAACTGCTTTTGATGGAGCCGGGGAAAACACACAAATAAATTGTACCCCCTTTGAAGTTAATGACCTCATAACCTTAAAAATACTAACTATTTGAATGCATTTACTAATCAATCAATGCACCTTTAATTAGACACTACACGCAGGAAAATTACCTGGCATTTGCAAAAATCTAATTTACTTACCAATGTGAAATTAAATTAACATAGGTTTGTGATTTGTGTAGAAAACAGAAGTAAAATTGCATGTATTTCGTTGAAGTAAAAATGTTGTGTCAAAAGAATGCAGAGGGTAAGTAAAATGGCTTTAAATGTCACTTATGCTAGGTAACACCTAACACAGGTCATTTGAATGGCGGGTGGTAAACAGAAGGGCTTTTTTTCTATGTCTAATATATGCAATGTTGTTTTCATATTAGTTCCTTTCAGGCCTGTTAGGCCTCGCTGAGAAAATGGCCGCTGCCGAGAGATGTGATTACGTGTAACAAAAGATGGCCCCCGCGCATGAGCAGAATGGAAGTTTCAGTCACGAGTGTGTGGCCTATGCCCGGAGTGAGAGATGTCAAGGCCGCACTGACCTAGGACAAGAGTTGTGCCAAAACATACTGTACAAAAGCCTGGGAACGGATGAGAGACTCGAACTGCAGAAGATGATCCTATTCATTATTAATGGCAATTGTTGCAAATATTGGGACTTGACAAGTCACGAGGATGTGCATAAATGTATAATTTAAAGAACCAGTTTAGGCAAAGAGGACAATGAGGTGACCATCACCACCCCTCCAATGGACCAATGAAAATGAATACAGCCCCTAAAAAGTTTCAAGTTTGGGTATAGCAAGTTAGTGACCGCTCAGCCCTCCACAGGGCTTGGTCGCCCCACTCACTGCTGCCGCTCCTGCCTGGCTTTGCCGCCTCCTGCCTGCAGATTCCTTCGCTCGCTGCCCGCTGCTCCTGGGAATTTCCCGCTGCTCCTGGGAATTTCCCGCTGCTCCTGGGAATTTCCCGCTGCCCGCTGCTTCTTGGAATTTCCCTCCGCTGCCTCCCTGCGGCCCCGCCCCCCTGCGATTCCATTTGCCGCCCCGCTCCTGCCACCCAGCTGCTCCTCCCTCCCGGCTCCTTACTTATGAGGCCCCCAGAGCGACCGCGCAGCGGACGCGCCCGTCCGCGCCTGGACTTTCGGCAAAGCTGCTTTATGATTTAAAAAGCAATGCCCATGGATGGCTCTGGTGCACAATAAACATGCTACAACGCTCTACACACCAAGGGGCCAACCCTCACCTGACCAAGGAAGTTTGGGCAAAGTTTCTATATGAGCATTTCAACCATCTTGAGGAAGGGCAAAATCATATCAGGATCGGAACACAGACTCCCCCACAATAAACAAACAGAGACAGACATCTAAAGGGAGGCGGGAGGGCGCCCCAAGCTCCTATGGGATCCCACCTGCATTGTTCAAGCAGGACGCTATTTATTGGTCAGAGAAACCAGAGCCGATATTTCAGTAGATTTTAGTAGGCAAAATAATTCTGACTTCATGGAGAGGATTCATAGTTTCATTGATCCACAAACACGGCGACAAGAACAGTGCAAAAAATGACCGTCTTGTGGCAGTTATTGGACAACAAGGCCAAGTACTTGGTCATTTGCAATCTAGAGGAATTAACATTTTGGGCGACTGGCAATTCCATCATCCCGTTAAACCAGTCTGGATTTTGCAAATATTTAAGTAGCACAGCCAACATCCTGGCCCTGACCCTACAAAACCACAGCAAAAAGCGCAAGGGTACCTCTGTACCTTTGCTTTATTGACTATGGCGACCGTGGCAAGCTGTGGATGAAATTAGCCAACTGGAATATTCCATCTGCTCTCCTGCATACAGATACATGGGTACAGGTTAAGTTGAGGATGGGGACTCAACTTCCAAAATGCATCCCAACCACCAAAGGTCTGAAATCGCATTTAATTGTTTTTAACCATCACTGTATATAATCTTTGGGCACATAGACTGTTTGTGATTCCTAATTTGCTAGGATCTACCGCTTCTTTCTCTACCGCCACTTTGGCGCTTACCTGCTCAGGCTCCTTGCCCTTAGCAGCTGAATAGACGCTGTTGAGGGTGTGACTCGCCTCTGCTTCCGCCATCTTGGGGGTGAATTTGGAGAGCGGTCCAGTCTTAGGCCCCTCCCTCGCACTACTGCATAAAATGGCCCCCCCCCGTACAGGGAGCGCAGCGGACGAGCGCAGCGATCGCGCCGGCAGCGCGCCAAAGGCAAGCCCGTCTGCGCCCGTCCGCGCCAGTTCCGCACCTAGCGCCGGAGACTCTGGCTTTTCTAAACGTACCCAGCCTCTCCAATACTCAAATACTCAACTGCTAGAACTGAATCAATTCCCCTGTACTCGGATGCAAAGAATAAATTTAGCTGACCTTTCTTCCTCACTCAGCTGTGACTCCTGTGACCGACTAAGGCCCAATAATCCCCCTCTTCAACCTCACATATCGCGCACCCCACCTAATTGTCTCAATTTCCATACCTGTCTACGGGCCAACAACAACGATAACTGCCAATTTAACCGCCCGACAAGCGGGGAGAGTTTCCTAAAGTGTATTTTGCTGAATACTAGATCCATGTCTAAACACAAACATGAAATTTCTGCTCTTATATTAGATCACACTATAGATCTAATGTTCCTAACAGAAACATGGGCATCTGAGACCTCAGGACCAGACTGGAATGATGCAGTTCCTGAAGGATACCTGGTAGAATATGTAAATAGGTCAGGAGCAGTGAGGGGTGGTATTGGGATTATCTATAAATCCCATCTAAAAATACTCTCATTATCAGAACTGGGTCTAGAAGCAGAAGCCATGAGCTTTAAAGTCAAAAGCAACAACTGCCTAATATTTACAGGCCTTCTTGTGTATCGCCCCCCTGGATTAAGAGCACCATTTACTACGGCGTTACTTACTTTTCTAGAATCCACATTTGACTCTACCTCCTACACTATCCTGGGTGATTTTAACTTTCACTTAGAAGCAAATAATGATCCTGAATCAGCCACACTAATAGACAATTTTCTTAGCTTTGGCATGACTCAGCTAGTATCTAGCCCTACCCACACTGCCGGACATACCCTTGATGGTATTTTTACCAACAATAACCACATTAATATCACCTCAATCCTAGCAGTCCCATGGTCCGACCACTGTGCCATCTTCTTTAACCTGCCTCATAACAACTCATCTAACCACCGAAGAGGCTTCTCACTCCCTGTCAAAATGCGTCCCTGGAACAAACTTGAACCCATTAGGTTAGCTAATTTACTTACAAAAAAAAACCCTATCTTTGGATCTGGCAACACCAATAGGGGAGCGGTTAGATTTCAAAACTGGATCAGTCAGGCAGTCAATCAGCTGGCGCCTGTTGAAATAAAAAAAGCCAGAAGACGGTCTGCAACGGCGTTGTGGTATTCAGCAGAGGTGAAACACATAAAAATGAAATGTCGGCGACTTGAGCGGGTATGGCGCTCGGATTATAGTGCCCTAAACAAATCAATATACACTAAAGCCCTACAGGAGTACAAGACAGCAATAATTCAGGCCAAGTCACTATATTTTACAAATAAAATTCAGGCAGCCTCTAATACCACTAGAGAACTATTTAAAACGGTCACTCAACTGACTAAGAGCCCTCGTGATACTGTTTTTAGCCCTGACCAGGACCTCGTGACCAATATTGCAACCTTTTTTCAGCAAAAGGTTCAGAATGTCTACGATGATTTGAGCTCATCTGCACTAACTATACCCAATGACAACGTCGACACTGCCCATTCGACCGGGCCTAGCTATTCCTGTTTTCCGCTGTTAGAGGAGACTCAGGTGGCAGACCTAATTGCTTTGATGAAGTCGGGGTCCCCTTTAGATCCATGTCCACCTCGCATTTTACATTTGATTCCACAAACGGTGGCAGTTGGTCTGACCCCTCTGCTTAATAACATCATCTCCTCTGGTGACTTTCCCAGCTGCTGGAAAAAGGCCTGTATCCGACCGATCCTCAAAAAGGACTCATTAGACCCAACGGTACTAAAGAACTACCGGCCAATATCTTGCCTTCCCTTACCAGCTAAAATTCTTGAAAAAGCTATAAACCAGGAAATGATGAGATATGTTGACCAAAATAAGGTCTTGGATCCCTCTCAGCATGGCTTCCGTCCCTATCACTCGACAGAGTCCGCACGAATCATGGCCACTGAAAACATCCGAAAGGAAATGGACGAGGGCGGTAGAACGGCCTTGATTTTATTAGATCTTACGGCGGCATTCGATACCGTAAACCACTCGATCTTATTAAACAGACTAAATACTTTAGGTTTCACTGGTACGGCACTTACCCTGTTAACATCCTTCTTGGACTCTCGTATCCAACAAGTACACTAGGAAGGTCTTCACTCTGACGAATTCTCCCTTCCAGGTGGGGTCCCTCACGGCTCGGCACTGTCGCCCACCCTCTTTAATTTGTATGTTACTCCCCTGGCTGCCCTTATTCGATCTCATGGCCTTCAATTAGTGTCTTATGCCGACGACACTCAAATCATAGTGTCAGTGTCCCAGTCCGTTGAAGCCACGGCAGAACGCTTTAAAAACTGCCTTCTGGATGTTAAAAATTGGATGAGTTGTAATTTTTTAAAACTAAACGCGGACAAAACCGAGATAATCGAATTCGATCAGAAACCACCTGTCTGGAGCAGCCTTTGGTGGCCTCAGGAGGCAGGCGCCTGCCCTTATCCGGTTGATAAAGTCAGAAATCTAGGTTTCCTGGTGGATAAAGATCTCTCCTGTAAAGCGCAGATCAACCAGGTCACCTCCACTTGCTTCTACACCATTAAAGTCCTTAAAAAAATCCTACCCTACATCCCTCCAACTCTAAAAAAGACTGTAATGGCTGCCCTGATAATGTCCCGAGTGGATTACTGCAATGCACTCTACTTGGGCACAGGTGAAAAACAAATTAACAAATTCCGGGCAATTCAAATTGCAGCAGCTAGGGCTCTACTTAATTTACCCTACCGTCACCCAACGTCAAAAGCTATTAAGGAACTTCACTGGCTCCCAGTTAGAGCCAGAATACAATTCAAGGCCCTTTGCCTGGTTCATAAATCTCTGTATGGCACAGGACCTGATGACTTGTCTAAACTTCTCGCTCGCTATGTGCCATCGCGTGCACTAAGGTCAGCCAACCTTGATCTAATATGCCACCCAAGAATAAGAAGAATGCGATGGGGCGGCAGGTCTTTCTCGTACCAGGCCTCCAGATTGTGGAACTCTCTGCCCTCCCACTTGCGCTCACAAAAATCTAAACAATGTTTTAGGAAGGCATTAAAAACCTGGCTTTTCTCTCCTCATTAAGACCTACTCTCACCGTTCGCAACGTCATCTCAGTGCCAAGACGCCTCGGCCTTCGAGCGCTTTATAAATATTTCAGTATTCAGTATTCAGTAAACAGCAAATTAGCAAGAGTAGGGGCTTCGTCCTCGCCCTCGCCCCTACTCTTGCTAATCTTTTTCTAGTCGACCTAACAACAAAATTGGTTTGCAGCAACTCCCATGCCTCGAAGCTGGGTGGAATAGCTTTCTCTAGCCTCCTATACGCAGATTACCTGGTTCTAATCAGCCGCACTAAGGTTGGTCTGCAGAATCTCCTTGGTGCCATTTATGCCTACGCAATAGAAAAAGGCCTAAAGATCAACTTTGAAAAAACAATGTCATTAAATAGCACGAAAATTAAATCTAATTGGTACAATTGTGGCTCAACACTTGAAGACAGTGTCAGAATATACTTATCATAGAACAAAATTGCTCTTTTAAACCACAGAAAGAAACTCTGAAGAAAAAAAGGCAATCCCTAGATGTGGCAATAAAAAATGTAAAGAAGAAAGTTGCTAGCCCTACAAGCAAAATTGTTCACTGACAATAACGTATGGGAGTGTGCCATTACGTGAAAGAGATTCACCAACCCTGGATGGGATCTTGGTTGATGCATACAGAATGATTTTTGGGCTCCCCAAATACACCTCCCTAGCCCAGATAAGGCTGGAGTTTGGCCTACAGAAACAATCTCTCACCATAAGAAGTGTGTATAAAATCAAGAACGTAGAATCAAACACACTAAATTCACATATTTGGCTGGAACTGACAACCAGGAGCAGATGCCCTGCCAAGTCATACCTCAATGAATCAATCGCACAACTTGGCCTACAGGACTTCCGGGAAACTTTTGCAACCAGGCTTAAAAATCTGGTAAACAAACTATGAAGCTGTTTTTTATTCAAGTTGTCTGTTTTTGACTGACTACCACCGAAAGTGCTACTTTACTGTTGAGCTTTTACCTTGGTATGCTTAACCCGGGGTCTGTTTAGCTGGATATTCTTGTCTCTTGGCATGGTGAGGGGCGGGTTGTGGTGGTGGAGCATGAGTGTTGGCTCAGTTCGCATTCCATAGCTTCCATGACTTTAATTATGAGGGGAAAATAGACACTGTCCTTGGAATCCGATGGCAGCAGGGAGACATGTTTTATATCTTTGCCATTTGTGTACCCACACAATAGTTACAAGTGCTGGTTAATCATTTCCACATTGATTTTTTAAACTCAACGCTGGATTGTCAAAGCTTATAGGGTCTGGGCTAGTAGTGATTGCATTTATAATGTCACTGCCATTTATAGTGGTATCAGTGGCTTGTTGCACTTCGACTCTTCTGGTTAGGTTGTTAGGATTTGTTTGCAAGGGGTCGAGACAGACAAGTGCTCCTTGCTAGAGGTCATGTGAGGCAATTTGTTTAATGACAGTTGGTTCCAGGGGAGATGGTCAACCTAGAATGTTCGCATTCAATGTGAAAATGGCTGCAGCTTGATCATTGAGGAAAACAAATTAGTGTGGATTTTCGATTGATGCTTTTTGGTAGTTACATCCTTCAGGGGGGAAGATGGACTTAATTCAGTAAGGTGAGGCTGTGGCTTTTGCAGAGAAGGCTTAGAAATGGTAACGTCGGGGCCACAATAGCACCGCAAGAGTTCCAGTGAATAATTCTTCCTTAACTGCTTTTGATGGAGCCGGGGAAAATACAAAAAAAAATTGTAGCCCCTCTGAAGTTAATGACCTCATAACCTTAAAAATACTAACTATTTGAATGCATTTACTAATCAATCAATGCACCTTTAATTAGACACTACACGCAGGAAAATTACCTGGCATTTGCAAAAATCTAATTTACTTACCAATGTGAAATTAAATTAACATAGGTTTGTGATTTGTGTAGAAAACAGAAGTAAAATTGCATGTATTTCGTTGAAGTAAAAATGTTGTGCCAAAAGAATGCAGAGGGTAAGTAAAATGGCTTTAAATGTCACTTATGCTAGGTAACACCTAACACAGGTCATTTGAATGGCGGGTGGTAAACAGAAGGGCTTTTTTTCCTATGTCTAATATATGCAATGTTGTTTTCATATTAGTTCCTTTCAGGCCTGTTAGGCCTCGCTGAGAAAATGGCCGCTGCCGAGAGATGTGATTACGTGTAACAAAAGATGGCCCCCGCGCATGAGCGGAATGGAAGTTTCAGTCACGAGTGTGTGGCCTATGCCCGGAGTGAGAGATGTCAAGGCCGCACTGACCTAGGACAAGAGTTGTGCCAAAACATACTGTACAAAAGCCTGGGAACGGATGAGAGATTCGAACTGCAGAAGATGATCCTATTCATTATTAATGGCAATTGTTGCAAATATTGGGACTTGACAAGTCACGAGGATGTGCATAAATGTATAATTTAAAGAACCAGTTTAGGCAAAGAGGACAATGAGGTGACCATCACCACCCCTCCAATGGACTAATGAAAATGAATACAGCCCCTAAAAAGTTTCAAGTTTGGGTATAGCAAGTTAGTGACCGCTCAGCCCTCCACAGGGCTTGGTCGCCCCACTCACTGATGCCGCTCCTGCCTGCCTTTGCCACCTCCTGCCTGCAGATTCCTTCGCTCGATGCCCGCTGCTCCTGGGAATTTCCCGCTGCTCCTGGGATTTTCCCGCTGCTCCTGGGATTTTCCCGCTGCTCCTGGGAATTTCCCGCTGCCCGCTGCTTCTTGGAATTTCCCGCCGCTGCCTCCCTGCGGCCCCGCCCCCCTGTGATTCCATTTGCCGCCCCGCTCCCGCCACCCAGCTGCTCCTCCCTCCCGGCTCCTTACTTATGACGCCCCCAGAGCGACCGCGCAGCGGACGCGCGCCCATCCGCGCCTGGACCGCGCCCTGCGCCAGACCCCCTGGTTCTCGTCACCGCCAGCACACCCTGCACATCTACAACGCCAAAACCCTCCACGCACTCAACGCCGGCCGAAACACCGCCTGCTACCGAGCCACCCCGAGACGCACCCACGGACCCTTCACCTGCCTGACCTGCCGCTTCACCGGCCTCCGACCCAACACCGCACCTGCTAAACCGAGCCCCAGCAACAAACACCTGATGTGCATCCTGCTCAACACCCGCTCCGTTCACAGGCATGCCGTCGAACTCTGGAACCTCCTCGACTCGACAGCACCAGACATCGCCTTCCTGACGGAAACCTGGATGAACGCCTCCTCAGCGCCCGACGTCGCCATCGCTGTCCCAGAAGGCTACAAAATCACCAGGAAGGACCGCGTCAACCAGACAGGAGGAGGCATCGCCATCATCTACAAGAACACCATCCGCATCACGACCACCTCCAATGACACCTTCACCTCCGCCGAACACCTCCACTTCCAGATACACACCGACCCCAAGACCACGCTCAGAGGCACCCTCATCTACAGACCACCGGGACCACGCACACAGTTCGGCGAAGACATCACAGACTTCATCAGCCCGCACGCCATCAATTCCACCGACTACATCCTCCTGGGGGACCTCAACTTCCACCTGGAGGACAACAAGGACCGCAACACCACTGCTCTGCTGGACAACCTGGCCAACCTCGGACTCAAGCAACTGGTAACCACCCCCACTCACTACGCCGGCCACATGCTTGACCCAGTCTTCTCATCCAGAAAATACGTCACCTTCAGCCACTCGACCAATCTCCAGTGGACTGACCACAGCTGCGTCCACTTCAGCTTCAGTAAAACGATGACCCACCACCACCCTCAACAAGCCCCCCGCAGGAGCTGGAACAAGATCACCGGCGACCAGCTCACCACCTTCCTCAGCCAGAACCCCCCCACCAGCTCAACGGACCCCAACGAAGCCGCCAACAACCTCACACAGTGGATCACCAACTGCGCAGACGCCCTCGCACCACTGAAGAAGAACCCCCCCAGTAGACGCGGCAGCAAGAAAGCCTCCTGGTTCACCAACGAGCTCATCACCTCCAAGAAGAACTGCCGCTCCCTGGAGAACACCTGGCGCACCAACCAGACCACAGACAACATGACGGCCCTCAAACACGCCACCCGCAAACACCACCAACTGATCCGTGCCACAAAGAAGACAGCCTTCAAGGAACGACTGGACAACAACACCCACAACAGCAAGGAACTCTTCAGCATCGTCAAAGAGCTCTCCAACCCCGATGCCGGAAACAATGACATCACTCCTTCGCAAGACCTCTGCGACTCCCTCGCAGCCTTCTTCCACGACAAGATCGCCAACATTCACAACAGCTTCGGCCCACCAACCATGAACCCCACCACCGAACCAATGCCCCCCACCGCCACCCTCCGCACCTGGACCCCAGTCAGCACCGAAGACACAACACGCACAATGAACACCATCCACTCCGGATCCCCTACGGACCCCTGCCCACACCACATCTTCAACACGGCCGACCACATCATCGCACCCCACCTCCGCGACATCATCAACGCCTCCTTCAACACCGCCACCTTCCCGGAGTGCTGGAAACATGCCGAGATCAGTGCCCTGCTGAAGAAACCAACTGCAGACCCCTCCGACCTCAAGAACTACCGCCCCATCTCGCTCCTCCCGTTTCCTGCCAAAGTCATCGAGAAGACCGTCAACAGACAGCTAGCCGCCTTCCTCGAGACCAACGGATCCCTCGACCACTCGCAATCCGGCTTCCGAGCCAACCACAGCACGGAGACCGCCCTCATCGCAGCCACAGACGACATCAGATCCCTAATGGACAACGGGGAAACTGCGGCCCTCATCCTCCTGGACCTCTCCGCAGCGTTCCACACTGTCTGCCACCGCACCCTGGTACAGCGCCTGAACAACACCGGCATCCAGGAGAAGGCCCTGGAGTGGATCACCTCATTCCTCGCCGGAAGAACCCAGAGAGTCCGCCTCCCCCGTTCCGGTCAGCGGCCACCGAAGTCATCTGCGGCGTTCCACAAGGGTCATCGCTCAGCCCCACCCTCTTCAACGTCTACATGAGCCCCCTCGCAACCATCGCACGTCAACACAACCTCAAGATCATCACCTACGCCGACGACACCCAGCTGATCCTCTCCCTCACCAGCGACCCGGACGCCGCCAGAGCCAGCCTACACGAAGGGATGAATGACGTCGCCGAATGGATGAAGAACAGCCGCCTGAAACTGAACTCAGACAAGACGGAGGTCCTCATCCTGGGATCATCACCCTCCGCCTGGGACAACTCCTGGTGGCCCCCCGCCCTGGGAGCCACCCCCAAGCCAACGGACCACGCACGCAACCTAGGCTTCATCCTGGACTCCTCCCTCTCGATGACCAGACAAGTCAACACCGTCTCGTCTTCATGCTTCAACACCCTGTGCATGCTTCGAAAGATCTTCCGGTGGATCCCCACCGAGACCAGGAAGACGGTCACCCAGGCCCTCGTCACCAGTCGGCTGGACTACGGGAACGCCCTCTACGCCGGCACCGCCGCCAAACTCCAGAAGAAACTCCAACGGATCCAGGACGCCGCAGCACGACTCATCCTGGACATCCCCCGACACAGCCACATCTCCGGACACCTGAGAGACCTGCACTGGCTCCCCGTCAACAAAAGAATCACGTTCCGACTCCTCACCCACGCACACAAGGCCCTCCACGACCTGGGCCCCAAGTTCCTTAACAGCCGCCTGACCTTCCACAAGCCCACCCATCAGCTCCGCTCCGCCAGCCTCGCTCTCTCCACCGTCCCCCACATCCGCAGAGCCACCGCCGGAGGAAGATCCTTCTCCTACCTGGCAGCCAAGACATGGAACTCCCTCCCCATCCACCTCCGGACAACGCAAGACCATCTCGCCTTCAGGAAGCAACTCAAGACCTGGCTGTTCGAGCAGTAGCGTTCCCCCCCCCCCCCCAGCGCCTTGAGACCCTCCGGGTGAGCAGTGCGCTATACAAATGCCTATGATTGATTGATTGAGTGAAAGGGTATAAAAAAGTGGTGCTTATGATGACGTGGTGGCATTTGCTTATTCTTCTATTCAACACGACACGCTGTCTGTTTAGACGATTTTTTCTTCCTGATGCTGAAAAGACTTTGACAAATTTGAACTTCGAACTTTGATGGGGAAAAGGAACAAGACCGTTGCAGGATTCTATCCTGGGAGGGAATACGTCCGAGGAGGTTAGAGGGACAGTCAGTCAGTTTGGGAACCTATCCTTTGATCTGCGGTTCATGTTCTGGTGAACCATTCTCTTCATCGCCCTAAGGCCAAGGGTAATGAGTATTTTCTGTTTCTATTTCCAATCTTTACTTGAATACTTATGAAATTAATTTTGTCTAATAAACTTTACTTATTCAATTTATTCAATGAATCTACATAAAATGTCATGCTAACTCAAACTGAGTCTGTGGTTATTAAAATTAAAGTTATGATCTATAAAAGTTAGAGGTTTTAATTGTGATTGAGCTGGACTTAATCGCCGTCAACTGATTCCTACTAGTTGGTCCATCGACCCAAAATAACGGAGTACCTTGATGTTTAAAACCGGGTTAACTGTATATAATGTATATTGTTATTATTTAGGGAAAAATATTATTAAGGTACCCCGTATGTCTTGCAGCTCGTCAGCTTATCACTGATCCAGAAAACCTGAGTGAATGTGTGTTTTCGGTGATATGGGCCCTGCCGATAAATAAGTGGTGTAAGGGTTTTTCTGAGATTGGTGATGTTTGTAAAGGGTTTGTTATAGCCGTGCTGCATCAGTTTTCTTGGTAGCAGAGTTATGGTTTCAATAGGTCAGTTAAGGGGATTATTGATTATTGATTGTTAATATTTATGTCTAACACTTCATGTTAAGTTTATGTTGCGTTTTGTGTAGTCAGTATTTTGAAGCTTCCGGGAAGTAGGAAGTGTATCTGTGACAAGAGAAGTCACATGGAATTGTGCATTGTCTGATTTCAATTTGGTGATAACACAGGACTGTGTTATGTTAGGAAAATTCATATGTGAGTTGTGTTGAGTGGAATAGCAACAGGTTTTCTTGTGAAACTCTGGCCTTAATTCTCAGGAGCAGTATAGTCTCCACATGTGTTTTATCTCCAGAGAAACGGGTTTGCCTCTTGCTTGAGAGAAGGGTAAGGTAGAGGGAAGTGCTACACTTATCGAACGAAACAGTATTCATGAATGATTGAATAAACTATCAATTTTGTTTAGCGAAACGGACATTGGTAATGAGTTTATGTCCTAACTAACTGATTTTGTCAAATCACCGAGGTATAAAATTGTGCCGATACTTTTTGTAAAGGACGGGTCAGCAGAAACAGGAGTAGAGCTGACGTCAATAAGAACCGCGCTGGGATTGGTCAGTCATGGATATACGAAGAGCTTTCTGATTGGTATGTTGGTGTGAGTCGCGCTGAGATTGATCAGTGTGAGAGTGACGTAAAGCTTTCTGATTGGTGCGTTAGTGTGGTTCGCGCTGGGATAGGACAGAATAGTTAAACAGATTAGAGAAGAGTTGTGTGAATTGTTTCAGCAAATAATTGTGAAATATTTTTAAGAAAGACAAAAAGATTGTGAGGAGAGAGGGAGAAGTGCTTCCACCACTGAGAACGCCAGCATCTTACATGATGACGAAATATGGTTATCATACTTGAATTTGGTTGGAAAATTGGGCAAAATATACTCAAAATGAAGGAGCATTGGCATTTCCAGAAACTGGCTTGTTTAGTACAGCTACACTACGAAAGTTAAGAAATAAAATGATGAAGCTTGAACCGAGACCTAGACTGACACAGTTTGAAGCCTTAGGTGAATGGGAAGATGAGATATGTGAAAGAGAGAGAGACACAGAGATACAAGGGATGATGGGTTTGTTCCTGGAAGAGTATGGGGTTGGAGTCATGAAGACAGGATGAGACGATGGAGGTACGCTAATATGACGGATGGTATGTTTCCTGCTAGAAAAATTGAAGAGTGAACAGGGAAAATGTGTACAAAGAAAAAGAAGCATACAGTACCAGAAAGGTGTGGATATGGAATAAGTGATACAGATGATAAGTTGCTGGAAAACACATTAAATAAAAGACTCCCTCCATATCAACAGGTTTATGCGGTGGTGACACCAAATGCACCACCAATGGAAGCTGGGATAAATCAAAATCTAGAACTATTGTCTGAAGTAAATAGTCCATTTAATAGACAGAAAATACCACAGACTGTAGAACCTGATAATCATAATACATCTGAACAAGCAAGAACAACAAAATAATTGGCTGAAAAGATAAAAGAATTGATAAAGAATGTAGAAGCTGTAACTGTCCCAGTAACCATAGGTCCAGTGATACCTGTATTTGAAAATCAAAAGATAGATGGACATTCCTTAACGATTCCCTTAAATTCTAGTATGCAAAAATTAGGAGAAAAGATTTATTCTGAAATTGGGAGACAAAAGATTCAGTCAGATTAACTCCACCTATGGATTTGACAATAAATCAGAGTCCAATAAATAAAATTACAATAGGAGCTGAGTCAGCAACTGAAACACCAGAGAAAAGTGTGAATAGAGTAGATTTGAATGCGACCCCTGTGGGTCCAACGTCAGAAGAATTCAATGAATGGGTTAAGAGTCTGCAGAAGAAAGATATAGAACCACAACCTTTGGCTGTAGTTAGATTAAAAATAGACATGGAAGAACTGATTCTAGGAACTATTGGTACAGATCAGTTAAAAACATATCATGGAGAGCTAAGAATTTACATGAAAAATTGGAAGAAACAGCAATTGGGTTGGGAGTAGATTTTGCAAAAGTTAGAGGATTACAGAAACTTATAGAGTAGGTTTTAGTGAGAAAGATATGGAGAATTTGAACACTTCAGGACGGTTAACTCGGATAAAAGAACTAATTGTGTTACTGAGAAAATGGGGAGATGGAGACAGATGGAGAAGTAGATGGACAAAGAGTAAAAGAAAAGGAACCAATAGTATTAGAGTGTCCAATGAGAGAAATTCAAGGAGGAGGTTATGTACATGTCCCATGGTCTGGACAGGATATATTGTAATTTACAAATGATTTTCCGAGATTGAGGGAAAAACCTGTAGAATGGTATAGACAAGTGGAAAGATTTGTAAAGGTTTCAAAGGTATTGTGGGAAGATTTGGATGGATTGTTTGAGATTGTTGTACCTGCTGATTTATGGACAGAATGTAAAATCACTATTGATTGGCCGAAGGAAGAATATCCTAGAGATGCCAAAACAGGAGCTCCAGGTCCAGAAGTAATGAGAAAATATGAGCAAGTAATCACCTTTCTGAAAAATAAGATTCCTCCCAGAGAAACAGATTGGGTGAAGATCGATAGAACAACCCAGGAAGCAAAAGAGTCTCTGCATGCTTATTATGAAAGGTTGCTTCTAGTTTTTAAACGGTACAGTGGATACAAGAGCTTAAGTGAAAAAGACATGAGTCACTTTGCATATCCATTTGTGTATGGTCTGAGACCCAAAAAAGTGAAATGATTAAATAGCATATGTTGTGTTGGCAGTCAAGTACAGTGGATGAGGTTTTAAGGTATGCAAAATATTGCAGTGATGACATTGAAGCTAGACAACATAAGCTCAAAGAAAAAGCAATGTGGACACAGGTGAAGGTTGCAGAACAGCAAGACAAGAAGCTCAGATACTTAACCAGATTAATGACGCAGGCCAGACAAAAATAAAACCAAATATTGTTAAAGGGAAAGGACAGATAAATATAGAAGAAGCTAAAGAGAAATGGCCATGTCATAATTGCGGAAAATTAGGGCAGTGGAAAAACGAGTGTAAATTACCTCCAGTTAATACCGAAAATAAATCATTAAATCCACAGGTGCAGAATAGTTGGGTTATCAACAACCACCCAACAGGATTCTACGGTGGAGAGCAGGTAACAAAATTGCCGCGCCCAGCTGCTGTTTCACAGTATTGGCTACGACCAGATGGAAATTTATCAGATGAAAGTTTATGACGGTGCCTAGGAGAGGAAGAGGAGTGCCTGCTTGGCACAACTCTAGAGGTAAATCAGTCAGGTCCGTTCGTGGATGGAAAGTTGAATGGTGTAAATGTTACTTTCCTTGTGGACACTGGCGCTACCCGTTCTACTGTAAGATCAGTTGAAATTCCAAACCTTCCTCTCTCAGGTGAATTCATCCAAGTTGTAGGTGTCTCCAACAGACAAATTAAAGCCCCTCTTACTAAACCAGTAGAGGTGAAAATTGGTCCCTTTAAAGACATGCACCGCTTTGTAGTGTGCGATTGCCGTCCTGTAAATTTACTTGGACACAATATCCTTTGTATAATGAACTGCACCATCTATTGTACCCGAATGGTATTGCATTCCAGACATCAGATGATGATGGTCGGTATAAAGTGACTATGACAGCACTTGAACTGGAAAATTGTGATACATTTCCTGTGTTTGATGCAGGCAAAATCCCTATTGAATTGAAAGGAACAGTGAAGACTGATGTATGGGATTTTACGGGTGAAGATATAGGTCTAATGAAAGGAGTTGACCCTGTCAAAATTACTGTAAAAGAAGAAGCAATTTACCCGAATACTCCACAGTACAAGTTAATGCCAGAAATTATTGAGGGAATAAGACCAGTGATTGATAAAATGATTGAACAAGGGATTCTGAGAGAAATTATGAGTAGCCCATGCAATTCACCTATAATGGGATTGAAAAAAGCCTAATGGAACCTATAGGATCGTACAAGACCTGAGAAAGGTGAATAAAATTGTTGTCCAATTGTACCAAACCCTGCTGTAATACTGTATCAAATTCCACATGATGCAGAATGGTACACAGTTATTGATTTGTGCCATGCATTCTTTTCAATTCCATTACACCCTGATAGCCAGCCATTATTTGCCTTCCGGTTTGGCTAGCGTATTTTGGCATGGTGCCAAATTCCTCAGGGGTATACTGAAAGTCCTTCCATTTTTAATCATCTTCTGAAGAAATCTTTAGAAAGTTTGAAAATGCCAGAGAAATCTGTTATGGTCCAGTATATTGATGAGCTATTGGTGGCATCAAGGACCAAAGAGGCATGTATTACTGACACCATTGCATTATTGAATTATTTGGCAGAAGGAGGACATAAGGTGTTGCTGGAGCGGGTAGTACAACATTTTGTATACCCCCCCCATTCTGCATGTTTATATTAATCTGAATAATCAACTAATAGTAATCTTATTAATTTGTTTGCAGTGAAAGACTTATCAATTATATTAACAAAAGGATTACACGTGGGAATTGCACTTTGCATGGCTAAACTAATTGTAAACTAACATATGTACGCATACTTATAATAGAAAAGTAGAATATTGCATGATATATGTTGCTTTTGTGATGTAATTGTGAATTGTGCTACATTGAGTGGGTTGCTTAAGTTGACCATTTCGGCCTAACCCAAAATGGCTGAACGAGACCTTGAACGTGACTGCTCCTGACAACACGAGGTTCTGGGTGAAGTACGCATGCGTCACCGGCAGCAACAATGGCCTAGTCCTGACCCTAGGAGCTGATGTTCTAGTCAAAGACGCTGGGAGCTTTGCCAACGACAATACAAAGGACTGTCTTAAAACCGGAACCAGCAAGTGTGATGACTTCATTTTGCGGACTATGTGAGAACTTTAACGGATGACCCCAAGTCTACCAATCAGAACTTTCCAAAACCCCGATCTTGATACATTTTGACATTGATTTCATTATAAAAGTAGGTAGGCATAAGAACTAAAAAAAACTCTTCTTCTTTGACGAACTCAATTTCCTGACGTTATGCTGACGGAGAGGACGGTGACACTGCTGGACAGCTGTTATCCTGAATCTTTGAGAGACTGAATTGCGGCCTGACTTTGATGAAATTTAAAGGTTTTTCCACGACTTGACTGACTTAGAGGACGACTATTAGCCAGATTAGGTAAATATGATGTTCTGCGGTTCTAATGATGATTTCTAACAATTTGAAATTTTTCTTAGATAAATTAAATTTGATTAATTGACAAATGTGTTGTGTCGATTATTTGAAAAGAAACTAGGATAAAGAGTAGAGTATAGATAGCTGAATGGTTCCACTAAACTACAAAACAACTAAATGATTCATCTCCTAATGAGGGGAATATCACAAGGTTGGAGTCAACGCATTTAGGTTTAGGTAAAGAGATTCCTTTCATGTCAGCGTTTGGAAGCTTATTCCTCTAGGGAAGCAGATCAACGGAGAGAGTGAGTGTTGGTGTTATGGGCCCCACCAATGAATGTATTTGATTGAATTTGCTATTGAGGTATTTGGTCTGCGACGAAGGGGGAATTTGATGTTCCACGCTGCAACAGTTTTTCTGGTAGCAGAGTTATGGTTTTTATTGTTTTGGTTTGGTGAATAGAATATTGCTTGTAAATTTCTTTTTGATTATACGTTATTGATATTGGTTTATGTACTAACACTCTATGTTGAGTCACGTCGAGTTCTATGTTGTTTGCACGGCTTCTGGGATGTAGGAAGTCGGAAGTTTGTAACAGTTCCATAGTAGAGCAGAGGTAAGCGCTGCTCTCGGGAAAGACGGAATTGTTGTTGCCCTGTAGGTACACAGGGAGAAACGTGTAACGATTGAAGTTGCATGACGCATTGTCTGGGTTCGATTCGGTGACATCGCTGTGTGTTGCCATTAGAGACATTTTCTATGTGAGAAAAGTGTGTATGATAGCGAAGGTCACCTGTGAAATTTTGGTCTTAGGTACCAGGAGTCCAAATGGCATTCCGATAACGCTTATCACTGGAAAGGTAACAGGTGTTCTCTGAGCTTGCTAGAAGGACAAAGTAGAGGGAATCGCTGCTTTGTTAACGTAAGTTTTAATTTTGTAGTAGGACAGACTGTTCGCTGTTCTCTGGAAAGACAGAATTCTGTGTGAATGTACTACATTTTCTCGTGTGAAAGTGCGTGAATGTGATGGCATTTGGGTTAATTGTGAAACTCTAGTTTTATTTCTCAGGAGCATTGGGTCTCCAACTATGTGTCTTAATTCTGGAGAAACGGTTAGCTAATGCTTGTTAGAAGGGTAAGGTAGAGGGATGTGCTACTTTTTCAACGGAAGTAACGATTCCGTAGTAGGACAGAGGTAAGCGCTGTTCTCGGGAAAGACGGAATTCTCGTGAGAAAGGTCTATTGCTATTCCTTGGTTAGCGAAGCGGACAATGGTGGTGTTTTTATGTTGTTACTAACAGAATTGTAAATCTGAAACAAAAACTTACCGAGTGGATTTTGTGAAGGAGGGGTAGACAGGAGCAGGAGCTGCCGCAGCGGCTGCTGACGTCAGAATGACCGTGCTGGGATTGGACAGTCGGTCAGAAACGTAAAACGCTCCGGATTGGTGCGTTGGTGTGCGCCGCGCTAGGGGTGGTGAAGTACAGGGTGACGTAGACACTCTGGATTGGTGCGTTAGTGTGAGTCGCGCTGGGATTGGAGAATTGCAAAAGTGACATAGACGCTCCAGATTGGTGCGCTAGTGTGAGTCGCGCTACGATTGGATAGAATAGCGGTACAGTTGCAAGGAAAGACTGGTGATACACGGAAGACAGGAAACTGTATTACGATCCACCAGAAAAAGAGAAAAAGACTTGGTTTGGTAGAATTGAAAACGTGGTTTAAAAAGGACAAACCGATTGTAACTAGGGAAGGACAGTCACTTCCTCCACCAAAAACCCCTGCATCCTTTATGGTTGCGAAATATGGATATCACACCTGTATTTGGTTAGATAATTGGGTCAAGTATACCGAAAAGGACGGAGTGTTGGCGTTTCCAGAACATGGTTCATTTAATTTGGCAGTTTTGAGAAATTTGAGAGAGAAAATGATGAATTTAGAACCAAGACCTAGACCGACCCAATTCGAAGCATTGACGGAGTGGGAAGATGAGCTGCATGACCGAGAAAGACAGAGAAATGGTAGAGGATATAGGTTCATGTTTGGTAGGTCATACGGACATGAGACGCATGATGATCGAATGAGAAGGTGGCGGAATGCAAGTATGACTGAGGGTTTGTTTCCGGTAAGAACTGCAGGAGACAATGAAAGAAGAAAGTGTGTAGAGAAGAGGCATAATGTGGAATCGAGAGGATATGGAATGAATGAATCAGAGGATGATGTTATTGATGATATGTTCTATAAAAATCCACCTCCATATCGACCAGAACCAGAAATATTATCCCCAAGTGCCCCAATGAAAGAAACAGTACGAATCATAAAATCGGAACCAGAGTTCCAAGATTTAGGAAGAAACAATTCCATTAGAGAGGTAGAGAAGAAGTCTGGAGGTAAAATAAATGATGAAAATTCAGCGGAACTAGCGAAAACGACCTTAGAATTAACAGAGAAAATGAGAGAATTGACTAAGAATCTGGAAGCGGTAACAGTTCCAGTAACGATAGGTCCGGTAATGTCTATTTTTGATAAACAGAAAGATAGCGAACATTGTTTGACGGTCCCTTATAAAAGTAATAAACCGGTTGAACAACCAAGAATAAGTCAGAATGAGAATCCATGGAGACAGATAATGAGTATGATTGAACCAAATTTTTCAAATAACCCGTTTGTAGGCCAAAACTGTGCAGAAAGGCGTATGACAATAGTGGAGTCAATATCAGAAACACAAAAAGATTTTGGACAAGGAAATGTAGAGAAGCCAGTAGGACCATCTACAGAGGAATTGAGTGAATGGTTGAGAAGCTTGCAGAAGAAAGACAAAGAATCTCAGTCAATAGATGTGGCTAAGCTACGAATGGTACTGGAAGAATTAATAGTAGGAACTATCCCTACGGAAAAATTAAAAACTTACCAAGATGAGGAGTTGTTATTTCTGTGTAAAAGCGTAACATGGAGAGCAAAAAGTCTCCATGAAAGGTTAGAAGAAGTAGCAAATGAAATGGGTATTGATATTGAAAAGGCAAAAGCACTACAGAAACCCTATCGAGTAGAATTCACTGAAAAAGACATTGAAAACATGAATACCACAGGACGAATAGGTCAGATTTAAGAGATAATTATTTTGTTGAGGAAATGGGGAGATGTGGACAAATGGAAAAGTAGATGGTATCGAAAACGAGATGAAGTTTCAGACAAAACCTTTTCGGCTTTCCCTGTTAGAGAAAAAGAGAAGGTTGTGACAGAATGCCCTATGAGAGAGATTCCAGGAGGAGGATATGTACATGTCCCATGGACTAGACAGGATATTTTGTCATTTACGAATTACTTCCCTCGACTACGTGAAAAACCCGTCAAGTGGTACAGACAGGTGGACAGATTTGTAAAATTATCCAAAGTATTATGGATTGATCTAAATAGTTTGTTTGACATAATAGTACCAGCAGATCTATGGACAGAGTGCAAAATCATGATAGATTGGCCGACACAGGAATACCCAAGGGATTCAAAAGCAGGAGCTTCAGACCCTGAGGTAATGAAGAATTATGAACAGGTTATGGCATTTTTGAAAAACATAGTACCTCCTAAAGAGACAGACTGGGTAAAAATTGACAGAACACATCAGGAAAGCAAAGAATCAGTACATTCCTATTATGAGAGGTTAATTTTGGCCTTTAAACAATTCAGTGGAGATCTAAGTGAAAAGGATTTGAGTCATTTTGTATACAGATTTGTATATGGTCTTCGTCCAGAAATTAGTGAGATGATAAAACAACATACCGTAGACTGGCAAAATAAGAAAATAGATGAAGTATTGAGACATGCTAAATATTTCAGTGATGAAATTGAAGCAAAACAGCGAAAATTGAAAGAAAAGGCTATGTGGGCACAAGTAAAGGTAGCAGAGTGACAGGAAGCTCAATTAGCAGAGCAAGCAGGGTCAACACCAAAATTTAATCCTGGGAAAGGTAAAGGAAATATCGAGGAAGCTAAAAAGAAATTTCCGTGTCATTATTGCGGTAGGATAGGGCATTGAAATCCGAGTGTAAATTTCCTCCGAGTACTAACGATGAAAATGCATCATTGAATCCACAGGTGCAGAATGAGGTAGGGGTCAACAGCAACGACAACAGCAGGTTGTAACACAACAGAATCAGGTGCCAAAACCACCTTTTCCACAGAACAAAAATTGCCAGAAGTATAATAAAGAGAATGGATTCTACTACGAAGAACAGGTAAATAAGCCGGCACGCGCTGGCGCTGCTTCGCAGTATTGGCTGCAACGCAATGAAAGTGATTCAGAAGAGGGTTATTGACGGTGCCGAAGAGAAGAATAAGAGTGCGTGCTTGGCGCAACTCTAGAAGTAGACCAGACAGGCCCATTTGTAGATGGAAAAGTTAATAATGAAAATATTACTTTCCTAGTTGATACTGGTGCTACTCGATCAACTGTTAGATCAGCTGATGTCAAGAATCTTCCTCTCTCGGATGAAACGATCCAAGTAGTTGGTGTATCCAACAGACAGATTAAAACTTACCTTACAGAACCAGTGAAAGCTAGTATAGGGAAATTTTCTGAAATGCACCGGTTTGTCGTGTGCGACACCAGTCCTGTGAATTTGTTAGGTAGAGATTTATTGTGCAAGATGAACTGCACTATATTTTGTACTGCAGATGGAATAGCCTTTGAAACACCAGATGATGATGTGCTGTATAAAATGACAATGGCAAACAGGGAGAAAGAGGTTACAGGAACCTATGTTGTATTTAACCCAGATGAATTACTGAAAGAATTAAAACAATCTGTAAAGGCAGAAGTTTTGGATTTTACAGGAGAAGACGTAGGATTGATGAGAAACGTAGACCCAGTAAAAATAACTTTAAAAGAAGGAGTAAGTTACCCAAATGTCCCACAATATAAATTGACACCTGAAATAATCGAAGGAGTTACTCCTGTGATTGAGAAAATGATAAAACAAGGAATTTTGAGAGAAATAATGAGTAGCCCATGTAATTCACCAATAATGGGACTGAAAAAGCCTAGTGGGAAGTTCAGGATAGTGCAAGATCTGAGAAAGATAAACAAAATTGTTGTACCAAGTTGTTCCATTGTACCAAATCCATCTGTGATTTTATATCAGATCCCTCATGACGCAGAATGGTATACAGTGATTGATCTATACCATGCTTTCTTTTCCATCCCTGTGCATCATGACAGTCAGCAAATTTTTGCATTTCTTTTCGGTGAGCGTATTTTGGCATGGTGCCGAATTCCACAGGGGTATACAGAAAGCCCCTCAATATTTAATCAGCTATTAAAGAAGTCTTTGGAAAGTCTAGAAATGCCTGAAAATTCTGTATTAGTTCAGTACATCGATGACCTGCTTGTGGCATCGAAAACTCGTGAAGCTTGTGAGGTAGACACAATAGCCTTGCTGAATCACTTGGCAGATGGAGGACTAAACGTGTCACCATCAAAATTACAATTGTGTAAGAAGGAAGTACAATATCTAGGACATAACATTGAAAAAGGACTGAGAAGAATAACCATAGACAGATTCAGGATCATAAAGAGAATGAGTCCACCGATGACCCAAAGAGAAGTGAGAATGTTTCTGGGAATGGTTGGATATTGTCGTCAGTGGATTAGCAATTTCTCATTGCTTGCAAAACCTTTGGTACGATTGACAAGAAGTGATGTGAGAGATCCAATTGATTTGAACAAAGAGGAATTGACAGCATTCAAAAGATTGAGAGAAGGATTGGGTGAAGCACCTGCATTAGGAATGCCTGATTATGAGAAGGAGTTTGAGTTGTATTGCAGTGAGAGAAATGGATGTGCACTCTCTGTTCTAGTACAGAAGCATGGAAAACTGAGGAAACCAATTGCATATTTTTCATTCATGTTGGACCCAGTAGCTGTAGCCCTTCCTGGGTGTTTGAAAGCAGTAGCTGCTACATGTCGAAGTTTGGAACAGAGTCAGGGAATTGTGATGGGATATCCTGGGAAAGTGTTTGTACCTCATGATGTGGCGATCCTTTCAACAAGGAGTCGTACTCAGTATATGACACACAGTCTGCTGACTAAGTATGAAACGGTCATATTGGGTGCAACAAATGTGAGTCTTATGAGATGTGTGAATGTGAGTCCTTCAACACTGTTGCCAGATGTTGAGAATGTGGAAGTAAGAGATGAAGCAGATCATGACTGTTTGGATGTACTTGATTTCTGTATAAAACCACGACCTGACATAAAAGATGAACCCTTACCAGAAAGTGATTATGTTATGTTTGTTGATGGATCCTGTTTGAGGACAGATGATGGAGTGTTGAGTGCAGCATATGCGGAATGTACAGTTGCAGCAGTGATGGAAGCATCCTATTTGAAAGGGGTAAGATCAGCCCAAGTAGCTGAACTTTTGGCCTTGACAAGAGCATGCAAGATTGGGAAAAGTGTGAGAGTAACTGTGATAACTGATAGCCAGTATGGCTATGGGGTGGTCCATGACTTTGGCCAAATATGGCTGCAGGGAGGTTTCCTAACCTCGAGTGGAACTCTCATTAAGAATGCTGACGTGGTTGGAAAGTTGCTGCCTAGGCAATTGGCTGTGGTAAAATGTGCTGCCCATAGTCGCAGTGGTGATTATATTGCCACTGGTAACAAATTCGCAAATGACATGGCGCAATACTGTGCACAAAATCAGAATTCGATCAATCGGGCAAAGGAAAAGGAGTTGATTTCTTGTTTCCCAATGTTCACTAACACTGTGGGAACATGGGAAGAAGTAAGGCAGTTGCAGGAAGAAGCAGGAGAGGAAGAAATAAAACAGTGGGTAAAAGCAGGATGTGCACCAAGAAAGAAGGATCATGTGTGGGTCTATCGAGATGGAAGACCAGTTATGCCTGATAGCATGATGTCCGCCATGGCACGGATGTATCATGGGCAGGGACATATAGGGAGAGACGCCATGATTAGGTCATTTAAACAAACTTGGTATAATGCAAAATTCAGACTTGTAGCGGAAAGCCTTTGTCAGAGATGTCTAATTTGTCAGCAATACAATCCAGGAAGAAAGACAGTAGTGAGTCTAGGAACAATAGGTCGGGAAGGAGGGCCTTTTACCAGAATGCAAGTGGATTTCATTGAAATGCCTCCCTGTAACAGGTTGAGGTATGTCTTGGTCATGGTATGTCTATTTTCCAGGTGGGTAGAGGCGTTCCCAACAAGAAGAAATGATGGAATGACAGTGGCAAAATTACTTTTGAGGGAATTTATCCCTAGATTTGGGTTTCCAGTGACAATTGAATCAGACAGAGGAGGACATTTCCATAATGAAATCATAAAACTGATATGTGAAGCATTGAATGTACGACAAAAACTACATTGTGCCTATCGACCAGAGGCGTCCGGTGTAGTAGAACAAATGAATGGTACTATCAAAAACAGGATAGGGAAAATGTGTTTAGCCATAGGTATGAAATGGCCCGATGTCTTGCCTCTAGTACTCATGACTATTAGATCAATTCCAGACAGAACTACAGGTTTGAGTCCACATGAAATCCTCATGGGACGAGCCATGCGTCATGTTTTTATACCAGTCAACAAGCTGATGACTATAACTGATGATATGGTGTTGGAATACTGTAAAAGCCTGGCTGACGCAGTTCATTCTGTGTTTCATGAGGTTGGAGCGGATGCCACCACTCTTGAAAAGAAGCCAGCCCATGATCTAATCCCAGGGGACTGGGTAAGGATAAAAGTACACAGAAGAAGAAACTGTTTGGTTCCCAGGTGGGGAAAACCAAGACAAGTCATCTTGACATACAAACAACAGCCGTGAAGTGTGCTGGATTGAAGAACTGGATCCATGCAAGCCATACGTTGAGAATTCCAAATCCAGTCGACAGCAAAGAGAAGGAGTATTTTGACGAATCAGAATCCAGTACTGAGTCGGATGACGGAGAGCCGAAAGACAAAGAAAACCCTGAAAGGGGGGAAACAGAGCCGAGTTTAACTTTGGTCCCCAGAAGTAATTCCCTGAGGAGAAAGTTACAGATTTCTGATACCAGTTCAGACTCAGAGACCGAACAAAGAGCACAATCTTCCAGGAAAGAACAAGGGAAAAACATATAGAAAGACAGTGGAGAGACGATAAAAGAGATTTATGAGAAAGAAGTGCCAGATGAAAGATTAAGAGAAATTCCACCTGAAATAACACACTTAGATGAACAGGTGCCAGATACAGAGAGAGAGGGAAAGATTATTGCAGAAGACCCCCGAGGAGGTGTAGGGAACTCCAACATCCAGTTAGAAGCAGGGACAAGTAGTCAGCAGGAAGATTGCGTGCCGGAGATTCGAGGAGGGACAGAAATAGGGAAAACAAAAGAAGTGGTGGAAAAAGAAACTGTTGAGAGCAAAAAGCAAGTTGAAACAGAGTCAGAGGAAAGCGAAGATGAAATACCTGAAGGCCGAGTTCTGAGAAAGAGACCTTGGAGGACTGAAAAGAACGATAAAGGGAATAAATTGAAAAGAGCGGCAAAAGACGATGTTTGGCCGAATAAAAAAAAAAAGACTGAGATATCGACTGACACGTGTAAATTCGCCAAGGGCTGAACAGGTGAATGAAGTGACGAGTCAGGAGAAATCGAAAGGAGAAGAAACAATTGTGGTTAAAGAAAGCAAAAGAACAAGGAAACCTTACCAGAAGTATAAATCACAGGAATTTGTGAAATTGTGGCCCTGCCTGAAGTAAAAGAAGAGGCGGATAGCCAAGGAAATCCAGAGGTGGTTGTACCAGAAGTGGTTGAGGAAGATGAAGAATCGGAAATCCTGAGAGTTATCTTGTCCGATATTGGAGAAGAAGCGGATGTTCAGGACGTTCTGTATAATGAAAACAAAGGCAAAGTGAAAGATGATGAAATGCCAAACTGAATGAGACAAGAAAACTACTGATGGAAAGACAATAAATACTGAAAAAGACAAAAACTGGTAGAACCACGTAGGTGCTTAGAGCTTTGGGTTAGAAAACTAGTTGTGAAGTAGAAGAGGCTAAGTCAAAAGACACGGCCCATTTTAGCTGAGATGGCAAACATAGATAGTAGCAAAGATAGATGTACCTTCTTTAGAAGATGGTGTAAAATGTGTTGTTGTTGTACAGGATTATTAATGCTTCTTTGGAGTATACTTGCTCTACTAATTTCATTTAAAGTTACTATAGATACATTAGAAGGACATAGTGATAACATAACTAATATAGGGAAGATTCAAAAGGTAGTTCCGACTAGAATAGATAATAATTATTTGCATAAAGACAGGTCTATAACAGATTTTTCTAATAATGTGTTTTCAAAATTGTTGTATGAATATGTAAAAACATGGGCGTAAGGGATTGCTACGTATGTATGCAATTACCTGCATCTGTATCTGCATGAGTGACTTATCATCACCTTCCAGTAACATATAGAATAACATGTAGTGTAATAGCTAGTTTATTTTATCAAACAGGTAAATGAGAATAATATTTTTCAGATGTAGATACTATATTTTCACAAGGACCGGCAATTAACAAACTAAACAAGGTAAAACCCGCAAAGGTATTAGGTGAATTTTTCTTAGAGACTAAAGAACTAACATTAGAATACATATTTAGAAATAACTTGACTTGTAGTTTAAAGAAAGAGGAGAAGACATTTTTAGATATGGTAGAAGAAAGGAGATTGAAAATGCAAAGAAAGGCTTCAGAAGGGAAAGTGGAGAAAACAGTTTGGGATGTAGAAATGGAAAAACATTTGAAAGGGAAGACGAGTCCAACTATGGCTTTAGATTGGCCTCAGAAAGGGAAATTGTGTATATGAAGGAATCACACAGCGTATGATAATTATTTTGTAGGGAATAGTGAGTGCCATGATACATACCAAATCATGGGAGGATGGGGATTTAAAGGTGGAAGAGATCCAGTCTTTCCAGGACTGTACTTCGTTTGTGGGAACAGGGCATATTATCGTTTGCCAGACCATTGGTATGGCACATGTTATGTTGGCCTGGTTTTTCCAAAGATTTTTCATATGGATAGAGGAGAAGATGGTGTACATAGTTTAGGTAGTTATTTAGCACGTAGTAAGAGAGAATCTTGGACTAAAATTGTGGGTAACATTTTTGGAGCACTGATACCCGCAGTGGGAATATCTCTGAATGCAAACAAAATTAGAAGACTTTCAACAGTAGTGGATCGCTTGTCCACAAGCACCGCTGGAGGATTCTTATTGGTAAATACCGAAATGGTTGCCATGCGCGCTATGTTAATGCAAAATCGACTTGCCCTTGATATTTTATTGGCAAAAGAGGGTGGAGTCTGTGGAATGCTGAAAGTTCAACATTGTTGTACTTACATTCCTGATGAAAGTAGAGATTTGAAAATTTATATGAAGAATATTACAGAATTGCATGACGAAATTGCACCACTGGAGGTTGAAGGTATTTGGGAGAAAATTGGAAAGAAAATATCAGCTATTAAAGATTTTGTAGTAAAATTAGGTAGTACATTTGTAGGTAAAATATTATTTCCAATAACATGTGTGATTTTCTTAGTATTAATAATTAGACTAGGATGTATTTGTCGTAGAATAGATAAAAATCAGAAAAGACTAAAAAGAGAAAACTTAAGGAGAAGAGAAAAGAAACAAGAGAGAGAATTTGAGGAAATAGAATTAGAAGAAATCAAGGAAAGTATGTATAAAACAGCAAAAAGAGAAGAAACAAGGAGAAACTGAAATATGAATGAAACAAGAAATCAATCTGAAATTCTGTAGAAGGGGATAAAAAAAATGTCTTGGTGTGGTGATATAATCACCAAAGGGGGGAATGCTGGAGCGGGTAGTACAAAATTTTGTATACCCCCTATTCTGCATGTTTATATTAATCTGATTAATCAACTAATAGTAATCTTATTAATTTGTTTGCAGTGAAAGACTTATCAATTATATTAACAAAAGGATTGCACGTGGGAATTGCACTTTGCATGGCTAAACTAATTGTAAACTAACATATGTACGCATACTTATAGTAGAAAAGTAGAATATTGCATGATATATGTTGCTTTTGTGATGTAATTGTGAATTATGCTTCATTGAGTGGGTATAAACGCTTTGGATGTTGCTATTTTGCTAGATAATTACTTACACATAAGGGTATTAGTGAGGGTTTAACATTTTATTAGCCATTTCCATGTTTTAATTACGTTTTTGTGTTTGTTTTGCTTAAGTTGACCATTTCGGCCTAACCCAAAATGGCTGAACGAGACGTTGAACGTGACTGCTCCTGACAACAAGAGGTTCTGGGTGAAGTACGCATGCGTCACCGCCAGCAACAATGGCCTAGTCCTGACCCTAGGAGCTGATGTTCTAGTCAAGGATGCTCTGGGAGCTGTGCCAACGACAATACAAAGGACTGTCTTAAAACCGGAACGAGCAAGTGTGATGACTTCATTTTGCGGACTATGTGAGAACTTTAACGATGACCCCAAGTCTACCAATCAGAACTTTCCAAAACCCCGATCTTGATACATTTTGACATTGATTTCATTATAAAAGTAGGTAGGGAAAAGAACTAAAAAAACTCTTCTTCTTTGACGAACTCGAATTCCTGACGTTATGCTGACGGAGAGGACGGTGACACAGCTGGACAGTTGTTGTCCTGAATCTTTGAGAGACTGAATTGCGGCCTGACTTTGATGAAATTTAAAGGCTTTTCCACGACTTGACTGACTGAGAGGACGACAATTAGCCAGATTAGGTAAATATGATGTTCTGCGGTTCTAATGATGATTTCTAACAATTTGAAATTTTTCTTAGATAAATTATATTTGATTAATTGACAAATGTATTGTGTTGATTATTTGAAAAGAAACTAGGATAAAGAGTAGAGTATAGATAGCTGAATGGTTCCACTAAACTACAAAACAACTAAATGATTCATCTCCTAATGAGGGGAATATCACAAGGTTGGAGTCAACGAATTTAGGGTTAGGTAAAGATATTCCTTTCATGTCAGCGTTTGGAAGCTTATTCCTCTAGGGAAGCAGATCAACGGAGAGCGAGTGTTGGTGTTCTTGGCCCCACCAGTGAATGTAGTTGATTGAATTTGCTATTGAGGTATTTGGTCTGCGACGAAGGGGGAATTTGATGTTACACGCTGCAACAGTGTCTTCATCCAAACTGCAGTTATGTCAACAAGAAGTACAATATTTAGGTCATAAGATTGAAAAAGGGATGAGGGGAAAATAACGACAGAAAGAATCAGGATTATCAGAGGAATGAGAGCCCCAATGACACAGAGAGAGGTGAGAATGTTTCTTGGAATGGTTGGTTATTGTTGACAGTGGATAAATGGATTTTCATTGATTGCCAAGCCTTTACAGCGATTAACATAAAGTGATATAAAAGATCCAATTGTGTTGAATGAGCAAGAGATGGAAGCTTTTGAGCAACTGAGAAACAGGTTGTGTGAAGCCCCAGTGTTGGGAATGCCTGATTATGAGAAATAATTTGAGTTGTACTGTAGTGAAAGTGACGGATGTGCACTTTCGGTACTAGTGCAAAGGCATGGAAGAATGAGACGGCCCATAGCATACTTTTCAGCTGTTTTGGACCCAGTAGCAAAAGCATTGCCTGGATGTCTAAAAGCAGTAGCAGCCACTTGTGTGAGTTTGGAACAGAGTGAAGGCATTCAGTAGAAATCCTTTTGACCAGAACAAAAACCCAATTCATGACACATAGTTGATTAACCAGATATGAGAAGGTGATTTTGAGTGCAGACAATGTAACCATTGTGAGATGCATAAGAGTGAATCCTTCCACTTTATTACCTGATGCAGTGAATGCAGAAGTCAAAGATGATGTTGATCACAGTTGCCTGGATGTACTTGAATTCTGTATGAAGCCTCGCCATGACATCAAAGGTGAACCTCTAGAAGAATCAGATTATATGATGTTTGTGGATGGATCATGCTTGAGAACGAAAGAAGGAATTTTTGAGTGCTGCATATGCTGTATGTACGGTAGCAGACATCATGGAAGCATCTTGTTTGAGAGGGATACGTTCAGCCCAAGTTGCTGAGCTGATTGCTCTGATTCGAGCTTGTAAACTGGGAAGAAATTTCCGAATCACTGTGATCACAGATAGCCAGTATGGCTTCGGAGTGGTGCATGATTTTAGACAGACCTGGTCCCAGAGGGGTTTCATGACTTCTTCAGGATCTCAAATTAGGAATGGTGAGTTTGTGAAATTGTTGCTTGAGGTGATACAGCTGCCTAAACAGATTGCAGTCGTGAAGTGTGCTGCACACATACATGGTGATGACTACATTACAGAAGGCAATAGGTTCGCTGATGAAATAGCTCAATATTGTGCCAGACATACAACCTCAATGAATAGGAGGAGGGAAAAAGAACATGTTTCATGTCCTTTGATGTTTACTTACACAGTTGAAATGTGGGAAGAAGTGAGACAATTGCTGGAAGAAGCAGATGATGAGGAAAAAGAGATATGGATAAAATCAGGCTGTATATAAAGAGAAGAAAATGGAGTTTGGCTTTACAGGGATGAAAGACCAGTTATGCCTGATAACATGATCTCTAACATGGCATGGACAGGCACACATAGATAGAGATGCAATGATCAGACTTTTCAAACAGACTTGGTACAACCCAAAATTCAGGGTCATAGCTGAAAGCCTTTGTCAAAGATGTCATATATGTCAACAGTTGAATCCAGGAAGGTAACTGTAGTGAGTTTAGGAACCATAGGATGAGAAGGAGGTCCATTTACCAGAATGCAACTAGATTTCAGTGAAATGCCCCTGAGTAACAGACTGAGGTATGTTTTGGTGGTTGTCTGTTTGTTTTCTCGTTGGGTGGAAGCATATCCGACAAGAAGGAACGATGGAGTTACTGTAGCTAAACTCCTGCTGAGGGAATTCATTCCTAGGTATGGTTTCCCAGTCATGATAGAAACAGAGAGCGGAAGTCATTTCCAAAATGAAGTCATCCAGCTGATATGTGAAGCATTAGACATTCAACAAAAGCTGCATTGTGCTTACAGACCAGAGGCTTCTGGGGTGGTTGAGCAAGTAAATGGCACAATCAAGAATAGGCTAGGAAAGATGCGTCTAGCCACAGGACTCAAATGGCCAGATGCCCTACCTCTTGTGCTCATGAGCATGAGGAGCGTACCAGACAGAATAACCGGTTTGAGTCCGCATGAGATAATAATGGGACGAGTATTGAGACAAGCATTCGTACCTGTCAACAAACTGCTGACTATAACTGATGATCTTATTCTGGACTATTGCAAAGGATTGGCTGATGTGGTGCATTCTGTGTTTCATCAGGTTGGACTGGATGTGATCATTCTTGAAAGAAACCCAGCTCATGATCTGAGTCCGGGAGACTGGGTCCACATAAAGGTCCATCAAAGAAGAAATTGCCTTTTTCCTCGCTGGGACAGACCACAACAAGTGATTCTGGTGACTAACACAGCAGTAAACTGTGCAGGTGTGAAAAATTGGATTCATGCCAGTCATATGATCAAAGTCCCAGATTCTGGAGATCGACCAGTGAGTCGACATCTGGAAATATCAGATACCAGTTTGGCATATGAGACAGAAACTGAAACAGTCAGAGTTCCAGATCCTGAAGATCGACCTGTAGGTCGACATCTGGAAATATCAGATACCAGTTCGACATCTGAAGTAGAACAATTTGAATTTGGTGATACCCAAACTGAGGACATTGAAAAGCAAACAGAGGACTTTGAAAAACAGATAATTGATATTGAAACAGGAGAGACAGAAATAATTCACAGCGATGTCGAACAACCAAGTACAAGTACAAGTTTTGAGGAAATCCCTTCGAAAATAATTGGAACAACAGAAGAAAATCTAAAATCAGACGGAGAATCAGAAATCATAACATTCAAAGTTAACAAATCCAATTGGCCGCACTCTGCTCGTCTTACCAGCAAGTTGCCCCAAGGAACTGTGGTCCATGTAGTAGCGACGGCGACTACGCCTGTGCCAAAGTGTTCGAAGAGAGTAAGTGTTGCATTAGCCATCCCTGGACACGTGTTTCGAGGTAGTTGCCTCTCGTCAGCAAGGAGTAAGTGAGTGTATGGGGGTGCCGCGTAGACTGCCAAAAAAGTATTATCAGGTAAAGTACCACTCATGGCGCGCAGGTGCTGGTCCAGTGCTCGTCAGCCCAATGGCTCAAGGGAGCCTTAATACAACAAATCCAATTGGCCGCACTCTGCTCGTCTTACCAGCAAGTTGCCCCAAGGAACTGTGGTCCATGTAGTAGCGACGGCGACTACGCCTGTGCCAAAGTGTTCGAAGAGAGTAAGTGTTGCATTAGCCATCCCTGGACACGTGTTTCGAGGTAGTTGCCTCTCGTCAGCAGGGAGTAGGTGAGTGTATGGGGGTGCCGCGTAGACTGCCAAAAAAGTATTATCAGGTAAAGTACCACTCATGGCGCGCAGGTGCTGGTCCAGGGCTCGTCAGCCCAATGGCTCAAGGGAGCCTTAATACAACAAATCCAATTGGCCGCACTCTGCTCGTCTTACCAGCAAGTTGCCCCAAGGAACTGTGGTCCATGTAGTAGCGACGGCGACTACGCCTGTGCCAAAGTGTTCGAAGAGAGTAAGTGTTGCATTAGCCATCCCTGGACACGTGTTTCGAGGTAGTTGCCTCTCATCAGCAGAGAGTAGGTGAGTGTATGGGGGTGCCGCGTAGACTGCCAAAAAAGTATTATCAGGTAAAGTACCACTCATGGCGCGCAGGTGCTGGTCCAGGGCTCGTCAGCCCAATGGCTCAAGGGAGCCTTAATACAACAAATCCAATTGGCCGCACTCTGCTCGTCTTACCAGCAAGTTGCCCCAAGGAACTGTGGTCCATGTAGTAGCGACGGCGACTACGCCTGTGCCAAAGTGTTCAAAGAGAGTAAGTGTTGCATTAGCCATCCCTGAACACGTGTTTCGAGGTAGTTGCCTCTCGTCAGCAGGGAGTAGGTGAGTGTATGGGGGTGCCGCGTAGACTGCCAAAAAAGTATTATCAGGTAAAGTACCACTCATGGCGCGCAGGTGCTGGTCCAGGGCTCGTCAGCCCAATGGCTCAAGGAAGCCTTAATACAACAAATCCAATTGGCCGCACTCTGCTCGTCTTACCAGCAAGTTGCCCCAAGGAACTGTGGTCCATGTAGTAGCGACAGCGACTACGCTTGTGCCAAAGTGTTCGAAGAGAGTAAGTGTTGCATTAGCCATCCCTGGACACGTGTTTCGAGGTAGTTGCCTCTCGTCAGCAGGGAGTAGGTGAGTGTATGGGGGTGCCGCGTAGACTGCCAAAGAAGTATTATCAGGTAAAGTACCACTCATGGCGTGCAGGTGCTGGTCCAGGGCTCGTCAGCCCAATGGCTCAAAGGAGCCTTAATACAACAGATCCAATTGGCTGCACTCTGCTCGTCTTACCAGCAAGTTGCCCCAAGGAACTGTGGTCCATGTAGTAGCGACGGCGACTACGCCTGTGCCAAAGTGTTCGAAGAGAGTAAGTGTTGCATTAGGAGGGAAGTTATCCCGAAACCCGAGCCATGTCTCGGGCGATATTTTGAAACCCGGGACATGTATCGGGTCTAGAGATCAAACAAGTACTTACTTGCACCCACGGGGGTGAACCACTCAAGAACTTCATGTACCAGCTTCCCTTGGGGCGAACCGGAGGAGGGGCTAGCGGTGTGCGCTCCATTGCGGTTGTTTATAAAAATGGCTCCCTCGAGCTTTGAGCTGACGAGCTCCTGGACGACGCACCTGCGTGCCTGTGCGGGCACTGAGGCCTTTGACGGTTGCTTGGCGGCCCTCTCTTCCACCCCTGACTATTTTCTCTACTGAGGAGGGAAGTTATCCCGAAACCTGAGCCATGTCTCGAGCGATATTTTGAAACCCGGGACATGTATCGGGTCTAGAGATCAAACAAGTACTTACTTGCACCCACTGGGGTGAACCACTCAAGAACTTCATGTACCAGCTTCCCTTGGGGCGACCCGGAGGAGGGGCTAGCGGTGTGCGCTCCATTGCGGTTGTTTATAAAAATGGCTCCCTCGAGCTTTGAGCTGATGAGCTCCTGGACGACGCACCTGCGTGCCTGTGCGGGCACTGAGGCCTTTGACGGTTGCTTGGCGGCCCTCTCTTCCACCCCTGACTATTTTCTCTACAGAGGAGGGAAGTTATCCCGAAACCCGAGCCATGTCTCGGGCGATATTTTGAAACCCAGGACATGTATCGGGTCTAGAGATCAAACAAGTACTTACTTGCACTCACTGGGGTGAACCACTCAAGAACTTCATGTACCAGCTTCCCTTGGGGCGACCCGGAGGAGGGGCTAGCGGTGTGCGCTCCATTGCGGTTGTTTATAAAAATGGCTCCCTCGAGCTTTGAGCTGACGAGCTCCTGGACGACACACCTGCGTGCCTGTGCGGGCACTGAGGCCTTTGACGGTTGCTTGGCGGCCCTCTCTTCCACCCCTGACTATTTTCTCTACTGAGGAGGGAAGTTATCCCGAAACCCGAGCCATGTCTCGGGCGATATTTTGAAACCTGGGACATGTATCGGGTCTAGAGATCAAACAAGTACTTACTTGCACCCACTGGGGTGAACCACTCAAGAACTTCATGTACCAGCTTCCCTTGGGGCGACCCGGAGGAGGGGCTAGCGGTGTGCGCTCCATTGCGGTTGTTTATAAAAATGGCTCCCTCGAGCTTTGAGCTGACGAGCTCCTGGACGACGCACCTGCGTGCCTGTGCGGGCACTGAGGCCTTTGACGGTTGCTTGGCGGCTCTCTCTTCCACCCCTGACTATTTTCTCTACTGAGGAGGGAAGTTATCCCGAAACCCGAGCCATGTCTCGGGCGATATTTTGAAACCCGGGACATGTATCGGGTCTAGAGATCAAACAAGTACTTACTTGCACCCACTGGGGTGAACCACTCAAGAACTTCATGTACCAGCTTCCCTTGGGGTGACCCGGAGGAGGGGCTAGCGGTGTGCGCTCCATTGCCGTTGTTTATAAAAATGGCTCCCTCGAGCTTTGAGCTGACGAGCTCCTGGACGACGCACCTGCATGCCTGTGCGGGCACTGAGGCCTTTGACGGTTGCTTGGCGGCCCTCTCTTCCACCCCTGACTATTTTCTCTACTGAGGAGGGAAGTTATCCCGAAACCCGAGCCATGTCTCGGGCGATATTTTGAAACCCGGGACATGTATCGGGTCTAGAGACCAAACAAGTACTTACTTGCACCCACTGGGGTGAACCACTCAAGAACTTCATGTACCAGCTTCCCTTGGGGCGACCCGGAGGAGAGGCTAGCGGTGTGCGCTCCATTGCGGTTGTTTATAAAAATGGCTCCCTCGAGCTTTGAGCTGACGAGCTCCTGGACGACGCACCTGCATGCCTGTGCGGGCACTGAGGCCTTTGACGGTTGCTTGGCGGCCCTCTCTTTCACCCCTGACTATTTTCTCTACTGAGGAGGGAAGTTATCCCGAAACCCGAGCCATGTCTCGGGTGATATTTTGAAACCCGGGACATGTATCGGGTCTAGAGATCAAACAAGTACTTACTTGCACCCACTGGGGTGAACCACTCAAGAACTTCATGTACCAGCTTCCCTTGGGGCGACCCGGAGGAGGGGCTAGCGGTGTGCGCTCCATTGCGGTTGTTTATAAAAATGGCTCCCTCGAGCTTTGAGCTGACGAGCTCCTGGACGACGCACTTGCGTGCCTGCGCGGGCACTGAGGCTTTTGACGGTTGCTTGGCGGCCCTCTCTTCCACCCCTGACTATTTTCTCTACTGAGGAGGGAAGTTATCCCGAAACCCGAGCCATGTCTCGGGCGATATTTTGAAACCCGGGACATGTATCGGGTCTAGAGATCAAACAAGTACTTACTTGCACCCACTGGGGTGAACCACTCAAGAACTTCATGTACCAGCTTCCCTTGGGGCGACCCGGAGGAGGGGCTAGCGGTGTGCGCTCCATTGCGGTTGTTTATAACATTCAAAGTTATAGAAAGTGAAGTGAGATCTGAAACAGAATTGGAAGAAAGTGAAGAAGAATTAAGACAAAGGAGAGGAACAAGAAAGAGAGCTTAGAAAGTGGAACGAGAAGAAACAGAGACTGGACTAAAAAGCCCACGAAAAGGAGATAATTGGCCCAATGAATGTAAAAGACTGAGATATAAAATAATAAATTTGAACAAAGATAAGGAGGAACAAGTGAATGAAATAACAAGTCAAAGAAATCAAATAAGTTTGAATAAAGGACAATTGCAAAGACCGAAAAGAGTAAAAAGACCTAATTTGAAATACAAATCACCTGAATTGACTTACATAGCATTGCCTGACATCGAAGAGGTGGATAGCAGTCAAGAGAACCCAAATGAAAATTGTAAAAAGGTGGGTGAAAGTAAACTGTGCCCATCCTGAAGAGACTGGAATGGAATAAAGACAAACTGGTGAACCTAAAGAAAATTTGCAGGACCAAACAGTGCACCAAGGACAGTTGGTTCAAAGGCCATATATTTCTGAGTGTGGAGAGATACATTTTTCTGTACATATCTTAAACTATAGTTCACCATGGCAGAGAATGAAAATAGCAGATCTAGGTGTAGTTTTCTATGCAGATGGTGTAGAATGTGTTTTTATTGTACAGGTTTACTGATGCTTATTTGGTTCATTTTAGCAATAGTCATTCTACTTAGATTAACTGCAGAGAATACGTCTGGGATGAACAATAAAACAAATAGTTATAAGGCATGTAACACAAAGGATACTGCAACACTAATAGGTAATACTGAGTTTCATAGAGACAGGTCAATAAATGATTTTTCTAAGAATGTTTTCACAAAGCTTTTATATGAATATGTAGAGACAATGGATGTTAGGGATTGTTAAGTATGTATGCAGTTACCTGCGTCTGTGACAGAGGGTGTAACATATCATCACCTTCCTTTGACGTATGGAATAACTTGCAGTGTGTTGGCTAGTTTATTTTATAAGACAGGCAAACTAGAATATTACCATACTGATATGGATGATGTTTTTGCTAAAGTTTCTGTAGGTTCTGAACTAAACAAGGTGAAGCCTGGTAAAGTCTTTGGAGAATTTTTCTTAGAAACAAAAGAATTAACTTTAGAATATGTATTTAGACACAACCTTACTTGTAGATCAAGAAAAGAAGAAAAAGTATTTTTAGACATGGTAGAGGATAGAAGAGTTAAGTTTCAAAGAAAAGTGTCAGGAGAAATGATGAAAACACCACTTTGGGGTTTTGAGGAAGGAAGTTATGATAAGAGCGAAACTATTGTAGCAATAGGGTTAGACTTGCCTCAACAACGGAAATTGTGCATTCGTAGAGATAACATTATGTATGAGATAACTATTTTGTGGGTGCTAGTGAATGCCGAGATACATACAGAATTATAGGGGGATGGGGATTCAAAGGAGGAAAAGATCCAGTATTCCCAGGGATCTATTTTTTTTGTGGGAACAAAGCTTATTATAGGTTACCGCCGGACCATTGGTATGGAACATCTTGGCCTGGTCTTTCCAAAGATATTTCATGTAGCTAGGGGAACTAAAGGAAAGCACGAAATAGGTAAACCACTAACACGTAGAAGTAGGGAAAGTTTCTCTGAGATAATAGGTGACATTTTTGGAGCATTGATACCAGCAGTGGGTGTATCTTTAAATGCATATAAGATTCAGAAATTATCAACAATAGTAGATCGTTTATAAACGAATACTGCTGGAGGGTTCTTGATGGTAAATACCGAGATGGTTGCCATGAGAGCTATGGTGATGCAAAATCAACTTGCCCTTGATCTTCTTTTGGCAAAAGAGGGAGGAGTCTGTGGAATGCTGAAGGTACAACATAGCTGCACTTACATTCCTCATAAAAGTCAGAATATACTAAAGTATATAAAGAATATTACTGAATTGCATGAAGAAATTACCCCACTGGAGGTTGATGGTGCTTGGGAGAAACTTGGTAAGTTTTTCCTCCGTAAAGAAATGGATCACAGAAATAGGTAGCTCATTAGTTGGGAAAATATTAATACAAGTGACAATAGTGATATTAATGACATTAATATTGAGATTAGCATGTGTATGTATTAGAAAAAGAAAAATAGAAAATAAGGTAAAAAGACAAAATGAGAAAAATAAACAAAGAGAAAGAGAAATGGGAGAGATTGAATTAGAAGAATTTAAAGAGAATATGTACAACAAGACTAAGAGACAGAATGTGAAGAATACAATTGTTTGAACTAATAAAATAAAAAGGACAAGAAAGATTTCTGATATATTGGTAGAGATAGTTTTTGTGGTGATATTAAAATCACCAAAGGGGGGAATTGATGGATCAGGGGAAAATACAAAAAAATGTGTACCCCCTTTGAAGTTAATGACCTCATAACCTTAAAAATACTAACTGTTTGAATGCATGTACTAATCAATCAATGCACCTTTAATTAGACACTACACACGGGAAAATTAACTGGCATTTGCAAAAATCTAATTTATTTACCAATGTGAAATTAAATTAACATAAGTTTGTGATTTGTGTAGAAAACAGAAGTAAAATTGCACGTATTTCGTTGTAGTAAAAATATTGTGGCAAAAAGAATGCAGAGGGTAAGTAAAATGGCTTTAAATGTTGCTTATGCTAGGTAACACCTAACACGGGTCATTAGAATGGCGGGTGGTAAACAGAAGGGCTTATTTTCCATGTCTAATATATGTTATGTTGTTTTCATATTAGTTCCGTTCAGGCCTGTTAGGCCTCGCTGAGAAAATGGCCGCTGCCGAGGGATGTGATTACGTGTAACAAAAGATGGCTCCCGCGCATGAGCAGAATGGAAGTTTCAGTCACGAGTGTGAGGCCTATGTCCGGAGTGAGATATGTCAAGGCCGCACAGACCTAGGACAAGAGTTATGCCAAAACTTTCTGTACAAAAGCCTGCGAACGGATGAGAGACTCGAACTGCAGAAGATGATCCTATTCATTATTAATGGCAATTGTTGCAAATATTGGGACTTGACAAGTCACGAGGATGTGCATGAATGTATAATTTACAGAACCGGTTTAGGCAAGGAGGACAATGAGGTGACCATCACCACGCCTCCAATGGACCAATGAAAATGAATACAGCCCCTAAAAAGTTTCAATTTTGAGTATAGCAAGTTAGTGAAACGGTATAAAAAAGTGGTGCTTATGATGACGTTTTGGCATTTGCTTATTCTTCTATTCAACACGACACGCTGTCTGTTGAGACGATTTTCGCTTCCTGATGCTGAAAAGACTTTGACATATTTGAACTTCGAACTTTGATGGGGAAAGGAACGAGACCGTTGCGGGATTCTATCCTGGGAGGGAATACGTCCGAGGAGGTTAGAGGGACAGTCAGTCAGTTTGGGAACCTATCCTGTGATCTGCGGTTCATGCTCTGGTGAACCATTCACGTCATCGCCCTAAGGCCCAGATTAATCAGTATTTTCTGTTTCTATTTCCAATCTTTACTTGAATACTTATGAAATTAATGTTTATAATTATGTCTAATAAACTTTACTTATTCAATGTATTCAATGAATCTAGATAAAATTTCATGCTAACTCACACTGAGTCTGTGGTTATTAAAATTAAAGTTATGATCTATAAATGTTAGAGGTTTTAATTGTGATTGAGCTGGACTTAATCGCCGTCAACTGATTCCTATTAGTTGGTCCATCGACCCAAAATAACGGAGTACCTTGATGTTTAAAACCGAAAATTCTAGAGTTAAATGTATATAATGTATATTATTATTATTTAGGAAAAAATAGTATTAAGGTACCCCGTATGTCTTGCAGCTCGTCAGCTTATCACTGATCCTGAAAACCTGAGTGAATGTGTGTTTTCGGTGTTATGGGCCCGCCGATGAATAAGTGGTGTAAGGGTTCTTCTGAGATTGGTGACATTTGTAAAGGGTTTGTTATAGCCGCGCTGCATCATTTTGCAGGCAGAATCATGTTTTTTTTGTGTGTACAGCTGGAAGGGGGCCTCTCGTTCTGCCAGGTCTCATGTTAAATGCTGATGTGCTTGTGCTGCTTAGTGGAAAAGGTAGTAGAGTCGAGGGTCTGGAGCTTGAGCTGCTAATGGCTGAGTGGACTTTCGTTGTGCTTAGCACCTTGTGGCAGCCTGGAGAGGCGAAGGAGCTGCACAGTATGGTCAGAGATGAGAATACTGAGCTTATAGGAAAGGATAGGTCACAATAATCTCCTGTGGAGGTTGAAAAAAGGCACTGCATGAAGCAACGCTGAGATGGCACTGAGAGCTAGGGCGGGTGGTGGGTTATGTTCTAGGTGGGTGCAAGCCACACCGGTCTAATACCGGCTGCCTCCACGCTCACCAACAATGACCGCAGCCTCCTAGGGAATTGCCTTTGCCTTGAGTTCGTGCAGCTTGCTTCTTTGCATGCTGAGGCCAGGCTCAAAACTAAGTGCAGGGAAAAGAATACTGGGTATGGCCTGGCTTAGCTTACAGGATTTAGATGCAGATGAAGTTCCAATTTAAGTGCTGGTGGCAAAAATCAAGTTGATGGAAAGACTGACTGGCAGGTGAGCAGACTGGTCGGGTGTGGGAGAACAGGCACTGTGTAAAAGAAGGAATTATTAGGATTATTTGCAGCATTTACAGGCTACTTTGCCGCCTCTTTTGTTGCTTGGCCATGCTCCCTAATCGCAATGGCCTGCAAAGGGGACCACGGCTTTCACCCACTCGTTCATTACTGCTGTGTGGAGATGCACTCTTCTGGTAGCACCCTTGGTGGCCCGTGCCCCTTGGCATTTCTCTGTTCACCATGCACCGACTCCTGAGACACCACGCTCCTAGCTTCACACCGTTGCACTCTCTCTCTGCCATGCACCGCATTATCTCAAGTCAACCCCGTAATGTCTGCACAGCTGTGCCGTACTCAACGAATGTCCACCAGAAAGAGTATTACACATTCCAACCTCTTAGCCATGAAATATAGGATCCTGCGGTGAGTGTGACTTTCGGAATGGGCTTATAGTGGACACAATGGAAGTCACAATGTCATTTGATAACCTTTTGTGCTCCATATTCACTGTGTGCCCCGCTCCCAGTGCAGCATGTGACTCTCATGTTCTGAAGCCACAGAAGAAGGCCAGTATTACCCACGCTCATAGCTTTTAAGATGTCAACTGGACATACGACTTCCTACCCAGAAGGCAGACCATAGACTGAGGGCAGGTGCTATGAGCCAGATGTTTAAGATGGGAGGTCAGCCAGGAGTCCACTCCTATATGTTTACTGAGCACTAGGGTACTAGTGATGGAGCACGGTGTTACCAGCTCGGGTTATTCACACACACTATATACTCACCTGGGCCCATAACATTCACACGAGTAAGCTAGTAAACCCCGTTGACATCAATTTTGTGTTTACCTGTAATTTGATAATCACCTTTACCAAATCTTACCACTTAATTACCTTATCAATAATTTTTCTCTGCTCAATGAATCAGGTTGCTGAGTTAGTTTAAGGTAGAATGACATTAACCTTTACCTTCGAATAACCACACACTCAACAAGTTTTGAAAATCTTTATCCACTAAACCAATAATCTGTGAGTCAAGAAACAATTACAGTAACCACCTATTCATTTAGGAAGATTGAAAATCAACTACAAGCCAAATCACAGCAATAGATCAATGATGACGGTACCTGAAGAGGGAGAGTACAGAGAGCAGTACAAGGACATAATACACATAATTATATTTACCTAGAATTGTGCGATGACCAATCCCTTGGCCAAAGAGTCAGAAAGGGCCTCCCAAGACAAGACAGGAGATGAAGATCAGAACAGGTTCGGGACTAGGAAAGTGACCTCTTCTAAGTGCAAAGCCTGCATCGCACCCCTCTCTGGTACTATTCTCCGCAGATAGTTTCCTCCGAAACTTCTCTTCTGTATAATGGATCTCGCTCAGAGTCTCATTGTCGCAATCAGGGACTCAGAAGTCTGGAACTGGCAAAGAGTCTGTGGCAATCCCCAGCGTCTGATGACAAAGTCATCAGTTCTCCATCGAGCGTAGTAACGGTCTGCTCAGTGGCGGTCAGGTCAGCTTGCGTTGCTACTTCTAACTAAGCTCACTTATTATACTATTTTACGTGTATGTTCCAACCCCCTATGTTTCAGTTTCCGTGAACACCCTTAGTTGATTGGACAAGGCAAGGGGAGTAGGTCATCACACCATACCAGATGCAGTCATTCAATGAGGGTCCCTTGTTCTATGTTCCCGCCCCTTAATTTGTTTTCTCAGGTTTTATTCTCACCCGCGCTTCACGTTATGATCAATACATTTTTGCAACAATATTCTATTATCTTCCTATGTTCAAGTCAACAGTTCTTTTTCCCAGACCTCTCAGTTCAATGTGGCCTTGGCTGGGTTTCAAGTGGTGCTGTCATAGGGTTTCAGCAGGTTCTTGTGCGCCTGCGTGAACATCAGGTGGGTAGGGATTTTCAGTCACCCTCCGAGGCCCAAATATAAACTAATAATAAAGTCAGAAAGAGACACATTAGAACAAGGAAACAAATTATTTCACTGTATACCACTTATCTCTATTCTATCCCCATTTACTTATTTTAATCTTTTGCATTAGTGTTTAATAGAACTTACGAGGTTTATTTCAAGCAGTAGGTTCTGCGTTAACATGTGAGCTTCAAGCGGCCATATTTAGTGCTATTGCACAGCTGCAAAGTTGCCCACCAAAAGCATAGATAGTGTCATACTACGTAGATGCAGTAGACGCATGCGCAATAGAAATCTCGCTTTTTTGGCGGCCATCTTTAGTCACTCAGGTTACTTGTTAGTAAAACACATAGGCGAGCGTCCCCTGGATACAGTATAAGGTGTATAATGCGATATATTAATATTTACAAAACAAGTTGGTTACATTATTACATGTGATTTTAGAGGATAGCGTCCAAGCAAGTTTCTTTTCACGAACCCTTGCTCCATCAATCCCCTCTCTGATGGCATTTATTGCCATCACTAATTTCTACTGAAACAGATACCAACTTTAGCACATCTCAATTTCTTCTTCAACCCTTTCATTTCTTTCTTCTTCCTTTTTGCATTGTAATCCTCTTATTATTTTATAAAAGTCCCCTTTCAATTCTTCTAGCTGTATTTTCTCAAGTTTTCTGTTCTTGCCCCTTTCATTCACTTCATATCTCTTTCTCCTTTTGCAGCATTTGTGCCAAAACATTATTGCTAATACTAAAAGTGTTATTCCCATTATGGGCAGTATTATTTGACCTAGAATACCTGTACCTAAGTTGGAAAGCCAACTATGTTAGAAATGCTATTTGTCAATTTCTTCCACACACTTTCAACTTCCAGTGGTTTTAACTCTTCTTCTAACTTCGTAATATTTTTAATATATCCTCCAATCTCAACACTTTTATCAGGAATATACGTGCAACAATGTTGCCTTTTCAATAATTTACAGACTCCACCCCCTTTTGCCAATAATATGTCAAGGGCAAGTCGATTTTGCATAACCATAGATCTGACTGCAACTAATTCAGTGTTAATCATCAGAAATCCTCCAGCAGTGTCAGTAGATAACCGATCAACTACTGTAGACAACTGGCACATTTTTTGTGAATTTAGAAGAACTCCCACTTAAGGTATCAATGCACCAAAAATGTCACCTACAATTTCTGAAAAATGAGTTATTTTTACATGTGTAAGGCCATTTGCGTCTTCATTGCTTCCAGTGATTCTTTTTACATGATAAACCTTAGGGAATACTATTCCAAAATTGCAACTCCCATACCAATGGTCTCGCAGCCTAAAGTAGGCTTTATTGCCACACACATAATAGATTCCAGGAAATACTGGATCGGTCCCTCCTTTTAGTCCCCATCCCCCAATTACTAAGAAATTATGTTCGCATTCACTGGAACCAATAAATACATTGTTATACTCTGTTCTTAACCTATGGAGACAGATTTCCCTTTCTGAATCTCTCCTACTAAGAACAGGGTTCATGCTCTTTCACATAGGAACCTCGGAAAAAATCACATCTACACTAGAATAATTAATATTGCAATTTTCCTGTTCTATAAAATAAGCTTGCTAGAACACTACAGGAGATACCATACGTTGATGGTAAATGATGATAGGTCACCCCTTCTGCTACAGATGCGGGTAATTTCATACAGACATAACAGTTACTGACTTCCATAGTTTCTACATATTGTACTAATAGGTTGGTAAAACATTTAAATCAGTATCCTTTTTATTCACAGTGTGATGTAAATCTAACTCATCTGGTACTTCTAATTCTACTCTATCTCCTTTGATAGTTGCTACCTTTTCATGTGTATTAGTGTTATTCTGTACAATTGTAACCATCAAATAAGGAATGGCCACTGTTAATGCTAACAATATTATGAGTACTACAAATATGCTACATATACACATTCTGCAACATTTCAGAAAACATTTCGGTTTTCCAGCAGCTCTATTGTCAGCCATTTTCAAATGGGATATGAAGATTTCTCTGCTTTACTTGCGTGATTCAACTTTGTGATAGAGTATAAAGGGGAAATTAGTTTCAGGTTGGTCTCACTTCTTCATCAATTTGCTCTGCATTTAAATTTTAAATTTCCTCTTCAATTATCTCCAAATTCCCGAAATCTTCTAGAACTACGTAGGTCCACTCAGGACTTTTAAATGTATTATTTATAAATGTTGCTCTTGGGCTTCTTCGTTTTGAGTTTTCAGCTGATGGTCCAGATCGACTGGATACTTCGTTCACTTGCTCTGGTTCTTCTGTTATTATTTAAAGATGATATTTCAATCTTTTGATAACACCTGGCCTATTATCACCTTTTCTGATTCTTTTAGCTTGCACTGCACTTTCACTTTCTTCAACTGTTCTTTTGTTCTCGTTGCTTTGTGGCACAACTTGGTTATTTTCGTCTTCAGAATCTCTCTCTATGTGACCTTGTTCAGGGCTTATTATTTTACTGTCACCTACCTGGATGCGTTCTTCTTCCCTGGTCTGACCCTGTTCAGGTTCAATTTTTATTGGTGTTTCTTGATTGTCTTCTGCCTGTCGTTTTCTCTAATTCCTAACTGTCCCTCCCCAGACTCTGGATCTGTGAATTTGATTTCTTCTGTCTGAGTAAATGGCACTTTCCTTATCTGGTACTGCTCAGGTTCCCTAACAATCGTGCTTTCTATCTCCCGAGCGCGTTCTTCTGTGCCTATTTGGTCCTCACTCTTTTCCTGGCTAGCTTGTCTAGTTTGACTCCTTGTTCTTTCAATCACTTCTGGTATATCTACTATGGGTATCCAATCATCCTGACTGGTGCTCGGTTGTTCTTAGTCAGCTACTTCAGTATCTAGTACTTGGGATCCTTCAGCTGTGCAACCTTTAGCCCCCTCAACTGCTGGAGTCAGTTGAGGTTCCTCCTCGTCAGGTGCTGGTACTCTTTTAGTATGGCTTTCATGTATCCAATTAGGCAAGCCTGCACGCTTTACTGCTGTTGTTGTAACCAATATAACCTGATGTGGTTTGTCCCACCTTGGTGCTAGGCACGATTCTCGAGTGTGATTCTTCACTACAACCCAGTCACCGGGATTCAGATCATGCGCTTGAATCGACTGCCTGGGAACTGCGTCTTCCTGGAGAGATATAGAATGCACTTGGTCAGCCAACTCTTTGCAATACTCCAGTACCAAATCATCAGTTATATTCAACAGCTTGCCTCCTGGTATACATACCTACCTCATTGCTCTTCCCATGATTATTTCATGGGGACTCAATCCTGTATTCTTCTCTGGAATACTTCTAAGTCCCAGCAGAACAAGAGGTAAAGCATCAGGCCAGTCCAGTGGAGTGGATGCACACACCTAACCCAGCCTTGACTTAATTGTGCCATTCAATTGTTCTACCACTCCAGATGCCTATTGCATGGTATGCGCAATGCAGCTTTTGCTCAATTTTAAATGCTTCACAAATTAATCGAAATATTTCATTATTAAAATTAGACCCTCGGTCTGATTCAATAGTTACTGGAAAACCGAAACGTGGTATAAGTTCTCTCAATAAGAGTTTGGCCACTGTCAAGCTGTCATTTCTTCTGGTGGGGTATGCTTCCACCCACTTTGAAAATAAACAAACAATGACAAGTACATATTTTAATCCTCGACAAACAGGCAACTGAATGAAGTCAATTTGAAGTCTTATAAAAGGACCTTCAGCCTTTCCATTTTTCCCCATATAAATTAATATTTTCTTGCCTGGATTCATTTGTTGGCATGTCAAACACCTGTGGCAAAGTCTTTCTGCAATATTTCTAAACCTTGAATTAAACCAATCTCGTCTGAAAAGTCTGATCATTCCATCTCTGCCTATGTGGGTGTCTCCATGATACATTCTAGCCATTGGTGCAAGCATACAGTCTGGCAATACAGCTCTGTCATCTAAGTAAACCCAAACACCATCTTCTGCCCTTCTTGTACTACCAATTTTCACCCATTCTTCTTTCTCTTTTGTCTCTGCTTCATCTTGTAGTTCTCTTACTTCTCTCCATGTTTCTAAACCTGACAATAGCATAAGTTGGCAGCTGTTTCCACAATTTTCAACCTTTCTGTTTACTGCCATTCGAAATTTTGCGCAGTGTTGGGCAACCTGGTCAGCATAACGATTACCTGCAGTCACACGGTCATTTCCTGACTGGTGTCCGGCACATTTGACCACTGCCACTTCTTTTGGTAATTGTATTGCTTCAAGCAATTCTTTAACAAATTGTCCATTTTTAATGGGAGACCTTGAAGAAGTCAGGAAGTCTTGCTGCATCCAAGGCTGGCCAAAGTCGTGCACAACCCCGTAACCATATTGACTGTCAGTATAAATGGTTACTCGCCAATTTTTCCCCTTTTTGCAAGCTTTAATTAAAGCAATCAATTCAGCTACTTGTGCAGACCTGACTCCTGGTAAATAGGATGCTTCGACTATTTCAGCCAGTGTACACACAGCATAAGCAGCACTCAAGCCTCCCTCCTCATGGCCAGCATGAGCCATCTGCAAAAAACTCATGCTCAGCATCTTTTAATGGCTCATCCTGAATGTCTGGATGTGGTTTAGTACTGAGTTCTGTTACGTCAAGACATTCATGTTCTGCTTCATCTTTCACTTCTTCATTGTATGGATCTGGTAATAAAGTAGCTGGGTTAAGTACAGTACATCGGACTATGGTCACATTTTTTGCTCCTAATATGATCCTCTCATATTTCGTTAATCTACTTGGGGTAAGATACTGAGTTCGAGTTCTTGTTAAAAGAATAACAAATTCATGTGGAACATACACCTTTACAGGGTGTCACATCACGGTTGACTCGCTTTGTTCCAGACTCACACATGTGGCAGCTACAGCTTTTAGGCATCCCAGCAAGGCGGATGCTACAGGATCTAACGTAGCAGAAAAATATGCCACTGGGCGTCGCATTAGGCCGTGTCTCTGAGTTAGGACTGAGAGGGCGCAGTTATCGCTTTCACAGCAAAATAATGCGAATTATTTTGAATAATCTGGCATTCCTAGGGCAGGTGCCTCGCACAAGCAATTTCGTAATTTCAAAAAGAATTTCATGCTCTGATCATCCCATTCTATCTGGTCTTTTGCTTGTTTCTTTGTCATTTGTATCAAGGGTTTCGCCAGTAGGGAAAATCCCATAATCCACTTCCTGCAATACCCGACTACATCAAGGAACATTCTTATTTCCTTCTGTGTTTGCTGTAATTTCATTTGTTTTATTATTTTTATTCTCTCTGTGGTCACTCTCCTTTCTCCCCGTTCTATCTGGTGTCCCAGATATTTTACTTCTTTTCTACAAAACTGTAATTTCGCAGGGGACACTTTATGTCCACCTTTGGCTAAATGGTTTAACAAGGCTATGGAATCAGTCACACAATCACTCTTTGTTTTGGAGGCGACCAAAAGCTCATCAATATACTGGACTAGGACAGACTCCCTAGGCATCACTAAGGTCTCAAGACATTTTTTCAAAGTTTGCCCTTGAGGAAAGCGATTCCAGGCATAGACGATCCTCAAATTTGAAAGAAAATAAAAACTGACTATCTGGATGCAATGGGATGGAGAAAAAGGCATGGCATAAATCAATCACGGTGAACCAACTTGCATTCCATGGTATTTGGTACAAAATCACTGCAGGGTTGGGCACTACCGGGCAACAGGGCACAACAATTTTGTTTATCTTTCTTAAATCTTGAACTACCCTATATTTTCTATTTGGTTTCTTAATGCCAATTATAGGTGAATTACAGGGACTACTCATGATTTCTTTTAAAATACATTCTTCAACCATTTGATTTATTTCTGCTACAATACCAGCTTTAACTTTGGGACTCATCTTGTATTGTCGAGTCTTTGAGTAGACTGCACCTTCCTTCCCTGTCACTTTGACAGGGTCTACATCTGTCATCAACCCTACTTCTTTTCCAGTAAAATCCCACACTTCCGGATTTACTGTCAATTTTACCTCTTCTGGTAAGTCATCTTGGGTTATCATTGAAAACAACTCATTTACTTCTGCTCCTTGTGTAGCTAGCATGATTTTATATATTCCATCTTCATCTGGGGTTTGAATGGCAACACCGTCCGGTGTGCAAAAGATGGTGCAATTCATTTTGCACAACAAGTCCCTCCCTAATAAGTTCACAGGACTGGAGTCGCATACTACAAACTTGTGCATCTCTTTAAAGTTACCAACGCACACTTTCATTGGCTTTGTAATAGGGGTCCTGATTTGTTTATTAGAAACTCCCACTACTTGGATGGCTTCTCCCGAGAGGGGTAGGTTTGGAATGTCTGTTGTTCTCATAGTACAACGGGTAGCACCAGTGTCCAAAAAAAAGGTAATGTCATTTCCTTCTACCTTTCCATCAATATATGGACCTGACTGATCTACCGGTAAGGATACGCCAAGTACGCACTCCTTATCCCCCCCCTCTCAGGCACCGTCATTGATCTTCGAAATATGGGTCCTGCAAAAGAAAATGTGATGTTAGGTAATTTTTCTTACCACTTCCTTCTTGAAATCCGGTGTTCGCACTGTACTTGGCTTGGCTGACAAAATTTGGCAAAGGGGCAGGGGGCAATTAACTCTGCAGGTTTACAACCTATTGTGGTTGTCTCATTATCACCTCATTCTGCGTCTGTGGATTTAAATTTTGATTTGGGCTATTATTATTTTGTATATTCTTACACTCGTTTTTCCACTGCCCCAATTTTCTGCACCCATGACAAGGGAACTTTTTCTTTGCCTCTTCTCTGCTTAATCGCCCTTTTGGTTTAACCCCATTGTTTTCACCATTTCCTTGCCCCTTTCCTGATTTTCCGGCCATATTAGTTAACTGGAGTTCCTGTTGTTCTGCCAGCTTTACTTGAGCCCACATCACTTTCTCCTCTAAAATCTTTTGGCTATTGTCAATTTCATCTCCATAGTACTTTGCATATTTTAAAATCTAATCTATGGGCTTTGCTTGCCAACACAAATTATGCTGCTTAATCATTTCAGAATTTTTTTTTCGTAACCCTAACACAAATCGATACACAAAATGAGTCATATCCTTGTCCCCAATACTTTCAAACCCACTATACAGTTTGAACACCTGTAGGAGGCGCTCATAGTACGCTTGGACAGACTCATTCTTTTCCTGAGTTGCTCTGTCTAGCTTTATCCAATCTGTCTCTTTTGGGGGAATTTTCCCTTTCAATAAAGTAATTACTTGGTTATATTTTTTCATAACCTCTTCTGACGGGGCTCCTGTTTTCTCGTTTCTCGAGTACTCATCATTTGGCCAATCGACTCTGATTTTACATTCAGTCCACAAATCAGCAGGCACCACTATGTCAAAAAGACCATACAGATCCTTCAGCAAAACTTTTGAAACCTTCACAAACCTTTCAACTTGTCTATACCATTCCACAGGCTTTTCTCTCAGTTTTGGGTAATCATTTGTAAATGATAAAATATCCTGTCTGGTCCATGGGACATGTACATAACCTCCTCCTGGGACTTCCCTCATTGGGTACAACCCTTCTGTCCTTTCTGTTTCTTTCATTAAATATTCAGATGTCACTCGACTGGTCTGTGCTTCTTCTTTCTCCACCTTACTTTCCATCTGTCTAAATCTCCCCATTTCTGCAATAGTGCCATTAATTATTTTACTTGTAATTTTTCTTCCTGACATGTTCATGTTTTCTAAATCTTAAAATTCTGCTCTATAAGGTTTTTGCAGAACTTTGGACCGCCCTACCTCTATTCCCGTTTCGGAGGACAGATTCATAAATTTCTCATGAAAGGTTCCTGTGTTTCATGTTATGCTTCTGCAAATGAACAGTAATTCTTCTTCACTCTAGGTATTTAACCTATCCAGTCCTACATTCCCAGCTATCATTTATTCTAATTAAACTCTTAATTTAAAAATATCTGGTACTTTTGGTGGTGGGTCAGGTTTCTCTAGGTCTCGTGTCCATCTTTCTAATTCTTCTGCTGTTATTATGGTGGCACTCTTTGTTCCAGTGGATGTCTCAATTCGTACCTCTTTTGAACAACCTGGCGTGACTCTTCTGGGTGTATCATTTATTTGCCCTCTTATTGGCAAGTCCATTAATGAAATTACTGACTCGCATTCACTGGCTTGGTCATCAATTATTTATTTTCTCTTTTCTTGGCTCAATCATTTGTGTGGTCATGACAGGGTTTTAGGATCATTTGTTTTATCCCCGTACAATGGGACAACAGGAGCTATAGTCACTGGTATAGTTATTGCTTCAGGATGCATGATTAACTGGGCTATCTTCTGTATTAATTCATCTCTATTCTTATTTATAGCTTCCTTCTCTTTTTCCTGAAGTACCCTTTCCATTGTTTTCTCATGTAATATTTGTGGTACCAAGGGTATGTCTAGGAGTGGGGCACTTGTGGTAAATCTGTTTGGCCCGTCTTGATTAGGTGGAGGATTTTTCATTAGAATATCTTCTAAATAATCTTCGTCAGATTCTTTTCTGCGCACTTGCTACCTGTTTGTTTGTCAGCCATTAATACAGGATATAATCCTTCAGTTAACATGGCTTGCCTCCACTGTTTCATCTGCTTATCTCGAGTTTCGCGTTGAAATTTTGGGTAAAACTGCTCAAATATCTGTTACACCTTGGACTATCTCATTCAAATGCCTCTGTCTCCCATTCTTCTAGTGCCTCATACTGAGTTAATCTAGGTCTGGGTTCTAACTCATTCATTCTTGTGAGTAAATTATGTAAAATTCTTCCATTGAATGTTCCGTACTCTGGAAAAGCTAAAATTCCGTCATCTTTTGTGTATTCTATCCAATTTTCTAACCATAAGCAATTATGATAACCTCTCTCTACCATCATGTAGTATGCAGGAGTTTTCGGAGTAGGGATGAGAATTCCTTCTCTGGTTTTAATGGGTTTATCCTTTTTTAAATAATTCCTTATGTCTGCATAAATGACATTTTTCTCTTCTCACCATACATTTTGTGCGATCTTCCTTTTAGGTACTGCTCATAGGCAAACCCTAAATAATTTCTGTCTGGGCGGGTCCCTATTAATGTCGGATCGTACATACAAAATCCGCTATCTATTATTATTCTTGGGATTTCTTTACCAAATTTTACCACTCGATTACCTTATAAATAATTTCTCTCTGCTCAATGAATCAGGTTGCTGAGTTAGTTTAAGGTAGAATGACATTGACCTTTACCTTCGAATAACCACAGACTCAAGAAGTTTTGAAAACCTTTATCTAAATCAATAATTTGTGAGTCAAGAAACAATTACAGTAACCACGTATTCATTTAGGAAGATTGAAAATCAAGTACAGGCAAAATCACAGCAATGGATCAATGATGACGGTACCTGAAGAGGGAGAGAACAGTACAAGGACATACTACACAGAATTATTTTTACCTAGAATTGTGCGATGACCAATCCCTTGGCCAAAGAGTCGGAAAGGGCCTCCCAAGACAGGAGATGAAGATCAGGACAGGTTTGGGACTAGGAAGATGACCTCTTCTAAGTGCAATGCCTGTGTCGCACCCCTCTCTGGTAGTATTCTCCTCAGATAGTTTCCACCGAAACTTCTCTTCTACAGAATGGATCTCGCTCAGTCTCGTTCTCGCAATCAGGGTCTTAGGAGTCTGGAACCGGCAAAGAGTCTGTGGCAATCCCCAGCGTCAGTTCTCCATCAAGCGTAGTAAAGGTCTGCTCAATGGCAGTCAGGTCAGCTTGCGCTGCTACTTCTAACTAAACTCACTTATTATATTATTTTACGTGTATGTTCCACCCCCCCATGTTTAAATTTCTGTGAAAAGCCTTAGTTGATTGGACAAGGCAAGGGGAGGAGGTCATCACACCATACCAGATGCAGTCATTCTATGAGGGTCCCTTGTTCTATGTTCCCGCCCCTTAATTTGTTTTCTCAGGTTTTATTCCCACCCGCATTTCACGCTATGATCAATATATTTTTGCAACAATATTCTATTTGCTTCCTATGTTCAGGTCAACAGTTCAATGTGGCCTTGGCTGGGTTTCAAGTGGTGCTGTCGCAGGGTTTCAGCAGGTTCTTGTGCGTCGTCGTGAACATCAGGTGGGTAGGGATTTTCAGTCACCCTCCGAGGCCAAAATATAAACTAATAATAAAGTCAGAAAGAGACACATTAGAACAGGGAAACAAATGATTTCACTGTATACCACTTATCTCTATTCTATCCCCATTTACTTATTTTAATCTTTTGCATTAGTGTGTAATAGAACTTACGAGGTTTAGTTCAAGCAGTAGCATATGTGTTAACATGTGAGTTTCAATCGGCCATATTTAGTGCTATTGCGCAGCTGCAAAGTTTCCCACCAAAAGCATAGATAGTGTAATACTACGTAGATGCAGTAGACGCATGCGCAATAGAAATTCCGCGTTTTGGCCGCCATCTTTAGTCACTCGGTTACCTGTTAGTAAAACACATAGGCGAGCGTCCCCTGGATACATTATAAGGTGTATAATGCGATATATTAGTATTTACAAAACAAGTTGGTTACATTATTACATGTTATTTTAGAGGATTGTGTCCAAGCAAGTTTCTTTTCACGAAACCTTGCTCCATCACTAGAGCACCATGAAATAGCCAAACTATTACATCATTATACTTGTATATCATCGTATTATGTTGTCTAATCTTATCACACTTTCATAGGGCTATGTTACAGGACACAAGAGAGGAAAAGCAGTTTAGCATGAAATTCTGAATCTGCATATCGGAGGGAGAGTTTCTACTGTTCTTCTTATTCCTGCTCCTATTTCTAATGTTGATCACCATTGGTGGTACTAATGATGACGCTCTCCCGATGTTAGACGATGGGATATTTAGCCAGGCAGGTTGGTTCAGCTTAACATATTCCAGACAGGAAGGGGATGCACAGTGGGCTATGACATTATGATATCGCTACGCTTCATGCTCCCTGTCACAAGTCGTATGTTTTTTGTTTGACAAAACTGGGGGTGGGTTAGCCACTGAAAGCTGGAGCCAGCCTCAAGCCTGTCTCTGCCTCAGCTTGAGGTCTTAAGGACCACAAGCCCATAATGAACCAAGCTTTCATTTGGCTTCTGCCTGCCTTCCTTCCCTTCCCGTGTCCTGAATGTGACACTAGGGCCAGAGCTGTTGACTTAAGATCTGGGGATGACGGTTTGAGTCTCAACATCGGTTCACTATCCTGTAATTTGAAGCAAATCACCTAATTTCCCAATCTCTATAAACAATAAATAATCACTTTGTTCAATGATAATTCTCTTGCCACTTAGTTCTCTAAAGGTTCATGTTAAAAAATTATAACTTTTTTAAAGTACTTCACCGTGCAGTGCTATAATGTGACGCATTAATGTCAAAGCTCCCACATGATCAAGAAATTTAAAAAATGAATTCTGAAGAGACTTTTTGTCATATCTAGACTATGCTGTTTTAGGTTTAAATCTATAATAACTGATAACACCCCACTGAAAGGAAAGTAGCCCTAACCAGTGAAAACACATTAACACTGAAAAAATACCTTCACAACCACAAACTAAATGCCATTCAAAGAAAGGAAAAGGTGAGTGAAAGAGTCATTTTTAGGTTGAGCTTGATTAACTTGTTATATCTCTTCTGTTCGGTTTGGCAAACCCACCCATTGCCATTGGTTACTTTCTGTGCATTCATAAATGCTGGCTTGTTATTGGTCCATTTATGTAAATGCCCCTCCTTTGCCTGGTAAATTCTTTCCTTGGCGATTTTATTTGGAGAATGTTTTGTTTGGCCATCACACTGTGCAGGGTGAGACGGCCCCTCTTCCTTGCTCTGTAACTTATTTTAGTTTGCCTGCCTCTGCTCCTGTTTTCACAGGCTTAATGAAAGGCTTGCCTTCAACTTCCAAGCTCTCAGCCCCATCTACCCACGCTGCGCACACACACATCGAGGAATGTTGACTGGATTTTAACTCATAAATTGAAATAATGATGGAGCCGAGTAGAGAGCAATCTCTTCACTGCACAGATGGTCTGCAGTCCCAGTGCTCTGCTCGGGACTCTGTTTTGCCATCATTTTAATTTACGACTCACAATCCAGTCCACGCTCTGAATCCCTTCTTGTCTCGCCAGAGTTTCATGAGTGCGTGTTTACTTTTAAAGACAGAGATCGTGATTGATATTTTTAGTGCTTAAACCTCCAAATTGAAAACAAGCTTTGACCCAAATGTATTGGAGAGCATAACAAGATCTCCAGTTACCTTACATATATTAGGGTCGTTTGCTCACATTTACAAGTTTTTGAGATAATGCTGACACTAGAAACTGTCCGCCTGTGTAATCTTGACAATGCTTGGTGCTTTGTAAGCAGTTAAGCCACCCGGCCTGTACCCTGTCATAGTACACGTCACTGCAAGCTCCGTCGGTACTATAGCCCATGTAGAATCCAATCATCCAAGGACCTCATCAGTTTCACAATGCAGCTGCTCACGTCAATACTCGGTTGCCTCTCCCGATGTACGAAAGTTTCTTTGTCTGAATGTTGCCTTAAGGTGCTTATATACTTTAAATATGGGCAGGTACAAAGAAGGTGTTCTAGGGTCGCATCCCTATAGCTAAAGGGACTACAGAAGTTTGAGGGCAGTTTATTAGAATTCCAGGTCCCTTTAAATTGCTTGAGTGACAACATGTATAGGAGACGGATTCCCAACTATTGTTGTTTAATGTTGGCCTTCGGTTTATAGTTTGTGTAGAATTCTTGTCTGGGTTGAAAACAGGATGCATGAAAGTAGCCGAGGTGTTTGCAACAGAGGTTGTGGCTTAATGGCTAGTCCAGCCTACTTTGAGGCAGGGGAACTAGGTTCGAATTCTGCGGGAGGCTCGAACATCCAGTGATTTTTGGCAAATCACTTAAACTCTGTGTGCCTCTGTGTTCGACTGAAATGCAACTCCTGTTCATACGTCGATTTCGAGCTACACAAAAAAAAAAAGTCAGACGTTAACTAAATCCCTCATTTTAAAAGACTCCCTCTTCTGGTTCTTTTGCGAGTGGTTCCGGTCATGCCCAGTGCGTCTTCAATGGCAGTACATTTAGTTCCTGGATTGTGGAAATGATGTTTAAAATGAAAGCAGAAGAGAGCTATGCGTATATCAATTTTAAGGTCCGTAAAAATTGAGCGCAATAATGTGTTCATTTTGCAGTGGCCGTTACAGAGATAATCGATTTTCTGTATGTAATTCAAGGTTTTGATTGAGAATACGTTGAGCTCCAGGCAAACTTGCTTGTGGAGTATATAAACAGTTTCTAGTTCTGCCATTTTTTTGTTTTTGCCGAGAGAGGCTGACGCGTGAAATTTGGCAGGAAGAAGTTTTGCTTCCAAAGCCCGAGTAGTTTCAGTGATTGCTCTACCTCTATAAATGTGTGCAAACTGTTTTATTTCTTTATTTACAAGAGTGACTTTGCTCTTTAACGTTGCCAAATACTGGGATGCTGTTAATGTTGAATGTTGAGTAAAGTGCGTGGCCTAGATAGTCCTATGGATCTACTGATTTAACTGTGTACGTACCTATAGTCCAGTTGTATTGTTTTGTTGGCATCCCAAATGACAGTATCTTTTGGTGATATTGCCCATTATGAATGCTGAAATTGTTTAAAGCCTGTAGATATTTATGGAGATTGATTAGAGTTTGAGAGCAAATGGTGAGGTTAGAGTGTTGGCCAGGTGACTTATGGAACATGTCCCAAGCTTTGGTGGAGAAATGTTCAGGTTGTGAATGTAAGAATTTACATCTGAAGTGTAAAACAAGAAGAGGAGCTAGCACGCATCCTTGCTTGAAGGCACTTGATACAGGAACCTTAGGTGATATTCCCCCATTGTCAGTTGCACCTTCATTCTAGGTATTCAAGTGCAGTGCTATTAAAAGACGTGACAGGCCTTTATCTACTCCCAAGGAAAGAAGTTTTATTTATAGGTAGTTTTGGTTCACTTTGTTAAAAGCGACCAAGTAGCTGACAAAACAAATATGTAAAGTCTTCATTATTTTTTTTGTTGGGCCTTTGTGATGCATTGAGTTAGGGCAGTAATATTCTTGATGATTGCACATCCCAAGCAGACATCTGCTTGGAAGATTGACAGGAGATTATGGTCTGTTATCCAGGTGGTCAAAATATTCAGCAAGTTTGCAAAACGTTTCCGTTCAGCAACCGGTGGAGCTGTAAGCTAAAGATTTGCAGGGTTGTCTTTGTGACCTTTTTTTAATGTATCAGGAGAATTATGGATCCTTTCCGTGGTGAAGGTATTTGCCTGAAGGAGAGCACATGATTGAACAAAGGTTTCAATAAACGGGTCCACAGAGGTGGATTCTGGTTCATTATCTCAATCGGGATGCTGTTGTGCCCTGGAGAACAGGAATTTCAACATTTATTAATTAAATATGTAATTTTTTCTTCAGAGATAGCAAGACCTTTTTTGATAAGTTTTGGAGGTAGACTTGGAGAAGCTAATGTGCTCACATTTTAGATGTGTATCCTAGGTGGCAAATGGGATGAAGACATTAGTTGCTTATCTGTAGGATGATGTCCATTTGCTGCTCAAAGTACAGAATTGTGTCATATTTTTGTGTTAGTAATTAGAGCTCTATCTACCTTTTTGTCTTGCTCATCACATTTGTTTGCTTGATTGACCTTCTGTGAGCTGTTTTCATGAGTTTTATGGAAATCATATACTCTTAAGTTGTAGGGCGCCTTAAACATTTCCTGTAGTTTCTTTTTGCATTTGCTCTTGCTAGTGGTAGTCCTACAATTTCGTTGGAGAGGAGTGAATACAGGTGGTTGAAAACTGCATTACTCAGGATATTATGCTTCATAGCTAAAAACGTATAAGGCCCCAAAGGTGAGACCTATTGCATTGCAAATGCTTGGTATTTCTTCCTGAGGGGTTAATACATTGTAACTTTGATATACAAGGCAGCAGCAAGAAAGACTGAGCTAACATTATTCTGCTTAAGTTTAGGGATGTCTCTAAAATATTGTTTCTTTTTCCTTTTGCTTTTTTCAATTCTGTCGTCTTTGATCTAAAGATGCAGGGTTTAAAATCATGTTTTAGATGTTATTTAATTACTTTATAAACTGTAGAGAACCAGGAAATATCAAAATCATATTTGATATTTTGGCTACATTTGATTTTTTCACTGATAGGTAAAATGACTAGTTTCAAAAGAATCTTTCCCAATATGTACCATCACATTTACCCACAGACAGAGAATGGGTGAAACTCTTTGATACATCGGCCCCCTTTTCTAGCGAGTCAGTATTGATAGTGGGTGAATTGCCAAATACCCCAGGCTTTAAACATTCAATGCAAGGTGTAGTGACAGGTATATATGAAAAGAGTGCTGTCACCAAGCATCTAGGATAGTGGTGAAAACACCAGATGTTTGGAAAACGTAAAACTGTCACTTGGAATGCTGCTGCAAAATGTTCTTACCAAGTTCAACAAAGACTGGAGTTATATTGTTTGTATTTGCAGTAATTCAGCTACTTATATGAAAAAGTAAATGGCCTATCAAAATTGATATCTGAGCTGAAGTGCTTCCCTGTAAGAGATCCTTGCCACTTGCTAGATGGTATGCTGAAAGCATCTTTACAATCATCGGAATTAATGAAGATTGCTATTGAATTTGGAGTCAATTCTGGTGCATTGTGTCATTAGGTGAGGGAGCTAAAATGCAACTATTTCTCATTTTGTGCTTTGTGTGGCATCAAAGAAAGAGTCATCCCAATTGTGTCATTTAGCCGGTGGTTCTCAGCCCAAAAGGCAGTGAATGCTATATTATCCATGTGGCGATTGTGTGCAGAGTTTTTGCTTAGTGATGATGCCAAAGGCAAGAAATGTGAGGATCTTCAGTCGCATATTGATAGTGATGTGAAAAAAAGTACACTCTACTGCATTCTTAGATTTTACAGGAAATCATGACTGCTGTAGTGGACATAATCAAAAAACAAGAGTCTGAAAATAACCTTGTCTACCAAGTGTTCAGTGTAATTGGTGTAGATGTCAAACATCCCATTGAAAGTAGGCTGGGCAACACTTTTAGTGACTTTGGCACTGCAACATGTTCCATGTTAAAATTCTTGCCACTTGGTAAGCAAAGAAATGTGGAAGAGCAATTCAGGGCATGTTATTTTACAGTGCATGGGAAATGGCTTGCAATGATGCATAGAAATGCCCCTTTACCAACCATGGCATTTGAAGTCAATGAAGCCTCACTGATGTAATCTGCACAAGTTCTAGATTCCTTCCTTAAAGGGGAATTTTCTCCAGACTTTAAAAAGTACTGTTTCATTTTTGACCCCTTCAATAACTGAGGGCATATGCGCCCATGTCAACGCATATGTTGCTGAACCTGTCCCAGAGAATCGCAATATTCGGATGCACCAGTATTGGCATTGAAAGCTATGTTAGTGGCCAGAGGTAGCAAATTGTGTACTGGCTATTTTTGGCGGTGCCCGTCTCAAGTGCCAATGTTGGGAGGACCTTTTCACAAATAAACGTATACATGGGAAGGAAACGGTGAGCCGCATGACCAAAGACTCATTAAAGAAATATTATATTGTTGTACTACAATAAGTTTGATTTGTAAAAATGTATTTGGACCTCATATACCTTGTACGCACGTGGGAGGACGCATCCGAAGCGGCTGAAGCTGGGGGAAAGCCCAAGCTGCCAGAGATAGGTTTGAATACCCCTGCACGAGTCATAGTAATAGGGGGGGGCCGCATCTGGGGGAGGATAGGCAGACGGGGGCGCACTGACATGGGTTGCGGGAGGGAGTGGGAGGGGGGAGCCCAAGCGGGAAGGGTAACCTTTCCCATGTATACACAGTTGAACTGTCGTATGTAACGCTCTTCGGTGGGGTGCTGGGGCTCTTGTGGGAATTGTATTGGGATGTTGGTACGAAAATAATTAAAAAATGTTTAAACAAATATACCTTGTACGCACACTGTCTATACACATGGCACTATCAGTGCAGAAAGCAAGCAATAATAAAAGCAAAAAGTTCCATAAACATTGGACAAACAGTCTCTGTTGTTTTTACTGGCACGAAAATGTGTAACCACTGATAACCACAGTTTTTTAAGGTATTAAAATCACTGAAAAACACAAAAAACACAACCAGAATTTACCAAAAATAGAAACTGAAAACAGGAAAGCCTAGTCATATCTTACGTCATGTTTGATCTATGATTCACATGGCAAACATTTTCATGGCTCGACTCGTGCACTCGCTCCACGATGTGAGCCGTACCCTTGGTTCGGCTCTGGATCAGCTCTCCATGTTAACTTGTTGAAACAAACCTATGACATGGTCTAATTATGCCATTGGGATGTACTGTGTTTTTCTCTTGAAATTAAAATAAAGAATTGATGCAAGAAAGAAACATTTTACATTCTAAATTGTTTGAAAATAATTTTTTGACAAATTTGTAACCTGGGTATGAGAGGAAGTCTGCTGTATAAATATCACAGCTAGCAGGAATAACAAACTAACAAATGAGCGGAATGGGTTTTAAAACCTGTTTTGGTTTTTCCATTTTCAGATTAAGCATGGAATACAAGATGGGTATTCTATGCACCTCGAGTTGATCTGCCGAACTATGACTTAGGCTGTTAATTCCATTTATGCACGGGCTGGAATGAGTCGTTAGGTATCGGATGGGTTAAATAACTTAACCTTCGTTAAATTTGGGCTAGTCAAACCTGATGAAATTTAACAAGAGAAAACCATAAGGTATTTACCGAATCATGCAGATTTTTGGTATGTTAAACACCACAATCTGCACGTTATTATTCTTCAACAACTCGTAATTGGTGGATTTTATCGCACTTGATAATTGACGTACCTGGTGGTATCGTTATTTATCATTTGCGATAAATATCACCTATCCTCGTAATCAGGCCCTAAATGTACTCTGTGTATGTAGTTCTATATGTGTGAGTATACTAAATATGCACAGATGAATGAAAGTTTGAATCAGCCCTGTTTGGATTCAGACCTATGCCGTAATGTTACATGAATACACTGCACAGCTCTGTGATATCTTAGCCAGAGTTCTAACCTATAGCTTGTTGTTATACTCACTGCTCTGCAGAAACAAAAAACCATTTCAGCATCCAATAGAAAGTAAAACCTGTGGTGTAATGATTGCATGTGGTGATATGTACTCCGTAATTACAGCTCATTGGGCTACTCCTACTACTGTAGTGAAATAATGTGTGCAGCGTAGCTGTTCATGCTTGGGTGGATTAAATAATTCTTATTATTTACAGTGCTATGAAATTGCAAGAAACATAGGAAGCACCGCATATTAAAATGAATACACATTTGTATAGATATACACCTATGTACGTATGCAGCGTGTAAAAGTGTTGCAAAGGTGTCTAAAGTTTGGCTCCGAGTGATGGGTGCAGGAAGATTATCAGGCTTTCTGCATTTTAATTGTAAAGGATTTTGCAGCTTCCCTTACTCCCAGCCCTCCTTGACTCCTTGTCTGCTCTACTTTCTGAAGTATTCACATTGCCTATGTTTCTTGAACCCTTATCGCAAGCGTTTGTTACAGCATTCCGAGGTATTTAAATTAATTTCAAAATCGCCATCTAGAACCAGCATGCACTTATTGAGACACGATTTAATATTTTTCATTATACTGTTTTTCAGTTTCCACTCATTTATGTATGCCCTTATGTCTATAGGACGCGTCAAGTGTTTTACAATCAACATGTTTGAGACTCTCGTCTCGTGACATCGAGACTTGATCCTAGGCACCAGTCAGAATCGTCTATAAGATTTGTTTCTTCTCCGACTATTCTATCAGAAGTAGACCGCTTTTACAGTTACTTTAACACTCTTGCAGCCGTCACATGTCAATTAATAACCAACAGACACAATACAATACAAGATCATCTGATGGGATCCCTCTCTCTTTCTCTTTTAGTCTCCCCCCACTTATCGCTTCTTTGCAGAAAGTGACTGTTAAGTTCCTGAACAAACAATGCCACATTTCAACATTTTCATGGCTTGCGCCTAAACTCGAGATCGATTGTAGCATAACTAAACATCTATTAGAGGTAAGACTGCCAAGTGCCGGCGCTGTTCCATCCAGCAGTATGAAAAGCTTTCCCCTGTCTTGTGTAAAATGTAGATTTTCCTAGTTGTTATGACGGAAAGTCTTAATTTTATTAAAGACACGGAGGCGAGTATTATGCTTTTCTTATCTTGCATTTATTACACAGCAGCCAAGATAAGTGAAAAAACTACTGTTCCCAGGGGCCGAAGCAAACAGGCTGGCCAATGGGAACCCAAGAAAAACGAGATCTGATAGCCAATAGCAAGGTAACAGCCTATATAACGTCACATCTGACTGCGGAGCTTCCTCTTTTCGCTGACGAGCAGATCAGATAAAGCCAGAAAACAATGGAACAATCGTCAAAACAATAGAAATAGCCAAAGTCCAGGAACAAACTTCTTGAGCCAGATCCATCCAGGAGAAACGAACAGCAGGAGTCACCGTAGACGGTTCCAAACCGGAAGGAGAAGTGATTCGAGAAGAAGACGACCATCTATGTGGAGGAACAGGGCCATCACGAAGATGCAGGCGGCAAGGCCTGATTCGCTGAAGGGAGGGAGAAACACATATTAGTAGTGTAGAGGTGGGATAATACTCGCCTCCGTGTCTTTAATAAAATTAAGACTTTCTGTCATAACAACTAGGAAAATCTACATTTTATGGCAAGACCGGAGGCTCCTATTATGCTTGTTCAAAGCATATCCACCACCAAAGAAGCCACAGTATCAATCGGTTTGCAATAAAACATACGAAAGACATTGTCATTAGTCCAGTCAGCTGATCTCAGAATGTCCTCAGGACGGGAGCCTGCCCCAAAGGCTGTAGAAGCCATGGCTCCCCTTGTGGAATGGGCTCCGAAAACGGAGACATCAGTGCCTGCAAGGGACATAACCCAACGCATCCAACGGGCCAGGGTAGCGGAGGAGACAGGAAGGTGGGGTTTACGGAACGAAATAAGGAGCTGGGAATGAGAGGGCGCTCTGAGATCAGAAGTCCTTTGTTCATACATTTTTAAACATTGGCCTACACATAACTTAGGATGAGAGGGAAAATAAGGGTAAAACACTGAATTCAAATTTGTTTTAGTTCGTCTATGAATCTGTAGGGAAAAACTGACGAGATGAAATATCCAAAGCTTTAACATCAGAAACACGTTAATGGAAACAAGGCACAAAAGCATGGTAAGTTTAGCAGATAACATTTTTAGAGAAAGTGCATTATTATCTGGCCAGTCAGAAAACAGTTTAAGAAACACAGAAACATCCCATAAACTGGAATACTTAGCCAACGGAGGTTTGAAACAACGAACTCCTTTCAGAAGACGACAGATCAAAGGATGAGCGCCTACTGGCTTGCCGTCGATAGGAGAATGATTGAGAGAAATGGCAGAGCTGTACAAGTTTGATGTTCTGTAAGACTTACCTGCACTAGCTTCAGAGGCCAAGAAATTGACCACAAAATTTAGAGGGGCTGAAAGGGGATCGATATGCCTTTCCAGACACCAGCTTGCCCAAAGAGACCAAGCGGATTTGTAAGCTTTTGAGGTCCCAGGGGCCCAGGCTTTGCTGATAAAGAGAGAAGCCTCTTGCTAAATGAGGATGTCAGGGGGGACAAGCCGGAAACGTTCCAGGACGAAAGAACCAGGGAGTTGTTCAGAATGAGATCATGTTGCGAGCCCAGAGGATTCAGAAGCAAGTCCTCGCAGGCCGGGAGAAGAACCGGAAAATCTACCGTTATTTCCAACAGGGACGGGAACCAAATCTGAGATTGCCAGAATGGGACTACCAGGACCAGGGAGGTCGACTGACGACGCACCTGGGAAAGTACTCTGTTGATCATGAAGAAAGGAGGAAATGCATAGTTGAGGTTGAGAGACCAATCTTGAAGGAAAGCATCCGTAGCAAGGGCTGAAGGATCTGGACGCCAGCTGAAGAAACAGGGCAACTGAGTGTTGAGACGGGAAGCGAAGAGATCGATAAAGAAAGGATCCCATTTTTGAGAAAGGGATAGGAAGACGGATGGAAGCAGCTTCCAATCGCTGGAGTCACGAAGATATTGAGAATGCCAATCTGCCACAGAATTGAGGTCTCTCGGCAGATATTCCGCTGTCAAGGAAAGTTGATTTGACAGGCAATACTCCCAAAGGCTCTTTGCCAACTCTGCAAGAGGTTTGGACTTGGTACCGCCGAGATGGTTGATTAGCGGACCGCAGAAACATTGTCCATGCGGAGAAGGATGGAACATCGAACTCTGTTCTTTGAAAGACTTTGGATTGCAAAGGAGCCTGCAAGCATCTCTAAACAATTGATGTGCAATTTCGACTCTTCGCGAAACCATGTACCGCCAGTCAATATTGGACCACAGCGGGCGCCCCAACTCGACAGGCAGGCATCGGATTCTAATCCAAGATCTGGGGTCGAAGCGGAAATAGTTTGTCCGTTTCACGCATCTAAATGGTCGATCCACCATTGAAGTTCTACGCGTGATTCCTGATCCAAGACGATAAGATCGGCGTAGGCCAAGCCTTGACGCAGATGTCTGATTTTGAGGCGTGGAAGGGCCTGATAATGCAGGGGACCCGGAAAGATGGCTGTAATGGACGCCGAGAGGAGACCGACAATTCTCGCCAGCGATCTCAGAGATATGAGAGAGGTCCGAAGGATGTAGGAAATCTCCGCCTTGATCGTAGAGACCTTCGACTGAGGAAGAAGAAGGGAGGCTGCGGCGCAATCTACCAGGAATCCTAAGAATTCGATGCTCTGAGATGGAATAAACATCGATTGTTCGAGATTGAGTAAGAAACCCAGATCCAAGAGCAGGGATTGAGTTGTGCCAAGTTCTGACAGAAGAAAATGTTTGTCCGTATTCATGATCAAAATGTCGTCCAGATAAATGATCAGTCTGATCCTGAGGGAGCGCAGAAAAGCCACCACCGGCTTTATGAGTTTTGTAAAGCACCATGGTGCTGAGGAGAGGCCGAAAGGAAGAGAGGTGAAGCGGTAGTTCACGCCCGACCACTGGAATTGGAGGAATTTGTAATAAGAAGGGTGAATGGGAACAGTGAGGTATGCGTCCTGTAAGTCCAAACGTACCATCCAGTCGTTTGGACGAAGGGTATCTCTTAAATGAAGAATAGTCTCCATCTTGAAGTGGCGATACACCACGAACTGATTGAACCATTTGAGGTTGATCACTGGATGCAGTTTTTTGTTCCTTTTCTGGACAAGAAAAATGGAACTTAGGAAACCTGTAGGGTCGAAAGGAGCGATTTGAATGACCTGTTTTTGGCGAAGGGTCTGAATCTCCTACAAGATTAGAAGAGCCATGTCGTATGAAAAAACCAGAGGAGGGGGGAACACAGTTTGGAAAGGCGGCGAATAAAGCTCTATAAGATAGTCTTGAACAGTATTTAGAACCCAAGGATCTGTGGTGATAGTTTGCCATTTTGGAAGAAACAGTCTTAAATGCACTCCCACAGCGGGAGGGGACAAAGGACATACCTTGTTGGCTGTTGGTGCTGTTGCGATAGTTCCTCTGGCCACGACCTCTGAAACCCCTACCCCGCTGAGGGTAGAATTGAGGCTTGTATTCCTGGGCGGAAGTGTTGAAGGACCCTCTGGAGCCTTGGTTGTTGAAGGGACGGCTGGAAGAGCGACTCCTGCCTCTGCCGGCCCGTCCAAAAACCCGGGGAGAAAAAACCTTTTTAATTGACTGTTAAGCTTTGTCTAAAGAAGCGAAGGTGGACACAAACCTGCTGAGATCCTTGACTAAAGATTCTCCGAAGATAAGGCCATTGGCTTTAGCGCCTGGATCCTGGGGAGCTAAATTGGCCAGTTTGGGGTCCAATTTGATAAGGAGGCCTTTACTGCATTCATGTGTAATGGCGGCATTGGCGTTGCCAAGCAGACAAAAGGCTTGTTGGACCCACATGGAGACGTCCTCGGCTGGCAATTCAGTGCCTTATAGACGAGCAGCTTCGGCCATGTCGAAAATGCGTGCCAAAGGACCCACAATATCAAGCAGTTTATCCTGGCAGGTGGACCAGGCCTTGTCCACCCCCTTGCAAGGATCTTTGCCGAATTTGGAGAAGAAGGTAAGTAAGGGTTGGTCGATGGAAGGGACCATGGTAACCTTTTCGGGCAAGGAGGGCTTGGGGCACTCAGATTTGAACCTCGATCTCACCGAGGCATCCAAAGGTAGGCGCAATCTGGCCGAAATGTATTCCCCCACATGAGAGGAGGGCAACCATTCAGTAGAATTAGGATGGCGAATTGATGCAGGGTCAAACATGGGGACCCCTTCTGAATCAAAAACTGTGTCAAAAGCGAAAGAATCTGGTTTGGATTTTTTGAAGGGAGGGGAGGGAGGGTCAGAAACATCAAACAGATCAAAAAGGTCATCTGCGTCATTCATGTCGTCATCAGTGTCCAATATGGTGGATATGACCAATTTATTTGGTACCTCTGCATGCTTATATTATGTTTACGTTTGCACTCGGTACCTAAAATCCCGTCCTGTGCAGGAGGCCTGGGAGGCACTTGGTCCTCAGTCAAGCGCGAGGAAACCCCGCCAGTCAAAAGTGATGCAGTATTGGAAGCATGCAACGAAGCAGAGGAAACCACCTTTCTTTTTCTGCTATCCCCCGCAGACTGGGCCAGAGCTTTGGACAAGAGACTTAACATGGAAGTTTCCATACCGTTGGACATGCGTCTCATAGGCACCTCCACTGCATTCTCCACAGAGGAATTAATACATTTATTTAAGTCATGCTTAAAGGCTTCGCCTTCTTCATTGAGCTGAATAGGCTCAGGAGAACTGTCTACTTCCATTAGTTTTGACAGAGAACATCATAAAGAGGCAGCTAAGGGTTAACAAACAGGCAGGAGGGAGGGGTGTGTAGAGAAAAACACTCCCAGGGGCGTGGCCGAGTTGAGAAGCCCTCCTGAGCTCCGTGATACGGTCGTTAGTCAGAGACCGGCAGCGCAGCGAGTCGCGGGGCAAAAAACAGCACAGGCAGGCTGAAGAAAGGCAGGAAACGCACTCGACGCTACACCGAGACCTGGAGAGGTGAGCGTGAGGAGGCTATGCGAGGCGAAATGCGCAACGGCCAGAACCACCGTAGCTACACCCGCAGGGGGAAAGTCAGGAGCGGAGCTAGACCGCGCTGTCGATAGAACGTTGTTCAGGGCGCGAGAACACAGAATTAGCAAAACCAAACAGAATAGTGCATAAAATACTGACAACATGCACAATTAGAAACGTAGCACAAAAAGAGCAAAGATAAGTTACTTATCTGACTGCGAGCAGCAAGAAAAGAGGAAGCTCCGCAGTCAGATGTGACGTTATATAGGCTGTTACCTTGCTATTGGCTATCAGGTCTCATTTTTCTTGGGTTCCCATTGGCCAGCCTGTTTGCTTGGGCCCCTGGGAACTGTAGTTTTTTCACTTATCTTTGCTGGTGTGTAATAAATGCAAAATAAGAAAAGCATAATAGGAGCCTCCGGTCTTGCCATAAAATGTTTTTTTGCCCTGTGGATCCAGGTCTTTTGTTTCTTGTAAGGTAATAAATATTACTGCAGCAGGTCGCGTTAGTTGAATTATTTATACGTTTCATGTATGGCTTAGTGGCAATAGATGACGAAAATTCAACAGAGAGACCTTGAGTTTTAGTCTGTAGCGCCTTATTATGATCACTGCCACAGTCTCTATGCGTGATATTCCATTGTTCTCTTTCGAATATTTCTAAGTATCCTCTGCATCTTAATGTCCCTGCGAGTCTCTCACTGCAATGACATAGTGATTTGACTTTATCCATATGTTAAGGTTATAACATATACCCATTTCCGGGGATAAGGCCATTGTCATTTATTATCTGGAGTACTGGGACTCTTAGTTACACAATTTTTCATGATGCTGTTCTTATATATCACATTGGTGTCTTAACCTAAGGGCCTGTTCTTTTCTGTTCTCATTTGTTTCTTTTAAACGTTGTGGTCCTATATATTAAAAAAGATTTTAGGAGTGGTGTATTCAGTATCAGAATAGATATATTTTTTGCCTGCTACTTACCTTTAAATAAAACTCGTTTTATCTCTTTCTTTCTCTTTGTTCACTTTAAGGTGAGAACTTTAGTAATCTACAGCAACTCTTTGTCTGTGACATGTTTTAAACTTTTCAATAATGTATTTCAATTTGAGTAGTACCTGTACTCTATATGACCAGCATCAATTCTTACATTCATATTGTCTTTACATATCCTTTTTAGACCATCATGGCTACCTGATGAAGGCGTTGAGCCGAAACGCGCGTAGGCATGAATTGTGATAGCCATGACCATGCCTGTTTACTTCACTTGTGATAAACATATTTTTTCTTTTGTTAAAAGTCATTTATTGTTGGCACACATATTCAGGTTCTATATCCACAACATCATGTTTTGATATATGTTTAATCACTTAACCTAGGCCATGTGTGAATGGATATGCGTGTATGATTAGCTTCTTGAACAGTCATAGAAGTATCTTGCACATCATGCATAGGCCACATACGAGATTACAGATGTATTCCTATTATGACTAAAAATTGTGTATTATTGATTTTTCTTACAAAATTTGTGAAAATATACGACTTTTTACTATCATCTTATTTATAAAAATAATAAAAATATATATTTTTGAAACAATTTCTCTTCTTCTTTCTGGTCCTATAGTGTGTTTATATGTGTCTAGGTCCACTCTGTCATCCATTTCCTAAATAGTTTACTCACACATAGGTATTCGCATTGCCTTCCAGCTGTTCCTGTCCTCCAGGCAAACCACTACTATCAAAACGCAATATTCCCAATGAGCCATTTAAAAATATTCTGGATGACAGCATATTACCTGTCGTGTGTGCAATGTGCAGTCACAACACAGCTTACATTTTCTGATCCTTCAGTTAAATTTAGACCTACACACCAGAATTAATTTTCCTTTTCCAATCGCTTGCCACATTATTTACCCACTTTCCTGTTTATTGAATGAGTAGTCAATGGTTCCAAAAGTTAAAGGAGGACTATTCTGCTTCTGCCTTCGCTGTAAATATTCTGCTGGTGCAAGAGAACACTGTACTGCTGCTTCTGGCCTGTAACACTTCTGTGTAAATTAGGGCAAAGTTTACATTGACGATGCACATGGAGACCTGTTCTGCATACCTGAGGAAGTATGCACTGCTGCTGTCTTTGCTGTGCTCGCTCAAGGTGTATGTTTAGATCGCCCTGTTGTGCAGTAGCTATTTTTTATATTGAGGGAGTTTGCACTATGGCTGTCTATGCTGTGCCTCTACTATGTGCTTATGAGCTTGGGGTCAGTTTTCACTTTCTAAAGCCAAAATGCCGTCATCAGTGCTTGTTTAAACTCGTTTGGCCATCATTATGTTTTTGCATAGTTTTGACCAGAAGTACCTCCACTGGTATATCTTGTAGCAATGGAAGTAGCTAGATGCATCACAATACATGTTCAATGTCAAAAGAACACATACATTGAATGACACAAGGCTGTAAGCCAGGCAGTTCGGCTGAACGTTTACATACATCAAACCGTCATCAAACAAATCCCTCCCATTGTGGCATGGGATTGAATCGGCTGTACAACCTTTTCCATCTCATCCCTCAAGACATGAGCTTCATGCTCTCTCCCTCCCTGTTGCTGGTACATGCCATGGTTCCACAGGTTTTGCCATTAAAACTGACAGGCTTACCTTGTTTCATCTTGGCCTTGTTTTCACTTTCTCACTCCTGCTAGCTTGCTTCTTTCACCCACTGCTCTCACTGGAATGTTGTTAACCAGACATGGTATGCAGTGGCATAGCAATGGTGCTTGAGCCCTAAAGCAAGCAGTGAAAACATATATCTTTACTTTGGAGTAAGTAGTTGCTAGCTTGGAGGGTTGGAGGCTCTGAACAGTTCATTTGCACTGCATCTTTCTAGCATCAGTCCCCAGATTGTGAGACTGGGCTCTGAGTCAGTGGAGTCAGTGAGCTGACAAACTGTGACACATCCACTTGACCAGTAAATGTCTGTCTGTCGCCACTGGTATATTGGATTTAGCACACCCCAGCCTGGCCGTCCTGCAGGCATACAATGTTACTGGATCTGGCACTTCCCTGACCTCATGCAGCTCTTCTTCTCTCCCATTTGAGTCCCGCTGTTCTGCCCTATGAGGACTAACCTGTACTCTCCGCTAGCCAGCTCTCAGACAGCACAGCACAGTCCCCTGATGACCTGCCCGCGCAATTCCCTGCTTCTAGGTTGCTCTACTTTAGTTCCAGCACCAAGGGTTCTGCCCCACCGAGCAACTTCCTTCTCCCATTACAGCCACATACTCTGCCCTCACAGTCCCTGCTACTCTCCTATGTCTCACAGGCTATTTTCATTCATCCCTTCCCCCCTACTATGCACGCACAGACCACTGAGACTTTCTTAGGATGGCCAACTACCCATTACCATGTCTCAGGATACTTTGAGGTATATTCACACGCTTGCTCCACAGTGTAAGGTGTCTATGTTGCAGGAAGTGATTCTTTATCTGCAGGAAGAGACACCTTTCTGCACATAAACAATCTTTAAAGGTGAGTAGCTCTTTCTAATCATGTGTGCTGCAGAAAAACGAGAAGAAATAAAAGTATTTCTCGTTGTTGCGCAAATCTAACGTCTGCTTTTGCATGCCATTTGTTTTTGGTGCTGCCTCAGATTTACACATCCTTCTAAATGGGTGTTGCGGTGGAACACCCACAGCACAACCCATTGCATGGCCCTTTTACGCAGATACCTGCGTGAAAGGGTTCCACATTTACAAAGCGGCATTAAGCCATGCAAAGTGGCTAAATGCTGCTTTGTAAATATGGTGCAGGGCATTGCACCACCGGAAATTTTAAAAAAACATGAGGTTCTGGTGGCGAATTTCCCTTGTAAATATGCCCCTTTGTGTGCGCAGAGACACTTTGCACCTGCAGAGACATCAGAAGTCGTTTGTTGAGTAGGGCTGTCCATTTGGGGTTCATTTTTAATCTCCTCCTCTGAATCATGCAATCTTTAAGTTATAACTCTTATGGCGATTGACCTTATCAAGTGTGATTTTGATTCATATTGTAGCTGAGTTCTAATACCTTTACCGTCGCGTACTATAGCAACTTTTGAAAGGCAAGTTTAGAAAATCAACAACTATAGTTTCAAAACGGAATGAAATAGTCTTAAATTCTATAACACCAATAGTGAACAAGGGAATCTACAATTTATTCGACCCGATAACAAACTACACTCACCGGACCTGGTCCAATGGGTATATTTTAGCAATTGAACTAGGATACTTTGCATCTAATTTTAGCTTTATTACTGCAACTAAAAATGCTGGGTTTAAATACTGTAATCTGAAGCTGGACAGGACCCACAACACCGTGTGATTCCCACAGGAAATACCAACGCAATCACTGCCACCACAGCTGTAGTCTAGTCGACCAGTTAGAAACATGTAACCAGGCGTCACAGTTTTTAATCCTGGCCTCCCATTTGTCCAAATTGTGTGCTCTTTGTCAACCACTTTTTGAACTTATTCCTGCTGCATTTTTGTCAAGATTGTGCAAGTAAAAGCTGCTAGTAACTGAGTGGTCACGAAAATGGACTGAATAATACCTTGCGGGAGAGCAAAAGAATATGGCCTCGTGATATATTTTTCAAAAGGCAGTATGCTGTTAAATATATAGACTTTGCTGCAACTAACAGTGTGCTGAAATGTCAAGTCTACTACTTTTATAAACTGATTCTGGGTAAATCATACTCTCATTGTGGCTTTTCCACTGATCTGACAATTCGTCATTGTTTTGGAACATGGTTAATGGAATAAATGAAAACAAAGGTCATACTCCCAGATTCGGTGCCCAGCAGGATTTTCATTCACACATTTAGGTCTGTTTATTGGCAGATGACTGGATTTGCATCTCAACAGCTGAATGTGCTTTTGAAGCTGCATTGTGCAGGACCCATCCTGTGTTGTACCGCACCCCTCCTAGTTATCTAGAGGCACCTCTTTTACAGCTCACAAAGGGTTTGAAAGAAGGGTTTGGGGTGGTAGGGGTTTTAAAAGTGTTTTGGGGGTTCAGGGGAGGGTATGGGGTTGTAAGGGTGTTAGAAACGGGGCCACTAGTTGGCAGTGCTGTGTACCCTGTCCAAGAAAGGACCCTCACTCTAGTCAGGATAAGGGAGTCACACACCTAAGATAACCCCTTCTCACCCCCTTGGAAGCTTGGCACAGAGCAGACAGGCTTATCCCATCCCAGAGGCAATGTGTAAAGTGTTCATACCCCCACCCACAGTAACACAATGAAAAAACTAGAAAAATAGCTAACAGTTATCTGAATAAAACAAAACCAAAACAACAAAAGTCCAACATACACAAGTCAAGATATGAATTTACAAAGATTAAATAAAGTTCTGTTCTTAAAAATCAATAGTCGCACTGCATCGATTCCACAGTGTTGACGCAGGCGCTGCATCAGAGTCAGGTGATCAGAGACGTTTTAAGGCATGGGCATAGTGGGCTCTGGCCCAGGGCCCCAGCCTTTCAGGGGCCCCCTGATACAGCCAGTTCTGTTCTGCAAAGAGTCTTGCCCTAATGACCTTGAATAACTACAACAAATTATTTTAAATAGCATTTTCCTTAAATTTATTTTCAATGTGTGTGATATGTGGGACTCTATTCCAGACATCTTGCAGGGAAATGTTGTGTTGATGTTTCGAGCAACATCCATAAAATGTTTCTTTCAGAACAAAACTTGATCACTCATAGGAGAAATGAGAAGGGGTCACTGATAATATTTGCAGTAATATTAGTGAGCTGCAGCTGTATTACATTATTAAAAATACGTCACTATTCCTAAATATTAGATGTAATCACATTTAGAATTTGGAACAATGTGCCTGTGCACTGTCGGTGACATTGCCAAAGAGGGCATGATAGAGGTGAAATTGGACCATAAATCCAAAGCTGTTCCCAACAGGGGCCCTCAAAATATGTTTGGCCCAGGGCCCCCAAATCCTTAAGAGGTCCCTGCGGGTGATGCGTCACAGACATCAGTAATGCGATGCTTGAGACTCACGCAGCAGCAGTTCTTCTGAGGCACTGCGATGAAAAACTGGAGCCTGTGTTGTAAGCCAATGTTATTGTATTTAGTGGGAACCACGCTACGGTGCAGGCTGTGGCGATGCATCAAGTTTTGGTGGTGCTGCACTGATTCCAAAAGATGTGTGGAGTTGAAGTGTATATTTTCTCCTTGAAATCACCAGAACTCACTTCCAAGGGCTCTATAACTGGATTTGGCACTACTTTCTGGTATCTCAGGGCTATCATCAGAAGAGCCCAGGCACTGGCAGGTGAAGACTTTGATGGCCATGAGGCATCTTAACAGGAGCCAAGCTCAACTCAAGCCCTTGGAGAACCTTGGAAGCAGAATACAGAAACAAGGCCCAGTCCTTTCACTCCCAGCACAGAAGCAGCAAGCAGCAGGCCAACACATCAAAGCAAACAGTAAAGTGGCAGTTCCTCTTGACAGCTTATCCTGCTCTTCTTCCTGGCAGAATGTCCTCAGTCCAGAAATATTCGGAAGATATGGGGTCACAGGTCCAGAACTTATATACATTTCTGCCTTTGAAATGGAAGGTTTGGACCTAGCAAGTAGATGCACCTGCCAGGTCAAAATGGCAGTTTAAAACTGCACACACAGACACTGCTGTTGTTGGTCCAAGACATTTTTGCAAGGCTACTCATGTGGGTGGCATAATCAAATATGCCAATCATGGAGAACCCAATTAACATTACTTTTTACACAGGCAGCACTTGCACTGTAACACAGAATAGCAGTGGTAAAGTGCCAGAGTCCTAAAATCAGCATGAACGACATGCAGCACGCAGTCAAAAACAGGAGAACAGAAGCAAAAAGTCCGGGGCAATCATGTGTAAAGATGCCATATCTAACTAAGGGTTTTAGAAGAGTTATAAAGATTCAGAAATGGGTAAGGGTAGGAGTTAATAAAGGGGTTTTGGGTCTGGCAATAGGTAGGGGTATGAGGTACTAAAGGCTGTCAGGATTTATTTAGGGTTCAGGGATGAGTAAGGGTACAGGGTAGTAAAGGGCGTTTAGGGTTCAAGGATGGGTAAGTGTACAGGGAAGTAAGGGTTTTAAAGAGGTTTTCAGGGTTCAGGGATGGATAGGGCTGAGGGATGCTAAGGGGTTTTGACAGCTGTTTAAGGTTTAGGGATCAGTGAACATAAAGGGTAGTAAGGGGTGAATGTCAAAGAGTTGCAGTGAGATAAAATGTATACATATTTTCAGAATGGGAATGTTCCTTGCATGACGGGCGGCACTGCCATGAGTGCCCAAACTGTGTATACCTGTGATCCTTGTTTTTAATTTTTGGTCATGCACACTAATTTTGACCTTTGCCTGTTTATTGATGGGATGATAGGTTCGGGACCTTGTCCTGAAATGGGAGGGGTACGCCAAGAGCACTCTCATAGTGATAGAGGACTATCATCCCTAACAAGCGTTTAGTGTATGCAGCACAATGGGTGTGGCATATAATGGATGGTGAATTTTAGTGACAGGCCTTTGTACCTGTGAGACATAAATGCACGCTTAGAGGCCCATCAATTTAAAGTTCCACTGCTCACGATGTACCCGGACCCCTGAACACTAACGTGTGTTGTACATGTTCCATTTTGGATGCCCACAGCTTGGTCCAGACTACAAAATGAAGGAGAGGTTGAAATCCCCCAGGCAACAAATTGTATTGCTGACATCTCCTAGATGGGAGAGGGAAGGTTAGATGCTGTGATAGGGAAAGAGGAGACAGGCTTTCTTTAAAAGTGCCAGGGCCCTTCCTGATACATTGGGATGTAAATGGTTCTGACTGCAGTTGCTTTTAGGTGGATGGCAAGAAGTTCAGGGTGAGGCCTGTAGAAACAGTTGTTATGGAAAGGAGTCCTTTGGAGGATCACATATTCTTGTCTCTCTTCCTGATCTCTGTAAGGTGGGGTCATAATAGCTGGGTGAAGCCTACTCACATCTCTTTGTACTTCTGTGGTGGCCAACCCACCTGGACAGAGCACCAATGCAGACAAAGGTCAGTTCTGGCAGAGGAACTTGCCAGGACAAATGAAAGGAGAACAGACCCACAACCAGTTCCAAGGAAGCGGATCTGGAATACAATTCCTCCATCTGAGAAATCGGTATAAGGATCGATGGCCAAGACCCATCAGTATTCATTGTTGTGGTCTATTGTAACAAGCAGTGAGTTCTCCATAGAGTACTGAGGGACTACGAGGCAGCCACAGGTTGGTGTTGCACTGATAATCAACCTCCCAGAGACAAGGAACATTGCTAGGAGTCTGATCTGAATGAGGAATTACTGCTCTGTCCTGGGTGCCCAGACATTCTGCCTGGGAGTGAGGGAAGGAAGCAACAACCTTGAAGGAGAAGTGTTGTAACCTGTCCCTGTTTATTTTTCCCCTTTCCCCCCCCCCCCCGCCCTCTTCCCCTCTTGGGTTCGCCCACGCATGGAATGTTGGCGTGGAGCTTGGATTAGAACGTTGGGTCATTCATTTTCTAAACCACTGAGGATAACGAAGGTCTACAACAATGCTGTAGTGCTAGAAGATGGGGGCACATGGAGCATGGACAACATAGCGGAGTGCCCAAGCACAGTTGGTACCCAACCTACATGTGAGAGTAATCATAACACGGGTAGGCTGGGTAAAGAGGAACACAAAATTACCAGAGCACGTAGACCCCCAAGTTGGCAAGCAGACTACAAAATGGGACCGTGACTGACATTGGTTTCCTCTAGTTCATGAGAGTAACCTTAGTCATTTTCCTTGCACAGTTTTTAGCATGCATTGGTTTTATTTTAACATGCAGTAGATATGTCTGTTCATTGCTTTGTTCCGCAGGGAGATGTGTTGTAACCTGTCCCTGTTTATCTTTCCCCTTTTCCCCCCCCCCCGCCCTCTTCCCCTCTTGGGTTCGCCCACGCATGGAATGTTGGCGTGGAGCTTGGATTAGAACGTTGGGTCAGTGGCTAGCGAAGGCTGGAGGATTCACCTGTAATAAACTTGTTCTCCACCTCACATCGCTTGGAGACATTTATTTACAACAAGAAGCTGTTCATGTAAGGCACTGCTGTAACCGACCCTGGCATAGGGTCCATCAGACGGAAATTTGCTAAGCAGCTGTGCTGAGGGAATCGCACTATTGCTGGACTGGGCAGTGCGATCTTCATCAGTTATCTCCCATCTTAGATACCAGGGCTTCTGGAGCTGAATACACGAGGGGAAACGTCCTTTTGAACAAAATCTTTTTCACGAAGAGCCTTTAGAATGAAAGCGGCATCACAATGGCGTCATTAGTATTTCCCGCCTTTATGCCGAATCATTTACTTTCATGCAAAAAGAAAAGGCTAACCAGGCTGGGGGAGGGTTAAGGGAAGGGGCGGTTTCAGGGAAGGAACGGTTTCAGGCTAAGGGAAGGTGGTTCCTTGGGTTACCAGCACTTCTACGTCCTCTCAACATTGTCTTGACCAGAGTCGTGGTTCTTATACCACTTTCTTAGTATATGGTTTGGTCCCCGCTAGGGTCCACTGTGTATTTTGTGCTATTTACTGTGTTTCTTTGCTTAAAGTAAAGTATTGTGTGTATTGTGATTATCTCCGGGTAGGAGATATTTCTATGTGTTAGAGAGTATTGTATAATATGTACGTATTTTTATAAATACTTTGTGTGGTTCTTTTTCACTTAATCTATACTATAAGATTGCATTCTGGTAAAACAAGCTGCTTTACACTCCATCTGGACTAAGCCTGAAGGCTGCTCTCTATAGCTACCACTTAGCGAGCTTTCTATGGTTGCCTAAGACCTCTTAAATCACCATAAGGGTTGTCTGGACTGGTGCAAGGTATCCACTTACATAAGTGTACATCGGGGAACAACCTTTACAACGCAACTTTTACAACGCACTACCATTACAACGCATTTTTTACAACGCATAATCCATTACAACGCATGACATTACAACGCATGACACTACAACGCATTTTTAAAAACTACCTTTACAACGCATTCCATTACAACGCATACTACCATTACAACGCATAGCATTACAACGCATAATATTACACTATACTATCCAACACTTACCCTACTGATGCACCCCCTGGAGTTAGAATAGTAATTTTTACCCCTATACTATCCAACACTTACCCTACTGATGCACCCCCTGGAGTTAGAATAGTAATTTTTACTCCTATACTATCCAACACTTACCCTACTGATGCACCCCCTGGAGTTAGAATAGTAATTTTTACCCCTATACTATCCAACACTTACCCTACTGATGCACCCCCTGGAGTTAGAATAGTAATTTTTACCCCTATACTATCCAACACTTACCCTACTGATGCACCCCCTGGAGTTAGAATAGTAATTTTTACCCCTATACTATCCAACACTTACCCTACTGATGCACCCCCTGGAGTTAGAATAGTAATTTTTACCCCTATACTATCCAACACTTACCCTACTGATGCACTCCCTGGAGTTAGAATAGTAATTTTTACCCCTATACTATCCAACACTTACCCTACTGATGCACCCCCTGGAGTTAGAATAGTAATTTTTACCCCTATACTATCCAACACTTACCCTACTGATGCACCCCCTGGAGTTAGAATAGTAATTTTTACCCCTATACTATCCAACACTTACCCTACTGATGCACCCCCTGGAGTTAGAATAGTAATTTTTACCCCTATACTATCCAACACTTACCCTACTGATGCACCCCCTGGAGTTAGAATAGTAATTTTTACCCCTATACTATCCAACACTTACCCTACTGATGCACCCCCTGGAGTTAGAATAGTAATTTTTACCCCTATACTATCCAACACTTACCCTACTGATGCACCCCCTGGAGTTAGAATAGTAATTTTTACCCCTACACTATCCAACACTTACCCTACTGTTGCACCCCCTGGAGTTAGAATAGTAATTGTTACCCCTACACTATCCAACACTTACCCTACTGTTGCACCCCCTGGAGTTAGAATAGTAATTTTTACCCCTACACTATCCAACACTTACCCTACTGTTGCACCCCCTGGAGTTAGAATAGTAATTTTTACCCCTACACTATCCAACACTTACCTTACTGTTGCACCCCCTGGAGTTAGAATAGTAATTTTTACCCCTATACTATCTAATACTTACCTTAAATGTAATTTAATATTATGCGTTGTAATGGTATGCGTTGTAAAGGTAGTATGCGTTGTAATGGTAATGCGTTGTAAAGGTATTTTTTAAAAATGCGTTGTAGTGTCCTGCGTTGTAAAGTCATGCGTTGTAATGGATTATGCGTTGTAAAAAATGCGTTGTAAGTGCATGCGTTGTAAAAGTGTGCGTTGTAACGTCATACATCCGTGTACATCATATACCAGGCCAGCTTCTCACAATACCTATTAATATTCAAAGTTTTATCTGATCGGTATGCGCTATTTGTAAAGTTTGCATATTAGTATTCTTTCAAATCCAGGCGGGCCAAACTGCCTTCACTCAATGGTCTATATAATGTATCTATAGCTAATCTAGGTGCTTTATTTGCCATGAGAACGTTGTGAGCATACCCTGCACTTCCTTAAAAAATGTCATCTGTATTGCATTTGGGATAGCCGAAAATAAAAAATTACATAAGGGTAAAATTGACATGCGAATCAATGCAGCCTGGCCAATTATTGACAGCGGTAAGTTATTCCAGTTTAGGAACAAGCTTTTAATTTTATTTATTAGAGGGACACATTTTAAAGTGTACAAATCGTTAATATCTTGTGAGACATATATTCTTAGATATTTCTTAGGTCCGGTATTAACTGCGGAGCAAAGTTCTATTATCAAAGTGTTGAGTGCAGTATTAAACAGAAACATCTCTGTTTTCGATTGTTTATCTTATACTCTCTCAACAGTTGGTACTCCTGAAAGATTTCATATATACGTTTTTGACTGCCCAAATCAAGTTTAAGAAACAGAGCTATATCATCAGCATACTGCTTTATATTTGTCATCCCAGAGAGGGGAGAGGTTGAATTGCTGTTTTAACGAACGACAATTGCTAATGGCGCTATAAAAAGAGCAAAAAGTATTGCTGACAGAGGACAACCTTGTCTTGTTCCACTGTGAATGGTTCATGTGTCAATGATTATTTGTGCTGAGGCCCCTTTGTAAAAATCAGAAATCATGCTGATAAATTGGGCGGGAAATCCAAATTCAGCCAAAATGCAAAAAAGGCTTACCCAGCAAGCCAAAACGAAAGCCTTCTCCGCATTTAGCAGCATGATGTGGGCCGGGATTTTGTTTTTGCTAAAATATTCTAAGGCCTCGGCTTAAAAAGTAGTGCTAAAAGATAACTGCCTCCCTGGCAGGAATCTGCACTAATCTGGATGTGTAACTGACCCTATGTATATCTACTACAGCTGGTACTTTGGCATCTGGTGCCTTCTGGTGAACTTGGCGCATTTGGCACTTACAACCAGCTTGTTCAACCTTGCAAATCGTTGTGGCCTATTGAACTCTATTGAACTATATTAAAATAAAAAAGGCGGTGCTATGACCTCTACCTTTATGCTGCTTTTTTGATCAGCTTTTCATAGTAAGGCACGAATTGTCAGCATGATGAAAAATATTAATCGCAACCCGCAAGACGCTGCCGCAGCTCAGGTCCTAGCTTTGACATTGACATCAGGGGATGACCGACGCTACTCAAAGGATGCAGTTGGGATGGTAGCTCTTTCCAGTGTTCACTCCGATGGTGTCCAAGCCTCCCAAGTTGCAATCAGCCCATTACGAGTTCTAAGATCTCGACTTGTAAGATGGAGGGAATTAATAAGTAACCATAATATTACAAGGGTTCTGAGCTTTTTACTAAGGGCATCCTGCAACCCAAGTCGAGGAAGGTGGGGCAATTTGCTAATTGCTGAGCTTGGGCTGGAACCAAGGCATCTGAGCTGACTACGGGGGATGTTGGTTTAAAGAGAGATTTACAAGAGTAGCATTTAGTGATCCAGTCAGTTGCTTCACCTATTCACAGTACTCCAAAAAGCCAGAACCCTGGGTAAAATATTGGGAATGCACTGAGGAAAAAGGATGAGCTGTAGGTGACTGCTGAAGTGTATTCCACTTTGGATATGGATACAAAATCGGTGCATAATATGGATATTATGCACAAATCATACAAGCACGGCCCAGGCCAAGAGGCTACAGAGAAAATCCTGTTAGATTCCTCTCGCCCCTATTTTATTGTTGAAATTAGTGCTGCTGATTGGAAGATAAATAATGATTGCCCAGCCAGGGTGGGAGCCCCGTTGGTGAAACAAGGGGCTGGAGACCAAGGAGCACTTGAGGGCTCTGGTAGAGAGGGGATGTGTTGCTCATTCATGAAAGAAATGAAGTCACAAGTTCATCTTGGACAACCTGGAGAAAGATGAGGGTGGGGAGGATAAAATAGATATGCCCTCATATTCCATGCTCTGAGATTACATGGGTCTTTGGGACTCAAATCAGTCATCAAGCCCCATTGAAGTTCATGAAGATAACATACAAAGTAGAGCCCAGTAGAGGGCTAAAGGAAGTAGACGCTCTCTTCCTTATTAAATTGATCTGTCATCTTCATTTTGCTACTTATTGAAATGCAGGCAGCAACTCCCGAATTACTCTCAGGCAGTGCTACAGTGGTTCAAAAAATCATCCTCAAGGGGAGAAAGTTTGGACTCCTGTCCGCACTTGTGGGGGACACTGATCACAACGTTGATACTAATCTGGTATTATTGCAGTTGTTATCAGACCTAAGGACAAAAAGAGAGAAAGATAAGGATTCGAGGGAAGAAACTTTGGCTAGTGTGATCAGTAGCGCTCCCATGGCAGATGCTCCAACATGTGCAAAAGGTAAACATGCACCGGCACTTGTGGTGTGATCTAGCAACTCAGACTGACCTGAAGGATATTGTGCCTTTGATGGTAGTCCCTGATGAAGGTCAACAATCTTCCTGCAGTGGATTTGAAATCATCACCTGTGAAGTTCAGTCAGACAAAATAGCAATGGTGCAGGGAATAAAAGTTGACCCAGTGGTAAAGACTTTTCCACTTTTCCAAGAGAAACCAAAGTTATTGAAGGCAGGGATGAATCTCAAATCTAAGAAAAACAGTGAATGCAGAATAACCCCCAAAAAAACAAGGTGAGTGCTTGAGTTTAAACCTGATTCAATAAAGGAGCCTGGTGTAGAAAAGGTGGGAGAAAGTGAGGAAACTCCTGGGGAAAGTCATTATGTACTGAGGACGTATTTGGATAACATGCCTCTAGACAACCCTGACCGTGATCAAGAACCTGCAGTGTGTGTTGACTTATCAACAGTGAATAATGGACCCAGGCAAGGGTACTTTGACCACTAGCTTGTGCACAAGTTTATCAGTGACTCTTTATGGTAAGGTTGAACCGCCTATGGTTCTGGAGCAGAGGTTGCCAGGGCGGAGGTCAATCAACGGTGGGGTAAGGGAATTCCAGCTGACCCTATGACACAGCTGAATGGGTTCTTCAATTGGTGGACATTTTTGCTGGCCCTCATTCAAAATGTGTCCTAAATAGATCATGAATTTTATCTCTTTTTAAATTTATTTATTTATTTATTTTTGATATTTATAAAGCGCAGCATATACCCTAGGGCGTCTTGGCGCTAAGAAACCAGTTACTTGTGGTGAGAAACGTGGGGATGGAGGAATCATTGATCGAACAGCCAAGTTTTTAGGAGCTTACGGAAGTGAAGGAGGGAGGGGCTCTGCCTGATGTTTAGGGGTAGAGTGTTCCAGAGCTTTGGGGCTGCCACCAGGAAGCGTCGATCACCCCAGGATACCGTCTTTGTACGAGGAATGACCAGTTGGCCGAGGGTGGCTGAACGTAACGTTCTGCTAGGTTTGTACAGTTGCAGCTGCTCTTTCAAAAAGTAAGGTCCTTGATTATTGAGCGCTTTGAACACGATACAGAGGGACTTGAAATGGATTCTGTTTCGAACGGTGAGCCAGTGGTAATCCTTTATGCTTCTTGATATTGATTCATATTTTGTTTTTCCTGAAAGCAGGCGTGCTGCTGCGTTCTGGATAGTTTGTAGTTTGGTTATTACTCTGGATTGAGCGTTAAGAAAGAGGCCATTGCAGTAATCCAGAGCGGAGAATACTAGGGAGGTGACCAGAGTTTTGATGGCAGACTCCAGGAGAAAAGGTCGAATTTTTCTGATCATCTTTAGTTTTAGATGTGCTGTGGAAACTGTTTTATTGGCGTGATCCATGAAGTGTAAACCTTCATCGAAAACGATACCGAGGTTCCTAACTTTGGCGGTTGGAGTAGGAGGGGTACCGAAGGCAACTGGCCACCAACTTGATGGCCAGGCTGGGAGAAGAGGTCCAAATATGACCACCTCAGTTTTATCTGAGTTTAATTTGAGGCAATTTGTGGCCATCCATTCTCCTATGTCGATAAGTCCCTTCTTAAATTTTTCAGCCACTTGATCTCCGTCACCTTTGATTGCCAGTACCAACTGGGTATCATCGGCATAGGAGGTTAGGCTCATCCCGTGTGCTTTGATGGTTTTAGCAAGGTCCGACACATAAATATTAAAAAGTGTCGGACTAAGGGATGAGCCTTGAGGAACTCCGCAGGGAGATGAAAGTTGTGCTGATTGAAATGGGCCTAAGATGACAGCCTGCGTTCTTTTGGCTAGGAAGGAGGCAATTAGATTTTTAGCGGAGTGGCAGATTCCAAATCCCTCGACACGATCGACCAAAATTGTGTGGTCGACCGTGTCGAAGGCCGCTGATAAATCCAGCATTACCAGGATGGCTGTTCCCCCCTGATCCCGGATTACCCTGATATCATCGGCGGCCTTAATAAGGCTGTCTCTGTCCCATGGTATTTCCGGAATCCAAATTGCGTGTCATCCAGGAGATGGTGTTTCTCAATAAATTCAGAGATCTGAATGTTCATGGCTTTTTCAATCACCTTAGCCACAAACGGGAGACTCGCAATGGGCCTGTAGTTTTTTAGCTCATTTTTATCCAGGGAAGGTTTTTTTAACAAGGGTTTTAGTAGGGTGTTTTTTAAGGGGTCTGGATAAGTGCCTGCAAGTAGAGTTGAATTGCATACTTGGGTGAGTAGTGGAATGATGGAGTCCATTACCGGCAGAAGCACTGAGAGTGGACAAGGGTCCAGGGCCGATCCTGATTTAATGGTGGACACTATGATTTTGATTTGGTCCATTGTAACTGGTTGAAAGCTGGGGAACGTGTTGGCTGGAGGTAAAATGAGGGAATTGACTGTCCTGGGGAGTGAGTTTGCCGAGAATGCCTGATAGATATCGTCAACTTTGGTAAAGAAAAAAGAGGCTAAAGAGTCACATAAAGATTGTGACGGGGGGGGAGTGAGATCCGGGGAATTGCCTGACAGTGATTTTGTGATTTGGTACACTCGTCTACTGGAATTTTTGGATTTTTGGATTTGTTCAGTGTAGTAGTCTTTTTTTGCCTTTGTAATCATGGCTTTGTATAGTGCCAGAGATTCCTTATAGGTTGCTTTGCTTGCTATATCGTAGGTTTTCCTCCATTGTCTCTCCTTATTCCGGTTGATTTGCTTTTGTGCCCTTAGTTCTTCGTTATACCAAGGGGCTGTGGGTTTAGATCTATTTTTAGATAATTCTTTAGTCGGGGCTGATTGGTTCGTGGCCAAACCCAGCCAGGAGTGGAATTGAAATAGTGCTGAATTGGGGTCAGCAGATAGTACTGGGCAAGTATGATCCAGTTTTGACCTTAGATCGTCCAGATTGATGTTTTTCCAATCTTTAAAAGGCTTTTGAGGGATGGGAGTGGGTTTGTTATCGCAAGGAGTTTTAATGGTGATAATAGCAAAAATAGCATGATGGTCAGTCCATGGCAGAGGTAATATATTGGTTATTTGTAGGCCTTCTAAATTGGAAAATATGGGATCCAAGATGTGGCCGGCTAGGTGAGTGGGGGAAGTGACCCGTTGTTTTAACCCTAGTATTTCCAGATCGGAAGTTAGGGTGACCGTGTCAGTTAGATGGAATTGGTCCAAGTGAAAATTCAGGTCACCTAGGACCGTAAATGCACTTTCAGTGGCAACTGATTCCATGATTGTGTTGATGCTGTTGAGAAAGGCTGTTTTTGTTCCAGGGGGACGATATATCAATATTCCTTTGAAATTAAACGAAGGTGATAACTTGATGGCAAACTGCATGGCTTCACAGGATATGGATGGAATAGGAATCGTTCTGACAGGATATGAGTCTCTGGCTATTATAGCTAGCCCACCCCCTCTTTGTCTAAATCTGTCCTGGCGGTATGCTTTGTAACCATCCGGTACTGCTATGGCTAAGTCTGGCTCTGAAGATTCATCGGTCCATGTCTCAGTGACAAACAGAACATCCAATTTAAAGTCAGTGATGAGGTCTGAGATCTCTTGCCTATGCTTAACGAGTGAGCGCGCATTGATAAGGGCAATTGTTCTGACAACTGTTTTTCCATTCCTTGCAGGTACCGTATTTACGACAGGTAATCGTAAAGGTATTGTGTGGTTACAATGGGGGCAGTAGGTAGCAGACTGGCTATGTAATCCTGAAGGTTCTATTTTTGTACAGCGAGTGTTGGGCGCTGGCTGAAGTGCCAATAAGTCATGGCTTGTGTACGTCCTGTCGGTATCTGGCGTCGGTCGGGCAGGGGTTGTGGCCCTGGGCCCGGTCCCGGCGCGGACGGGCGCAGACGGGCTTGCCTTAGGCGCTCCCGCTGCGCTCGTCCGCTGCGCTTGCGTGGGAAGCACATTTAGGGAGAGGGGAGGTGGGCGTGGCCTAGCGGGTGGGCGTGGCCTCGCGCTAGCGATGGCGGCTGTGAATCAATGCAAGGGACAGCGCTAAATCCGCTGTATGTCAAGTGCTTGCGGGAATTTAAAATACAGAGAGGATCTCTGTATAGGACACAAAGTTTTAAAATATGAGGTAAGCACAAAATAACAATTCAAAAACACGAGTCACACCACCTCCGGCTTCCGCCTCAGAGGTCTTCGGCTTCTATGGACGCGCTAGCAATCAGCGCTATTCATAGGCTGGGGAGGTGGGCGTGGCCTAGCGGGTGGGCGTGGCCTCGCGCTAGCGATGGCGGCCGTGAATCAATGCAAGGGACAGCGCTAAATCCGCTGTATGTCAAGTGCTTGCGGGAATTTAAAATACAGAGAGGATCTCTGTATAGGACACAAAGTTTTAAAATATGAGGTAAGCACAAAATAAACAATTCAAAAACACGAGTCACACCACCTCCGGCTTCCGCCTCAGAGGTCTTCGGTTTCTATCTATTAAATCAATTCCTCAGCTGGCCAAAATAACTTCGAAAGACATGGCCTTGGTTGTTTTTCCCAAGGCTAGGACTATTGCCACTTCGTGGCCTCATGTAAAGGTTCATTTTTATTCCATGATTGAAGCAGACTGAGGGCCAGATGTTCGACCCTATTTTGCATGCACAAACGGGTTTCCGACCCGTTTGCACATGCAGAATCTAATAGGGCCATGTACAATCCCTATTTAGAGAGTCACAATTGTTTTGTGACTCGCTAAATAGGAACTGTGAGTTTCTATTAGGAAGGGGCATTCCCAGGGCGTCCCTTCCTAACAGCGAGTAAGAGGCCTATGTAAGAACATTTTGCGACAGCAATTGCAGTCGCAAAACACTCACAATTTACCGCCCTCTTCAAGAAGGTGATAAAGCACTCACAAATGGGAAGGGGTCCCTTTGTGAATGTAGGGTCACATTTTTTTAGGGGCAGGCAGTAGTCCTAGGGATCATTACGTGCCCTTAAAAAAATGAAACAAAAAAGTTTAATTTTTTAATGCATCCCGTTTTTTTTTACGGAAAACGGGCTACATTTTTTTTTTTAAACTGCTTTATTTAAAAGCAGTCCTAGACATGGAGGTCTGCTGAGCCCAGCAGACCACCACACGGGGGAGGGCCAGCCATTCTTAATGGGGTCCCAAATTGCAAGCGCCTCATTAATATGTATGTGGCTTACAATTTGCGACCCCTATAGGAATCGCTAACAATGTCTCAGACACTGTTGTACATAGCATTTAGCGACTCGCAAATTGGGACTCACAATTGTGCGCAATTTGCGAGTCGCTAAATGACATGGTCATACATCTGGCCCAGAGTTTTAAACTCAATCGTTGAGCTACAACTGGCAGGCTTTGTTCTTTATGATTCATATTCCTAATTTTGCAGATCTTGATTATTTTGGGGTTAATGTTCTGTTCTGGAATATTGCTGAATTGAATACGAATTTTGAATCATTTATGTCTGTTTTTGATGATAAAAAATATAATGATTATTGTGCTGCAAGAAACTTGGGAGTTGGAGGATGTGGGGTTGAGCGACTTAGGAGTTTCAGTGCTAAGGCAGTCAAGGGGCAAATTAGTCGGCCTTTAGGGGGCTTAGTTCTGATGTTGGTTGTAAAATTTAAAGTTAAGAAGGACATCATATTCAAGGAATTTACTTACTTCTTAACAACCTCAGTATCGGGTTTGTCATTAAAAAAGAAGGGCCATAAAGGAAAAAAGGGGGCACAGATTTAGTACTAAAACATGTATTTTCCACCGAAACAAAGCCCATATAAACATCTAACGGACCTGATGGTAATAATGGACAAGGTTAATCTAGCTTTCCCCAATGTGCCAATCTCATTGGTTGGCGATGTTAATGCAAGGATTTCCTCCATACCCTAAAAGGATGACTTACAAACAGACAAAGGAAATGCCCTTGGGATTCTGAGGCAGGTTCTGCTATGCCTGCGAGGGGATGGGAAAAATAGGAAATTGCATACACTATTACATAGTCTGAATATGACCATCATATGGCAGATACTCTGGGGATCAACAGGCACAGTTTACTTTTGATAATGGGACGCTGGTTACATTGACTGACTACGCTATAATTTCTTCTGAAATTTGTTGCATATTTAAACATTATTCAATATGTGATCTATTAGATAGCACCTTCCTCTCTCTGCATAGTGGTGCATATTTAAGAGACCACTGGCAGAACAGTCTACCAATATTCTGTAGTAATGAGCATAGGTTAGTGTAGTCAGCCGAATTAAAATATCAAATTATAAATAGTATTGAGGAGTTATTGAAATTTCAGGCTAAACAAGTGCCTGAGTTTATCTTGTAAGACTATCAATCAACCAATGATTTGTAAAGCGCTGCCAATCACCTGTGAGGGTCTCAATACGCTATGAAAGTTTGATTTTGTCTATTTGGGATGCGGTGAAGCTGGTTATTAACTGTGGCAGGGCAAGGAAGGGTGTATATATAGCTCTTACAATGTGAGGGAAAAGACCATTAAATAAGAACACAGGGAAGGCTTATAAAGTATATGGTGTCAATAGGGAGTTCCTAATTAAACAACATAGAAGGAAATATAGGAAAGAAATAAGAGAAATATTTTGGACGGAACAATGTTTCCCTTTGAACAGGAAGACTTAAGGGTTTTTGGAATACAGTTAGTAGTATCCGTGTATGGGAAGCCGTTCATGTCAAAATTACAGATCCCAATATAAGACACCTCCTGAAATGCATGGAGTGCTCCTAAATAAATTTGACACACACCAGAATGAATGTAACGTGTCTAAACAAATATGAAACATGGCAGAGTGAATATACTACTTAGTGGACAATAGGAATAATACACACTCTGAATTGGATAAAAGGTATATCAATATATACTTCAACTACACTGAAATAAATATGACTGTTGCTGAAAAGAATACAACAAGATCTCAAATGAATTTAAACCTTAATGAAAAGATATAGACTGGTGATAAAAATAATATGACCCACATCAGAACGAATATGGCACATGTTAAATTGAATTTGACACTCTTTAAAATGACTGTGACACACATGAAATGAATGTCAGACATACAGCAATGAATACAAGATAAGGTGAAATAATTATGACTAGTGTCAGAATGAGTATGACTAACACTGAACTGAATATGACACATTAATAGAAATATGATTCTAGTTGAAATACATTGGGTGTGCAATTTAAATGAATATGGCCCACACTGAAATGAATATGAGAAGCTTTAAACTGAATACAACATGCATTGGAATCAATGAAACATGGCAGAATAAACATACTATCTATTGGACAATATGAATAATACACTTTGAATTGGATATAAGATAAACCGAGACGTATAGCAAATATGCTGAAAGGAATAGGACTGTTGGTGAAAAGAATACAACAAGAACTAAAGTGAATATAAATCTTATTGAAATGATATACACCGGTGCTGAAATGAATTTGACCCACACTGGAACAAATATGGCACATATTAAATTGAATTTGACACTCTTTAAAATTACTGTGACACACATGAAGTCAGACATACAGCAATGAATACAAGCCATGTTCAAATGAATATGACACATGTTAAAATGAATAAAAGATCATTTGAAATAAATATGACTAGTGTCAAAATGAATATCACTAACACTGAACTGAATATGACACATGTTAATATTAATATGATTGCAGTTGAAATGAATTTGATGTGCATTAAAATGAATATGGCCCACACTGATATGAGAAGCTTTGAACTGAATACAACATCCATTGGAATCGATATGGCATATATTAAATTGAATGTGACACTTTTTCAAATGACTGTGAGAGACATGAAAGGAATGTCAGACAATCAGCAATGAATACAAGCCATGTTTAAATGAATATGACACATGCTCAAATGAATACAAGATAAGGTGAAATAATTATGACGTGTCAAAATGAATATGACTAACACTGAACTGAATATGACACATTAATATAAATATGATTCCTGTTGAAATAAATTTGGTGTGAAATTTAAATGAATATGTATTAATGTTTTCTGTTGTGTTCGTGTAGTTTTGCTCGGTGTAGTGTTGCTGTTTTGTTATGTTTGCTGTTTTGCTTTTATTTTGTGTTTTTGTGCCCTCTAGAGCTTTTGTTGTTTTCTGCGGTGTTGCTGGTTTTCGCTGTGTTCTTGTGTGGTTCAATTGTTTTTATATTTTGAGACTATCCAAATGTATGGGTCTGGTCAAAGGCACCACTCCTACAAACCAAAGTGAGGTTGTTCAAAGTTGAAGGCAATTTCCAGAAGGCACTCAGGCTTTGAGGACTGGCTGTACACTGGGGCCCAGATTTACTTTTCTTTCACAGAACGCTGACACAAAGACAATTTTCTGCACTGCGTTGTGCGAAAGGGAGAAAACAAAAATGCTCCGTATTTACAAAGATATGGAGTATAAGCCCCTTGAGCTTCCAGCCCCGCTTGCAACCTATGTACACCAACTTCCTTTATTCCACAAATCACTTCATTCATTGATGGTGCAAAAGGCCACAGTTGTATTACATATTGTCATGTACAAACTTCATAACACTTCAATCAATCATGTAATTCCTGCCTCCTTGCTTCAATGTTGACAACACAACCCTTTTTTGACAGTGCCCTGAGCAAAAGCCTTTTTTTTGCGGCCTCTAGGCTACATCTTGCTGCCAAGTGTTGAAGGGCGGTCCTCATGCCTGACCCGGGCTGCAAATGCCATGTCCGCCCTCTGCTGCCCCATGCTGACCTGTCGCCTGCTCCCTGTGCCCCTGTCGTAAGACATCCCAAGGACATGGGTTTGAGCAGCTCCTCTTTGGCTATTCAGCTCTGACTGCTGTCCCTCTGTGCAACTCCGCCCTGCCTGAGCCCTACATCTGCCTGTGGCTGCGACGCCCGCGTTTCAGGTGTGGGTGGGTGGGTCAACGGCAAATGCACATGTTCTTGGTGGGGGCCCCCGCCACCCTTAAGACCTGGTGCGTCCCCAGGGGGCTCCCTAAACCTCTCACTGCCCCTCCCTAAACTCCTCCCTAATCCCTCCTCTTTAGTAGTAAGTATGCTGTTTTCTCCATCCACTTCCCTGTCCCTTCCAAATTTACAACTAAAAGGTATACTTACCTGTGCGGAGACTTCACTCTCAGGATGGAGATCTATGCTCAGAAAAGTTAAGAGCAGTAGAGGTGGAATCTATGCACAGAGGTTTGTGAATACCATTGTCACTTGTCAGTTTGCTAGCAATGCTACTGTAGTAATACAAAATGCAGTTAATGACTAGCCCTCAGGACTAGCCCTCAGGACAGTGGCTTAACACAGGCTCCTGCAGCCCCGTGGGGGACCCCCTCAGCACAGTTCTCAGGCCTGAGAGCTCTGGGTTAAATTCGGAGAGTGGGCCCATCCATGTACCTTGCAGTGGGCCCCCCTCAAATTTTGTTACGCCACTGCCTCCGGGTGTCTAACATAGCTGAATCTAGATAATTATTTGCAAACCCTCTGAGAGAGGATCACCTCACATACCTATCCTGTTAGATATAATTTTGAAATAAGGATTTTGAGATTTTTTTAAGGGCATTAAAAGATGTAATAATTCCCATAGAGGGGGGATTAAGTTTCATACTCTAGTACCACTCTCTGAGAAAGCCTGGGTGAGACTTCTGGTTTTCTTGAAGGCTAGAGTTTACAGTAGGAGAGAGTCTGCACTCTGTAGTATACTTGATCGCCAGAGACTACCAAATTGTCGGCTAGATAGCTGGGGGAGGTGTTGAGTATAGACTTATGGATAATGAGGGCTATTTTGTAAATACTTCTGTTTTCTACGTAAATCTGTTTTAGTGATGTGGTATGATCAGACATCAACCAATCTTCAGTGTTGACGGCTGCTTTTAATAGAGAAAGGTGAATTATCATAATTCAGAAAGCAAGGAAAGATTATAAGAAACTCTCGATAGGACAAAGGTTTGCGTCACAGATCTGATGGTATTTTGTGAAATGATGTATTTAATGCCTCCTACGAGTCTGTTTTGGTGGTTGAACCCCTATGGGGGCTGCCTTTCCGTGACAGCCGTGCCGAAAGTTGAACTTGTGCTGGCAGTGCCGACGGTTCAACTAAGGTCCCAGCACAGGCAACACTGCCAACTCGTAATACGGCGGATGGACCGCCGCCCTCAGACTGCCGCCACCAGGCCAGCAGACTACGGACCGCCAAACTCGTAATCAGGCCCTAAGTTTTTTGACAGGAAGTTTGCTAGTTTTATTTTCAGGGATCAGTTTTTCTTAGGGTTGGGGCACAGATTCCCAACCACTGTTCAAATGTTTTCAAAAGGATGGAATGATTTACTATATTAAGTAACTCTGACTATGATAAACTGGGAAGAATAAGTAAACATCATTAGAGTAGGATTTTGACAGCATCATCTACTATTTGTCCCATAGCAGTTGTTGAGTTGAGCCTGCAAGGAATGTTGATTGAAGATCATAGAGGAGCTGGTTTGTGTTTCATTGCTAAAAAGCATTGATTGTTTCATGATGTAGCTTTCCAAAACGTATCTAGGAAAGGTAGTTTGAAAAATGGTCAGAAATTATCTTGATTTTCTTAATCGGATCACTGTTTTCTGAGCACAAGAATGACTTAGCTGATTTTTAAATTGTCCTGGCACTATGCGCTGCCTCCTGGAGAAATTGGCAAAGATTGTTATGTATGGAATGGACTACATGCTTTATTCGCCTCGCTGGCATGCAGTGGCAGAAGTGACAGGAGGGTCTTAGATTAGCAACAGTCTTTGTCAATACTGCCTGGTTTATCTTATAAAACAAAGATCAAGGGGCCGATTACGATCCTGGAAAAACCCAGTACAAACCGTGGGTCGGAGCTTTTTCTCCGTTCGACTCGTACCGGGTTGTAAAACTTTACAAACATGCAATTACGATTCGTACGGAATCACCATTTCCGTACGAATCGGAAAAAAGACCAACCAACAGAAAAATACATACAAATGTGATCCGGGACACCGCGGACGTGACGTCCGGACGGAGTTAGGCATGTTTTACGTACCAGCAATTACGATTCGCACCGACTGCAGTCCGGATGGGAAAATTTTTACGGCACCTAAAAAGTGCCGGAAAAGCTAAGTACGCAGCGATGCGAGCTGATTAGGGGGCCCAGTACGCGCCATACCCCCCCGCCCCCGTATGTACGGAGCATACCCCCCAGCCCCCCGTATGTACGGAGCGTACCCCCGTACCCCCCAGCCCCCCGTATGTACGGAGCGTACCCCCGTACCCCCCAGCCCCCCGTATGTACGGAGCGTACCCCCCAGCCCCCCGTATGTACGGAGCATACCCCCGTACCCCCCAGCCCCTGTATGTACGGAGCGTACCCCCGTACCCCCCAGACCCCGTATGTACGGAGCGTACCCCCAGCCCCCCGTATGTACGGAGCGTACCCCTGTACCCCCAGCCCCCGTATGTACGGAGCGTACCCCCCAGCCCCCCGTATGTACGGAGCATACCCCCCAGCCCCCCATATGTACGGAGCGTACCCCTGTACCCCCCAGCCCCCCGTATGTACGGAGCGTACCCCCGTACCCCCCAGCCCCCCGTATGTACGGAGCGTACCCCCACCCCCGTATGTACGGTGCGGACCCCCAGCGCTGGGGGTCCGCACCGTACATACGGGGTGTACGGGGGTACGCTCCGTACATATGGGGGGCTGGGGGGTACGCTCCATACATACGGGGGGCTGGGGGGTACGGGGGTACGCTCCGTACATACGGGGGGCTGGGGGGTACGCTCTGTACATACGGGGGGCTGGGGGGTACGGCGCGCCCATCCGCGGGGGGGCTGGGGGTACGGCGCACCCATCCGTGGGGGGGCTGGGGGTACGGCGCGAACATACGGGGGGCGGGGGGGCGGGGTACGGCGCGTACCGGGCACTTGTTTGGACATCTCCATGGTTGCTATGGGAGTTCGCTCCGGACGGTTTTTTTTCCATACAGTTGTACAATCGGATGGATGGGACGGATCGTACTTGCGCATTTGGACTTCAGTTTTCCCATTTGTACGTAAAAATGTCCGGGGACGTGTCGGAGACTTTTCCCGACCCGAGGACGTGTGGGGGAATTTTCCCAATGCGATTTGTATGGACTTTTTCCCATACGAATCGTACTTGGCAGTTTGTACGGCGCTTTTACCATTTGTACGGAAAAAAGTCCAGATTCAATTCGGTTGGGGAAATTTTTTCCAGGATCCTAATCGGCACCCAAATCTGTTCTGACTCACGGACTAGTAGGAATGGGAGTTTCTCAGGAGTATCAACTATGAGAGTTCTACTTCTCTTATTTTGTACTGGAAGAAGGTAGATACTTTTTCACACTGTCTCTTGGATTCTTTGATGGCATGTAACAACAGTTGGGGTTTTCTATTGTTTTTAACAATTTCAAAAAGCTTCTTGCGTAAATTTTTTACAATATAGATCCCTTATTAATAAAGAAGGTGTTCGTCTCCAATATGTGATTATACTATACCTTCCATTTTTATCTTATCTTTTCCTGTTTAATGTGGAAGTGTATCTCCTTCATATTCTGTCTGTTGTGCTAAGAATTTTCCTTTCTTCATATAATTGTTTGCAAATTAGTACATGCCATGTCAATCATGTTTTCATTATAATGTGCTGTTAAACAAGTAATGTTGGGTTCATTTATGTTGTTGGCTAATTTTGTAATGATCTTCTATTCAAGATAGAGCAGTTTGTGTCCCTGCAATTTTTCGTTCAGATCGTCTGTTTGTTTAATTGACCCATGACATACGTTTTGGTACATAAAAAGGTGAAAGATAGTGGGAGGTGGAGAAAGCACTCAACCGCCATTGGGTTTTAGCTCTTGATGCAGACTTTTTTGACTATTTGGAAGTTGATTGTCAAATTTTCACATGAGTTAGTGCTGAACAAAAAGGAATGAGTTGTATGTTATGTTGCCAAGTATTTCTAATGCGCACATACACCAAAAAGGTTTCATGGCGCTGGGGCAAAAGAGGCAAGGGACTCGGAGCTGATCCATAAGCCTGTCTAAAGAGCCATGTTTTTAGCGAGGTCCTAAAGCTTCCATGGGAAGTTGGGACTCTAATGAGTCGGGGAAGAGAATTCCACATGTGTGGAGCAGTCACAGCAAACCTTAGGCACTCAGTCTCTTTTTGTTGTACTTGGGAACCACAAGCAGATTTTGATGAGCTGATCTAAGGTTACGTTTGGGGGTATAGTCCTGGATTCTGGAGTTCACAAAGGTAGGATATTCACCATTACGCAATTTAAAAATAATGCACCCAGTTTTAAATAAGGACCTTTGGCCAGTGTAATTTTGCCATCAGAGGTTTAGTGTGGAGCCATACGAGCCTGGTTTGGAAACAGCTGCAGCTTCTGTCTCTGTCCCTTAGGAAGTCCCAGATAGAGTGAGTTTGCATAGTTGATAGGGACATGACCAAGGCGATTATAATCTGAGTAATAACCTCGAGTGATAAGATAAAGTTACTGCACTTACCTGAGGCTTCATAGATAGATTTTCGTCTATCATGACCCCAAGGCTCCTGACCGCTTTTTTGGGGGAAGGAGGTTCATCCATCTTCACTGGCCAAATGGAAGGATTTCAGCTATGCATTTTGTTTTCAGGCGTCACAATTTCAGTCTTATCTGAATTCAACTTTAACTCATTACAACTCATTCAGTCACAAATGTATAACATGGTGCTTCAGAAACATTCTGCAGATTCTGTTGTGTCATCGATGTTGAAAAGCAACTGCATATCATCGGCGTACTTGTATATGTTCACCATGTGTTCCTGTAGGGTGAGGTCTAGAGGGCGGATACCGAGGTTGAAAAGATGGGGGGACAAAGAGGACCCCTGTAATACTCCTTAGTTAAATTCTACCTTTGATGAGGAAAAAGGAGTGAGATGTGCTGATTTTGAACATCCAGAATGGAAGGACTTTATCCAGTTTAATGCCAACTCCTGCACACTTGCGACCTTGACATATTCGATTAAGATGTCGTGCGCTCTACTGTGTCAAAGGCCGCAGATATGTCTAACAGGACCAGTGCCTGGGTCACTCCTGTGTCTGTTTCTTCTTTCATATCACTAATTACGGAGAGAATAACATAGTCTCTGGCATGGGCAGGGCAAAACCCTGACTGGTGGTGATTGAGAAAAGAGAAGTCCTCTAAGAATGTGCTTAAAGGTTGGGTAATGTGTGCCTTTAGTAACTTGGCTAAGTAAGGGAGGAGTGAAATGGGCTGTAGTTTTTCAATATGGAGGGATCGTCCTCAGCTTTTTTTTGATGTGGGATGACTACCGCCTCCTTGAAGGTATGGGTGACAATGCCTTGACTTAGGGATAAGTTGAGCAGAAAGATCACAGGATCGGGAAAATGTGAGAAGATTTCTTTTAGGATCCGTGGGGGACAGGTGTCTTTTGGAGAGCCAGATTTGACCTTAGTCATCAATTTCCACTTATCATCTTTAGAGATGGCCGGTAAAACTTGGCGTGTTATAAAATTCACATCTTCCGAGCCAGTAGTGCTAGTTAGGAGGCTGGGAGGAATACTGTCTTTAATCAACCATATTTTGTCAATGAAAAAGAAGCCCAAGTAGTCATACTTGAGCGATCATGGTTAGAAAGTTTGCTGACAGTATCAAGTATTTCTTTAGTTTTGTTGACAGAATTTAGGATTTTATTTGATAAATAGGCATATTTAGCCCCACAAATTGATTTAATGTAGGCTTTTAGTCGCACCATAAAAATGTCCTTATTCTCCGGAGTAGATGTTTTCTGAAATTTTCGCTATAACTGGCATTGCTCAAGTTCAGCTTTTGTTAGTTCCTCTGTGTACCATTTTGATGGTTCATGGCGGTGAATTGGTTTTGTTTTCTGTTTCAGGGCATATACGTTCCTGGCTTCCTTGAGCCAGGAGGATATGGGTGAATCTAGTTTAATCTATGAAGATGTATTTTGTTGTTGAATGGATTCAGTCCCCTCTTTTCCATATACATCTTTTTCACCTCTGAGCCTTCCCTGTCTTCAAAATAATTTCTTCCTATTGGAGAAGTTAATTAGATAAAAGGAGAAGGTTTGATTTGATTTCACCTTTACTCATGTAATGTTAATATTCAGCAATCAGTGTTTCCAGTAATTCTTTATGGGCACTAAAACACATAATCATTGATTTTGGCATGGGGATAGTGGCCACAAGAGGAGATCCAACCCTTAGATATGCACCTAAATCCGTTCAATTCATAATGAAGTTCATAGTGTTGTTTTTTTGCTTTACACTAATGTATGAAATATTTATTCACCATTATAACTTTTTTTTTGTTTTATTTATCAGGCATATTGACAGTAATCACAAGCTGATACGGTGGAGGTTTGTTTTCCATGGCTGCATCAATGGTTTCAGTAGAGCAATTATATATGTGAAATGTTGCACCAACAATCGTGCAGGCACTGTTCTTAACCTTTTCAGAGATGGAATATCCAGATTTACACTGCCATTGAGGGTTAGAGGCGACAAGGGTGTTGAAAATGTTGATGTTGCATGTTACATGATATGTAGAAGAAGATTAAACAGAGGCAGTTTTATTTGTGGTCGAAGTGTTCACAATCAACGTATTGAGCGATTGTGGGTTAAACAGAGTTGTTGTTCGTTACTTCAGGATTTGTTCTTTTGGATGGAACAAAATGGAATATTAGATATTCAAAATGAAGTCCATCTTTTTGCACAGCACTTTATTTACCTAAAAAGACTAAATAAAGCAGTTGTGAGTTTGTGAACCAATGGAATAATCACCATTTGCGTACAGAAGGGCACTTAACTTCTTTACAGTTATGGACTGGTGGTATGCTCTGTGCCACCTCCATGTTAGACACCTTTTGCGTAGGAGATGATTATGGTGTTGATAACTATGGGTACACGTTTACTGCTGAAGTAAACGATTCTCTACAGGTCCCAGAAAATGTTTTAATTTTAAGAGAAGAAGACAGGGTGGCACTAGAGAATTCAATGGACCCAGACACCAATAATTCTACTCATGCAGTAGACATTTTTATAAGCACATTTAATTTTATTGCAAATCTAATTAACAATGTAGACAATGCTTAAATTCTAAGTAGTTCGTTTTGCTCTCCGATATGCTCCAATGTTTTGTTTTCTTAAAAAAAATACTTTTCTTGCTTTTATACATCATTGAGCAAGGTATATAGCAATTTCTTTACTAATGTAAAAATGACATCTTTTGTACAACACTTTAAGTATTTGTGATGTCAGTGGTTGCACTCCACAATGTGGACATACAATTACTGGAGCAAAAAATATATTGTTATTAAACATGGCCTTTGTTGGTCTCATTATTTAAAATAATAAACTGTGGAAACCCTGAGCTGGACAGCAAGTGGAAACTGTTTTAAGCTTTAAAGTGTTGGTGCTAGTTGCAATTGTGTGTTTCAATGACCACTAAACATGCAGTAATTTTAAATATGTTCTGAATGCAAAATCAGTTTCAGAATATTTTCAGCAGTGGATGTAACTTAAACATATGCCTTTTATGATAAAATGAGTGATGACACATTCTACCCTTGCAGAGGTAAAGTTAAATAGATTAAAATTAGTGCCACATAAATCATTAAAACTACTAGGATAATGTTCAGGCACTGTAAGTTAAAATAAAATACACAAACATACAAATATCATAGTGAACATTAATAGCTTAATGTATTGGCTTAAAAGGACAGGACTTGAAATAGTTATACCATGGAACATATGGAAAAAAAGCAAATTCTTGGTGAAAGATCAGAGGCACATACAGGATATATGAGCCCATAGACAGTTGGAATTATTTCTATTTTCCTTATGGTTGATTTTAGAAACTGGTGTTTGGAGGCTCAGTTGAAGAGATTATGTTGTTTGGATACATATTCATACTTCCAAATTGTCAGCAGTGGAGCTTTACTTTCGTAAGGTTATGTTCGTATTACACTATACTTGAAATTATTTTTTGCTGATTGTTTCCTTGTTAATTGTTGTCAGAAATGCCCCCCTTAAGTGTAGGTGATACCTTGTTTTGGCCTCTCCAAAATGAGAAGACTCTTTGCGCACAATACCCATCAGCCAAGAAGACACTATTTACCGTTACCTATGAAAAAACACATATACCAATATTATCCCTATGCCCATTGTTACACATTTGTAATTTATATGACTGCCTATCTTCATTGGTATCATTCAGGTGACTGCTTTTATTTGCTGCCTGATACAGTGAAAGAACACATTGTTAATACTTTCTACTGGGACTAAACTGGAAAAAACATTTTAAGTAGTGATCGAGTGATCAACAAATAAGGTGACACTTTCAGAAATGTCCTCATAAAGTGTTTACATGTGCATTAGTGTACCTACAGTGTACAAATTCTCATTTTGCTGCAAGAAAAAGTCTGATTTGAAATGATAAGTTGGACATGAGGAATTGCTCCTCTTTACATGCTCAACTTCTTTTTGGCTGAATATATTGCTTTTTTAGACTCTGCACAACATGGCACTGCTATCAATGCCCAGTGTATGTGTTCTCAACCCTAAAACCTTTAGACATTGACTAATCATTTACTGGCATTCTAAGGCCATAGTGTATGATGTAGAAACTGCACCGAAGGCATTGACTGCCGCACGTATTGTACACTCCACTCAGTAGGACAAAGGAATAAACATGACGTTGGGGCTACCATTGTAGGCTGACTGCTGCAGTGTAATACTTGCAGAGTAAACTCTTATAATAACCTTTTTTAATATGTAAAAACCTCCCTTTGAAATATTAGGAAATCACCCCTCTGTGAGTGTTGTAGCCAACACGCTTGGTTGGATGGTATTTAAAAGGGCCACATGTTCATAATTGACATGACAATGTCCCTAAAGCAATAAGTCCCTAAAGGCTATTATCAGTTTACTGTTCTATGTATAAAACCAGAGTGATTTCAAATTTTTAATAAATAGAAATATTAAATAGAAAGTTAGCATTAATCTGCCTGAGCTTTCGGAAAGGTAAATAGCATTAACCTTTGTCAACTCCCAGCCTCTACTCAAGCCTGGCTATAGGTTTAAAAAAATGTGAACTGCATCCCAGAAGCAAACAATAAGCTGACCTGAATGGGCAGATGGCCCCTCAGAATTCCACAGAATATTTAGAGAGGAGGCTGTGGGCATCCTGTGGACACCGTAATGTCAATCCTGTTTAACAGTTCTGTGAGCCACATCTAACACTTGCCAGGGAGAGAACAGGATGCCAAGGCAATTTTGTGAACTTAATGCCTTTTACTGAAAGACCCTGCTTGTGACCTACCAAGCATCTGTCTTTGGGTTTGTTGTGGGTACAGTAGGTGCATCAAACTGAATTTTATTATTAGATGTGGAACGTCACTAGGATTACCAGGGTACACTCCCCATTCACATCCCCAGCCTCAGAGCCAGAGTTTATTGTGGCCAGAGACCTTTGCAGTACTGAACTTGCTCTAATACACTTCGCATTTTTGGGCCAGTTTACAGTAAGATAAACAGGAACTACTGCAAACGTAAGTTTTTTTACTGCTTGGGAAACTTTACTCCATTGGTCATAGAGGAACTGGGAGTGTCATAGGGTGTACCCATTCCCCCACAAGCTGGTGAACCAAAGAAGTCTTGACTCTCATCCAGCCTTTCTCTGAAAATGGCAGACTTGCTAAAAGTCTGAATCTGCTGCACTTGGCTTCTGTGACCTGTTAGAAGGACCTGAAGAGTTTGGACCCCCTCCTTCTTGAAATCCAAGGACGGAAAGGTCTCCAAAGATCATGAGGCTGATCTCCTGTGCGGGTCCAGGTTCCAACAAAAACCTGAAAAGAACATTCCTGTGAAGAATGGCAGTTGACCAGTGGCAACTGGACCTGGACTGAACTTTGCTGCTTCCCTCTGACAGACACCCTGAGGGGTAGATTTATCATTATTGTATGCAGTGCGGTGCAACAAGCCACCTTGCTGCACTATGCTGCGTGAAAGAGAACGGTCACGATTGTACCATCTTTAACACGAAACCGCGCATTCCTGCCCTTTACTTGCACTGACGCACCATGTGCTGTCTTGCAGACAGGAGTGTTTTTTACAGGACACCTTCCTGCACTAAAAAAATCCCCTGAAGCATTTTTCTCTTTCTATTTGTGCTATGTGTTCTGCAGCACACAAAGAAAGCGGAACAAAAGAGGAGAAATAGAGACATTTCTCCTCCTTATGCTTCACCTGGGAGGCTTAGCATTTTTACCCATTCCCAGATCTGACAGTAATGGTATATCTGGGAATGTTCCAAAATGCATGGTAGGATGTGTGGGAACACCTAGGCTACAGCCATGAAATACCTCCTTTGGACAGAGTAACGCAACACAGCAATTTGCACTGTGTTTCGTTACTCTAGATTTATCAAGCCACGCTGGGCTACGCAAGGTGACCTTGCGTTGCTTCATAAATCTGACTTAGTAGTTGTGTCGCAAAGGCAATGCAACTCGTTGGTAAATCTGCCTTTTAGAGTCTAAAACTACTCCACCTTATAAGTGTCCTCCTGTGGTGGTTCAGGCACCACAAGACGTTTGGGAACTTTGTCCCAAAGTTTAAAGGGACCAATAGCAAAAAGTATTTGATTGGCAGTTCTGAGTCAGATTGAAAATCCTCAGAAATTCGAAAACATTTGAACTTGGAAATTATTTCAAACTTCCCTACTTCCCGTCCCTAGCGGGGCCAATCTAACTTGCTGAAGCGGCACTGATGTAAAAATGTACAACTTGGCTAAATCCTGCCTCCACTCCTATCTTAGACCTCCTAGTACCTCCTACTCATGACATAATTAGGCTACACAGAGCTCGGAAGCTGGGTGGTGGCCTAGCTTGTATTCATAGGAACACACTATCGGTTTCTCACATGGAGTCCTCTTTGCCTTCCTCCTGTGAATACCTCTGTCTCAGCTCTCAAGTACTAACCTGCCGGTTTACAAACTTCATACTTTTTATCACCCCCCGGGAGACAATCTCCCCTTCATCAAGCAACTAATGGAAATCCTCTCTGGCAATGTCGACTCAGCAGTGTCCCAAATCTTCCTTGGTGATTTCAACCTTCACTGGTCTAACCCCAATGACCATGCGGTAACGTGCCTTAAATCATTCTTAACTGATCAAGAACTGATTCAGCACTGTGATCAACCTACTCATAACACACGAGAAACTCTAGACCTCATTATCTCGAAAGGACAGACCATGGCTTTGGAGACCATTACCCCTTGCGATTGGTCCAACCACCACTGCATCCTCTTTCATATTAACAGAGAGGTGTCGGAGAGGAAGGGTCAACCGACGAAATCAAAGATTTAGAAAAGGGACCTCAGATCAATAAACTCAGATGAACTAGCAGCCTACTGTAAAGCTGCCCTCTCCTCTCAAGCTGACTTGGTTGAGGTTCAGTGACTCACCGACTCCTACAACTAGACCATCTCCAACATCATGGATGACATTGCACCACCCCAACAAAAAAATGCCTCAACAAAAATATCCAAACCGTGGTAAAATGATAATCTAAACACGGAACCCCGCAACCTCAGGGCTGTTGAACGGTCCTGTAAATCCAAACCCTCCCTGGACCAAATAAAACTCCTTAGAGATTTTAGGAGCTTCTACAACAAACAAATCAAGAGCGCTAAAGCTGACTACTTCAGACACTAACTTGATGAAGCTGCTAACCGCCCCAAGAAACTTTTAGTATTGGTCAAACAGCAGTCAGTCCAAACCACTGACTCTGGAGGCAGTCCACCCTCATGCGACAAACTTGCTGATTTCTTCACTGAGAAATCAAGACTCATCACCACTGAACTCGCCTCCAAGAATGCTCTCCTGTCATCCTCTGGGTCCGCACCATCCCTTGACCTCTTAGAAAAGGGCACACCTGCAAACCTATCAGCCTGAACACTAAGAACAATTCGTCATGGGGCACCTTTACCCCATTCAGTGAAAAAGACATTAACAAGATTCTTCAGAATATCAGCCCATCTAACCACTTCAGTGACCCGTTACCCCCGGCCATCTTCAAAGAAATCAAGAATGCACTCATCCTCAGCTGGACTAGGATTGTAAACGCTTTTCTATCACAAGGCACGATCCCAGACTGCCTAAAAGCAGCTCAGGTATCACCTATACTAAAATAAAATAACGCAGATAAAGCTGACCTCAATAACTTCTGCCCTATCTCCAGCATCCCCACCCTAGCCAAGATCCTAGTAAAATGCGTACAATCCCAACTTTGTGCTCACATTCCAACTCCTAGACCATTATCAATCCGGTTTTCGAAAGGGGCACAGTACGGAATCGTCTCTCACTCATGTGATGAATGACATTTTAAAAATGCTGGACTAAAATGATTCCTGACTCCTAATCCTCCGTTACCTTTCCTCCGCATTCAAAATGGTTAATCATGACAACCTCCTATCCATTCTGAAGAACAGGATGGGTTTCATGGGTCGGGTGCTACAATGGTTCTCGTCCTTCCTCCACCACAGATCACAAAGAGTCAAGGCAAACCACTCACTCTCCCAGCCTTCTCCAGTACTCATGAGTGTCCTCCAAGGGTCAGTCCTTTCTTCTATCCTCTTCAACCTTTTCTTGGAACCACTAGCTAATTCACTAAATTCCACAAACATTCTCTTCCATATGTATGCGGACGATACGCAACTTTATCTGAAAATCTCATCCCCGGATAACATCATCTCACTCAACACTACCCTAACGGCTCCTCAAAATTGGTTAACTGAGAACCATCGCCTGCTCAACACCTCCAAACTGAATACCTTCTCATCTCTCCTCCGAACCACATCTTCAAGCCAGACCTTTGGCTGATTCACTGCTTTTAACTGCACCCCTCTCATCATAGACTCAGCCAAATCTCTTGGAATCACCCTGGACAAGCACCTGCATATGACAAATCACATCAGCAATGTGTGTAAGGGAGCTAATCACTTGATGATGACACTTAAAAATATCAAACCATTCCTCCCACAGTCTGATTTCAAGCAGGTGGTCCAGGCGCTTGTCTTGCCGAGGCTAGACTACAGCAGCGCTACGCTCTATGGTCTTCCCAAATACATACTGGCTCCACTAAGGGCATCACTGAATGCTGCGGCTAGACTGGTTACAGGTAGCAAAAAAAATGAGCACATATCCCCAGTCCTAAAATCCCTTAAATGGTTGCCCTACAAAGCTCGAATTCAGTTAAAGTTTGCCGTTCCGACGCACAAAGCCTTGCATTTCAAAACTCCCAGGTACCTAGCGCAAAAGCTTTAATTATCCTGTGGTGGTAGAGCCTCAAGAAGCACTAACACTTTCCTCTTGAAACCACTCATCCATAGCAAAAAAATAACTTATCACCAAGCCTTCTCCAGCGCTGCCCCAAACATATGGAACTCTCTTCCTCTGGAAGTACGCAGAATATCCTCAATGACGGCTTTCAAACTGGAAGCTAAAAGATTCCGAATGAATAAACTCTTACCTTAATTGGGCAATGTTCACCTGTTCTAAGTCATTGATCCTACAACCATTGTACCATCACTTGATGCTGCTCTTCTTTACCGTATAGTGTGCCCCCCTTTGTAGCCTGCTATATACCTGTTTATTGTATTACTCTCCTTGATTCATTGTCTTGTAATTATGCGAATATTCCTGTTTTGTTATTCTTACTTGATGTCGTTATTGCATTTATGTCCTTCCTGCCATCCTTTTGTAAAGCGCTCTGATATCCTTCAGGATCTTGTCCGCGCTATATAAAGCTTTATAAAATAAAAAAAATAAAACTCATTAATCTGATAACATCCCACTCACTTTTGAGGCAATGCCCTCCTGTGAAGGCCTCTGGTTGTCAATAGTTGGTAAATCTCTCTTGCTCTCTGTTGGTTTAATGTTTTGTGCATCAGGTCGGATAGGGACAGAAAATACAACTTTATTATTCATAGTTCTGAATATTTTACTTTTGTATTTAGACATCAGCACAGTCACAATCAATCATAAGTACTTCCAAACCTAACATATTTCTCACAAAGCCTATTTTACATATGCAGTGAGTCTGTAGCTAGCATGGCTGGGTTCATCAGTCTTCACATGGTAGTCCCCGTCACCACATAGGCTGGCTCTGACAGCGATTGTAAAACTGTTGTCCTGAATATGGGGCACTGTATTTCTTGTATGGTGATAAGAGCATGGTTTTTACTGATGCTGGCATCTTAAACAGGGCCAGGCTTTTCTTCCACAGGTGATTAGGCCAAAAGAGGACAAAGGAAGATGTCTTTGTCTCGTGCTTCAATAATAGAAACAGAACCGAGACCGCATTTTGACATATATAAAAAGAAAAATGCCTCTTTGATGTGTTTTTCTGTAGGATCCTGCACATAACAGTACTGGCTGTAATGCAGGTACTCTTTTAGCATGAAGCAAGGGTGCCTGCATTGTTGCTAAGCAGCAACAAGTGTGCTAGCACCGAAGAGAGTGCCATATATTTTAAATATGGCTCTTCTGAGCTCTATCTCATTCATGAAATGCACCATAGAAACTTGCCTTGCTGCACTGCGTTCATGTATTCTTACTAAATTTCTCCCTAGACGTGAGGCTGCTGATCTCGTGGCACAGCTGTGTCTTCCCCTTGTCAACCCTGGATTTTGGGGTGTGATGCTGTCTGCAAGGTGCACCCTACTACCTAGATCCGTGTTGGGTCCCATGACATTTTTGTTTCCAATCTACTTGCAAGGGTACACAGCCTACAGCTTAGCCTACGGCAATTTATTTAATAGGTTTTGCAGACAGTTTCGAGGGGTGCCTATGGGAGTATCCTGTTCCTTTAGCCTCCAGCATTCAATTTAACATGTAGTATCTGTATGCTTGGGCTACATCATCCATTCAGTCCTTTTCCCTACAGAGCCTTGACCCCTTTTATTTATCTATTTCCCCACCTTCCTGCACACTCCCATGTACCATTTCTCCTTAGATTCCATTCCAACCTGGATCCATTTCCTAAATTTAGTCCTTTAGCTTCCAGAGTGTACTCCATCCTGGTGTTCTCACCTCATCCCACCTCAACAGAGTATGAACTATAGTAGACTTCTCTTCCTCTTAATATTTTGTAACTTCTTTCTTCCACTCCCCTGTACATACTCGGACTATCCCATGCAGTCTGTTTTTTTCCTTTCCTTTCTTTATTCTTTGCTTGTGCCATTTTCTGCCCTATTTCCCTTCATGCTTTGTTCTTACTTTGCTGTGTTTTTGTGACTGGACTCCTAGACACATTCATGCTTCCTACCTTCCTTTTGCACAATAATGCAATTTTCATCAATTGGTCCCAATGAGATCTTACCTCCCTATCTATCGCTCCCCTGCCACACCCATCTACTTGTGCCATTGCCTACCTGATCCCTCTAACCATTGCAGTCTGTTTCTCACAAGAAGTTTCTTACATTTGGTAATGCTTTATCTGGTAGAGACTCTATCTACCTGCAGATTCCTAACCATAGAATATTCCCCAGGAGTCAGACTAGATCCAGAAGTTTTCAAGCAGTTCGCTTGAGATGGCCTCGTCCGGCTCTGTGTTGTGGTGTCTACGCCGGCAATGCAATGCGTGGTGCCTAAATAAATGCCACCCTGAAGCGCTGATGTTAGTTCCTTTTGCGACTTTCCATGTCAAGCACGCAGCCATGATGAAGACTGACTACTGAACTGAAATTTTAAGGCCCTTAGAATGGTGAGCCTTACACTGTGATCAGTTCTGCAAGCATGGAGGATGGAATGACCAGTAAGCAATCTGCGTCTACATAGGTAGTCAACCAGGTAAGGCATTACCAAAGGTAAGTGACTTGTTCATCTGATAAGAGACTTCTAGCTGCATATTCCTTATCTTAGAATACAAAATTCAAGCAAAGCCTCCCAGGAGGTGGGTATACGAAGCTGATTTAAACCAGGAAGTCCTACAAGACTGAGTGGACCAAATGTCCGTCATGATGGACCTAACTGTTCAGGCAGTAGTGTTTGGTAGACATCTGCAGAGATGCCCATGTTGCTTCCTAACCAGGACAGCGACTCCTTACGCTAACACAATGGTCGTAGCCTTGGCTCTGGTGGATGAGCAAGCAAGCCCTCAGGAGGTAGCTTCTTGCCCAATACTTATTAGGTATTTATGCTGAGCACTATCCGTCTTGAGATGGTCCATTTCTGCACAGCATTCCCTTTCTTAGCCCCTTTGTACACCACAAAGACTTGATTGTACACCCGGAACTCTTTTGTGTGATCAAGTTAGAAACAACAACTCTTTTTGGGTCCAGACAATGGAGTCTCTCCTCCTCCTTTGAAGTGTGAGGTAGAGAAAAAAAGTTAGGCAACGTGATGCTCTGGCCTACATGGAAAGGAGTCACAACCTTCAGGAGTAAGGAGGCATGTGTCCTGAGTACGAGATTGTCCGGATCGAAGATGGTGTAGGGAGGGTTTACATAGAGTGGCTGCAATACGCTGACCATTCTGGCCGATGTAATGTGCACTAAAAAAGCAGTCTTGATGGTTAATCAGTGGCCGGAGCAATTATGCAAAGGCTCAAAGTGTGCACACAATAAGACACAATGAAGCATGCTGAATGGCCTGGGAGGAAATGTATGTTGCAAACCTTCGAGGAACCTAGCCACAAAAGGTGCCTTGAACAAAGAAGATTGTCTGCCAACCACAAAATGGCTGAAATGGACTGAAAGTAACTGTGCCGAGAGCAGGCTAGGCAGAGCGAACAATAGACCAAACAGGAGAAACTGAGAAAGGGGAGCAGTTAGAGGACTAATGTTCCTAGATAAACACCATGCAACTAATTTATCCCAGCGGGCTGGCGTATACCCCCTTGGTGGAGGTACGCCTGGCTGCCAGAATAACATCATATACTTTGTGAGGAAGTATGAAAACTGTCAGTAGTTACAGCTCAATCTTCAAACCTAAAGGTGAAGGGTGTGCAGGTTCGAGTGTAGGATCCTCCCGTTGCTGCAAAAGAAGGTTCTCTCGATGAGACAGCCTGATCGGGGGACAGATCATTCAAGTCCAGAAGCGGGTTCATAGAAAGCCGAAGGCCTGTGTCTTCACTGGAGTCCGTACTCCTCCAAGTCCTCAGCCAAAATGTTGGAACCCCTGCCACCATGTCAGCTCTCGGAAGAGGGAGCAGCATGTCATGGGAACTGACATGTGCGGCAGGGCTTTCTTTTCTGATGACACATGCATGTTACTCAGTAGAGTGTGTACCTGCTATGCTTAGGGTCTAGATAACGAATGCTTTGAATGGTGATAATACTTAACAGAGTGTGCAAGATGGTTATATTATTTTTCAAGCAGTTAGGTTTTACTTACATCAACAAAAATAACAGCAATGCAGCATATGAAACTTCCATTTAGCTGTTCAAAGAGCAATGTGTTACAAGCAGCATTACAAGGTCATTCAACCCAGGAAAGAGCAACTTTAGAGGCATTTTTCGATACATTTGCTTACCGTTCATACATGCTTCTAACTGAGGCATTGTTTGTTCTGTGATACAGATACGTCAGACTTAACAACTTCCACAAACATTTCCAAAGAGAATTATTGATGAGAAAGTTGTAAGCAGACCTACAAATTTGGGAAAGGAAGACAAGAGGACTGATTGCTTGGGGGAAATGCTAGTGTCAAAATGTAAAGCTTCAAATGTATTCAGTGGTATGATATGAATTGGCGTAAAATAATTAGGGACAACACTACTCACACACAAATATAATAACTGTAAAGCTGCTAATATTTTCAATATAGGCTGTAGGTATGGTTTAAGCTAATGCATTACCAATAGTATGGAAGTGCAATAAAAAATATGTTTTTGGTTTCTATATTCTAATACACAAGGTTTTTATATGCAGATTGTCCATATTGCCTATTCTTTTATTTAAAAACACCAATAGTTGTGATGTTGACTGCTTTCAGGTTGAGGCTCCACACATCTACAAAGACTCCTTTCAGATAAGAGCTTCTCTGGAAGGACTCTGACTCATAAAAGTCAGGATCAAGATGAGCATAATTCATTGCAGAGAAGCGTGAGAAACGCCTGTCTTTTTTCCTATTCTCTGAAGGTAGTGTAGGAACCAAGTTCCCCTTAGAGTTATGTGAATCTTTGTGGATGTGCCCTGCAATTTGGGGGTTCACAGCACAGTGCAGTAGGTCCCTGCTGACCACTCGTGGTGCAAAAGACACACAATTGATGGACGGAATGCAGAACAAATCAAAACATTCACCCCCAGTCAGGAGATCTGGGTTAAATCCATCATTCTTTTACTCACCATGCCACCCCAGTTTAGACCCGGCCACATGCAAATCAGTCTTGACCCTGTGCCTCATGGGAACAGTCCAGCCCGAACTGCCAAGCCAGGTCCTCCCTGGACCAGAAAAAAGCATCCTAGGACAGGTTTCGGGGTTACATGGGTCCCGTGCTCTCCATGCCACTGGAGTCAAGCTATCCTGGATGATGATTTCCACAGGTGTTTGCCTCTGGAAACATAGACATTTCAACTTGGCCATCGTATGCATGTAGAAAATCTATTGATGGTTGAGGATTAAAGCAAAGTGGTGGAACTGTGTTAGCGCCTGTCACAAAACACAGAATGTCCTTTAATTTGGCTTCACATGCAAGCTCTAAAAGAAAAATATATATATGAGTCAAACTAGTAAAATTGTGATTACTGCAACGATTGTGATTGTTTTTTTATTTCATCTGCTAAATGAATACTTCAGTAATGGTTGACATGTGAATAATAAAACCCCTGATGATTTGCTGTGCTTCATTTCACCAAAAACTCATCAAATTGAGATTAGCTGTTGTTAAGAACAGATAACACTTCGAGATCTGGTGTGAGAGTATTTTACCATTTCCACAATCCTGCTCGCCTTATTCTACCTTTAATAAAAGTCTTCCCATTGTTCAACATGGAGTAAGCATAGGTATTCCATGCTGGTAGACCTGTATCTGACACTCTCTCTGAGTCTTCACACACACACCACTGTTTATACAAACAATGCCGATAAGCCAATAACCTTATCTTAAAGGCTTGGGGCTGGATGTAGCTACAATCTCCACTGTGCAAAGGCTTTAATCTGTTAGAGACCCACACAGTATTACTTTACCTTGATGCAGTACATGAAGCATCATTCTACTGGGGTAGCTACCATTTTACCCCCAGGACACTACAATTAAGCTTGAACAACATTAATAATAGACATATCGTGCAAAATAAAGATTGAAATAAAGCAGGCATAGACTTTACAATTTTGGATGCATTATCCTTTTGTTCTTATTATAGATTTTACTCTCTGCAAATAAAACGGGTTGGTATGTCCCTCCTTAACTCTCTTTCTCTACAGTATCTTTCAGAAGTCTTTGACACCATGTTTGTCATAATAGGTTGGTTTAAATTATAGTTTCAACAGATGTATCTCATCAATAGTTGAGCTATAACATAATGAAACAATTTCACTTGCCTTCACAATCTTGGAGGTAATCTCTCCAGTAATCAATGATGTGTTCTTCCTGTAACCGATGGTTACTGCCTGATGAACTGAATTTAATGTTAAACATTCCATTAATGATATCAGTGGTGATTTCGCGTTCCATCCAAATGAATGCCTCTTCAAAAAGTTGTTTATGAATTTCCATGGCCTGAAGTACTCCCAGAGTTTTTAACCCCTCCTTTAATCTGCAATAAAGAATAAAGAATACCTAACCATAAATAGTCAGACTATTGGTCAAACTATAATGTAAGAGTTATTATAAAATTAATATATGTCTATGACGCATCTAAAGGTCCTTCAGTGCCCTATGTTCAAGCTGTTCGTAAAAAGTTCAGTCTAAATAGAAAAATCTGAAGCTAGCTGTTGGAGAACACTGACAAAGGCAAATTCTCTTTCTCCTGTGGTCTCGTGATGATTTCCTAGCAGCAAGGTAGCACACGACCTGCAGCTTTTCTTAAAAAAACGTAACCAAACCCAACAAGAACATTATTAGAGGGCAAAATGTTGATTTCGGAGCTTTTTGGCTGCCAATTTTTGACTTCAAACTGTTGACCCGGTGGAGTGTGTGAATGGGACCTTAAAGACTGTGCTTGGACTTTTAGCAAGGCCTGGCCAACCCTGCATAATAAATTGTTATTTTATGTGATGCAGCGCAGAACGTCAAATTTCCCCTTTTTGGCACAGACCAACTACCTCATCATCCAATCCACTCACATACATTCATTGGTGGGGCCCATAACACTTACACTCGGTTGACCTGTTTTCTGAGGGAAAATACGTTTCTCAACGCTGACATGAGAGGAATACCTTTACTTTACCCTAAACACATTGACATTAAACCTAAGATATCCCTCCCATGCGGAGATAGATAATTTAGTTGAATTCGTAATTGATGATTAACGCGTCTACCTTTGCTCTACTTCTTTTCTTTTATTCTTCTTCTCCAAATAATCGACACAACACATTTGTCAATTAATCAATTATTCTTTATCTAAGAAATATTGCAAGAAATGTTAGAAATCATCATCAGCATTTCAGAGCATCATATTTACCTATTCTGGCTAAAGTCGTACTCTAAGTCAGTCAGTCAAGGAGAATTTATTCAGCAAAGTTAGGCCGCAATTCAGTCTCTCATAGATTCAGGATAACAGCTGTCCAGCAGTGTCACCGTCCTCTCCGTCAGCATAAAGTCAGGAACTCAAGTTCGTCAAGAAGAGTGTGGTGATTAGTTCAATTCCCTACCTACTTTTATAGTGAAAATAATATCAAAATGTATCAAGATCGGGGTTTAGAGAGTCTGGATTGGTCAATTTGGGGTGGCGAAGTGAAGTTCTCACATAGTCCACAATATGAGGTCATCGCACTTGCTGGTTCCGGTTTTTAAATCAAGCATTGTCCTTTCTTTTGGATGGGTTCCCGGAATGACCTTGGAGGGTCCATGTTCTCCCGGGGTCAGGTCCAGGCCACTGTTGCTGGCGGTGACGCATGCACACTTCACCCAGAACCTCGTGTTGTCAGGGCAGTCACGTTTAACGTCTCGTTCAGCCACCTTGTGTAGGCCGAAATAGTCAACTTAAGCAAAAGACACACACAAACGTGATTAAAACATAGAAATGACTAATAAAATGTTATCCCCTTGCTAATACCCATATGTTTGTGTATTTATCTAGCAGAAGCAACACTCAGAGCGGTTTATACTCACTGAATAAAGCACAAATCACAAATACATCACTTAAAGCAACATATAACATGTAATATTCTATTTTTCTACTATTAATATGCGTACACAAGTTAATTTACAATTAATATTGCCGTGCAAAGTGCAATTCCCACGTGTAATTCTTTTGTTAATATAATTGGTGAGTTATCACTTCAAACAAATTAATAATATTACAATTAATTGATTATTCGGATTAATATAAACATGCAGAATGGGGGGGGGGTATACAAAATGCTGTACTACCCGCTCCAGCATATGCATTAGATGAAAAGACCACCTGGGCAAGGTGATTTTTAGCTGTTGATGGCTGCAGGCTTCACGCTCACGTCAACCGTGGGAGTTCACTGGAAGGTAGGGGGCTGGAGGTGGCAGTAGATGTAAAAGAATAGATTTTGACTCTTAATTCTGGGTGAATCTGTACTCCATAAGCCATCTACTTTATGAGGAGTAGAAAGGGTTGTATTTCCAAATAATTTTTTTAACAAACTGTAAAAATATTATATAGAATGATGAAATCTAAAATATAGTCAAGGTAACCATATACAGGCAAGCGCAAATTTACTATTCTTAGCTATGCATCGAATTACCTAGACAACATCTATTTATTGATATTTTTGCAGATGGGTAAAAAAAATACTCGTTAGATTGATAGAACACCTTACAGAGTTTGCTAAGCAAGTGTTTGAGGCAAACAAGCACTGCGATACCAATAGCAAATTCTGTTTTTGAACATTAGAGAATGGCCTCAATAAACACTTCTTAGGGCAAATGCACAAATCATTGGCAGCAAAACACTAGTCACAATTTGTGACCATTACATTTATGATTTTCCGACCTATATGTTGGTTTTTAAAATTCTACTTTGGAGTGTGTCTTAATTCGACCTACATCATGACTATTAAGGAGTTAAATTGAAAACTGCAACTTATTGCAATATGTAGCTGCCAAACCATGTCTCTGATCACCTTTAACTAAAATAAACGTTAAAAAAATAGCAGCCCATTTTCACTAAAGAAACAGGTAAGTTATAAAAAGGGTTCGTTTTTCCAAAGTCTCTTAGAGATTTTGCATTGGATCTTCAGCGCACAGCCTACTCTAGAGCAAACCTTTTTCTTAACCTTCACAAAGGTAATGGAGTATTCCCTTTTGTGAATGCAATGCTACCTCAATTTGGGAGCCAATAATGTCTCAATGCTTTAAACATAATTTTAGTCATAAAATGTTGAATCATCTCATAGGGTTCGTGAATGTATCTGGATCGAGCAACGACGACACATTGATAGTGAAGAACCAGAGCAGGACACACCGTATCGCATTAAAAATGGCGGCCGCCACAGAGTGAGAGCCTCACTAAGCAACATTATAATGCAGCCAGAGCATGGACAGCACCTTAATACCTGGCCTTCGTTCTGCTAACAATTGATAGTAAGTCACCCTGTCTACTGCTGGAAGGCGGGACAAGGTGAAAATACCTCAGCTGTAGGCTGCCTATGGCCGACCCTGGTAATATGGCGCCCTATAGCTGAGTAATGCAGAGGGCTCTCTGAGGCAGTATGCAGGGGAGAGCCTGTTGCTCATTAGAGAAGCTTGGTGGATTGAGGGGACAGATATTTAGCATGGCTAGGATCAGCAGTGACCCGAATTGGCTGAGCAAAGATGTTGTGATGAGGCAAGACAGCATGGTACAGTGATTGCCCTGAATTAAATCTACAAATTCGTGCCTGCCTAATGCTCCCCTGTAAACAGAACATACACATTTTAATGAAGACATCTGCTTCTGGTGCTGGAGCAAGGGATTCCCCTTAAACACAAGCGCAGACTGGGGTCCGTTTTGTACGCTGAACTCCCTGAGATTGTCGGACCGACAAGGGATAGCTACTCAGTGGAGAGTTAACACACCTGTATTCAAATATAGAACCGCTTGCAACCTAATAAGGCAATTAAGGAGCTTAAAATACACAAGGCCGGGGGGCGTGGCCTAGCCGAGCACTAAGATGGCCGCCTAATCTGTCGGCTCCGCCGACCGAGCTCTACATCCGATTAAATATCCGCTCATTACTCCCCAAACTGCAGCGGAATTACCACAGTTAGTCTCCGGAGGGGTCAAGCTGCCGATTGATGCCAGTTGTGGTCCGGACGAGGCCGCGGTGACTTGGCAACGCTAACTGCGGCAATGGACCGTGTGAGCGACTGGAGCACTTTCAGAGGCGGAGACCATTGGCACAACTGGAGGGCTGAGGAACATAGGAGACTCCCCTACTAAGACCGGCGGGAGACCCTGAAGTGCAGCTACTGCTCGCCGCGACCCTCGCGGGCCGCGAATGCACCGCTGGAATCCATTGACTGAGGCGGCCTGGAGTCCGGAGAGGTATGTGGGAGCATCTGGGCAATATCGGAGGAGGCGCCGGCTGTGGCCTCCATCATCGCGGCCGTGGAGAGAGCGGAGTGAGGTGGGTGCCCTGCCTTGAGCCGGCAGGGGGTGCGGCGTGATGCTGGGCCGCGCTCCCGATTTCCTTGGAGACCTCGCGTGGCCCCGTGCAACTGAATTGGTGAGGAGCCGGAACCGTGACCAGCGGCATTGATCCCAGCCTGTCCTGCATGCCCGTGCCAGTCGGGCTGTGGCTGGTGTTGCATGCCTCTCTCTGGCCTGGGGCCCACTGCGTGACTGGAGAGTGAGTTGAGGCGCTGGGGAGCTCTCCATGACTGTTTGGCAAAATCGTGCTGCGATCTTGGCCCCCTTTCTCGAAATCATTACAGACTTTAAAGTGATACCTGGATAGACCAGGTTTTACTGTGTTGGGACTATGCTGTAACTTGTTAAAATATCAAGCAATTGCTGATCAATTGAATATGTGGAATTGTTTGGGGACAGATAAAACAACACTGGCGGAGTATCGAAATGAAGTGGACCCTCCACCAGTGTCAGTGTGACATCTCAGACTATTCGGACAACCGTGAGACTGTTCAATGTCCTGGTGGATACATTTAAAAACGTTGAGGAAATGTGTGGCCTGCTGATCAAGTTTTTATTCACGGGTCTGACATTACTTTTCTATCCCACACACATGCAAGCCCTGAATCTGTTACATTTTTAGAACTCCTTTTGGGCTGCCAAGACTTGAATACGAGAAGTCCAATTCCTCTGATGTTCTGCTGTTTATGCTGATGCCCATTGTGACTATGAAGGGAAGGTAGTTGTTGCATAATGTTTAGTGCAATTTCTATTTGGGGAAGTTGGGGAGGTGGGAAGGCCTTTCATTTTTTATTTCTTCCTGTTTGTTTTCTTTATTTTGATTTGTGTTGCGTGGGCTGAACCTATGGGATTGTTGGGATTCCTGTAATTTATGTTAGCCTTCTATTTATGCCCCCTGGAGGAAGGACTGCACACGTTGTATTGTAAAATGTCAATAAAAAACTGAAACAAACTAAATTTAAAATATATTTGAGAACCATGATGTGCTTGATTTCACATTCTGTCATTGGGACATTTCTGACAGTGTGAATATGTATAATGTCATTAGGGTGGACAGTGATTTACAGTAATTACTTTTTAAAAATGGACATACATGTATTGCAAAGTCAAAATGATATTGTTTTATAATGCATATGGACATAAATATCACTGTACCTAGCTAGTGAAGGAACAGTCCTCCCCACAATGTACCAACTGATGATATCTTCCAATAGTTCTTTCTTGTTATTCAGAGATTTTAATGGATGGAAGCAGCCTTCTACACTTAGAATTGTGCTGTGTTTTTTAATCAATCCTTGAAGAGTTTCAAGAGACGAAGCATCCTCAATCTGTGGAAAAATTAAGATTGTGATATTTTGATTAAATAGAAACAAAAAACATTTTAACTGTAACAAAAAAACTGTAATTAAACCATGATGATGCAGAATAATTTGTCTTGGCCATCTGCTAAATAAACATATTTGTTCAGTAAGTTTAATGTTTATAAAAGTTTAACAGTCAATGGACTAAAACAGTAGCAACTGCTACTGTAGTTAATGCCACTGTAGTTTTACACTAGCTGCACTCTCTCGCTGAAGGGAACACCAACTGGGAAAGAGTGCGAGAGACTTAGACAAAGATGACTAGCAAAATTGCCTAATGTACCTGAAAGTGCTTGGCAGTAGGTTTTCTGTTAGTTCAATTGCACAATTCCACACGGAGTGTATTAATCCAGAATACAGATATTTAGGTCCTCTCCTATATCACATTGTTTGCAGAAACATGGTCAGGAAGGCCCCTTCTATTATGTTATTAGTCAGTGTTGAAAAACTGTAGCAATTCCAGGGGAGTCTCATGGGGCAACTACAAGTGGTAGTTGGTATGACTGTAGTTATGTGCCTGAAACTTTGTCTTCTTGTAATATGAAGACTCTGACATATCAAGAACATATCACATACTTTTGATTTGGTGGTATCACCAAGAAATATAGATCAAAATTGGGTCAACAGTAGGATGTTCTTGATTGATCACTGATGCAAGAATGTGGATTTGTGTATGGCAGTTGAGAGAGTAGCAAATACGTAGAGGTTGCTCTGGAAACTTTAAAAAAGTGTGGAAGCCCGGGAATAGACATTCAAGATTGACCCAATTCCATATCAAATAGATGAGTGTCATTTCTTTTCATATTCCTTTATAGTACATATGGCAATTTTACATAAATCCAAGATACATAAATAACTATTAACCACAAAATTAAACCCAAATGATTTGCATGTTTTTGTCTAATAGACCCTCAACTAAGTGAAAACAAAATAATAAAAATTGATAAAGATTCATCTGCACAAATGTTTAGTATCTATTGCTTACCTCTTGCAACATGTCTCGTGTATCTGGATCTACCACATCTACCAAACTGCAACTCACATTTTTTTAATCCAAAACTAAACATCGATACAAAACAGGAGACACAAAATTTGGAGCGAGTCCCCCGTGAACTAGGGAACAGCCAGGGCTTGGCCAGCAAGGTAATAGTCATCATTTTGCATACCTTAAACAAGAAAAAAGAAATGAAACATAATGTGTTCGGCTTATCTATAAAACATTTATTATACATCTCTGAAACTAAATTTATTGCATAAAATCTAGAAAACATATTATCCAAGAATCCACGGCCCGATTCACGAAGGTACTTATGTGCAGTAAAGTCAAGCATGCAGAGTCTCGGCATTCGTGGAGGAGCCTTCGCACTCTGGGCTTAATCACTGTACTTGGGACAGAGTCTCTGTACTCGGTGCAGAATCTCCACACTGCAGTTCACAGTGCGGAAACTCCGCCCGAGTACAAGACTCCGCACTCTTAACAGTACCTTTATAAATCAGGACCCCAATATTTAGACGGATAGCCTGATTACGAGTTTACCCGTTACTTTATGCACCTGATTAATAATTTTACCACAGGGTACATTAAATATTGGTTGTGATAAATAACACTTATTGCTAGTTTGTGGAGAATAGTATGCAGATCTTGGTGTTTAAAGCACCAAAATCTGCATGATACAGTAAATACCCTGTTTTTCTCTCCCATTATCTTTCGACAGGTTTTGCATGCCAAAATTTAACGAAGGTTGAGTTTTTTTTTACATCCAATAATGATCAAATGCAAGATCCTGAAGAAAGACCGCTCCACCCGCCCCACTCCCCAGCATCCACAAAAGCTCCCTCCGCATGCCAACCACTGACTTGGACGACGCCTCGCCCCATGGAACACATCCACTTACAGACCAACCCCAGAATAACGCTCCCTGGAACCCTCGCCTACAGAATGCCTGGCTCCATTCACCAATGTCATTGCTGACCTCATCACATTCCACGCACTCGCCTCCACAGACTACATACTACTTGGAGAACTAAACTTCCACCTGGATAACCACCACGACCCCAACACCTACGCCCACCTAGAGAACCTCAGCAACATAGGACTGAAGCAACTTGTCTCTGCCCCCACTCACAGCAGTACACAAACTTGACCCTGTCTTCGCAGGAGGAAATAGTATCTTCCTCTGTCACATCACGGAACTGCTCTGGGCTGACCACCATTGCATCCACTTCTCCTTTAGAAAACCCACAACACGCAAGCACACACGTCGCCTCCCATACAGAATCTGGAACAAAGTCTCAGAAGAACACATCACCTCCGCCTTCACCTGCACTCCATCCCAAACTACGACAGATGCCAACACTGTGGCAAGCAACCTCCACCAATGGATCGCCAACTGAACCAACACACTCGCTCCCCTCCAGAAGACTACAAGACGACACAACAAGAAAGCAAACTGGCTCACCGCAGCACTCCAAGAATCCAAGCACGCCTGCCGATGACTGGAAAAGACATGGAGAAACAGCAAAACTCCGGAAACACACACCCCCTACAAACCAGCCACCACGGCATACCACCAACTCACTAAATCCACAAAGAAGAATTTCCTCCAAGACAGAATCCTCTCCAACACCCACAACTCCAAGGACCTCTTCTCCATCATACAGGGATTTTCCAAACTCAACAGTGAAACAACAAACGCCCCTTACTCCCAAGACCTCTGTAACAGACTCAGCTCCTTCTTTCACCTCAAGATCAAGATGCTCTATTACAACTTGGACGACCAAGACCTCTGTACCGCCTCTACCCCCACCCCCAGCGATGCCACCCAACAGACCCTACTTTTTTCTTGTCTCAAAATGATTTGTTTTTTTGTTCCTGTTCTTGAATGTATCCCCCAGTCCGCATAGATTCACGGGTCATATTGGACATAAGAAATGTATTAAAATAATACTTTAGATCTTGAAGTGATAATAGCATCTTTTCGTCTTTTTTTTATGTAATTTTAACTGTATATAATAATGTATGTCTTATATATGTATCCTTATAGCCTTGAAGAAGTCCCGTAGGGACGAAACGCGTCGGCTATGAACTGGCTATGAACTGTATGCTGTAATTTTAAATCCAAAAATCTGAACTATCAAATAAAGAAAAATTCATCTTCAAGACTTCGAAGTTTATCGTGAATCTTTGGGGATACAACACATATCTGTTTGTTTATTGATTTTGACAAATAATTTTGTCCATAATATTTGTATTTAAGTTGTGTGCTGAGCCTCTTCTGTCTTGTTCAACAGACCCTACTTACTTGGACCCCACTCACAACAGAGGACACCCTAAACACCATGAAGAACATCCACTCCGGTGCACCTTCAGACCCCTGCCCGCCACACATCTTACACAGGGCTGCCACAGTCATCGCAACCGAGCTATGTTGAACCATCAACTGCTCCATCGTGACTGTCACATTCACCGACAAATAGAAGCGCACCTAAGTCAACCCCCTCCTAATGAAATCCTCCGCAGACCCGACGGACTGGAAGAACTTCAGGCCCATCTTGCTGCTTCCTTTCGCAGCCAAGGTCATCGGAAAGGCCATCAACACCCAGCTAACATACTTCATTGAAGCCACCAACATCCTAGACATCTCCCAATCCGGATTCCACAGCAACTACAGCACCAAGACCACCCTCCACGGCGCAACAGATGACATCCGCTCACTCCTTGACCAAGACCAAACTGCAGCCCTGATCCGTCGGGACCTATCCGCAGCCTTCGACACTGTCTCCCAATATACAATAACCACCAGACTCCACGACGTCGGCATCCAAGGAAAGGCCTTAGACTGGATACGCTCATTCCTCATGGGCAGAACACAGAGAATAAGACTTCTTTCTTTCCTTTCAGAACCGACAGAGACCAGATGCGGAGTACCCCAAGGATCCTGCCTCAGCAACACCATCTTCAAAGTCTACATGGCCCCCCTCGCAAGCATCATCAGAAATCATGGGTTCAACATCGTCTCCTACGCTGATGATGATCCAGCGGTAATTACCTGGTAATTTCCCTATTCAAAACCACATCACCTATGGTTTACCGCTGTAAAGGGTGAAAAATGATGGATCTTTTGATGACCAAACAGGAGACTTTACATATATATATAAATTAAATGCAAACAATATTAGAGGCAATAATGAGAGTGGTGAGTTATTTTTAAAGGGTTTTATTTAAGTCAAAGGTTAAGGTTCTCTGACTCTTTATTCATTAGTCAAATATCAATCAGGTTACAGAATTGAAAAATAGGAAAAATAGCATTAATACAGAACATATTACAGTCTGCATATAAGCATCACATATAGGAAGGGAAATGTGGCGCAAATTGTCAGTCAAAACTCTTAAAGAGTTTCTAAGAAAAAGAGTAAGTCTTACAAGATTAATTAATAATTAATAATGGCAAAAATATCCCATAAAGAGAAATAAATGCAGTTTAGCACCCAAAATCTAAATCTGTTCTGATTCTTTCAGCTCTTTCCCTCTGCCTCTGCTTCGCTGTGCTAGTCTGTGTCTCTGTCTCAAGCTGCACCATAGCCCCCACAGAATGCAGCCCCTCCCTGTCTCTGTGTCCAGCACAGAAACTGGGCCTGGCTCTCAGGAAAATGAAAAAAGAAGAGAGAGGCAAAAAGCAAGGCAAAAAAGGCACTCCTCCCACTTGTAAGCCATATTTCAAGTAAAAGTTCACGTGCTCAGTCCTCATAGCTGGTCCAATCAGAACTTCAAGACATATCATCTCCTCATGGGCTGACTGGGTACGTCATTAATCAGGCTTGTTCCTGTTCAAATTTCAGTCATGTGATTTATGAAAAAAAAGTGTGTTCTTCTCTCCACGTTTAAACAAGCTACAAAAATATGCACCATTTTGAAGGTCGGAGGAAGCGGTAAGCAGGATTTTTTATCAGGGCCCTTTCATTGAAAGTTGCTAGGGAAAGAGGAGCACATTCCAAAATAATGTTTCAGTTTAGTCCACTAAAGCAAACGAAAATCACATGGTTTTCTACACTGTGAAACACAATTCAGCACATTTCTACTCTTGCAAAAATACATGATGCCATTTTAAAAGTACAAATACATTTTTTAAATTAATGTGCATTCTATAGTGAGATTACATATGGATTAATCACATATAAGCATGGCTGTTCAACTAATTAAGCATGTTTTCACATGAAAGCACCTCCAAACTGAAGCATTATGTTTTGATATTGCTTGCGCCACAATCTGCGTGCCATTTTAAAACTCATGTCTGCAGCTTTTTGTCATATAATAATGCATACATTTTATAGGTGAAATCTAAGCTCCATCAATTCCCCCTTTTGATAAATATCAAATCATTGTACCTCAAATGATTTCGAAATTTATCACACTATTTTAATTTCACATGTTACATTTGTTTAAAAAAAACCACATCATTAGTTGAGTCAAATATATGTTTTTCTCTACCTAAAATATTGCTACTCATCTTTAGTACACAGGTGTCTAAAAGAAAACCCTACTAAATTAGTATGTTGTTTATCACTGGTTATTACAAAAACTGAGCATATAACAATGTTACCTCTATTTCTAAGGCCACACAAATTTGGTCTGTAAGCAGATCATATATGGCCAAGCTCAAATGTTGTTGTGCAGATTTCTGTAAGTAGCTTCTTGGAACAGTTTGACAGTTCTCATTTATTTGTTTCAGCAAATTTTGGCTCCTTGTCACCTGCTTGCCTTCAGGGTGGCTCAAACAGTGTGGCATCCTTTACTTTTTCCATGCATTTTGACCACTCAGGTGCTGAAAAACTCTGACAGAGCACCATCAATTCCGTGCACTTTTCCAATCCAAGCCTTTCACTTTTATTTTCACTTTGATTAGATTCAGATGTTTCAGCTATGGCTGCAAATGATTTTTCAAGGGACCACTGCAAACTTTTTGGTTTCCCTTTCAGCCAGCTTTTTCCTACCTCCACTCGTAGGCCCACAGCAATAATTTCTTCTTCAGAGGCTGCATCTGACTCTTTCGCCCTTTGGATACTGCTTTCATCTGAGTCAGTTTCCACTTTTTGCTTTTCCAGTGCCACCTCAGTTTTTTCTAGTGCTGCTTCAAACTCTGTGTGTTTCCTTACAGCTTGACTGACCCTCTTCTGTGGACTTTTGACCACTGCTGCCATTTTTTCTTGAAGAGGAGCTGTTTTATCAGGGGGACACAGGACCATACGTGTGTGAGAGGCATGCACCCAATTTGGAAGGCCACCTCATTTCACAACAGTCTTTGACAGGATCATTTGGAACAGGCCTTTCCATTTCACAGCATCTCTCAGATCAAAGTTTTGACACCATTCATTATGTAGATCTTGTGTCGCAGCTGCAATCTGGTGAGAAACTGCACACTCTACATCAGTCAGACCTTCACGGCAATGGCTAGTCTTTTCATTAGTCGTTTTCACAAGTGCATTTGCATTAAATACTCAAGCAACTTTGGTGATGCTGAAACACAGTCTTTTGCAAAGTGTAACTCTATGCTGCCTTTGTGTTGCTTTATTATGCCTAAAACTTCAGGCAGATAGCTACAATCCACTTCTTGTCCAGTCTGTGGTTTTGCACTCATCATCTTTGAGACCTCATTATGATCTGATTTCAGAGAAACTGGCAATCTATACCTGGGCATCAGCTTTTGCATTAACACATTTGAGACTAACAGGATACAATATTGTGCAATTGAATTAGCATTTCTCTTTCCCAGGACAACAGTGACTCTCAATTGAGAAATTATTTTGCATGCTATGGTAAGGGCAATCAATCTCGAATTTTTGGCTGAGGTAACTGCTGACAGCCATGAAACTTTGACAACATAATGTATAGGAAGGACAGCATGTGCTGCTCTTAATGTGTCATTGTTACCTTTCAAATATGCTCTTTCTACAAAATGGTTGGGCTGAATCAGACGTTCATCATTAAAGTCTAACTTTGGTTTCAGGCAGAAAATTCATGACATTTAAACATTTAGGTTCAGTTTGATACATTTGAATTTAGACATTTCTTGGTCACAGTATTTTTCCAAAACAACTCCACAAAGGAAGCAACCATTACAATAATTGGAAATGCCATTATTATAAACTCACTCTTTTTATGACTGACATCTACCACAGCTACTAAATTAAGGCAGCTGGGCATTTCTGTGACGTTGGGGTCAAGGGACATTGGGAAATTCGTCACAGACCTTTGAAAAAAATCATGTTTTTTAACAGGCACTGAGAGAGCGCAGCCCTCCCTCTCACTGCACATCAGTGTATTTTCTTTTAAATAAACTTGCATTCCTAGTGCCGGGGCGCGACACCTTTTCTCTTTCAACTCTAGGAATGTTTTTGTGCAATTGTTGTCCAATGGAAGCGGATCAGACACATCCTTGTGTGTCAGCCTGAGTAAAGGCTTAGCCACTAGGGAAAGGTTTAGTAACCACTCACTACAGCAGCTAACCATTCCCAAAAACTTCCTGACTTCTTTCTGAATTTGAGGTGGATTCATCTGGTAAATTATTTCCACTCTCTGTGGTGACACCTTTCTACCTCCCTTTCCAATTATGTGTCCCAGACATTCATTTTCTTTCTGACAGTACTCCTCACTAGCTTCATGCAATGGCACTGTGACATGAACTTGGCAAAAATCAATAACAGTAAGCCATTCTTCAGCACATGGAATGTGAAAAAATATATTGGCTGGATTCGGTACCACAGGACAACATGGAAAAATGATGCTATTAATCTCCTGCTCTAATCTGTTCTTTTCATTTAGTTTCTGCGAACCTGTGATCAGAAAGTTACATAAACTTCCAATCAATTCCATCAAAAATCATTTTATTGCTAAAATTCCTGCAACTGATGCTGTTCTTGAATACATGTCATCTAATTCTAATTTGAATGAGACATGCTCTGCACATTTTATTAATCTGACATCTTTCTCTGTGAACTCTCTTATTTCTGTGTTTATTATTGCTTTCAAATCAGAAGGTAATTTTTCAGCTGTCTTTTCTGAAAACAATGCTACAGCTGTCTCTTGTTGGGCCATTTTAAAATGTACATCCTCATCAGGAATCTGAAAATTAACATTATCTGGTGTATAGTAATCTGTGCTGTTTAATTTGCAAAACAATTGTTTTTCTGTCAGGCCTTGTTTCTGGAAATAATTCACATTTGCTCTGGACAACTTTTTTAAATTAATTTTAGCATTTTCCATATTTTGTGGGACCATTTGGGCTTGAAAAATTCCTGCCATTGGTACCTGTTTCTGAACTGACATTTGCATTTGCTTAGCTGGCACCTCTTGCACCTCCATTTCTCTCTGTTTTTTCACATTTCCTACTGCTGCATCATGTTTAAATTTACATTTCTTCTTCCAGTGCTCACATCTGTCACAAAGATGGCAAAAGGACACTTTTTCCAGCAGTACAACATCCATACCTGAATTTGCACAAACCAAAACACCTTTATTTCCATCCTGTGGAACACCAAATCTTCCTTGAGCACTTTTTACCACTGCTTGTGAAACATCACCCTGTACCACAATTTTATTCTCTGCAAACAGCTTATTCTGAAAAAGTTTCTGTGCAAACCTTCTCTGTACCATCATAGGTTTTTCTTCAAACTCTTTTGACTTCATTCCCTGTCCAGCACAATAGTAACCTTCATCCTTCAGGTGCCATTCTATCAGCTTTTGCTGTATTGCACACTGATCTGAAGAAAATATTAAACCAATAACCAACTGAGTCACAAAGAATATTATGCTAGTGGCATCAGGACATTGTCTACCACTGTGTTGCTGAAACATTAAACAAACACTTTCACAAAACTCATGAACCAATTTTAGCTCCTGTTTTGTTCTTTTAATCTGTACCCAATTAACATATTTTGCTGGCACGCTGCCCTTCAGAAAAGTAATCACGGCTTCATTTTTCTCAACAAGAGAAAATGATGGTGAATTCATGAAAACATTTTTCACTGTCTCCTCACCTGGCCTTTGCACCGCAACTTTAGATTCAAACCATAATTCAGTTTGCATGGCAGTGTCAAAAATCATTTCCAAATTAATACACAACTCCTTTAAAATTTCGATAAATCCATCAACTTGTGGGTACCACAGCATAAGTTTGTCTCTCAATTTCGGGAATGTGTTCAGAAATTCTGCAAGTGCACTTTTGTTCCGTGGCACATGAACATGCACTTCTCCCACCATTTTTCTCAATGAGCAAGCAAAAGCTTCTCCCTCATTCTGCTTATTATTTTCCTCAACTAAATCTGGTGGTTTCTTTTTCTTATCCAGTTTCCTTGCTAGGTCTGGTGGTTTCTTTATCTTATCCAATCTCCTTGCTAGGTCTGGCGGTTTCTTTTTCTTCTCATGTTTTCTTGTGCACTTGTCTCCTAATTTCTCAAATCCATTGCATTTAAAAATATATTTCGTTTCTGCAATGTGCAATTGCATTTCTGAAGAACACATTGTCTCATTTGCCTCTTCATTCATGTGTACCCTGAAGCTTTTCTGAAATGGAAAACTTCCTGAAACATTAATTTAATATTTTTGAGCCAAATCGGTCAGTCTACCATGTGTAGTTACTGCACATGTATTTGTTTCCTTACTCAGGGAAATTAATTATTTTTCCTGACACTGGTTCACATTTTCATGATGTAAATAGCAAGGACTGTTAATTTCTCCATGCTCAAATGTTGAATTTAAAACACTAAGCTGTTTCTCTTTTTGGGGGTCTTGGTTAATTTGTTCCCCCATGCTTTCTATCTTTTTAATTACTGCTGCTTCCTCAAAGTAGGTTTGAAAAATCCCATCTTCAAATATATTCATTTTATCCTGGGCTGTGGGTGCTGTAAACACCATTTTTTCCCCATCTTTCAATGCTTGGACTGTCTGGGGTAGTTTCTGTTCAATAATCTGTGCATTCTGAGTTTCTGGAATAAACCCTGACATATTTACTCCTTCTACAACTCTTTGAACCTTATGAGTAGGGCCCATATTAATTTGAACAGTCATAATTTGTCTAGGCACTGTCTGTACATCTGCAGCTTGTAGATTTTTCACTGAATCAGTCACATTTAAAGCAGTAACACCTGGAGGTATCACTGTCAGTGCTGAATCAACAGGTAGTGGGTCAATCTGAAATGTCTGCACATTCCTCTCATTCTGTATTTCTCTCTTTTCAACAGAAGCAGTAGCCACTGTAGTACGTACTGGTATACTATTTTCAGTATTTTTAATGGGAACCACATAAAGTGGCGGACACTCAGTTAACAATGCATCCATTATTTCTTCCCCTGAATCATTATTTATTTGAAGCTTTTTATCATCATTAATTCCCTTCTCCTGCATCTGGTGCTTTACCTTTTTATCCTCACTTTCTTTGTCTCTTGCTGCTTTTTTCCACATGCTTAAGGCCTCAAATTGTGCAGCTCTAGATGGTGTCTTTCTTTCACATAACACTTCCCTTAATTTGTCAATAACTTGCAATTCAAAAGTACCATCTTTTGGAAACCTCAAAGGACCCTCTTTTTCAGTAATCTTGAACCATTGGTGAACCCACATACATGAATTTTGTCCCAAATTGGTAGACATAAAATGCACAAGTGTTCCTTCAGGAGCATCACCAACAAAAAATGAATTTTTCACTTTACCTCCTAACAGCTTCTTTAAACCTTTAAACAATTCCATTTCTGCAATATTTTAATGCAATTTACTTTCTCCAATCCTGCCACAATTGACAGTTTCAGTCTGTTTAACTCCTGCTACAGACCCCTTCTTTTTAAACTGGGCTCACTTCACACCCACTGTCTCGTCCAGTGCCAGCGTGGCCCTTTGGGACATCAGTTTTTCTCCTGCTACTAGCCCTCCCTTTACAAAATCTTACGACAATCTTTTTCTTATGTTCTCTTTCACTCAAAATCTATTAGTAACGACATAAAAACGCCACCATTATCTGTTTCGCTAACCAAAGTATAGTTTATTCAATTACCTTTTTCACAAGAATTCCGTCTTTCCCGAGAGCAGCGCTTACCTCTGCCCTACCACAGAATCGTTACTTCCGTTGATAAAGTAGCACATCCCTCTACCTTACCCTTCTAACAAGCATTAGCTAACCGTTTCTCCAGAGTTAAAACATAGTTGGAGACCCAATGCTCCTGAGAAATAAAACTAGAGTTTCACAATTAACCCGAATGCCTTCACATTCACGCACTTTCACACAAGAAAAAGTAGTACATTCACACAGAATCCTGTCTTTCCCGAGAACAGCGAACAGTCTGTCCTACTACAGAATTATAGCATACTTTAACAAAGCAGCGCTTATCTCTCCTTTGTCCTTCTAACAAGCTCAGAGAGTACCTATTACCTTTCCAGTGATAAGCGTTATCGGAATGCCAGTTGGATCCCTGGTACCTAAGACCAGAATTTCACAGGTATCCTTCGCTATCATACACACTTCTCTCACACAGAAAATGTCTCTAATGGCAACACACGACGATGTCACCGAATCGAACCCAGACAATGCGTCGTGCAACTTCAATCGTTACACGTTTTCCCTGTGTACCTACAGGGCAACAACAATTCCGTCTTTCCCGAGAGCAGGGCTTACCTCTGCTCTACTACGGAATCATTACAAATATCCGACTTCCTACATCCCAGAAGTCTTCAAAAACAACATAAAACTCGACACGACTCAACATTGAATGTTAGTACATAAATCAATAATCAATAAATCTGTCCTATGAAATTACCAATTCAATCAATAAAACAAAATAAAAAACATCAAGTCAAAATGAGCAAACTTTCATCCACAGCCAAGACCCTTACTATTTTTCAACACCTTAAAAACATACCTGCAGGCACATTAACATTTCACAACCCTATTAATACTCACACCACTCCAGCAATCTCCTTCTTGTATCACCTTTCCAGTACTGCGTTGCCAGTCTTCAGGTTCTGAGCACAGGAATCAGGAATCAGGACTTTATCTAACTTGGGTAATTATTTTTTAGCACTAGGCATTAAACTAACTATGCTCCTTTTGGTGATGGCACTAACCTTAACTCTGCTACCAAAAACTGATCCAGCGGTAATTACCTGGTAATTTCCCTATTCAAAACCACATCACCTATGGTTTACCGCTGTAAAGGGTGAAAAATTATGATGACCATGTTTCACCAAACAGGAGACTTTGCATATATATATAAATTAAATGCAAACAATATTAGAGGCAATAATTAGAGTGGTGAGTTATTTTTTTTTATTCAGCATTTTTGCAATGTTAACAACAAAAAAAATACAACCAACAAAACCTGCCAGTCAGCATTATAATAGCGCCACATACAGTATGCTACTAGGTGTCATACAGAAAAGAACATATTGCAATAGTCATCATGTCAATATCAAAATAGGGATTACAAGCAAGTAGACTGGATACTGGATACAGGAGATCAGGGGGCCACATCACACGGCTTCAGCGCCCAAAGAGAACAACTGTGAAGGAAGACATGGGTAATATTCAAAGCTGTTACAGTGTTACAGGTATTGCCCCAGTGGCGTGATTAAAGAATGCGCCACCTTGCCGTATGCAACGTTTCCCTACCACCACCCACCGCCTAGGGATCACTCACTCAAAATATCACCCTCTGATTCCCTGCTCTGATGTTCCCGAGCCAGGCTCACAAATGGATCCCAGATGTCGCGAGGCCGGGATGCAGCTGGCAGCAACTCCCAGAACGTGTTCAGTTGCGTGTACACATACGTTACATCCGCCAGCCAGCCTTTCACTGTGGGCACCCTCCATCTACCCCACTGGATCGCCACTTGTCGCTTAGCAAACAATAGAAGCAACGCATGCAGCTTGCGCGATGTTGGCGGAGTGTCTCTGACATATCCTAGTAGCCCAAGCAGAGGGGAAGGGACGTCCGAGCGATCCATAGTCTGGTTTACCAATTTAAAAACCTGATGCCAATAGCCTGCCAATTTCGGGCAGGACCATGCTATATGTAGAAAAGAAGCTGAGGCAGACCCACATCTCCAACACTCATCTGTCTCTCTAAGCCCCATTCTGTTCAGGCTGATGGGGGTTCTATAAAACCTATGCAAGTATTTAAAATGTATTAGACGTAACTTGTAGTTTGGCGAAAGCTCAGTAAGCTGCCCGCAACAGAATTCCCACTGTTCCTCAGATATCACAGGTTGGAGCTCCTCGTTCCAATACAGCATGGATTTAGGCGCCACCACCGGTGCCATGGTTTGCATATGGCGATATATACGAGTTACCAGCTTACGGGGGGACGGGGAGCTCACCACCGCCTCCAAGGCTGTAAAGACTGGCGGCGCGTTAGGGAAGTCTCCAGAGAGTATCCGGCATGCCGCTCGTAGTTTATGATACAAAAATAATTCGGAAAAGGGCACCGTACCTCCCTCCTCTTGCGCCGGGGGGGACATGAACTTGCCATTGGGGAAGAGGACTGCAAAGGTGCGAAGATGCAGGTTCTCAGCTAGGTGTCCGGCCACCCCATCAGCAACACAGGGCAGCATCGGGTTATTCAACAGAGGGAGCGAGGGGGCATATAGTAGTGGAACCTTCGCTCTCCTACGCAACTCCTCCCATGCCCATTGCAGCGTCCCAGCCGTGTCTACATCCACTCTAGGGCGTCTTGCCGTGGCACATATCGCCACGCTCAGTGGAAGGGGCGCCACCACATCTCGTTCCACTGCCACGTGAGGCTGAAAAGGAGTCGGGTGGGTCCAAAAATGCAGAAACTGAGCCTGAGCACAGAGGGCATACAGCTTCATATCCGGGGCTCCCAGGCCTCCCTGTCGCAATGGCAGCGTTAGTATGTCCCAAGCTACCCTAGCCTGTCCGCCTGCCCATACCAGCGTTACCAGGTGTGATCTTAGAGTGGCAAAGAAGTGCGATGTAAGCGGTATAGGTATATTGACAAATAGATAAAGGAATTTGGGTAGTATAATCATTTTAGTCAACGCAATCCGCCCTGTAAGAGACAGGGGCAGGGAAGTCCATAGCTTCACCTTCTCACTCAGCCACATCATCGCCCTGCCATAGTTAAGATTCCAGATCTCCTGAAGGCTCCGACTGATCCAAATCCCCAAGTACTTGAGCTCCTCCGCCTCCCAGCGCAGGGGGTATTCGGAAGACAACTCTGCGGTGCCGTCCGTAAGGGGAAAGATGACTGACTTAGACCAATTGATGGAAATGCCCGCGAGGCCCTCAAATCGGACAAATTCCCGCAATACGGGATCCAAGTTGTCCGCGGGATTGATAAGATAAAGGGTTACATCGTCCGCGTATAGTGATATTAGAAGATTTCTAGAACTGAAGCCTATACCCCTTGCTGTATGATGTTGTCTGATTCTGGCCGCTAACGGTTCCATAGCTATAGCGAACAGCAGCGGGGAAAGAGGACACCCCTGCCTAGTGCCCCGCAAGATGGAGAACGGTTCAGACACCAGGCCATTCACCTGCACCCTGGATTTGGGCAAAGTGTAGAGCAAGCGGATTTTCTTAAGTAGCAGTGTGCTAAAGCCCATCCTTCCTAATATATTGAATAAATAGGACCATTCAAGTGTATCGAAGGCCTTAGTGGCATCCAAAAACACCACCGCAGCCCTGACCTCCGGGTGTAGATAATGCAATGCGGCGAAGATCGTACGTAGGTTATGGGAGGTTGCTCTTCCTGGTATAAATCCTGATTGGTCGGGGAGTGCAATCCATGGCAACATGGGCTGCACCCGGTTCGCGAGCAGTTTAGCCAGGATCTTAACATCTACATTAATCAGAGATAGGGGCCTATAGGAGTTCAGATCGTCAGCAGGTTTATCCGGCTTCAGCAATGTGATGATCAGCGCCTCACGCATGGTAGCAGGCAACACCCCCTTTTCTAAGGCTTCCTCATACACTGCCAGTAAACTGGGCGACAGCTCATCCACGTACGCCTTATAGAACGCCGTTGTCAGACCATCAGGCCCCGGCGCCTTGTCAGGCGGTAAACTTTTAATGACCTGCGCCACGTCTCCAGCGTCTATCGGAAGGTCCATATATTCTCTGTGTTTATTATTGAACCACACCAATGCAATGGAATCCAGAAAGGATTCAAGCCCCTCCGGACACGTATCCTGGGTGTTGGTATATAAGTGGGAGTAAAACTCAGAGAATGCTCCTACAATTTCCCCTCTGTCATGAATCAGCTCGCCAGCCGACGTGCGCAGTTCATGAATATATGTCGCGGGACGCGGCGGTCTTATCATATTGGCCAAGGCCTTCCCCAGTCTCCCACCCTCGCCATAACGCCTTGCCTCTGCATATTTCCCTAGAAATTTAACCTCCCTCATCGCCTCCTCTTCGTACGCCAATAATTTAGTTTTCATCAGTCCCGCCACCTCCGACCTACCAGTATCAAAGAAAGTTTGTTCGAGCTTTTTTATATTGGTTTCCAGCGTTGCCAGGGTAGCCCGTATCGCCTTCAGCACACCCGCTTGCCGGCCAATGCACTGGCCTCTAATGACGACCTTGAAGGCCTCCCACAGAGATGCCTCAGTGTCGACCGATCCCATATTGTGTTCGAAATAGTCAGTGATATCCGTCCTTATCTTCTCTTTAAAGGCAACATCAAGTAAGGCGTGAGGCGGGAGCCGCCACGAGAACGCCGGGAACGGACCACCAGGGATTAGTAATTTCAACATGCAGGGGGCATGGTCCGACAATGAGCGGGGCATATGCTCCACCTGCACAGTCCAAAGGGCGACGTCCCGCGACACCAGCCAAAAGTCCAGGCGGGACCACGCGCTGCCATGAGCCGATATGCAGGTGCCCTCTCTCAGATTCTCCTGTCTACCCCGCCACACATCAACCAGCGCGCCGTCCAACAGTATTTCCCGCAACGCGGAACTTGCCAACGGGTTCAGTGTACGAGCCACCCCCTTTCTGTCTGCTTTATCATCAAGTATGGCATTGAAATCACCCCCCATATAATTGTACTGCAGCCAGTGGCTTTCACCTGCCCCCAAATCCTATGGAAAAAAGCGGGGGAATCAGCATTGGGATCATATACAGCCACAAATACCACCGAAACGCCACACACAATGCCCTGAACCAAAACATATCTGCCCTCCGGGTCACACTGAAAAGAGCCCTCCCGCCAGTCCAACCCACGACGGATCAGTATCGCCACCCCCGGGCATGATTGGAATAGATAGCTGAATAAATGTGCCCCCATCTAGTGTGTCGCAGTCTTTGGGCAGGGGCGGTGTTCAGGTGTGTTTCCTGCAATAGGCAGACATCCACACAATGCCGCACCAAATATGCATTATTATTATTATTATTATTATTATTATTAAAACTTATAAAGCGCACAGCTACCCTGGGGCATCCCGGCGCTATGAACAGTGCATCAACCGTGGGACCATAGAATAAAGATAGCGACTCACAGGGGAAACAGATGTGTTTTCAAGCCTCTGCGAAAACGCAGGGTACAGGTCTCAGCTCGGAGTTTTAATGGGAGGGAGTTCCAGAGCATTGCTGTATGCACAGAGAATCGCCTCCCTCCCGTGCGTGATCTTTTTACTCTCGGGACCTGGAGCAGACACCTCTGGTCAGACCTCAGTGCTCTATTCGCTTTATAGGGTACTACCAGGCTCCCTAAAAGAGGAGGCCCGCCGCCCTGGAATGTTTTATGGGCGATGGACAGTGCCTTGAACTGTACTCTCTCCCGCACCGGTAACCAGTGCAGTGCCTTGAGAGCGGGTCTGGCGGATTCTGTTCGGGGGATACCCATAAGGAGTCTAGCTGCCGCGTTTTGCACCTGCTGAAGCTTGTTAAAAGTCGATTCAGGGGCGCCCAGAAACAGACTGTTGCTGTAATCAAGGCGAGATGTTATCAAACCCTGAATCAACAACTTCCTTGATGGAAAAGGAAGAAGCGGAAGGATTTTCCGCGCAGCCCGCAGCAGGGCAAAACAGACTCCCGCAGTTCTTTTGGCGTGAGTTCTGAGGGAAAGATCTTGCTCCAGCCAGACTCCTAAGCTCTTGATCTCCTCTTTCATGGTTGGAAAGTCACCCATACAGCTTGGCCAACATGAAGGTGACAGTGGTGGCACTTTGTTTCCAAGCAGCATGATCTCTGTTTTAGAGCCGTTCAGCTTCAGGGCTGAACTGCTCATCCAGGTGTGGACGTCCGCCAGACATGCGTACAACAAGTCAGGGTTCTCCACCAGTTGAGGAAGGGCGACCACAAGCTGAGTATCATCAGCATAGCTGATGATTTTGATGTTATAAGGGGTCACCACATCCTCCAGGGGGGCCATATAGACATTGAATAATGTCGGGCTCAAGGACGAGCCCTGCGGCACCCCCCACTGGAGAGAAATAGATGGAGACTTGTTGCTTCCTTCCCAGACCTGATAGGAACGGTCTTCCAGAAATGAGCAGAGCCATTTCAGGGCGACACCTGCCACACCCACCTTTGACAGCCGTTGGGTCAACACCTGGTGGTCAACGGTGTCGAATGCCGCACTCAGATCCAGGAGGATCACTGCCACTGATCCTCCCGAATCTAAGATGCGCCTCGATTCCTCAACGACCGCCAGGAGGGCCGTGTCGGTGCCATGGCCGGGACGGAAGCCGGTCTGCGAGTCTCGGAGCAGACCATTTGACTCAAGAAAGTTTGACAGTCGATGGTTAGCAAGTTTCTCAGCAATTTTGCTGAGACCTGGCAACAGAGAAATGGGCCTAAAATTGGCCAGCTCAGCTGCGTCAAGGTTAGATTTTTTTAGAAGAGCCTTGACCACGGCTTTTTTCCAGGTGGGTGGCACCAGACCACGAGAGAAGGAGGCGTTGATCAAGTTCGTAATGGGCCCAACCACAGCGAATGCCGCTTGTTTTAGGATTTTGAAAGGGACAGGGTCCATAGGGGAACCGCTTTTTATGGAAACTATAGCTTTTAATGTTTCACTTTCTGAAACTGGGCCGAACATGTCAAGGGAGAAAGGACACTCTTTTATCCCCACAGGGAGGGGTTCTTCTTGAATCCCATGAACTATAGCAACCTGGGGTAAAGAGTCTAGTATTTTTACTATTTTAGTGTGGAAAAAATTGGCCAACTCCTTACACCTCTCAGGGTCATGGGTGACTGCTGGCTCAGGAACTTTTAACAGTTCTTGCACCACCTTAAAGGTCTCCCTGGAGGAGTTTGAGGCAAGTTGTATTCGCTCCTCAAAAAATTGTGCTTTTGCCAGGCGGAGGGCCGCTTTATAGGCTCTCATCGCTGTCCAGTAGTCCTTACGCCTGGCCGCATCAAATTTCTTCCTCCAGGCCCTTTCCAGTTTCTTACATCCTTTCTTAAGCAGGCGGAGCTCAGCCGTGAACCAGGGGGCGGAACCCACTCGTTTCTCCCTCTTCTGTAGGGTTTTCACCGGTATGAAACCATCAAGCGAGGCAGTCAACCATCGGTTGAGGTCAGCGTCTCCTTGAATCGGGTCTGCCTCAGCTACGGGTTGTGAATTTGCCAGGGCCTGAGTCCAGTCACCGATCGGTAGTCTGGACCATATACGGTCCACCACCACCTCTTGAAATGTCGGTTTAGAGGGCAGATTGATTTGCCATTCCATCGACACTAAGGAGTGATCTGACCATGGGAGCGGAAGAGCTGGTCTGGCCCTCAGCCGAGGGATGTTCGAAAATACCGGATCCAGCAAATGGCCCTTCACGTGGGTGGCTCCTGTGTTGACTAACCGGAGCTCACAAGCAGATAGATCTCCTTTGAGGTCTGCCGCGATCATATCCGCAGTGTCCTCAAAGTGCAGGTTCAGGTCCCCTAGCACAATGAAGGAAGATGTGGATGTTGCCAAGAGGGTGACCGTTTCCATAACAGAGCTTACGAAGTTGCCGACCTTACCCGGGGGTCGGTAAATCAGCAGGCCAGCCAATGTAACCGTTGGTGATACCTGTATGGAAAAGTGGCAACTCTCACAATCTGCCACCAAGCCCCTCCAGACCCTGCAGTTAAGGTTATCACGATAGATAACGGCAAGTCCACCCCCTCGTCCCTCAGGTCTATCCAAATGACCGATAAGGTAACTTGGAGGGAGGGCAAGTACAATGTCCGCATCAGAACTAGAAGTAATCCACGTTTCCGACAGAAACAAGATGTCTAGTTCGTGCTCTTGAATAAGAATGTTAATTTCTACGGCATGACACGGAAGTGACCTGCAATTAAGCATGCCCCATAGTAAAGTACTTGTATCAGGAGGAGGATGAAGCAATGCGTCCAATCCTCGTGGGGGGAGTATCCGCGCACCCAAGTTGGTAACAGGGTACTTTTCCGGGGGATTAATGCGTAATGCAAGTAACTCATCTCGTGAATAGATGATACGCAATCACCAACCTTGCCTTCCTATGATCATTTAGCCCCCGAACATTCCAGGTAAGACAGTTCAATGTTTTATCTACCCTGGGCATTTCCCACTCACATTATTTAAAGTGCAGTGAAGCATTTTGACAATGACCATTTCGTACGCAGAGAACACAACACAAATAGCATACAATAAAAATCCTGGCAGGTAACGATAAAACAATAAACCCAACCATCCAACCCCCTCCCACTCCAACCCCCCAACCGGGTCGTAGAATAGCCATCCCCCATACTGTCCCCAAAAAGACATTGAGTAAACCAGGGAACATTCCCGAGGGGGTGTAGCTGTGCCGGCTACTACCCTGTGTGGAACAGGGTGGCCAGAAGATCTACAGGGGATACGAGCCGCCCAAAACCTAGTAATTGGGGACTACACATTATAGTAGATAGCAATGATTGAATTACAGGGTCACACAGGTGCACAACCCACTAGAACTGACAGGAGGCCGCAGACAAACAGGAGTCGTTTCCCTCTAGATACAGTAGTGGGGACCCACGTTTAATCATTGTCACTGAGCCTGCCATCCCCCGCCTCCGCCGCACCGCGGGGTCTTTTTGTGGATTTACTTCCCACATGTTTGGCGAACTTCATCGCCTCCTTAGCGTCAGTGAATATGTGGGCGGACCCCTCAAAGGACACCTTTAGCTTAGCTGGGTAGAGGAGTGAGTACGGAATCTGCGCCTGCAGAAGAGCCCGCTTTGCCGGCAAAAATTCCCGGCGGGCAGCCTGGACAGCCGGGGTGAAGTCAGGGTAGAAGGAGATATTATTGCCTTTATGCGTGATGTTTCCTCTTTCCCTGGCCAGTTTAAGGATTAAATCACGATCCTGGTAGTTCAAGAGTCTCGCAATTATAGGCTGGGGCGGCGCTCCAACAGGGGGCCTCTGACCCAGCGACCTGTGCACCCTCTCTACCACAAAAACCGCTGATAGGCTAGGGTCAAACAGTTCGTGTAGGAGTTCAGTTACATAGGTTTCCATTTTAGATTTGGCAGTGGTCTCCGGAATACCAGTGACACGTAGATTATTGCGCCGGGACTGCGCTTCTAAATCCTCGTTCTTAGCACGGATTATGCCCAACAATTTGTCCATATGCAGGAGCTGGCCCTTCGTTTCCACCTGGAACTCATGAAACTCCGATTGACGAGCCTCAAGTGTGTCCAACGCGTCTCATGCGTCGCCACCTGCGTTTTCACAGAGTCTAATTGACTGGTGAGATTGTCCAGTTTAGTGTCAATATTCCATAGGCTGGAACGCATCTCAAGCATAAGTGTGCGTAAATCCTCACCATGGTCTTCCGCGGCCAGGTCGCGCCTTTCCGCCACCTGGGACTCCGGCTCCGACTCCACCTGCCGCGTGGAGCGTTTATGGTCAAAATTCAGCTTCGGCTGCTTAGAATCCTGTTTACCCATTATGAAGATAGCTCCTCCGTATCCTGCCATGAACCAGCAGCAGAGGCCCCCAACCGCCTCTTCGTCCGAAGCGTCACAGCAGGTCACCCTCACACCACCTCCAGCGCTCGCACCAACGGATCCCAAATATGGAGGCTCGAGGCCCGGGCTACGACCACCCCGCAGTACTCCCGACAGCAGGTCTACACTCGTGGGTCCCTACATTCGGCACCAGTGTCCCCTCCAGGTCACCACAGAGCATCTCCACACATTGGACTCAGTTTGTAGCCGAGGCACAAGCAGATTTCCGCCGAACCTCCTGAAGCGCAGGGGGGGGCCAACCACACAGCACCCTCCCGCAGTCGCCAACCAGCCGGCAGGGCCACAGCAGCGCCTATTCTCTTGCTCGCCACCTCCAGCTATTCAGCCCACGTACCTCCAACTACACAGCGGTGTCTCCGCCCAGGCCCCCAGTCACTCCGTCAGCGCCTCAGCGGAGCATGCCACTCGCGGCACTCAGGCAATGCAGGCAGCGACCCAGCAATTAAGAAACACTGAGACGCCCGGTCACAGCTCCTGGCCCATACGCACCCCCGCTACAAGGGCATCAATCGTCTCACATATAGCGTTCACGGCAACCGTGAAGCCGCGTGTCAGCGTCCCGCCGCTCACAGGTCTCCACACCTCCACATGCCGGCTGCAATTATCGTCCACAAAATGGCGGCCACCTCTTCCAAAGTCTGCCAGCCTGGTACTCGCAGCGGGGCCAGCGCCAGCACCCTGCGGGCTCCCCAGCCCTCAAGAGCACAGTGCAAATGCCCCACAGTCAGCTTTCACCAGGGCCACCAACTTATCTGACGCCGACAGTGACGGCGATGGGCGCGCTGAGCTCCGATCTGCCATCTATCCTCGTAGCACGCCCCAGCTCATCATGCTGCCAGCCCCTAGCCCGCCACCGCACTCCAACACACGCGGGGGGCCCTCGTCAGCAGGCGCCGTCCAGGTAGGGACCACCAGCAGCACGTCACCGTTCCAGCTCAGGCCTCACCGCCAGCACCCGCCTCGGGCTTGAGTAGTGGCTCTCCCCAATCGCGCTCCAGCAGGCTCCGCCGCCAGGACCGCCTACAGGTTCCGCGGGTCCCGACACCTTTCAGGCCGATGGAAGGCAGGAACAGCGTACCTCCGCCGATGCCTCACACCCTCCTGCACGTTTACTGCCGGTTTGGGCGGCTTTGTCTCACCCCGGTGTGTAGGATAAAGTCAGGATTTCGTTCCGGCCGGCGGAGCTCAATCAGAGAGCGGCCATCTCGCTGCTCAGCAGGCCACGCCCCCGTGGTGAGCTATTTTTAAAGGGTTTTATTTAAGTCAAAAGTTAAGGTTCTTTGACTCTTTGTTCATTAGTCAAATATCAATCAGGTTACAGAATTGAAAAATAGGAAAAATAGCATTAATACAGAACATATTACAGTCTGCATATAACCATCACATATAGGAAGGGAAATGTGGCGCAAATTGTCAGTCAAAACTCTTAAAGAGTTTCTAAGAAAAAGAGTAAGTCTTACAAGATTAATTAATAATTAATAATGGAAAAATATCCCATAAAGAGAAATAAATGCAGTTTAGCACCTAAAATCTAAATCTGTTCTGATCCTTTCAGCTCTTTCCCTCTGCCTCTGCTTCGCTGTGCTAGTCTGTGTCTCTGTCTCAAGCTGCACCATAGCCCCCACAGAATGCAGCCCCTCCCTGTCTCTGTGTCCAGCACAGAAACTGGGCCTGGCTCTCAGGAAAATGAAGAGAGAGGCAAAAAGCAAGGCAAAAAAGGCACTCCTCCCACTTGTAAGCCATATTTCAAGTAAAAGTTCACGTGCTCAGTCCTCATAGCTGGTCCAATCAAAACTTCAAGACATATCATCTCCCCATGGGCTGACTGGATACGTCATTAATCAGGCTTGTTCCTGTTCAAATTTCAGTCATGTGATTTATGAAAAAAAAGTGCTCCACGTTTAAACAAGCTACAAAAATATGCAACATTTTGAAGGTCGGAGGAAGCGGTAAGCAGGATTTTTTATCAGGGCCCTTTCATTGAAAGTTGCTAGGGAAAGAGGAGCACATTCCAAAATAATGTTTCAGTTTAGTCCACTAAAGCAAACGAAAATCACGTGGTTTTCTACACTGTGACATCAAATAGTAGGATCAATGAGACCCCAACCTCTGCGCACTGTAGCTATTGGTAAAACATACCGTGGTATGTCTACATCATAAACTTACACAGCTTAAAACTGGTTTGATAAATCTCAAACATAAATCAAATCCACTTGAAACTCAAGTTTGTTCAAATGTTTTAACAATGAAGTTTTTCAAATTTCAATCAAAATCATTGTCCATATATTCATCAAGACAAAACAAAAGTTTTTCCAGAGTGCATTCGCTTTAAATCAACAACTTTCTTGGTGCCCAATGCATTTCGAGCCGGACTGGCTCTTCTTCAGGGGCTTGAATTCTAAAAAGATAGACATAAACATTGTACAGTAGGTTTGTCAAAAACATCAAACGTCTACTAGCAGCATCAATACATTACATGACTATGCCGAAATATTTTAGTTCAGTGATGTACTCTTAATAAAAATTGAAAATATGAAGTGAACAAGAGAATAAAAGAGGAGATGAGCAAACCTTCACCTATTAAGACCACTGCCATAAAGAAAGATCTCGTCTAGCAGACGTGTGTATAAATAGTCGCATGCTTCGAATGGTGGTGGACCGCTACTTGACTTAATTTATAGAACCACCCGTGCGAACGCTCAACTGAGTGAAACCTCGGAGGTGTGTACCTTAAACGGCATCTTGTTAGGCGCTGTACAGCAAACTACTGGAAATCCATCTAGACAAAAAGATCAATGCTCAAAACCTTCCGAACAGTGGAATGGGAGTATCGTATCTAAATCCTTCAGCAGAACTTAGGTTAAAATCTTACCAGATAACAGCGGCTTAAATCGCCGTAGTTCCTTCAAGTTAACGGTGGCTCGGACTTGGGAATGTTCTACCGCGTCCCCGCTGAAATTAAATTCAAGGGAGCACCCAACCATGTCATTCAACGCTATCACTAGTCTCACTGACAACAGGGCCAACACCCTCGCCTACACATCTGAACAAGCTTCAGATATCTATTCATTAATACAGGAAGTCAAAGCATCGGATCTACAAGGCAGCACAATCACTCAACAATTAAAACAAGTAGAATTTTTAGTAAGAAGAGAAATTAACCAGCGTCTCCACGCATCTACCCTAGTACAGTATCACCGAGCTAAAAGGATACCGCGTGGACTGAGGTTGTCCATCAAACCAATGCTCTTTAGGTTTCACCTTAATAAAGAATTTATGGATAAATGGTTTTCAATTTTAAATAAATGTTCTCTTGACTTGATCCTACTACTAGTAGAGGAATTATCAAAAGCCATTAAAGAAATCAATAATGAAATTGACGAGATTAAACACAATCTAATAACACGAATGGAAGACAACGAATGGACAAAATCTCTTGAAGACATCAACATGAGATTGGATAAATATACTAAAGAATTACAAGAGGGTAAACTACGGAAGTATAAGAGAGATACTTTAGATTATAAACTTAACGAAGTTTACACGTGGGCGGAAGTATATGCCCAGCGACGTACGTATTTCAAAAAATCAAATATTACTACCTCGTCAGAAGAGAGTGTGGCAACCGAGTCAGATACAATTACGTCCAGACCATCAGCAAAAAGTCAAATGCAAAGTACTGCACACACTACAGAGAATACTGAAAGTGCATCGACCTCAAGTTCAGTGCATTTTTTGTTCAAGGAACCGGATTCCAGTCAACCTCCAGGAACATCAAAACCCGCAAAACCAGGAGAAGTAACAGGAAAACCAGGACGAACACGAAGCCAGAAACAAACCTAGTTGTTAATATTTCTGCGAAGGAATTTACCTCATCACAAATTCAAGTTATGAACAAAGGTTTGGGCTTTGTACCCACATATATCACCAACATCTTGGAATGCAAAATAGCCCTCTTTAAATTCTTGAGAATCCTACGGCTAAGGCACTTTTTTTCTAATGTGCTACCTCCAAAGAGAGATAAAGAATCAGCCGAATTTTTGGAGTTTCGTCCTAAGTCAAAATTTCAGGCTCCCATCTCACATAAAATACTGGATTCATTTGAGTACTTAGTCAGAAAAGATTTTCAGAACTTGCATTTCAACAAATCGACGAAGACTAACTTATCCAAACATGAAATCCGCATGCTGCGCTCCATTCAAAATGACGATGACATACATATACAAAGAGCTGACAAAGGAGGCGCCATTGTTATAATGGATAGATCCTTTTACCTCTCTGCAGTACGAGACCATGTAGCAGACAAGCAGACTTACTTGCCGCTAGACACAGATCCTATTCAGGATCTTAAAACCACACTCAAGTGTATTCTTGATCATGCCTTTAAAATGGGTTGGATTACCATAGCTACCAAACAATTTTTGACCGGTGATCATCCTCGTAAACCCCTTCTATACATGCTGCCCAAAATCCACAAGGACCTGTACAACCCTCCCATGCGACCCATCGTTACAGGATGTGGAACTATTTTCGAAACACCAGGTCACTACATCGATCATTTTTTACAACCCTTCGTCCAAGAATGGCCATCTTATGTCAAAGACACCAAGGACTTTCTATCCAAACTAGAAGCCTCAATTCTTACCGAAGAAGTAATATTGTGTACTATTGACGTCAAATCCTTGTACACCTCCATACCACACATTGCAGGTATGGAAGCTGTCGAGTGGGCCCTGCTGCGTCAATCCTCTCTAAGAGCTGATAAAGTCTTTTTACTTGAACTCTTGCACTTTTGTTTGTACCACAGTTATTTTTATTGGGGCAATAATTTTTTCCTCCAACAACAAGGTACTTCAATGGGTTTTGCAGGGGCTCCTGCATACGCGAATACATTTATGGCGAAATTTGAGCATGACCACATTTACAATGACAAGTTTGGACCAAGAATTCCCTGCTTTACTGTAGGTACATAGACGACATCTTTATCGTTTGGACCAATACTGAGGAGCTCTTACTGAAACAAATTCAATCACTTAATGAAGTTGATGACCATATCCAATTTACTCATGAATTGAGTCAGACAACGATATCATATCTTGATGTGACCATCATCATTAAAGACAAAACTATTCAGACACAAGTACACAGGTAACCCACTGATGTTAATAATGCCTTGCACTATCAAAGTTTCCATCCCCATAATCTGAAACAGAATTTACCATTCTCGCAGTTTCTACGAATCAAAAGAATTTGCTCTGAATCTGATGACATGGAAAACCACTTTACTCTACTACAAGAACTGTACCTCAATAGAGGTTACCCCCTTGAAGTTATAGAGCAAGCAAAAACACGCACGAGAAAGTGTTTGTTACAATCTCAATCCAAATGTCAAAAGTCCAGGCAAGTGTTCGTTTCCAAATACTCTACAAGTTCCACGAAGGTAAAAAAGATTATCATGAGAAGATGGGAAATTCTACAAAATGAACCAGATTTCAACAACATCTTCAAAGAGCCTTCGATGTTCGCCTATACTCGCTCAAAAAATCTTAAAGAACTAATACACTCTCCCAAAAAGATGCCGACCATCAATTTTAAGGGAATGAAGAAATGCCAGAATTGCATTCACTGCAATAATGTTATTGTAGGCAATGTCCTACATCATCCAATCACAGGGGAAACTATAAAACTGTCACATAACTCTGACTGTAACTCAGAAAAATTGATTTATTACATTAAGTGCCCATGTGGGAAACTATATGTTGGCAAGACTGAACGCAAGATCAAAGTCTGAATATCGGAACACAAAAGCACGATAAGGACACAAAATAAAAGTAGCAGCCTAGCTTCTCATTGGCAGGAGGAAAGACATAGCATAGCCCAACTCCAGTTCTCAGTGCTAGAAAAAGTAATACACCAGTCTGATATGGACATCACAAAAGCGCTTCTTCAATGAGAAACATTTTGGATTAGACGCCTCGACACCTTGTTAGAAAAGGGGATTAATGATCGAATTGACTACTCATGTTATTTATAATTTGAACACAACTACTGACTATGGTATATCTTTGCGTGTAAGATGCTGGAATTCAGACCATGTACTCATACTGTTTTCTCTTTTATTCTTTTCATCTATCTTCACCCTCTTTTTTCTCCATATGTGCACTGGTGTCACATCCCGTATCTTTTACTATAGTTTTACATACACAGCACACCTCTGAATAATGGCGGCTATTCAAGTTCGAGCACATCCGCTAGTCCGTTTTCAGTTTTCATTACTCCCTTTGATTATGAATCTAAGCCTGTTTTCAGTCTCACTGAAACGACCGCGGTCTTCCGTGTTTGAATTTAATTTCAGCGGGGACGCGGTAGAACATTCCCAAGTCCGAGCCACCGTTAACTTGAAGGAACTACGGCGATTTGAGCCACTGTTATCTGGTAAGATTTTAACCTAAGTTCTGCTGAAGGATTTAGATACAATACTCCCATTCCACTGTTCGGAAGGTTTTGAGCATTGATCTTTTTGTCTAGATGGATTTCCAGTAGTTTGCTGTACAGCGCCTAACAAGATGCCGTTTAAGGTACACACCTCAGAGGTTTCACCCAGTTGAGCGTTCGCACGGGTGGTTCTATAAATTAAGTCAAGTAGCGGTCCACCACCATTCGAAGCACGCGACTATTTATACACAAGTCTGCTAGACGAGATCTTTCTTTATGGCAGTGGTCTTAATAGGTGAAGGTTTGCTCATCTCCTCTTTTATTCTCTTGTTCACTTCATATTTTAAATTTTTATTAAGAGTACATCACTGAACTAAAATATTTCGGCATAGTCCTGTAATGTATTGATGCTGCTAGTAGACGTTTGATGTTTTTGACAAACCTACTGTACAATGTTTATGTCTATCTTTTTAGAATTCAAGCCCCTGAAGAAGAGCCAGTCCGGCTCGAAATGCATTGGGCACCAAGAAAGTTGTTGATTTAAAGCGAATGCACTCTGGAAAAACTTTTGTTTTGTCTTGATGAATATATGGACAATGATTTCGATTGAAATTTGAAAAACGTTATTGTTAAAACATTTGAACAAACTTGAGTTTCAAGTGGATTTGATTTATGTTTGAGATTTATCAAACCAGTTTTAAGCTGTGTAAGTTTATGATGTAGACATACCACGGTATGTTTTACCAATAGCTACAGTGCGCAGAGGTTGGGGTCTCATTGATCCTACTATTTGATGTGATTTGCTGACATTGTTTGACTGTACATGTCTTCCCCTGCAGCACGCTTACGTTGAATTGTGTATAGAGTTTAGTATAAGAGTTTACAAAAAACAGTTCTAACCAGGATAATTTAGTGTGTGCCTCTCCAAACACATTGTTTTTCTACACTGTGAAACACAATTCAGCACATTTCTACTCTTGCAAAAATACATGATGCCATTTTAAAAGTACAAATACATTTTCTAAATTAATGTGCATTCTATAGTGAGATTACATATGGATTAATCACATATAAGCATGGCTGTTCAACTAATTAAGCATGTTTTCACATGAAAGCACCTCCAAACTGAAGCATTATGTTTTGATATTGCTTGCGCCACAATCTGCGTGCCATTTTAAAACTCATGTCTGCAGTTTTTTGTCATATAATAATGCATACATTTTATAGGTGAAATTTAAGCTCCATCAATGACACCCAATCCATACTCTCCCTCACCAAGGAACCCGACATCACCAGGCACAACTTCCAATAAGGGATGAAAGCTGGCAAAGTTATATTCCTTGGAGGATGATTGTTGGGGACATGTTTTAATAACCCAGATTAAATGTCTCCACCTCGTGCTTATATATATATAGTACCTGATTAAAAGGTACAACTCATTCCTGCCCAAAGAGATTTACAACAGGATGTTTAACCAGGAATAGAATATTACATACCATTTTTGGACCTTCCAGATGTTTCTTTCTTTAAACTGCAACATATTCCGACCTTTACCATAAGTAAGTTGCTGTACCCAAAACGTTCTGCTTTCTCAACACTCCTAGAAGATGTCTTGATGGGCTCCAGTGGAGGAAAGAGTCTATCTTAAGAACTTGTTTTTTAAGATCTGCATCTACACTGGACTGGAAGACTTTAATTTCTACGTACAACAAGAACTCCTACCGTTATGACCCGACCAGTGTCTCATGTATCAAACTAACCCACGCAGTGGGTTATTGCCTTGGATATTCGGGCCTAAGCAGGATGCATCTGTACAGTTTGGGTGATTATTTCATACACACTGCTGCACCAGAGCATCAACTAAGATTACCTAATGCAGAATCTCTAAAGTTAGCCATTATTTGAAGTACTTGTCAGAATTGATAACAGTAACTACAGCAGGAAAAACTTAGCCCCTCATTTAACCCGTTCGACGCGCATGACGGAACGGTTCCGTCATGCACGTCGGTTGGGCTGTGCTTATGACGGAACCGTTCCGTCATGGACCCGCCCGCGCACGGAACCTTCAGCGTGGCGCGGAAATCCGCGCCGCGCTGAAGGGGTTAATGCAAAGCACACATAAAATATATAATGGAGTACATGCTAGCAAGGTTGTTTTACAGGCTGCAAGGGATATATTCAGTGAGTGGAATTGAAACCAGTCTGCTCTTGCTGCATAAATGAATAGTATAGTGCAGTATTCCCTTCACTATTCCACTTTTAGTTAAAATTCTTTGAGAATGCCTGATCAGTGGTATCAAACAAACTTTGAAGAAGTCAATAAGTAATATAATATAAACATTATTTACACTTCAAATAATTATTCTTTCCCTCCTCTAGAATTTGAGCAGTTTAGGAAGGTTGGAACATAATAAATGTACGGTACCTTGGGCATCACAACTGAGTGTCTTCCTGTTTTCGGGTCCCTCAAAAAGTTTGCTGCGTTGTAAATGATGCATTAACAATCGCAAACATTCCCGTGTTGGACCACCAAAATCAACAGCTCCTTCAGAGTTACCAGAGGAATCAGTAAACATAACAGATATACGGTTGGTTGCTTTATAGGTTTTGCGAAGGAAGGCACGACGTGCTCCATCCCAAATGTTTCGCCGATTTATGTTGAACTTGGATGTCTTTTCAGAGTCAATTTGTAAAGCAAGGTTTGATAGTAGATCCTTCAAAGTTATATCATCACTCTCACTGAAATACAGGAAATAAATATAAGATATCAAATGTATCAGTTCAAAATTAAACGTATAAATTCGGAATTAAACCTTATAAAATTACCTTTCGTGTGCCTCATTTTGTTCAGCAATATTGATATTTTGAGGTATCAAACTCTTCATCGTCAGGAATGTGCACATTATCAACTAACAGTTCAGTGTAACATCTAAAACAGTAAGAATATTGTCAACTATTACTATGTTAAAAAAAAACAACCAATGTATCATCCTATAGCTTCCTGTTACAAGTCAACTTTATAAATGACTTATAGGGCTACATGTATGAAAGTTTGAAATAGCCATTTCATAATTGCGATTCCCTGTGAATCCCAATTAGGAAATCACTATTCCTAAATGGACGTCTTTTGAGTTTAATTACTGATTTGTAGTGGGTTGAGGTAGGTTGCAATTTGCAGCCGATTAGGAATCGTTGCCATCACAGGGATGGTGGCCTGCTGGGGTCAGCAGACAACCAAGTCTGTGATTGCATTTAAATAAAGTAACTATTGTTTTTTTCTAAACACATCCCATTTTCCTTGAAGGAAAACATGATGAGTTTAAAACAATTCTCAGAGGTGAAGGGGTCTCTTGGGGACCTCTTCTCATTTGTGAATGGGTTACCAATTGGTGGTAAATTGCTAATGTTTTTGCCACCGTATTTCAGTCGCAAAACATTCGTACATACCATTCCAATTTGGTATTAGGAAGGGATGCCCTCCTCATGCCCCTTCCTAATACAGAATCACAGAACCCAAATTGCCATTCTATAAAAATATTTTTGCGGACACAAACGGCCCGACTCTGTGATTAGGGACGTTTGTGACTACATGTACATTTTCCTAGGTTTGGATTACTAACGTTTTACCAAATTAAGCAACAATCATCACTAGAGAACTCATTATCTAATTTGTGCACACAAGGTATGATCATGTAACCAACCTGAGTATGTTTAATGATTAATTATGCTTAATTGTGTAAGCCAATTACTTTAGACTTGTAGAACTTGCCAGTCTTGTCTTTGCCCTACACATTTATTTAGCATAGTAGTGCAGATTACAATTTTACCATCAATGCATTTTAATAGACAGAACATGGGTTAGTGGTAGCATATAGTTAAGATCCATACAAAATATAAAACAAGAACAAACTACTAGCGCCATGCCACACACCAAGAGTGTTATAATTCAGAAGTACATACCTGTGGTACTCCATATTGACTACTATGCACCTAGAAATTTGGTTTTACATCTTTTAAATTAAGAATTTTGTAATTCTGTCTGCATGCTAAGATGCCATGGCCACACAACTACTGCTTGAGATTGTGCACCTCAGCCTTAAGGAATCGCTAATTAGCACCAACTTCAAGTTGGTGGTAAGTAGTGATTTCCTTTGAAAAAGCACTTTTTTGCTTTTTTAAATGTGCCATGTGGCACACATCCATGCCCTTAGGGCATGTATGTGTGCCACATGTGCACACATGCACATTTCAGGGATGCAGCAGGGTGTCCTTTGGACACCCTGGCACCCTTGAAATAGCTCCCGCTATTAGCGATTCGGTAATACCGAATCGCTAATACTGAAAATCTTCCCATTCATTCCTATGGGCCTCCTAGCCCATAGGAATGAATGGGTAGGTATTCCTTAATAACGAATCTCAATTACCGATTCGTTATTAAGGAATGTTAAGGAATCGCTAATATTTTAGCGATTCCTACCTACATTCCATTTAGCGAGTCCTTCATAGCGATTCGGTAAAAATCGCTATTAAGGACTTGCTAAATTGAAGTTACCTACATCTGGCCCCTAGTACTGTATTTTACTTCCTACTTTAGATAGATATTGCTACGCTATAAAAATATTTTTCTAACTGGACTAGAAAGAAGATGCAATATCAAAAATATTATGGGAATATGGAAATGCATGCATATTTATTAATTGACCTGTTTCCTATACCTTTCAAAAGAAACCATAGAGCATACTTTATGCAAGTATTACTTACAGGCACCTGTGAATCAGGAATTTGAAGAATTTACTACCTTGATGGTTGTAAATAGACTGATTTCTGTTTGAAGAGTTTTGAGATTATAAGACCTGACAGACTCTGTTTGTCCATTAGCAATGGCTGCACAAATTTGTTATGGCATGGCATCAGAAGTTTTATGCTATAAAAACTAAAAGTGGAGTGTTAGTTTAACTACATATGAACTTTAAAATTATACATTTCAACATATCTCAAAATATCAGAAATGTTAAATCTGTATCACTCAGAATATCATCCATGAAGGGAGAAGTAAACCTGTTTGTCAATAAGCTGACCAACTTTTATCAATGCTGACAATCTGTTATACCTGTCAGCCTTAGAGTGGTCTTCCCCCAGACGTTTTGCTTATTTACATCCACTTTTTAATGATTGTTTTTGTTGGACTTAGGACTCTGACCACTGCTGACTGTAGTAAACTAGTTCTCCTCCCAACATGGCCACTACACCTGTCTCTATGTTTCCACCTACTAAGCCTCCCAGAATGCCTGTGTACATTCTATGTTGTACGTGGAGGTTCCACACTTGTCAGTTGGGGTCTGGTCAGCTGGCGAGGTGTGTTGCTCTGCTGTAACTGAATAAACCTAACTTGTAACTACTAAGAAGTGTCCTGCTGTCTACTTGAACCTATTTACAACATTTTGGCGACGATCTTGGCTGACCAGACAAGCAGACCAAGAAGAACACCGCAGCACGAGCAGCACCTCGCACCAGGAACCCAAGAAGGCGTTTCACCCAACTTCAGCAAGAAATTAGAAGTAAAGAAACCCGAAACCCGTGAAACGCCAGCATATATTGAATCAGCCCATCTGCTTACTGTAACGTAATAAGAAGAAGCGTGTAACTAGATTAACGCCAGAAAAGAAACTGGTAACCTGAGAAACTGGAAACGCGAGGAAAATTGGAAAAGGAAACTGTACACCTCTGTTGCTGTAAATTTAATGAAAGCGGTTTCGTGAAAGAAGAAGAGTAATTGGTAATCTCTGAGGGAAAAAAAGGATTCTCAACCGTCTGTTAGTTGCGGAGAGAAATTTTGCCTGTGAGTACCGTTTTCTTACTGATGACGATGAGGGAAAAATGAAATAACAAGAGAAGGTGAAATCAGCCTCAAGTATTTCCAGAACTAACGAAAGGAAGGAAGTAACTGACCTGGATGACTTTGACACTACTGATTGAGGGTTTGGCTGTCTGATGCCAAGAGACGTTTCCGCCGAGTCGCAGGTGAGCAATCCTGTTCTCCTCTGCTTGTCTTGTGCGCAAGGATTCAACCAGTCTGACTTGCCATTGTTTGGCCGGAGCGATCCTTCAGCTGCACTGTCTTCCCTGCTCTGATGACGTAGCAGAATCTTCAGTTGGTGCTAGCGGAGAGGCAGCGTGAATGTGTTCGTCATTTGTAGAATGTCCAGCAGTTTGGTGTTCTCCTGACTACCACTCTATGGTCCTTTCAGCCTGACGTCGAGCTACGCAGCTCAGCGTTTAACGTCACGAAGCCATTTTGTTTTCGTTCGTTCCCATGGTGATGGGACTTACGGGACACTTCGTAACGAGGCCATTCTTTATTATCTCGCCGAGGATAATAAGCGTGTATTTTTCCAGAAAGATGAACTAAAGAAATATTAACTGTGAGTCCCGATCCTTGTTTCTGCCTGAATGCTCTGCTTCAAAGGAAGCACATACATTCTGTGTTGGGACTTGTTCGCATGATATATTAACTGTTGATGACTCAGTAGCAGCTATGATCGTGTGTTGGAAAGTTTACACTGGTATCTGTGACACGACTGCCATCTAGTGGATTTCTGTGTTAGTAACAGTGAACCTGGAAGAGCCAAGCAAGTTGTCAAAGAGCCTAGGAAAACTGTGTCATTTAGTTTAAAGAGGAAATATTCTGTTGCATTGCTTGGAATGTATGCATGAAGGGGTGGAAGTGCATACAGTTATGGAACACCAAAGGGGAGTACAGTAACAGTTATACAGGGATCGAGCACTACAAGATTAAAAAAACAAAAAACGCTATGCAGTCAGGAGTATGAATTTGCCTGCCACCGATTCAAAATCCTCAAAGCAAAATGTTTAGCACTTTTCAGTCAGTTTTTTGTTAATAGTCTGTGCTATTGTGTGTATAGATGCTACATTTTGTCCACGCTTTGAGCATAGAAGTAAGAAGTAAGAAGGAAACACTGCACTTATAGAAGGAATTTCAGAACTAAATAGCGAGTCCACAAGCGGACCGTTGGATCCAAACTAGTGACAAAGATAATATTTCCAGAGCCAACTGAGGACTAAGGTACCAAAACTGGAGGAGCACATAGGTGTGGACAAAGGGTGTCCCAGAACATGGTGTGGATAAAAGGTCGTTCAAGAGGGGACAAAGGTCGTCCCAGAACAAGAGGTGGACAAAACTCGTCCAAGAGGGGACAAAGGTCATCCCAGAACATGGTGTGGACAAAAGGTCGTTCAAGAGGGGACAAAGGTTGTCCCAGAATAAGAAGTGGACAAAACTCGTCCAAGAGGGGACATAGGTCGTCCCAGAACAGGTCGTTCAAGAGGGGACAAAGGTTGTCCCAGAACAAGAAGTGGACAGAACTCGTCCAATAGAGGACAAAGGTCGTCCAAGAAGGGACAAAGGTCGTCCCACAACGATGAATGGACAATGGTTGTCTAAAGAGTAGGCAAGGTTTGGGCAAAGTTCATCCAAGAGAGCACAAAGTCTATGACTGGTATGGCGATCAGAAGTGAGTCAAAGGACTCGGAACAGGGTCTAATGTTCCACATCTGGAAGCTGGTCAGGGTGCTCTTAACCTTGTCTGTGAACCTGGAGGTTCCAAACTTAAGAGTTCAAAAATAATATCTAATGCTGAGGTCCTCGATCAGAGCAAAGGATCCAATAGTTAAGAAAGAGGTCAAGAACTTGTTAGAGGATCCAGACCAGACGGGACTTCTAGTTAATTATATTTTCAAGTTAAGCTTCATCTTCATATTCGAGCGCAAAACAGGTCGAAGAAAGTGAACTGTCTCTTTATGTTTCTTTTGCTGGTCAAAAACTGATAGGAGAAAGTGGACTGATTTTTTCCTGTTTTGGTCTGTCTAAGGGGAGTGGGTGGTGGTGATACCTATTAGTTGTTTTGGGTGGTGTGTTTCACCTCACATTTCACTCTCAACGCTCTTTGCCCTTTAACGCTCGTTTGTCTGTTCTATCATTATTTTAATTTCTATTATAAAGGAGGATGATGGGTGTGTAATAAATTTCTAGATAAAGGAGGAGGTTGTGTAGTAAACAAATGCTCTTCCCCAACATGGCCATCTGCGGTCATTTGTCTTTTCTAGATAAAGGAGGAAGATGTGTAGTAAACTAGTTCTCCTCCCAACATGGCCACTACACCTGTCTCTATGTTTCCACCTACTAAGCCTCCCAGAATGGCTGTGTACATTCTATGTTGTACGTGGAGGTTCCACACTTGTCAGTTGGGGTCTGGTCAGCTGGCGAGGTGTGTTGCTCTTCTGTAACTGAATAAACCTAACTTGTAACTACTAAGAAGTGTCCTTCTGTCTACCTGAACCTATTTACAACACTGACCAGTGCTTAAGTGTGCCTGTGCTTCTGCCATAAACCTGGTTTATCCACAATTGGTATTTTTAATGTACTTGTAGTGCATTGTAAAATGGTATTCCATATACCCTGGGCCTGCAAATTAAATACTACTAGTGGGCCTATAGCACTGATTGTGCAACCCACTCAAGTAGCATATAAGACCTGTCTTAGGCCTGCCACTGCAGGGCTTGTGTGTGCAGTTTCCTGCCACTCCGACTTGACATTTTAAATCCAAGCCTTACATTTCCATTTTATTACAAATATGTCATACCTAAGATAGGTCCTAGGTAGCCCATAGACCTGTAACAAAACTCTGTCAGAAGGACTGCTGTGAGGCTTCAAGGACTGTCACTGTTCTGAACTGTTCTGAACTGCCACTGTTCTGGACTGCTGATCTTGAAAACCTGCTTTTCTGCTGTGCTGCCCTTCTGCCTGCTGCTCACTGGCCCTGCTGAGTGACAGCTGGACTCTGCCTTGCGACCAAAGTGTTCTCCCAGGGCTTATTTGATTTCCTCCTGTTGCTTGCGACTCAGCGATATCAAAGTCTATAATCTTGCTCCTGTGCCTGGTCCATTGGAAGTGGACCCAGATACTTGCTCCAGAGAAACGATGCATCCTTTGCTTGTATGAAGCAGAACCTGATGCATCGTACCTGTGACAGGAGTAGAATCGGCACATTGCTTCAGAACCAATTCAACGCTTGTGCAAACTGATGTTCGGAACATCGCACTCAAAACCAACGCATCTCGTTTTTGGCACTTCGTCTTCGGAACCGACCAATCGCCACCCTTGGGGAATCGACATGCCGCTCCCCTTCGCTCCGCATCTGCTTGGCTCTTGTCCCTGTTCTCTGATCTATCACGTCGGCCTGAACTGTTGACTTTGGCCCAGTCCAGCGTGACCAGATAACCCCAATTGGTGCATATTGCTTGTAAAGACTAGTCCTCTTTTTATTCTTTATAAATTCATAACTCCACTTCTACTCTTTCAATTTATGTTGGTTTGTTCTAGATTAATTTATAATATTATTGCCTGTTTTTCTAAACCTATGTGGAGTTTTTCTGTTGTGTTTTCATAGTGTTATTGTGTGTTGTGTATCACAAATACTGTACACATTGACTATTTTGATTCGCCTGACTGCTCTGTGCCAAGCTACCAGAGGTTGAGCACAGGTAATCTTTTAGTGTGTATCTGAGATACCCTTAATAGGATTGTGGTTCCTGCTTATACATGGTGCATGTCTTTGCCAACCAGAAACCCAGGGTCTTATTTACAAGTCCCTTGTGGCACAACTGCGCTGCCGGAGCATCACTTTTGCAGCAAACATAGAACAAGGAAAATGCCTCTAATGATTGTTTTTATCCAGGAAAGTGCCCCTTTCTGCACAAAAACAATCTCGCTAATAACGCAGACACCCTTGCACCATGATGCGAGTGTGTTTGTGTTGGGTTAGATCGGTAAATTGTGTGCCGGAGTGAGCTGAAAGGACAGGAAATGCACTGTTTCTTACAAATACGGGGCATTTCCTGCCCTTTCAAATTGGCGTAGGGCAGTGCAGCAAAATGACTTGCGGCATTGCCCAACTCCAAATCTTTAAAAATATGCCCCCCAGTTTCAAACACCATCTATATATTGGATGGGAGGTAGCGCTGTAGATAAGAATTGAACAGATGGAACTGCTTATGTTACAGCATTCTAATTGTCATCATATTGATTGTACAATGTGCTATGCTTTTCATTCACGTCAGTGGTCCCGAGTCCTCCGGATCTGAATGTAGTGAAGATACGCATCTATATTTTAGATCACTAGCACAATTATTACATTATTTGTACTCCTCCTTTTAAAGAATATCACTCCATTAACTATTGTGATCCGTGTAAAAAAGGAGTTATTATTAATTGACACCTGCAGTTAGTTCCTTTCCCCCGTCTATCTGACCATTGACACTCATTATTTCTATGTATTGATATGTTATTTTCCATACACATAACCAAAAATCTCTTAATACATTGAAAGTATATGGCTTTGATTTACAAAATAGATTAAATGCAAGACTGTTACCTAATTAAGTGGAAATAGATAACAATTCCATATACAACTTGCTGATATTTTTAAAATAGTATTGCATAAAAATATGCGAAATGAAAATTGTCTTACTCAATATTGTCAATTTTGAGGCTAAAAGCCACATGGTTAGTCCATAATTTGTTAAACTCAAATGTTGTGATGATATGTCCACTCTCATTAAGAAATTGCTTTGTTCCTTGCTTCACAACAATCTTATCGTGAGGACCAGATAAAAGAATTACTTCCTTGTCAAT